>NC_057864.1:86938381-87592756 GCF_019393635.1 Dromiciops gliroides
CTGCGCCACCTAGCTGCTCCCCCAAAAGGCATTTCTTATAGGCTAGAATCAGTTTCAAAGAACATGGCCCCTGGCAACAGAAGAGAGTTGGATATGGACTCAAGAGAGATATAGCCCTGGCAGTGGAGACCTTAGCTATACCAGAGGAGTGAGTTGTCTTGACCATATGTTTTCCCTACATGTGTGATTGATTCACTACCATTGTATGCTTAGATTATGTTGATTCTTCCCATGACTGTTATACATATTTGTGGACAGTATACTGAAGGTGTATGGAAGGTCTATTGTATGGCTACTATTTTTATGTGGGGTAGCTGTGTTCAGTGGATAGAGCATTGGGTCTGGAGTCAGGAAAATCTGAGTTCAAACCTTACCTCAGACATTTGCTGTATAACCAAGGACAAGTCACTTAACCTCTGCCAGTCTTGGTTTCCTCATTTTTAAAATGTAGATAATGATAGCACTTAAATCTCAGTGTCATTGTGAGGACTAAATATCATAATAACTGTAAGGTGCTTAGTGAAGTACCTGGCATATTGTAGGCACCATATAAATGTTAGTTATTATTATTACTAGTTGTTAACCTCACATTTTAATTAAATTACTTTGAACTAATTGTGTTTGCTAGATGAATGTTAAGAGGAAGCACACTGGTAGGGTATTGTGACTTACAGTTTTAGAAGTGGGTGCTCACAAGTTGCCAGTAGAACTCCTGGAAATGGCAGCCGCCCTCTAAGCCACCCTGTAAGAGCATATATTTTGGGAGAGTCATCTAGGGAGAGTACAATGAGAAGGAAATAAGCATTTATTAAGGGTCCATTATGTTCCAGGAACGTTGCTAAGCACTTTACAGATCTTATTTGATCCTTACAACAACTCTGGGAGGTAAGTGCAGTAATTATCCTCATTTGACAGATGAGAAAACTGAGGTAGATAGTGGTTAAGTTACTTGTCCAGTGTTATATAGTTAGTAAATTTTTAAGCCTTAATTTCAGTTCAGTTCTTCTTGACTCCAGGCCCAGTGCTGTGATTAATATCTACCTCTGTGATATACATAGCTATCACTCTATATGCAGGTAGAAATATAATGAACATTATCACATTGTTTTGTATATCTATCTATATATGTTTATGTATATAAAGCTGTTGCTTTATATATTTATATATATATATATATATATATATATATTACTTAGATATAAATATATTATATATGTATGTGTGTATATATGTATACATATGTGTATGTATGTACATATATACATATACATACATACATACATATATTTAACAGGGCTTTAACATTGGCAAATGTATCACATATCCACTTAAAGATATTACAGATATCATCATTATCCTCATTTTCCAACTGAAAAAGATGAGGTACAGAGACATTAACTGATTTTGCCATGTTCAAAACTACAGTATGATTCAGAGGCATTTTTTGAACCAAAGTTCTTCCTGCTTTCAAATTCAGCATTCTTTCTATCATGACATACTATTATCAAAAGGAATGATAACTTAAGAATGGAGAAATCCATAATTAATTTAAAAGCTAATAACTTCTGATGGTCAGCTTCATCATAGTTCCACTGAATGGGCTACAATCTTGTATTGTTTATAAAATAATTCTTACTTCAAGAATAATTTTGTCCTAGTCATGAAGACCTTACAACATAATTAAATAAATATATGTATGTATATATATATATATATGTTTGTTTATATGCATATGTACATACATACAGACATACACACATACATACAGACCTTGGAAATTGCTTGTGATTAGGCCTTTTGTGTATTTCAGTTCAACAAATATTTTTTAATCTTCTATTATGTGCGGAGTATAGTGCTAGGTAGCAGTAACAACTTATATTTATGGAGAACTTTAAGGTATACAAAGAACACTGTTTACAGCAATTCTGTAAGTCAAGTATTGAGATTCTTATCATCTACATGAAGCTCAACGAGATTCAGTGCCATGCTCACAGTTGCCCTCTGAGTAAATTTAAAATTGGGATTGTAATCTCACTCCTTACTCAGTCTAGGGCCAGAATACATTTTACTCCACCATCAGCCCCCACGGTTCCAAGTTTAGAAAAGATCCACCCTTTTCCCTTGTGTAGCATACAGATTTCATGAAATACTTTACAGAATGAATAGAATGGATGTATGAAATAAAGACATTGATTATAATGATTACAATGATGACAACAACTATGGCTAACATCTACATAGCACTTAATATGTACCAGACAACATACTAAGCACTTTATAATTATTATCTGATTTGATAAAACTAGTTTTGTATCACATTTAGAAAGCATAGAGGATAAATTAGGGTAATTCATGAAAGAAAGAGGGAGAGAAAGGGAGGGAGGAAGAGAGAGAGGGAGAGAGAGAGAGAGAGAGAGAGAGAGAGAGAGAGAGAGAGAGAGAGAGAGAATTAAAGGAAAAAATAGAACAATCTCACAAAACCAGATCCAAACAGATCCATATTTCCTTCCCATATAATATATTGTCATCAGATAATCTACTCATCATTCTTCTTTAAACAGTATTAAGCATATTTGTCCCACTGCCCATATAACAAAGCTTCTAGTTTACAAGGACTTTTTTCATATATAATGAGTAAAATATATCATAACTTCTATGAAAAGTCATTTAATTATAACTCCAAAAAGTTGTATTGAGTGACTACTATGTGCCCAGGCCAATAGCCATGTTTTTTATAGGAAACATGAAGATGTGCGATTTGATTCTTACCTCAAGAAGCTTAAAATCTATTCATTTGTACCACTTTGCCAGCTAGTTTGCCATTCATCGATTCTCTTTACCCAAATGCAGTAGCCATAAGAAATTCAATTGTTTTGTTCAGGTAGTTGTTGTTCAGCGGTTTTTAGTCAAGCCCTGCTCTTTGTGACCCCATTTGGGGTTTTCTTGGCAAAAATACCAGACTAGTTTGCAATTTCTTTCTCCAGCACATTTTACATATGAGGAAACTGAGGCAAACAGGGTTAAGTGACTAGCCCAATGTCACCAAGTAATAATGTTTGAGTCTGGACATGAGTTTAAGCAGATGAGTCTTCCTGAGTCCATGCTCAGTGCTCTAACCTACCTGTTCCAGTAGATGTTGCTTAAAAATTAATCTGGCGTGATAGATTCTTAGAAAATAGAATCATAACTTTAGAGTTAAAAGCTATATTTGATATCATATATCCATCCCCATCATTTTGCAATTTGAAAATTAATTAGACATAGAAAAAGGAAAGGATGGACTTAAAGTTGCACACAGAGTTTGGGAAAGAATCTAGATTTGATCCTAGGTCAACAGGCTCCAGATGCAAGTTTAATATCACTTCACTATTCTATTTTTCCATCATTTTAACCTCAGCATTAAACTGGATTTCCCCTCTGGTTGACATTTTTGTTGGTTTTTATATAACCTTTAATCCCTAAAGTATTATCTATGGTTGAAAACTTCATCATGACAGAGAAAAAAAAATAAGCAAAACAAACCAAGAAGACTTAGTCTTACAGTGTAGACAGAATTCCACACCCATACAATTTGACCTATTTTACTGGGAGGTAGGAAGGTAATTGTATTTAGGTCAATGAATTAGTGTACATTTAAAGAGGTTTGGTTCTCTCAAGAAAGGTATTTGTTCAGAAATTGTTGGAATTCTTTTAAAGAACAGAAAAGTAACCCTATTATCCTGATAATATGGGGTCAGCAGCCACTCTTCTGAGCTGTTTCAGAAACTAATTTCTTCTTATCCAGGAATAGTATTTGGCCTGACTGAAAGAGAACCCTCAATGAATGATACAGCCTTTGGTTTTACCAAGCTCCTGAATCTCACTTCTCTTTTCCCCTATCTTTTCTTACCCATTTTATTTCACAAATTCATTGGACTCAGTCTGATGCTTCCCTACAGAATCAGCTAGAAGCTTACATTAGTGTTATTCTAATCTGCAGCAGAGAGCACAACTTTCCTTTATAGCTAAGATATCACTATCCAAGAAGCTACAACAGATAGTGTGCATCCTCACATGCTATAAAATCTTGTGAAAGCAGGGTTCACCTCATCTGTCAGGTTGTTTGGAGTACTCAGATTAGTAAAACATTAGAAAATCTTGTCTCAACCTAGATGTTTCTAGATTCTGTTCATTCCTAATTTAAATTCAGTTCCACTTCTATAAGGAATGATTTAAGTTTCAGGAAGGCACACAGAACCTAGGAAATACAGAAAATCAGCTATTGATGTTGTCATGCACTGTCGTATATGGTTTGATTAGACTGAGAGAAGTTCAAATTAGATTCTGAATTTTAAGAAACATCTATGGAAAGCAGAATGATTTATGATCCTCCAATCACAGGTAAGGGATTTTAATTTTCTTTTCACCTTTTTCACAGGAAAACCCAATTATTACATGCTAAATATGATTATCAATACTACCCCCATATTATTTATTTTCGTTCTATGTATTTTCTTTTTACATATTTATGTCCATATTGCTTCTTCACCAGTGGTATGTAAGTGCCTTGAGGGCAATGATAATTCAATTTTGTTTTTATATCTCCAGTGGCTAGGACAGTGCCTTTGCAAAGGGGGGAAAATAATTGTTGAATTAAATTTTTATTAAAACAAAGGGAAATTTTATATTCATTGCTTATATAAAATTTCTAAACATTTGAAATATCAAAATCAGAATTAACCATGATTTAAAAAATTTTCAAGATGATCTGTAAGCTGTCCCCCCTCCAAAAAAATATAATGACATGCAAAATTTTGATGGGGAGCTATTTGGAGGAACCTAGTGTTGCTCCTTAAAAAGTACCAAAACATTGGGACAGCTAGATGGCGCAGTGGATAGAGCACTGGCCCTGGATTCAGGAGTACCTGAGTTCCAATCCAGCGTCAGACACTTAACACTTACTAGCTGTGTGACCCTGGGCAAGTCACTCAACCCCAATTGCCCTGCAAAAAAAAAAAAAAAAGGACCAAAACAAAGAAAAAGAACAACCCAACAACAATAACAATAAAGACAACCTAAAAACTATTTTATCTTTAATATTATTTTTATTTTATTAATGTAGTAATACTTCCAAAATGGGAACTCCTTTCACCTTAATAGATTGTAACCAGTCTATGAGGTAGTAGATAAAATCTAGGGATTGAACTTGGGTAATGGAGATTATTTGACTTTCCCAAGGTCACAGACCTACTTAATACTGGGGATGGAATTCACCTCAAGTCTCCCTGACTTCAATGCTAAGTGTCTTTTCCCCCCTTCTATAGCACATATCTTTATTTTCTTTATACTTATGCTATATTTTGCATTATAGTCATTGCTTCCTCTAACCAGTTATTAGTGAAATGTAGACTGTTCCCATGACTAATTTACCTTCCTACATACTGTAGTACCTAGTACAGTTTTTATGCACATATTATGACGTTGGTAATTGCATGTTAGATTGTTTTAAAGTAAATATGTTAAGATGCATTTTATTTGTATTTGTATCCCTAGTAAAGTCAGTAAGCATTTATTAAGTGTTTACTATATCATAAGCATATATTAACAAACACTTGTTTGATATGCATTGCTAAAAAGTACTTTTCAAGCTCTCAGTACATACAGAATTATGATCTAAAAGTACTACAATCTTTTTATCTACCCATCCACATATATGTATGTGTATATATAGATATAAATGCATATACATTTCTCTCTATATGCACAAATATATGTGATGCATTCATGTGTATATATGCATACATATATGCATATATACAAATACATGCATATATATACATATTCCTATTAATGGAAATATTAAAATAAGCTTAAGGTAGCCACATACTTTACTTTGAGATAATTTATCTTCTTTTTTTTCAGAATCACCAGTGATCACTGATTCAGTGGATTTTATCTTTGTGGTTTTGATTTAGAAGTTGGTGGAAATGGAGAATAGTCTGTGGCTCCTTTATTCTGTCTTTTCTCACAATTGATCCATGTCTCTCTGCTAGTACCCTGGGGAAAGTTATCATGTACTTTTCATATTAGAAACTTTCAGTAGGTAGAAAAACTAACATAGTCTCTGTTGTCTAGTCTGTGATTTCTAAAAAATTACCCTCTTATATCTAACCTAAATAAGTTTCTAGACTTGAGCACCCAGGAAAGGAAGGGTTGATAGTATCCCAGGCCCAATTGTTATGGTTGTTGTTTCTCCTTCATCTCAAAGAGGAGCATGACATCAGGAGGTAATGTAATGACTTGAAGTGAATTGGATTTAACTGAGAAAGGACTGTACAAAGTCACTAGCCTCACTCTCTCCTCTAGAGCCATCTGGGTCCAGTGACAACATATACATCAGGACAACTGGAGATGGCCCCGGATGTTTGGGACAATTGGGATTAAGTGACTTGCCCAGGGTCATACAGTTAATGTCAAGTGTCTGAGGCCAGATTTGAACTCAGGTCCTCGTGGCTCTAGGGCAAGTGCTCTAACCACTGCACCATCTAACTTCCCCAGTTCTAGGATTAAACATAGGCTGCATCATTCTTTCATTCTGGTACTATGGCTTATAGAGTTGTATCATTTTTTTCTAACTCTATCATCTATCATTATTATTTGAAAAAATGTACCGAGTTCTCTAATGATTTGAAATAATAAATGCAACAATTAAATGGTCCTCATTATCCCATAGAAAATCACATTATTGTTACTTGAAGGCAGGGACTTTTCTCTTTTTTTTTTTTTTTTTGTTTCCTGTTTTTATAGCCTCTATAGGTAGCAGGATTTTTTACACATGGTATATACTTAACACATATTTATGAATTGAATTGAATTGTACCTTAGTACCCACATTTATGTATTTTGTGAGGACATCAAATTCTGTATCTTAAATTACTTTAGTATTAGATTGTATGCTGCATTGTTTCTCTTTCAGAAATTGTTTTTTTACCCCCCATTCCAATGCCGAAATCAATAACCCTTAAAAGTGCTGCAGCATAATGCTTCATGGCACCTTGTCTTGGAGTTTTCTTTTGTTCCCCAAAGAGTCATGGCCATCTATTACCCTATGCCAATTGTCAGAGTTTCTGGATGGTACCAGAAGGCAGCTACCTAGTTTTTTACAGGCTTATCTAAAGGTTATCATGACCCCCTACTTCAAGTCTAAAGTTGAGTGTCCCTGGGTGGTATGAATGTCATCGAATGCAGTAAAATGCTCTTGCAGTTAGAAGCAAACATTTTTCTTAATCCTTTGAAAGTTGTCATGAATAGTACAAGGCCAAACAGCATTTTTTCTTAGGCTGTATCATATTTAGACAGTCTCCTGTTTTATTCTGACAGCTAAGAAGGAAACAGCTTTTCCTTCATTTTAGATTATAGTTTGGTTTGTAAAAGAGAAAGAAAAATATATAATGAAGCATATTGTATATAATACATAGTCTTTTGGTATGTATGTAACTATATGTATATGTAAAATATCTAATATATGTTCACATATACATAGATTCATGTGTATGTATGTGTGTGTGTGTATATATATATATATATATATATATATAATAATGTTTTTTGTTGTTGTTTGTCCTTTGTTCTCAAAGAGAACCATGACATTGAGCTGATGTTATGACTTGCACTGAGTTGGATTTAAATGAGAGAGGTTCTGTGCAAGGTCACCAACTTCACTCCCTGCTTCAGAACCATACGGGTCCAGTGTCAAAATACACACACACAAACACACATGCGGACGTATGTGTATGTATGTATTTATGTGTGTATATCAGAATTACTGGAGATGACCTGGGATGTTTAAGACAATTGGGGTTAAGTGACTTGCCCAGGATCACATAGCTAGTAAGTGTCTGAGGTGAGATTTGAACTCAGGTCCTTTAGACTCCAGGGCCAGTGCTCTATCCACTGCCACCTGGTTGCCCCCGCCTCGGAGTCACAAACACTTCTACCAAAAGGGCAAAACAGAGTTGCATTGTGTACCTAAATAGGCTGAAATGTGTAGTTTTTTTGTTTTAAAGGAATTATCCAGGACAAGTCATCTAAAGGATGTTACATAATGAGAGCAGCCCACATCATCTTCATCATCGATAATAATGACAACGAATCCTTTTTCAAACACCTATTATATGTCAGACACTGTGCTAAGTACTTTTACAAATGCTATCTCATTTGATCCCTGATCCCATGTTCTATTATCATGAATGTAATGTCAGAAGGACAAGAGAAGACTCTCAGTAATCTTCCAGGTTAGACTCATTGAGGGGAAGAAGTGTTGAGCTGCAATCCATGACATTGCTGATCTCATAAATATATTACAGTAGTATACTATATTCCTACATCATGAGATACAAATATTAAAATTGAGAATGATCAACTTCCTTACCTTTAAGCTATTATATGTGAGGAAGCTTAACTTTATCTTTAGATCTTATGATCTAGTTATATAATCCAATAATCTGGCATGTAAAATACTTATAGGAAGATGATGTTTACCAAAGTGATACATGCATGTGTGTATTTGTGTATATATGTGTGTATTTGTATACACACATATATACACAGAAACATACATATACACACATGTACATGCATGTATCACTTTGGTAGATGTGTATGTGTGAGTATATGCACACACATACATCTATTCACATATGTATCAACAAATAAATGTTCTATACATAAATGTATATATAGAAATGTTTATGCATTTGTATATATTTGTGTATATAAGTATGAATGTATATAAGTATTTATATGTATGAAACACATCTCTGTATACATGTTTGTGTGCTTGCATGCATGCGTAGATGACATTGGAGAAGTCTTAGTTCAGTTTTAAGCTTAAAACTAATCTTAGATTAATACTGCACTAAGACTATTTGGCCTTCCAGCAAATAATTTATACAGAGCTTTAAAATACTTTAGGGGCTTCCCAAACACGATTTCATTTGAGCCCCAAACAAACTTTGTGATTTAGGTACTATAGTTTTATTATTCCCATTTTTCAGTTAAGAAAACTGAGGTTTATTGAAATAAAGTGAATTGTTCAAAGTCACAAAGTACCCAAGCGTTAGAATCAGGCTTTGAATGGTGAAAATTCTAACTACTTTTCTTCCTTTCTGAGCTTTATGGCCTCATACATACATACATACATACATACATACATACATACATACACACACACACACACACATATATATATATATATATATATATACACACGTATATATGCTTCATTACTCTTTGAGTAAATCAATTAATCTCCCTATATATACACATGCATATATCTCTCTGTGTGTATGTATGTATGTATATAGATAGAGAGAGGGAGTATATGAATGTTTGTGTATGTATACATGCATGTACTTATAGATGCATTTATATGTGTGTATACATACACCGTGTATATATCTATATCTATCTATCTAAGCAAGGTAGCACATTTAATGTCATAGGAATTCACAGGAATACCAAAGTTTGGAGTAAACACACAGTATCATGAAGGAGGAGATGATGCACCATTAAGGTGGTATAGGACTCAAAAAGGTAGAAAAGAAAGGGTGAAGTAACATGAAAGAGGCAAACAAGCTGCAGATTTGGAGTCAGAACAACAATTTGAACCCAGGCTGTCCCATTCATCCATGTCCACTGATCTTCAAAAAGCATTAGCTTTTCCACAACTATAAAAAGAGAGGTTCTGACTAGACTACCTTTAAAAAAACTTTCAGACTTTGAAATCTATCATTCTTTGGGGATTTGGAGCCAAAAGCATAGTGGTAGCAAAGGTATGGAACCTAGAATACACATTGGTATGTTTGGTTATGTTTAAAAAGAGAATGTATAATTGAGAATAGGAAATCAATGTGCTGCAGTGGGAAATACATTGGATTTGCAATCAGCAGAGACCTGCTTTCAAATCCTGCCTCTGATACTGTTTTGTGATTGTTTCCCTAAATGTCTTAGAAGCTATTTCCTCCTCTGTCCAGTGGGAATAAACCTGAGTTCTTATCTCATGGTTTATTATGAGGTTTAAAAGAGGAAATCTATGAATATATTTTGCAAATCAAAAACCCATCGTAGATATGCCAGTTAGCGTGCTTATTAAATATAGTATAGCAAGGTACAGTTAGGTATACCATTCACGGACCTTTAACTGTGCACAGCTCTATGTAATCAACATGGTTTTGCCTCAAGTTTGGGTGGATCTGAAACCCATAATTTCTTTAGTCAGAGACAGAAACTCCCCAGGGCCTGTTCACAACTCCAGTTAACTTTAGGGAAGCTTTGCATCAAAAGCCCTAGCAGGCAGCTTCCACCCTGCCTTTTATCTTCCTCTGCCAAGAGAGGCCTTCATCTTTCTGCTTACAACTTCCTAAGGAAAAGGCTTTATTTGCCCTTATGAGTCCCTTCCTTTCCTAGTTTCCTCTCTCTTGTTGGGGACCAGTAAAAAGCAAAGAGAAAAATTCTATAGTAATGAGATATCCCTTTTCCAAAAGAGAAACATCTATTTTTTCCCATTTTTCAGTTTTAAACAGATTCATCTATTTTATGAGTTATTCAGCATTTCTCACTTCCACATTTGAACTAATAGCTTGATATGCATACAATTTGTCCCATTTATAACACCTGTATGTCCCCTATAATTTATATGTATTGCACTTTGACAGACTGTTTTCTATTTAAGAGGGATGAAAACCTTAACAATACCAGAACTTAAATTCTAAAATTACATATAAGCTGAGAATACTTGAGAGTATTGATATTCATTAAACATATCTATGATATCATTGTTGGATAATCAATGTTCCAATTAGGAAAACACCCACACTTTCCTGTGCCATTTGACTCATTTATGTCCTTTGTACCCAGTGGAGGCTTGGCTGTGGGTCTAGCCATGGAGGGGAAAAAAAAGGGCTAATACCAGATACTTATTTGATTATATCCTAAAATATATTTGTAGTATTTATTTAGTTCCTAGGTATTTTCTGTAGAAAATCCTATTTCTAACACTTGTGAGAGATCTAATTTTGCCTAACTTTGTAATTCACACATCTCTACTGATATATCCTGATGTCTTCCTTAAGGCAACTCCTTAAGGGATTTATCTAATTGGTTTTTATAACCATGCACAAAATGTATAATGACAAATAATTTTCACCTGCTCTGCTTTGCTTTTGGGTGGGTGGGGCTGGGAAAGGTTATCACTGAATTCAATACAGTGTTATATATGCTCATGTATGTACTGTGTATGTGTATGTGTCTGTATAATTTCCTTTCTGAGTAAGAAATGTTCTTTGATTACCACCTTAAGTGTTCCTTTAGGTGGTCATATAAATAATGACTAGTGTGTTGATAGGGCAGCTAGGTGGTACAGTACATAGAGCACTGGCCCTATAGTCAGGAGGATCTAAGTTCAAATATGACCACATTCACTTGACACTACTAGCTGTGTGACCTTGGGCAAATCACTTAACCCTTATTGCATCAAACATCCAGGGTCATCTCCAGTCATCCTGATGTTTATCTTGTAACTGGACCCAGCTGACTCTGGAAGAGAGACTGGTGACTTTGCATAGCCCTGCCTCACTTAAATCCAATTCACTTCAAGTCATGACATCACTTCCTGATGTAATGGCCCTCTTTCAGAACGAAGGACAAACAAGTGTATCAGCTCTCCTTTCATTGTTCCAGTTGTTTTTGTTTTTGAACTAATTAATTTTTTTTTTAGTGAGGCAATTGGGGTTAAGTGACTTGCCCAGGGTCACACAGCTAGTAAGTGTTAAGTGTCTGAGGTCGAATTTGAACTCAGGTACTCCTGATTCCAGGACCAGTGCTCTATCCACTGCACCACCTAGCTGCCCTGTTCCAGTTGTTCTTAACAAGATGATACCTGTTTTATTTACAAAATGACTGCTTATCTACTAACAAAATGCTTTGACCTTTTTATAATATATCCCTTTAGATTCTCTAAGGATGTTTAATATCATAGAAATTTGAAATTCCTCTAGGCAAGCAGGGCTTTCCCATTCAACCTTCAAGTTTTCTTTGATTTGACCCATGTATTCCATTACTTTATGTCCCACTTCAAATACTAAAGTAAAACCATTTTTGGAAGAAATTTGTTTTTTTTTTCTTTTTTAAGCATATGCTCTTCTACAGTACTAAATATTTAATTAGAAGCAACAAGATTATTACATAAGACCTGACCTGAGTTCAAATCTTGTCTCAGATTACCAGCTGTGTAACCCTTGGTAATTCAATGAACATCAATTCAATCTTCAGTTTTTTCATCTATAAAATGGAGGTCAAGGGCACAATGATTTCGAAGCTCTAAACCTATGTTTCTATCATCATACAGTTACTTTTCTCTCTTAGGCTCAACATGTAGTCTAATGTGGAGGTTTTGTGCCAATCCTATATATGTATACATTACTCACCTGTCTAGGTCTTGCAACCCACTTACCAAATGTTATCACCCTGTGCACACCTAACTATTTACAAAGCACCAGATATGGAGTTTTTAAAACTTTATGCTACCACTATAGTTATTAAGTAGTTTTATCATCAATAAATACCTTCAAAGTTATAGAGATCTATAGACATCTTCATATATAGAGAAATCTATAGAGAACTTCAAAGTACCACAATTCTCTTTACTAATTTCTATCACTGATGACCCATTCTGAAATATATAACTTGGTATGAAGCAGTTTTGTCAGCATTATTAAATCCAGTCATTACTGCTATTGGAGAATGGAGAGTATAAAAATAGTTTAGGCTTCGTGTTTTGGCTGATTTGCAGTTTGGTTAATTATAGTTTGTCTTCTTAAAATTAACCCACTTGCTCAAGCTCTCAAAAACATGATTAAAGTTTTTGTCTTTTTCTTTTTTGCATAAACATATTGAACAAATAAGCTATGGTAGTACTTTTTATATTGTAGCCCATTAAGAAATAAATATGGATATAAGATGGATAAAATTATTTCATAAAATGATTATGTAGACAATTAAGAAAGAATTCCCCCTTCCGGCTAAAATAAGTTTTATGAAAGTGTGATATGAAATCTGTAATATAACAATCACAAAACATTGAATTCCAAAATTCTGATTTGAATTCATAGGATTGCCAAATCCAAGTAAAATTTCTAAAGCAAAATTTCATAGAAAATATCAGATCATGTATTAATCTACAAAGGGTAAGTATTACTTATTTGAGGCACTTGCAAATTCCTGAAATAGTTTTGCCCCATATTGCCAAGATGGTAAAACAATGTTTCTGATAGTCAATTTGTATATGGCAAGAAAATCTCATCTACTGAATTGCTGCAAAATGGAAGGGCAGGAATTTCACTTCCTTTCTTCTAAGCCCCACATTTGGAACATAGTTATCACCCATCTTCCAGTCACGTACTACCTGATTCCTTCCAGTGCATATATATGACCTTCTCTTTGTTCTGCACCCTATTATCTCTGAGCATGGAGAAAATCGACAGGAAATACACAGTGACTTGATGTGGCAGGATCATTAATATTAGACCCTCACTATGATTTTGAACTCACATTTTGCCTAGAGGAAAATAGAAACCAGATTCATGTTTGCCCCACTTTGGGAAGTCATGCTTTATAAAATATAAATTCTTAAAATCATTTGTGGTTTAACTCTTGAGTCTCCAGCCAGGATGACCCCTAGCAATGCTAAAAATTCTGTGTTCTCACCCCTTTCCCTCAGCCTTCTCTATAGCTTGTCATCCACTGTCCCTTTTTCTCTTTTGAAACTCTCTTCACAAATTATGAGGCATACAAATCAGAATCAAAAATCTAATCAAAATAATTTTATCTAAATCACCTCTTAGTGATGACTGAACAGAAATACAAACACACTTTAAAGAAAAACTTTGAATACCTGCCTGCACCTGGAGTGGGATGGGAAGGAGAAATACATATTTCACCATCCAACTTTCCTGAACATAAAAGTTCCATACAACCAGACATTCCTAGACATAGTCTCAGATTATCCTATTGAAATTTGGAGAAATGGTGGTGACTGATAGAGTTCCTGTCATTGCTCAAACACTAGCCATATCAGGTATCTTGTATTTCATTCTCACACTTGCTTTCCATATGCTACTGGAATTTAGTGCACTTTGATCTCTCCAAATCCCTTTTTTTATTTGCCCTCTTGTGTCTCTCTGCACTTCTCATCTCTGAGAATTTTTCCCCCAGAGCAAGGGCAAAATAATTCTATACCATTAAGTCACATTTAGTCTTCTCCCAAAGTCTCATGTACAACTTTTCTTCTGCCAATAGAAATTGGCCTCCAGTGTCCTCCTGCACTATACAGAATCAGAAATCTGGCTTCTCATTCAATTGTGTCAAACAATTTCTGGTTAGTCAACCTTTTTTACCTTCTTTTCCTAAAACTATTAGAAGGGACCTTGTAGATCATCACTTCCAATCACTCCATTAAAAAAATAAAATTAATAAAATTGAGGTCCAGAGCCTACATCACAGATGAAATAATTTTGTTGGATGCATGTTTGCAAAAGAGATAAACATTTAAAGAATAGAAATCTACAATTGTTTTAGTGATGTATTATAAGTATGTTTCTTATTTCCCCCAGTTGTTAGTACCCTGTATATTGGAAATTATTTGCATATGCCTTGAATTTACCTCTCTGTGTATATGTTGTATATCTTCATTAAAAAAGAGTATTAGCTCCTTGAAGACAGGGCCTATTTTTTGGTTGTTGTTTTGCATTCCCAGAATTTAGCACAATTACTTGTATAAAATATTTGTAAGGTGGGGCAGCTAGATGGCGCAGTGGATAGAGCACCGACCCTTGAGTCAGGAGTACCTGAGTTCAAATCTGGCCTCAGACACTTAATACTTAACTAGCTGTGTGACCCTGGGCAAGTCACTTAACCCCAATTGCCTCACTAAAAAAATATATATATATATATATATTTGTAAGGTTGAATCAAGTTGATATGGAAACTTCACAAGCCACTAAATCAACGTGTGAATATACTTTTGTCTCTGACCACTTACACTATTATTATTGTTGTTATTATTATTATTATTATTATTATTATTATTATTATTATTATTATTATTATTTGTGGGGCAATGGGGTTAAGTGACTTGCCCAGAGTCACACAGCTAGTAAGTGTCAAGTGTATGAGGCCAGATTTGAATTCAGGTACTCCTGAATCCAAGGCCGGTGCTTTATCCACTGTGCTACCTAGCTGATCCCCTACACTATTACTTTAATGAATGATTGTCCACTAGAAAACACAAGTAGCAAATGGTTGCAATTTCACTCCATCCTGAAATATTCAAGCAAAGAGGTTATAGGAAATTCCTCTGTTAGGGACATTACATCAGTAATGATTTATATTTATTTATAGAATAAATCAGGAGCAGCCCTCCCTACAAATAAGAGATGAAAAAAACAAATCCACAAACTTCTACCTAAATTAGGATTTTAGGGCAGCTCATTTTAGACTATGCTCCTACTAATTTAATCTTTTAAGCCCTGTAAATTGAATAGGAATGTTATAATGATTTAAATGGCTCTTCAAAGAAAAGCAAAATGAGTTCTCTCCTTCCATTGAAAGACCTAGAAACTTTAAAGAGTGATCAATCAAGGACAAACTAATAATGGATTTATAAGAAGAAAATTTTATCATCTCCAAATATTGATTTTCTTGATCAATTTAAAGATGTAACCTAAGAATGCAAATACTTACTTTATTTTCAATATTTTGTTTTCTTCATGGAGCTGTTGAAAACTGTGACTTCAGTAGGATCATAATAAGAACAACAATTGACTCATATATAGTAATTTAATGTTTGTAAAGTGCTTTACACATTCATTATTCCATTTGATTCTTACAACCCTATTTGATAAGTTTTATAGTTAAAGAAGGAAAGTGATTTGTGCAGAATTAAGTAGTTAGTAAGTGGATGAGATGAAATTTGTACCCTGGTCTTCATCACTCCATTTTTATTCCTCTATCTACTCCTAATAAATAAATTAATTAATATACATTGATTGCATACCTACTATGTGCCAAACCCTATACATGACATTGGGGATACAAAGACAAAAAGCAGCTTATATTCTATGAGGGGGAATACTATGTACATATAGAGAATGAATATGTGTGTGTGACACACACAAGATAGTTAAAAATATGGCAGTTAGGGGGCACTAAAAGCTGAGGACCTAAGAAAAGATTTCAAATTGCACATCTCCTTCTAAGAAATCAGGGATTCTATGAGTTGTGTGAGTGTTTGTGGGGGATGTTAAAGTGAATTCCATGAGGAGAGAAAACATCTTAAAAATGTTGTATGGCTATATCAAAGATATGGGAATAGTAGGTGGAGCATCATGGTTGAAAAGAACAAACAGTTGGTTTTGACTAGATTGTAGAGTTGTGGAAGAGGGATCCATAGAAATATAGGTTGGAGCCAGTTTGTGAAGGCCTTTAAAAGTCAAATTGATGAATTTGTATTTTGTGCTGGAGATACTAGGGAGCCACTATCATTTATTAAGTAGGATAATGACACAGAGGGACCTGTGTTTACTGAAAATCACATTGGTAGAATTGTAGAGGATGGATTAGATTGGGAAAAGAATTAAAGGAGTCCATTGCAATCATCTAAATGAGAAGTGGGGCAATCTTGGACTAAGGTGGTAGCTTTGACTAGAGAAAAGTATTTGCATATAAGAGATGTTGTAGAGGTAAATGGCAAGACTGATCAACTGACTAGATATCTGGGGTAAGGGAAAATGAGGAATCAAGGACAATGTCAAAGTCACACACCTGGAAGAATTGAAGAATGCTATATGCTTTATAGAAAAAAAAAAGGAAAGTTTGGTAGAGGTGGGCTTGAGAGGGAAAGATAATGATGTCTGTTTTGGACATGTTGAATTTGAGATAGCTTTGGACTTTGGACTATCTATTTTTAAATGTCTAATAGGTTATTGATGATTTAGAATTGAAGAACAGAAGAAAAATTTAGATTGTATATGCAGATATAGGATTAATCTGCATAGAGATGATGGTAAATTCATGAAAATTGAGAGAGAGAAATGAGAGAGAGAGAGAGAGAGAGAGAGAGAGAGAGAGAGAGAGAGAGAGAGAGAGAGAGAGAATGAGAAAAGAGGGCCTAGGACAAAGCCCTGGCTGCCCACATAGTTAGAGGGTATTAATATGGCTGTTGAGTAATCAGTGGAATCTGAGGAATCAGATAAGCTAAATGAACAAGGATATATCAGTGTCATGACAATCCAGAAGAGAGTCAGTTGACATTTAACACCCTGAGCCATGCCTCATTCTATATTTATTTGAAAAAAGAATCAAATTTATATTATCAAGAGATGAACATATCAGTGAACCCTCCAAAAATATTCCACTTAAGTGTTTATATACTTTATACAAAGCATTCACATCTTGTATTAGTATAAGAAAAAATATGAATGCATAACAAAACAATACATTATCTTCTCTATACCGCTGATTCTCATGAGATCATGTGATGATGTGAGGTTCCAGATCCACTGAAGACTATATCCAAGTATCAAATTAACCTTTGTTTCATTATGAGACAATGTGTCATCAACAAGTCTCTTAAGTACCAAATTTCTTGGTCTCTTCTTGTCACTCATCTTTCTCTGTATCTGCCTATGTCTCTGCCTCTCTGTCTCATTGTCTCTCTCTCTCTCTCTGTTTATGTCTCTGTCTCTCTCTCTCTTTCACTCACACACACACACACACACACACACACACATCTAATTGTTTTACCTCAAGATGAAACAAATTGTCATTGAACATGATTTAGAAGAATTATAAGGACAAACATCCCAGAGGACAATGGACAAATTTGTGGTGGGTGTTTCTACTTAGATTACCACATGCTTCAATGACTTTTTTTTTTTTTTTTAGTGAGGCAATTGGGGTTAAGTGACTTGCCCAGGGTCACATAGCTAGTAAGTGTTAAGTGTCTGAGGCCGGATTTGAACTCAGGTACTCCTGACTCCAAGGCCAGTGCTCTATCCACAGCGACATCTAGCTGCCCCTGCTTCAATGACTTTTATTGAATAGACAGCTATTCATTAAAACATCCTAAATTCCTATGTAGTTGATGCAAAAACAGAACATATCAATGGCATCCATTTAATTTTTTAATAAAAGAAAAAAAACAATGCAGCAAAAATTAGAAGAGCAGATAAACAGGAAAAATCCAGCCAGTTTCTCATTTCTATGATATATAGGTTACTGATTCAAATTATAAGACTAAGAGCAATTCCCCAGTTGATAAAAGCTTAAAGGATATGAATAAGCTGTTTTTATTTGTTTTGTTTTGTTTTGGTTTTTTTGAAGGGCAATGAGGGTTAAGGGACTTGCTCAGAGTCACAGAGCTAGTAAGTGTCAAATGTCTGAGGCTGGATTTGAACTCAGATCTTCCTGAATCCAGGGCCAGTGCTTTATCCACTGTGCCACCTAGTTGCTGTGAGTGAGATTTTTCCCATCCCTTAGTTATAAGAGATTCACCATAGTTATAAGTGATTGGATTAAGATAATAATCAATGTATTAACTAAAAATTGTGATTTATTACATTTAGATATTATTATATTTATATTACATAAGGTCAAAAGGTTGTCTTCCCTCATATTTCCTAATTTTCCAATGTCAAGCATTAGGTAATATTACAAGATCTAGTAGTCAGCAATGCTATATTTTAATAATCACTAGTGACATACTTTTCTATAAAGAGTTCATGCTGCTGACCAGTGGCCTAACAATGATCCACCCTATTGTTATCATAATGCTGACATTTATAGTCATTTAGGTAGTTCCTCATATTTCCTAAGAATATGTTTTAATTTTAGAAGCACAACTAATGATAAAATACTCTACAAGTGTAACGTTTAGAAGGGTATATAAACCCATGGATTTTGTAATTTTGGGTCTTTCAGGTACAACGCCTGGATAACTGGCTTTATTGGGAGACTAAAACTCTCTCAATAAACCTATTGGCTTTGTTGGGGGATTAACCCTCTCTCAATAAACCTATTTGCTTTAGCCTGGAAAACTTTGTTATTTTCGTTCTTCCGTTGGACTTAAAAATTTTCCCAACACTGCCCCCAAAAGTTCATCACATCTTTTTTTTTTTTTTTGAGGGGCGGGGCAATGAGGGTTGAATGCCTTGCCCAAGGTCACAAAGCTAGTAAGTGTCAAGTGTCTGAGGCTGGATTTGAACTCAGGTCCTCCTGAATCCAGAGCCAGTGAATAAGCTGTTTTTAGATGAAGAAATCTAAGCTATCAATAACAATCTTTAAAAAATGCAACAAATAACTCACTATTAGAGAAATACAGATTGAAACAGTACTGAGGTTCTACTTCACACCTAACAAATAGGTAAAGTTGATAAACAGGAAAATGACAAATGCCAGACTGCATATGCAAACAGTTATATAAATGTACTCCTGGTGGAACAACTACCAAGTTGGAATGTTCCGGACATTCTGGAAAGCAGTTTGGAAATATAACACCTAAACTATCAATATATGCCTATCCATTGACCTAGTAACACTATTACTGAATCTATATCTCAAAGATTATCAAACATTGAAAGAAAATACCCATATGAACACAAATATTTATAGCAGCTCTTTCTATAGTGCCAGACAAATAAAAACTGTGAGAGATGCCTACCAATTGGAGGAATAGCTGAGCAAGTTATGGTATTGGAATAAAATATAATACTATTGTGATGTAAGAAATTATAAAGGGATAGTTGCAGAGAAACCTGGGAAAAGTTATATGAACTGATACAGGCTTAAATGAGCAGAACCAGTGGAACAATTTGTACTATCAAGAATATTGTAAAGAAAATTGACTTTAAAATATAGGAAATCTGATTGAAACAATGATCAACTATATTTCTAGAGGACTCATTATTATTAAACATACTACCCAATTCCTGAGAGAGGTGATAGATGCAGGGGATAGATTCAGCTATATAATATATTTGGACATGACCAATGAAAAATTGGTTTTGCATATATTATATATGTTCATAACAGGGGTTTTGCTTTTATTGCCTTTTTAGTTGTGGTAGGGGAATGAAAGAGGAAGAGAACAAGTTTCTTCCAGAACATAACATAAAATAATATTTAATTAAAAGAAATATAAAAAAAATGACATACAATTTTGTTACAATATGATCCTGCTTCATCCCAAATAATCTAACTATATCCATTAATATTTACCATGCTTTAATATATTGAAAAAATATTTTTTTAAGAATTGTATAACTTGGGGGCAGCTAGGTGGCATAGTAGATAAAGCACTGGCCCTGGTTTCAGGATGACCTGAGTTGAAATCCATCTGTAGACTCTTGACACCTTACTAGCTGTGTGACTCTGAGCAAGTCACTTAATGCTCATTGCCCCCCCCCCAAAAGAAAAAAGAAATGTATAACTAAAAGTTATTTTTCAAATATTTTAAAATTTTAAAATGAAAGAATAATACTCATAGAGGCATGTGGTTATTGAGCATGCAGGTATACCTTAAAGTACACAGATAATAACATTTGTAGAATTCTAAAATGTCAAAAATACATCAATGATTACCCTTGTTTGACTCATTTAAAGAGATAATTTCAGACTAAAGTATCAAGAGATTTGTCTTTTGTTGCACTAGTGGTAACTTTAGATATAAATATGAGTTTCTCTCACCTAGATGTTCAAATTTTGGAGCTCTTTTCAAGGTGACTAGTGCTCAGAAGGAAAGGTGATTTCTACAGTAACAATGAAATAGACATGCTGATTGTCATATGTACTGCATTCATTTTGTCAGTGACACCTGGAGCAAAGGGCATTTCCTAAGGATTAATAACCAGCTGTGAGAGTTATACCCTGAGGTGATGCCAAGGATCATTAACTCTTACTGGCCATTAATTCTGCTAAAAAAAGAAAAAGTATACTGTATAGAGGTCAACAAAGGTAAAAAAAAGTTTTAACTTCTTTTCTGTACTTCTCTCAGGTTCACAAAGTGGCTGGGTAGCTAAGAAATACGCTGAGAGGAAACTTATAGTAGAATTCAATAATTCTCATGGTGGCAATGGGAGAGATTAATAGTGAACAAGTTATCTTCTCTTGTATAGATGTTTTACTTTTTTTCCTTCTAGCGACATTCATAAGTAATGAAAAGGACCATAATGATAAGCTTTTATCTCTTAGAGTGTCATAAAGACATATGAAAAGATCCCCTATACAATACAGAGTGAACCATTAGGCTTTGATACATAAATATTCTCTGATTCCAACATTGACTTACTTGGAGTCACACAGGTAGTTATGTGAGAGAGAGAATTTGATTCCCATCTTCCTGACTCACAGTCCAGCATTTAATCAACTATTCTGTGGCTACCTCTAATTAGCTATATATTAAAAATAAGAAAAACTGATGAATAACTGACATTGAATCTGGAGGAAATCCTCTAAAAGACATAATGAAAGTTACTCACTGCCTGAAAAATATCTTTAAGATATATTTGATGTGATAGAGTATTCATCTCCATCAAGCAAGAATATTTTTTGACTTCTTCTATATCCTCATGTAATGCAGGTGCTGTGCTGGACACTTTGTAGGTGCTCAACAAATACTTTTCTAATTCATTCAGAACCATTCCAAGATTTGGTTGATTTAGAACAACCATATGCCAAGGAGTCTTGCCTTGTTTACCCAAAGTTCGAGCATTGCTAGTAACTGTTTATGGTATTTAAAAAACACAAAACTTACAAAAGATCTACATATTTAACTTTGTCCCCATCCCTCACCTTTTGACCTTCTTGAAAGATACGGTACATATATTATTCCACTTTATAAAATTCTTTTGAGGGAAATAAGTCAGAAAATATCTCCTATTTTTTTTTCTTGATGGCCCTTCATAAGCATTTTCTTGAGTTATAAAAAGAAAATCTTTGGGGCAAATATTCAGTTATTTGCATAATATTTATTATTATTATATCTATTATTTATCTGCTAGCTCTAAGGAGAAGACTCAATTAATACTATTATGTAAAAGAATGTGTTCTGAGTTATAGGACATAGCCACAAATACTAATTTTATCCATTACAAATGGGTTTAAATAAGATTTTTCAAGATAGTAGGTATTGGAAATGTAAAGACATTCTTCAAATCTTAATTCATTGACAAAAAAATTCTATGAGGGAGATTCCCCAGTTCTCTTTGTTCAAATTGTTTTGTATTTGTACAAGTACATGCTCTATCCCCATCTCGAGAATGTAAGGTCCTAAAAAGCAGAGGCCATTTGATTTTGTCTTTGAATCACTAATGCCTGGCTCACTCACTGACTTGAACATAGTAGCTAGTTTATAAATGTTTGTTGAACCTAAACGAATACTGAATTTGTTGTTGTTGTTTTGTCTTCCTCCTTTATGGTCCTCTGCATTGTTCATAAAACAAAAATTTAACTCTGTAACATTAAGAATTCATGTTCTTCTATTTGTATAATTAGGAAACATGGTATCTTGCCTATGACAAACTTATGACCATGTCAAACATACCATTTATGTTTAGAATACTAGAGATAAAGTGAAAGAAAATGTTATTGCCATTTTACTGGAAGAAACTCTAAGTCATAGGATTAGAGAGTGACTTACTAAGGTCAGTGGATCCCTTAAGGTCAGGCAGGTAAAGACATGTCACTACTTCTAATTCTCTCCAGACTAGATGATACTGAGTCTTAAAGGAAATGCCACTGACTGAGTTCTAAGTATATTCTCTTCTGCTAGATGAGAAAATCAATCTCTCTATTCAAAGGAATCCAGACTTTTGTCGGTGCGAAACCTTCAGGAGTTACAGCCATAAATCTTTCCTCCCTGTCATTTTAGAAGAGCTACCACACTAACACCATAATGCCTGTCATTGCACAGGCATGCTGTTTTGTATTTCTCAACAATTCCTCAATATCTACCTTCCTAAAACCATCAACATTTCTAGTACTGCTTCATAATGCATTTTTTAAAGTATTTTTTTAACCTTCACTTTGTGGATTGGCCCTGTGTAGGTATTTGAAATATTCATCAGGCTTGTGGAGCTGTTGTTGTATATTTCTCAGAAGGATAATGCTACTTGAGTCATGTTAGCTCTCTTCTCTTTTGTTTTTAGAAGTTCTGAAAGCATCAGGAATTATTTACCTTTAAGAACAATGCTGAGTTTTGTCACTGTCTCCATGGGAGAAAGAAAAAAAAGTACAGATCTGCTCTGGCTGGGATTTTCAAAACAGAATGGCATTAATGGTGAAAATGTAAATGAATAAGGATTTGGAAATTAATCTAGAAAATGGATCTTCATAAGCCACTCTGAAAGTCAGTGTTGAGTACACAGTTGTGTGGATCTATTTTGACATAATCTTGAAAATCCTTTCCAATAATTCTAGCTTAAGTCATCAAAGTGCTTTTTATGTCCTACTTGAAGGAGATGAAATGAAAATATATTTGTAAGGGCTCATATCAAAACTTTGGTTGGGAACTTGTTAAATAAGCTGGATGTTTGCTTCTAACAAAGCACAGGTACACAGGCTCAGGAAGACTTTAAAAGGGAATAAAAAATGAAGTAAAGTGTAAATATTTAACAAGTTCCTTATGACTTGAGAAATATTAATCATTCTCTTTTGATCTCTTAAAGGCAATGCTTGCCAGGATGTTTTAAACTTACTTGTAGCAATAATGGTTCTCATTTATTTAGTGCTTTGTTATTTAGGCCCTTCTAATTTATCCTGTATAGGGCTTGTTTGTACATAGTTGTATACACGTTGACTCCCATATTAGACAGTGAACTCATTGAGCTCACTGTTTTTACTTTTTTGTGTATACTCAATGCTTAGTATGTTGCTTGAAACACGTTGTTAAGTCAATTTTTAGCTTTCTTCTTCATGTCCCCATTTGGGATTTTCTTGGCAGAGGTGTTTCCTTCTCCAGCTAATTTTTTTACAGATGAGGAATTGAGGCAAACAGTGACTTGCCCTGGGTTACCCAGCTTGTAAGTATCTGAGGCTGGATTTCAACTCACAAAGAGGAGTCTTCCTGACTTCATGCCCAGAACTCTATCTACTGCACCATCTAGCTGCCCCTGACACACAGTAGGTTCTTAGTAAATATTGACTAACTTCCTTTAAGACTACCCTGAGAAGTTATCACAATTTTTCAAGTGAAGAAACTGAGATTCTGAGAAGATAAATGGCTCATTTGAGGTCATATAGCTCCCAGTTCAAATCCAAACTCAGACATGTAATAGCTATATGATCATGGGCAAGTCACTTAACCTCTGTTTGCCTAAGAGGTAGCTTGGTGGACCAGTGGATAGAGAGCTTAGCCAAGTGTCAGGAAGACCTGAGTTCATATCTGGCTTCAGGCATTCAATACCTGTGGGACTGTTGTCAAATCATTTAACCTCTCTTGGCCTTAATCCACTGGAGAAGGAAATGACAAACCACTCCAGTATTTTTGCCAAGAAAACCATATGTACAGTATAGTCCACGGAGTCACAAAGAGTTGGATGTGACTAGACAACAACAGCAAGCTACCAAATGGAAGAGATGGAATTCAATTCAAAGTTTGTAGACTCCGAGTCCTGTGTTCTTGTCACTATAGAACATTCTTTGCTATACTTAGGTCTGTGTGCACCTCAGAATTAGATAAAGTAAAGAAATGGAAATAAAGTAGGTACATATTTCGAGGAGAATGGCTAGAAAATGGCGTGGCATAAGAATGAAAAAAAATGTTATTGTGCAACAAGATGATGAATGTGAACAATTCAGGGAAGCAACCGAATATTTTATAAACTAAGAAAGATGAAAATAAACCCAGAAAAGCAATAGATATAATGACTACAATAATGTAACTCATACTAACTTCAGTGATTATTCTTGTTTCTGGAGAGCAGATAGCACAATATATTTCCCTCTACTTGTCAAAGAGGTGGGGAATTACAGGGACAGGCCATTGTTGACATTGTTAGATGTGGTTATGGTATTGATATTTTATTCCCAATTTATAATTTGCACATCATAAATTCAAGTCAATTAGCATTTATTAACCACTATGTGTCAGATACCATACTAAGGGTTGTGGATCAAAAGGAAAGGCAAAAACAAAATCTATGTTGCTATGATCTATTTTCATTAAATCATAAAGTTACAGTGTACCAATAAGATCATAGATATAGAGTTGGAAGGACTTTAGAGGATATCAGATTCAACCCTTTCCTTTTTTCAGAATAGAAAACAGAAATGCCCAATGGTTACATGACTTGCTTAGAGTCCCACAACTTTCTAAGGTGGGTTTTGAAGCCAGGTCTTCCTGACTCAGTGACACTTACTGATTCCCTGTTTTATTTACTATAACATTTTAATATAAATTATCTGCTAGGAAGTTCAAATTAAACATATGCTAAATAGATCTCATTTCAAACCCAAACCCATCCATTGTCTGAATTTGTCACATTTTACCTTGATTCCTACAATAGTTGTAAAATTGTCCTCCTTCTCTACAGATTTCCCTACTGCAGTCCATCTTCCACTCCCTTCTCAAAGTGATTTTTCTAAAGTGTAGATCTGCCATGTCAGCAAACTCCAGTCAGTCTCTAATAATGCCAGAAAAAAATATAAATTCCTTTGTCATTTAAGGTTCTTCATATTTTAACTCTCACTACCCTTTCTATTATTCTTATATACTATTTGATTCTTTATGTTCTAAGGTCCAGCAATTCTGAAATATATGTACCTTAAGCATAGCATTCCATCACCTCCCTCTATGAATTTTCCCTGGCTGTCCCCCACAAATAGAATGCTTTTTTTCCTTACCTGTACCTATTTGGATTCCTTGAAGAAATAGTCAAAAACCATCTGCTACAATATAGCTTTGTAAATCTTGAGTCTCTTCTAAGATTACCTTACATCTATTCTCTATACATCTTGTATGTCTCTATTTTGTTGTTGTTGTTGTTGTTTTGTTTTTACATAGTTTTCTTCAATGGAATGTAAACTTCCTGGAAGCCAGACACTATCTTTGCTTTTTTTTATCCCTAGCACTTAAAACAGTGCCTGACACATAGTAAAGGCTTAATAAATTATTATTGATAGACTGATTCTCTAAAATGGCAGTACCAACTTTCCACTCACTCATGTGTCTAATGCAGAATTCATCCTTGACTTTTCATTCTGTCTTAATCCCAAAATCTAATAAATTGCCAAGGCTTATCACTCCACTCTACAAGATTTCATGCAACCAATCAATTATCTCAATTCACAAAGCTTTTCTCCTGGTCAAGGCCCTTATTGCTTTTTTTTTTTTTCTAAAATAATTCATTAGGGGCAGCTAGGTGGCCCAGTAGATAGAGCACTGGCACTGGATTCAAGAGGACCTGAGTTCAAATCCGACCTCAGACCCTTGACACTTACTAGCTGTGTGACCCTGGGCAAGTCACTTAACCCCAATTGCCTCACCAAAAAAAATAAATAAAAAAATAAAATAATTCATTAGCTTCTAATTGTTTTCCTGACATCCTATATCTTCCCTCTTAATTCCATACTCTGCATAGCTTTGTTGTTGCTCAGTCATTTCAGGCCTATCTGACTCTTTGTGATTCTGTCTGAGGTTTCTAGGCAAAGATACTGGAGTGATTTTCTATTTCCTCCTATAACTCATTTTACAGATGTGAGACTGCAGCAAACAGGGTTAAATCACTTGCCCAGGATCACACATAAGTGTCTGAGGCCAGATTTGAACTCGAGAATATTAGTCTTCCTTGACTTCTTTGACTGTGCTACATAGCTGCATAGATACCAAGTAGTTATTTCTAGAATCATATATTTAGAGCTGGATGGGACATCTAAGGACATCTAATCCAATCCCCTCATTTTACAGATGAGGAAATTGAGGATCGGAAAAGTAAAAGGATTTGTCTAAATTCAGATAGGTTTTATTCAGTAGTGCTATGATTTGTACACAGATCATCTGATTCCAAATCCAGTGTTGTTTGTTGTTTTGTTTTTTCTCTATGTCCCATGCTACTTTTTAAAGTACACTATACAGATATTTAATGAGCTGTACTATCCAGTTTCCATGTACATTTCAAGTCTACTTCATATTTTTCCAATTTATACACTCTCAGTTCCAGTTGAACTAGCTTCCTAACTATATATCCTCTGTATGATATTCCATCTCCCACTTACTGGCCTTTGATTAAGTGGGTCTGTTATTCTGTGCTTCTGTATCCATGTTGGGCTGCTTCCTGATTTCTGCCTCCTAGAACACATAACTTCCTTCAAAATCCAGATTGCTTGCCACTTTTTATGCAAGATCTCTCCTCATTTCTGCAAGTATTGTTACTCATTCTAGATTTTTTTTTCGTCTGACTTCATATATACTTTATATTTAATTATGTCAGGGACCAGGAAATTACAGCCACCACCTGTTTTTGGCTTGTGAGCAAGGAATGGATTTTACATTTTAAATAAAATGTTATTGCATTAAAAAATAAACTTAAATAGATCAATCTCATGTACCTCTCTACTATCAACTCCACCTTAACTTTTGCCCCCAAATAAAGTCAGAAATTAAAAAAAAAAAAGACAAAATTTTTTCTTTGTATTCTCAGTGTTTTGCCTAATTCCTTGTTTATAGCAACAACTCTTTAATTTTAATTGAACTGAATGAACTCAAACGAAAAACTAATTGGGGCTTATTTCCTTGTGATGTTGCCCCTCCCCAAATAGATGGTTCCTAAAGTGAATGTGCACACATGTGCATACACATTCACTCAAAAATACTCTTACAAACATATCTTCAGAAACTAGGTTTGGCAGCTTTACTTTAATTAATGATATATTCACATAGTTGAATAAAGCTGTAGAATCATGAAATGTTAGAGTAACACATTGAGAAAAAGAAAAAAAAAACTCATGATATTGACATCCCACTTTCAAAGGTCACTTTCTAAAGAAGAAGCAAATATTCTACAGGATAAAAAAACAAACAAAGCCATACCAAGACCATTCAAATCCCAGACAATAATTACTAAAAGTAACAAGTGACAAATAAGCCACTATAGATCTTGTTAACTGACTCAAAGTAGACTGAATATTAAACTATTAATTAGAGATTTTATTTTTTCTTGTTCTTATTTACCATCCTGCTAATTTTTGCGGGGGGATGTAATGGGGTGCAGAGCACCCCAGAAGTTCTCTGGGACACATCAAGGAATCTTCTCCTTGAGAAACTAAACCAGAGGACAGATACACCTAGAGAGATAAGCGGAACCTACACTTCCTTCTGGTCTCCCTTACCCCTGGGGAGATAAGTTTGGGTTTGGCTGTGGCCTTTGTGTCCTGAAGAGAGATCCGTAGCCACCCCTCACCCAATTCCTCTAGCCACCACCAGTGGGGAATGGTCCTCCCTCACTAAAGGAACTTTCCACAGGAAGATGGTCACACCCCCATCAGTCCTCTATAAAAGTCTCCTGCTCGAGGAGATTGGTCCCTCTGAGCCACGTGCTTTGTGCCTTTCTCCCCATGAGAAGTCCAAGGATTTCTTTCATGGTTTCCCTTCCCCCCCTTCCCTTCCCTTGCCCCTAAATAAACTACCATATTATTTTAACTGCTTTTATGTGCAAGAGGGTGTAATTCTTTTTTGTTTGTTTTGTTTTGTTTGTGAGTCAATTGGGGTTAAGTGACTTGCCCAGGGTCACACAGCTAGTAAGTGTTGTGTCTGAGACAGGATTTGAACTCAGGTCCTCCTGACTCCAGGGCCGGTGCTCTATCCACTGCACCATCTAGCTGCCCCCAGGTGTAATTCTTTAAAGAGGAATTCCTAAGAACCCCAACCCCTAACCCAACCTGTACCCCATTTCCCCCCATTACAGAGGGGAGGGAAGTCATTAGTTCTGGAAACAAAATCCTGTCCTGTAATTTTTCCACATATGAACTCATTTAAATTTTTCCTCCTTATTGTTCAAAAGGAGTTGATGAAATTCATCTTTTTGGCTCATGAAAAGAGATTAGCAAATCTATGTGATATATCCAGTATATTTTGACTTCACTAAATCACCCTCATAGGGGAAGGGGCCTCAGAACTCTTTTGGTTTAACTCATGAAAAAGAACAAACTATATGCCAATCCCTTTAATCTTATACCCAGCAAATGGTAATTCATTCTTTGCTTTAAGTTTTCTGTAGAAAGAAATAAAGGGGAAGGGAACAAACATTTCTATCACACCTACTATATGCCAGAAACTATACTGGATGACTTTTGGCAAATATTATTTCACTTGGTCCTCACAGCAACCCTGAGAGGTAGGTGCTGTTATTATCCCCATTTTACAGATGAAGAAATTGAGACAAGCTGAGTTTAAGTGACTTGCCTAGGATCACAGAATTAGTAAGTATCTGACATCTGATTTGAAGTTATGCCATCTTGACTTCAGGCCCAGCATGCTACTTAGCCATTGCACCACAAGATGCCTGAATCTATTACTGTTCACTGTCCCATTTTGGGACAACTCTGATATCAGGGTCCCCCTCCCCTTACTTACATTAGGAATTTGTCTGTCTGTACCTTCTAGTTCTGTCTTCTATGACCAAGCAGGACAAGTACAGTCTCCATCTAAAATGCCTGCTCTTCAAAGACTTAAAGCTAGCTACTGCATCATGTTCCTCATAAGTCTTCTCTTTTCCTGGTTAAACACTCCCTCTTCCTTTAAACAATCCTTTTCTGGCATGAATTGAACTCCCTTCACTATTCTGTTTGCCATTCTGTGGATGCTCTTAGCTTATCAGTATCTTTTCTAAAATATAGTAGTCCCCCAAGAACACTTCTAAACTTTGTCATCAGTCTCAAGGTAACTCATTTAGGCTTTTATCCACAATGACATGTAACATTCCTCATTTTTACTTGAACCACATATCAAATCCCTTACAAAATCTTATTTTTTCTCACCACTTGGTTATTTATCATCCTTGTTTAGGCTCTCATTACCTCTCATCTGCACTATTTTTTTTTTCAGGGCAATGGGGGTTAAGTGACTTGCCCAGGGTCACACAGCTAGTAAGTGTCAAGTGTCTGAGGCCGGATTTGAACTCAGGTACTCCTGAATCCAGGGCCAGTGCTTTATCCACTGTGCCACCTAGCCGCCCCCTCATCTGCACTATTTTAATAGCCTTATAATTGTTCTAAGTTTCCCCAACCACTCCTCCCCCCAGTCCAAACCCTTTTCCACTCAGCTACTGAAGTATCATCGTTCCCCAGCTGTATAAATTCCAATGGCTCCCTATTGCTTATAGGAGAAAATGTAAAATCCTCTGTTTGGTATTTCAAATTCTTATTCTGGCTGTTTCCTACCATTTTCATCTTATATTTTATTCCCTTATACACTCTAAGATGCATCTACACTTATTTTTTTGTTTCTCACACACATAAAACAGTGCCTGTCTCCCCTCGCCCATCTTTTAGATTATCATACTTCCTTCATACTCAAATTATTCCTTCTGAGGAAAGGCCTTTTCCAGTTCTCCTAGTTCCTTTCTTTCTGAAATTACCTAACATATAGTCTGTATATATCTCATAAGTACCTAATTACTTAAACATCATACTGTGTATTAGAATATAAGCTCCTTGAGAGGACAGTATATTTCTTTCTTTCTTTTTCCTTTCTTTCTATTTATTCCCATTGCTTAGTATAATGCCTCTTTCTTTGTAAGTACTTACTAAATACTTGTTGACTGACTGGATGTCATATGACTCTTGATCTATGTTCAATATTAATGAAGAGGTAGTATAATTAATTTAACTCTACTTTATTCAATAACAAATATTAATTTAGAGTATACTGTGCTCATGGTTTGGCACTAGGAACCAGGGTAATACAGTTCTTAGCTTCAAGAATTCTATAGTCCAAGTCCCCAGTAATGAAGGAGAGTATGGACATGAATAAGTATAATTTTTAAAAGACAATTTAATTCAAATACAAGACCCTAGAGAACCATGAAAAATTGGAGCTGGAGGACATACTTGGGGGGTCATACAGTGAGTGACTGTCTTGTGTCTGAGGCCGGGTTTTGGCTGGGATCCCCCTGGGTCCAGGGGTGATGCTTTGTCCACTGTGTCACTTAGCTAGGTGATGACATCTTTAGGGTTAAGTTGAGGGGTGAAGGGAATTGACTGGGGGAGGGGGAAGGGAAGAGGTGAAATCCTACATGAAAGAAACAGGAAAGGCTTATGGAGTGGGAGAAGAGATGGGAGAGGAGCAGGGCAGTAAATGAATTTTACACTCATCAGAAAAGGCTCAAAGACCTTAAACTCATCAGAGTTGCCTTAAGGAGGGAGTAACACACACACACACCCAACTGGGTGGAGTAATATATTTAATCTGGGCAGTAAATGAGCCTAACATTCATCAGAATTGGCTCAATCTCATTAGAATTGGCTCAAGGAGGGAATGATGTACACACTCAATTGTGTGGAGTAATCTCTCTAAACCCTGCAGGAAAATAGGAGGGGAAGGAGATAAAGAAAGAGGGGCAAAAGAAGGAAGGGCAGAGTGGGGCAGGGGACAGACAGAAGCAAATCCCTTTTGAAGAGTGATAGGATGAAAGAAGATGGATAATAGAATAAATATCATGGGGAGGGGAATAGGATGGAAGGGAACTGGTTAACAGTAGTAATCATGAAAAAGAGAAAAGGGGAAAAAATTGTACAAAAAATATTTATAGCAACTCTCAGTGGAGGCTAAGAATTGAGAATCAAGGGAATGTCCATCAATTGAGGAATGATGGAAAAAGCTGTGCCGTATGATTGTAGTGGAATGGTCTTGTGCTACAGGAAATGACAAACAGGATGATCCCCCAAAAACCTGGAAGGACTAATGAACATCTATGTATAGTGAAGTGAGCAGAGCTGGGAGGACATTGTGCATAGTGACAGCAGTATTGTTCAATGAGCAATTGTGAATGACAACTACTCTCAGCAGAGCAATGATCCAAGACAATCCCAAGGAACTAATGAGGAAGCTTACTATGCACCCCTATAGAAAGAACTGATAAAAAGAACACCTTTGGATTGTACATATGTAACCTGGTTGTGATCTTGTGGAGGGGGGAGGAAAGGGAGGGAGGGAGGGAGAAAAATTTGGAACTCTAAATCTTATGAAAATGAATGTCGAAAACTACCTTTACATGTAACTGGAAAATAAAATAAATGTTTGCTGCTGAAAAAAGTAAAATTAAAATTAAAAAAATAATAAGAGTAAAAGGAACCAAGGACAAATAGGTGTCAGAGTTGATAGAGCTCCAGGCCTGAAGCCATGAAGACCTGAGTTTAAATCTTGCCTCAGACACTTAGTAGCTCTGTGACCTTGGAAAAGTCACTTCATCCTGTTTGCCTGAGTTTCCTCATCTCTAAAATAAGCAGGAGAAAGAAATGGCATACCATTGCAGTATTTTTGCAAAAAAAAAAAAAATCAAATGGGGTCACAAAGAGTCACACACAATTGAAACCTTATAAACAATAACAATAATAAAAGGAGCCAAGGACATCTCTGAAAGTATTATATTTGAGAAGGAAGAATTCCTTCCTGCTAACAAGAAATATTTAAGAAAGACTTTATTGAGGAGGTGATACCTAGGCCAGATCTTTAAGGAAATGATTGATTTCAAAAGGGGGCAGCATATGTCAGGACTAGGGAATGGCTGGCTATCTGTGCCAATGTTTTTATGTACTCAAGAACCTGAGACATGATAGATTCTACAAGCCCTGTGGTTAATAGTCACTGTGAAAAGCAGGGATATACAAACTGCCACCGTAAAAAACTGGAACTTTGGAGAAACTAGTAAACACTAGATAATCAGCTCCTCTGACATGCTTTCCCATCTTGTTTCATGATCTAGGGTTTGCCTTCTGACTTGAGTCACTACTGGAATGCTTAATTTTCCCCAGTTTATCTCAGGCCCTAGGATTGTGGTACTCCAAAGAAAACTCTAGTAGTAGACTGGCCTGGGGTTTTGTTTTCTGCTAATCATGGCTAAGATCCTAGTCCTGCCCTTCCCTTCATGTTCTTCACCCACTTGTCTGTTAATCTAAGCACTCTCATGTGTGATCACCAGCTGATGACAGTTAAGTAATGACAATGTGAGAATGCAACTAGGCAAGGAAGTGTGAGAATAGGTCACAGAAGAGCTACTTGTTCAATTTGGCTGGAATTTAGAAGGGGATCATATTAAATCTTTAGAAGAGAAGCTGGAACCAGCTTATGGAAGCCTGTAAAAGGTAGGTTGAGGAGTTTTTGTTGTATTCTAGAAGCAAAGTGGAGCCCATGGAGAAGGTTTTTGAACAGGAAGTGAGATAGTCAGACCTATGCATTATGAAGTATGTGCATCAGGAAGTTTGGCTGTATGTGAATGTGAAAGACGTAGTTAAGGGGTCAAATGTCATTCAGTTCCTTTTGGCCATTGATTACTGTTTTTGATCAGTCCTCAAGGAAAGAGTAATTTTGACCATTGCTTTAAAAAAAAAAAAAGATATAAAGCTGATGACTTGTTGACAAATAAACAAATGACTCTATCACCCTGGCTTGATTAGCATTTGAATGGGAGATTCCCTGGATTACCTGGTGCTAAATGTTTATTTAGAGTTATTATAGTATAATGGAAGTCAAAAATGACCTGAATTCAATTCCTGTCTCTGACAAATGCTAATTCTGTGACTCTTAGTAAGGAACATAATCTCATAGTACTCTGGGCCAGAAGTGTCCAACACATAGTCCAGACACTCCTCAGTATGGCCTGAACCAAATTATAATGCAGTTGCTATCTGCTTTTATTGTGTTACTATATTAAACAAACAACAATAACACCAAAAACAACACCCCCCAATATATAAACATTTATGGTTTCCTAAGTCAATATGTGATCCACGGGATGCTTATATGTGATTTAGTGTTCCCCATTTCTGTTTGAGTTTGGCCCCATTATTCTGGACCAGGGCTTCTTAAACTTTTCCCACTCATGACCCCTTTTAGCCCAAGAAGTTTTTACACAACCCTGGGTATATAGGTATACATAAACTTTTACTATTGCCAAATTTTTTGCCACCCCCACATTCAATTACCCTTTATGGGGTCATGACCCACAGTTTAAGAAATTTTGCTTTGGATAAATCTCTAAGACTGTAAGCTACATAACCAAGTACTGATCTTCATTGGTAGAGAGAGATTTCCCTATTAGCTCAGTATTCTGGAATACACCATTGAAGATATTTTTGGGAAAAAAAAAAGTAGGACAAATCAATTCAATATAATAAGCATTTATTAATTAACTACTATGTGCAAGTAGTAGATGCAAGAGATAGATAATAGATAGATATACAGGTGGATAGATGGATGATAGATAAAATATAGAATTTATTTAGAGTTTACTATGTGTCAAACACTGGGAAAAGCTGCAAAAGTTAGGATGATATTATTTTATTCTATTAATATCTCCATTGCTACCACCTAATGGAGCTATAAATAGAATGATAATACTATCCCTACTCTTAAAGGGGTTGTATTCTTATAAGACAACATGAAAAATGAAATAAAGGGGAGTTAGTGAGCAGTATGCAGGAGGAAGAGTATGAGGGGATAAAGTTATTTGTGCAGAGAAGGAGCAGCAGCCCAGTGAAGTCAACATTACTAGGGCCTCTCATACAGTGGTATTCAGGCCAGGATTCACCATTTGAGAGAGCAGGGCATCAGGTGTGGAGACATCTCCAGGTAGGCAAGGTTGTTGGTAAGGACGTTGACCAATGAAAAGACATAGTGAATAATAGGCCCTCCTGTAAAGAAAGCTACATTCTATTCTACCGGAGGGGTATAACACAAGGAAATACAATTTGGATGTGAAGAGAGTCATTTAATCTGTTTCATCCTCAATTTCCTCATCTATAAAATGAGGTTACCTCCTTAGTAAAAATGAGACAATATTACTTAGATACTTTGCAAACCTTAAAGCACTATATAAGGGGAAGCTAGTTGGTGCAATGGAGAAAGCACAGGCCCTGGATTCAGAAGGACCTGTGTTCAAATCTGGCCTCCGACACGTGACAGTTACTAGGTGTGTGACCCTAGGCAAGTCACTTAACCCTCATTGACTTGCCAAAAAACCCCAAAACAACAAACAAACAAACAAAAATAAATTACTTGGTAGAACTGGTGGCAGACCTATTACAGAAGATAAACTACAAAACTATATAAATGCTAGATATTATCATTGTTATTAATCACTAACAACAGATCAGTAAAGGTTTTTCACATAAAAGAACACATGAGTCAAGCTTCAAAGGAAGTTAAAGGATTCTAAGAGATACGGGCAAAAAACGAGGACAGTATTCCAGGTATGCAAATGAATTGACTAAAATAATTCAAAGAAATAAAATTTCACTAAACATCAACACATATTTAATGAGCCTATTAAAACCATTAAACCATGGTGCTAGTCTCTAAAGGGAGACATACAAAAAATGTATAGTAATAATTGATATTTTATTATACTTTAAAGTTTGTAAAAGACATTATATAAATCATCTCTTGAGATCCTCCCAACAGCTCTGTGAAGTAGCTATTGTTATCCTTATTTCACTGGTGACAAAAAATAATTTGATAGAAATTACATGGCTTTCTCAAGGTTGTAATTAGTAAATATCAAATGCTGGTATTGAAGTAAGGTTTATGATGACTTCAAATTCCACATTTTCTCCAGTTGTATCATATTTCCTTAGTCCCTAGTCTAGAAGAGTTTGCAGCTTAGAGAAAGAAGACATACCAAACTTTGTCAATACAATGACAAACCGACTTTACACATAGTAACTCCCAGAGTTCCAAGAAGGGGGAGATATTACTACCTTGACTGGAGATGATTTTTAGAATGTGCCTTGGTAAACATTTACTTATATTCTTTCAATTAAATAGCTATTAAATATAACTTTTGATGTTTAGTAGGGCGGAGTCAGCTTTTAAGTTTGGTCTTTTTTTTCATTCTGATTATCTTAGATGTCTAGGTATGCCACAATCTCAGTCAAAGTCTCCTACTGTTTCTTTGCCTACAAGGCTTTGGCTAGCAGAATACTTTGTCAAGGTGTGCTTATTTCTTTTCAGTGCTTCTCAAGAATCTACTCTATTCTGATCTTACCTGTTCAAAATAGAGGGGATTGTGAAGTGGAAGATCTTTGTTTTGTTTGCAAATTTTCAAATACTTACAGGGATGTAATGAAAGGACAGTTGCACACACACACACACACACACACACACACACATTTTAAGGGAATGAATCCCTTATTCCTTCTTTGTATGGGCAGATATCTGTGTAGAAAGCACTCAGTGACAAAGATCTTAGCGATCAATCTCAACATTTGGTGTTCATTTTTAGCATATCAATTTTCCAATAAGTGGAATAACAGTTGTTAAAAGATTGTAGGTGGCACAGTATCTTGAAGTGACCTAGAGTCTGGAAGACCTCAGTTCAAATGTGGCCCAAGACACTTAGTAACTGTGTGACCCTGGGCAAACCTCCCAGATTCTGTCTATCTTAGTTTCCTAATTTGTAAAATAGAAGTGTTAATAGTTAATTATTGTGAATGTAAAAGGAGATCATATTTGTAAAATGTTTTGTACACCTTAAAGTTCCAAGTATATACTAGCTAATTATTATTGTGACTGTGTAGAGAGAAATTCCATTTTGATGCCACCTCTGCTATTACAATTGTTTTTCTTTTTCTTTTTTTGGGGGGGTGGGGTGGGGTGGAATGAGGGTTAAGTGACTGAGGGTCACACAGCTAGTATGTGTCAAGTGTCTGAGGCCGAATTTGAAATAAGGTCCTCCTGAATCCAAGGCCAGTGTTTTATCCACTGTGCCATATAGCTGCCCCCATTGCATTTTTTTTAAAGCTCCACAAACATTTATGCCTGACCATAGTTTATCAACACTTGAGTATCCTTTTGGGAGCACATGGATTACATAGATGAGCATTTTCTTTACATGACCCAAACTGTAATGGGGAATATTATGATAGTAGAAATAACAATAATATTAAAGAGTGTTGTACCAACCAAACAGGGGTGAAATGGACTTTCAGTGTCCCATGATGTATTCTTAATGAATGCATCTGCAAGTCTAATATCATTACTATTTCTCTCTTAGCATTTCCCATATACTAGATTAATTTTAACAAATGTTCTGAAGCAGTAAAGCATTTCATAAATTTATTATTCTTTCTAGTAATAAGATCTGTAATATTTGATTTGCAAGATAAGTATTTGCTTCCACAGAATCTGAGTCAGGGGCAAAAAAAAAATACTTAGTTGATAATGGGACTTCTGTCAAAACTAATCAAATATTCTTTGATTCCATGAATTCCCAATTCATGTAACTTTCTCCTAGACTGATTAATAGAAAATCATTCAGCTGAGTTATTATTGTTACTTTTAGTTTCAGTGCCTCTGTTTTATACATGTGAGCTGAAATGCATACCAAAAAGGATGTAGCAAGACACTGTAATACATATGCTTGTTATTTATATAAAATGTATGCAGATTTACTTGAACTTAAGAAGTAATCGCTTACAAATCTTGCATTAGTATAAAATGCTCACAGCCATCTGAAATAAACTTTTGCTAGTATTCTACTTTTAAATATTCCAACCTCATAGTCTTTATCTGTCTATTGTCCTATCTCCTTATATATAGAAAACCAAGAACACTAACAGATCAATACAACTATTTACAGACTTGTCAGCATATATGAAGGTGAAAGAATTTACTGAAATCACTCAACTATACTTTTAGGAATTACCTTCAATAGTGAATGCTTCACCTCTACTAATGGGAAGTTTTCCAAAGCCATTGGTTCACTATATTTAACTCGATCTTTTCTTGAGTGCTAGGTTCAGCGGGGTGCTAGATAGAAGCAAAACATGTCGTATACAATTTATTTCAGCTAATTTAAAATGATTCTCTTGAACATACATTGATATCTGTATATCATGCTGCTGCAAGGGAAATATGTTTATAGTTTATAAAATAACAAAAAGATTTTTTTTAAAAAAAGAAAATGACATGGATAAAAAAAGCAGCACTGCTTCTGGAAAGAGCATGTCTATGGACAGGTGTATTGTTCCACTAACATCTTTTTGACTTCATATATTAACACAACTTCCCTAACCACTTTGTCATATAATTGTAGTTTTCCCCGTTACAATATAAGTTCCTGGAAGGCAGGGGATGCCTTAACTTTACATTTGCATCCCCAACACTTAGTACAATGATTGGCATATGGTGAGGACCTAATAAATATTTTTCCTTTATTCATTCATAATTAGGCAGGTGACAATGACAAGAGTGCTGTTACTGTTTTAAGTGTGACTGTAATGATATATGAAGGAACAATAGAAAGGAGGTGAAAAGGGACTCACAGAGGCTCTCTTAAGTGAAAATTATGTTATTGTCCAGTTCTATTGCTGGTTCCTTAGGGTCATAGGATCATAAATATGGAAAGAACTTTAATGATCACCTTTCATTTAGCTGAGGATGAAATAAGCACAGATAGATTAAATAACTTCCAAAGTTGGACAGACTGTGTCAGATTCCTTTCCTACCCCCATTAGCTACCTATGATTGATAATTACATAAAATAAATTAATAAAAACCATTGACAATAAAACCCATTGATAATCTTTTTTAATGACAGGAAAATCCTGAGATAATAATGATAAAAATAATAATAATAAAAACAATGAGGAAACTTTTCCTCTAAGTTTACAATGAAAGGGCATTGTATAGTGGAACTATTTCTACCTTGCAAAAATTTGGAATTGTCATTTGAATATGTAATTATAACTTGTATGTTAGGGTTAATGGAAAAATGCATGCTGAAATATATGTGCTAAAAGATATGGGCAAAATCACATACCTGTTATTTACTGTACTGGTAGGAGGAAAAAAACCCCAAAACTTTCCCTAGTTCTGAGGAATATTGATTGAATTTTTTTCCATGAACTTATTGCTAATACATAATATTCATGCTCCATGAGGAACATATCACACCAAGCACTAAAAGAGTTTTATGTGATCCTTCTGTGACTTTTACAAGTTTCTATATACAAATTCCTTCAACCTTAGGCAGGTTTCAGGAGAAAAACAATAGGCCCTTTTTGACAAGGAGATATGTAGCCATTTTCTTCACTGTCTCATTTAGTTTGATTTACTTGATTTTCTGTATGGAAAAGGAAAGTGTGAATTTTTTGAAGTCTTATTAGTATTTTAATGATAGTCATTTATTTATTGCTAAAAGGTTTGTGAAGAGCTTTACTTACATAATTGCATATGAGACTCACAATAACCCTATGAAGTAGACAATGGAGTTATTATTTGCTGTATTTTAGAGAGGAAGCTGATGGTCAGAGATTGACAGTAACCAGTTCCAGGTCACACAAGTAGTATCAGAGGCAAGATTAAAAAAATAGGTATTTCTGACTCCAAATTCTGTATTCTTTCCAGCTTTAAGAAGAATACATTTAAAAAAAGTCATTCTTAGGGCAGCTAGGTGGCGTAGTGGATAAAGCACGGCCCTGGATTCAGAAGGACCTGAGTTCAAATACGGCCTTAGACACTTAACACTTACTAGCTGTGTGACCCTAGGCAAGTCACTTAAGCCTTATTGCCCCGCCAAAAAAAAAAAAAAGTCATTCTTGATCTGAAAGAAAGTTGAGTGGATCAAATAGTCAAATAGTTAAGGAGTCAATATATTTTCAAAACTTTAAGAACAATTTATTCCTATCTTTCTAAATGTTTATTTTAAAAAATCAACAGAGCAGGACTTTGCTATATTAGGACTTTTAAAAATATGTGTACTTTTTATTACCTAGATACATGTTTAAGGCTAAATAAGAAATATGTATAATGACGATAAAAGGTTTTAAATGATGTATCACTGAATTCATATAATAGTAGGAAGTATGGCTATTGATACTTTATTTCATAAATTCAAAATGGTGATCATTCATTATTCAATAACACTCCTATATGTGGCATTGTGTCTAAGACAAGAGTGACATCTAGTAGCCAGTGGTGGTAAACACAGACATGCATGCATACATAGGCTTTTACATACTTGATCTGGAGATACAATAATAATTAACTTTTAAAAATTATTGATATACATCAAATTGGAACTTGTTCTGCAATTCTTCACATATAATTTAAATCATGAAAAGTAACATTTTACCCACTATTCCAATAATATTATGCCCATTTTACAGGTTATTAGTTTCATCATTAACACAGCATTTTATTAACATTTTCAAAAAGATTAATATTTACATTTCCTGTAATAAAGCTTAGGGAACATTATTCTCTATTCTTGTCTATTCTTCCTTCATACTTTTCTTCATTGTTAGAATGTAAGCACTTACCTTTTGCCTACTTAAGATCTAACCATTCCTTTAAGCCCAATTCTAAATGCAGTCTCCCCTAGAAAATCTTCCCTGTTTCTTTCTTCATTAATGAATTTACCACTTCTAGTCCCCCCACTATATATCACACAGAATTTTGCTTGTGCTTCCCCTTTTTAACTTAACATATTTTCCAATTATATTATAAACTCCATAAAGAGATGAACTAATTCTAATTGAGTCTTGTTATCAGAACCTTGCACAGTGTTCTCTGCACTCAGTAGTAAACTATTGAATTAAAATGACAAGAGTTCAAGGTATTCTTTATAGAATACAAAGAACAAAGTAAAACTAGCTTGAGAATTTCTAGTGTCCACTGGAAGCATAGATTTGAATGAAACTCATATCTAAAGTGACCTGGTTTCCATAAGAACTTGGACTAACACAGATAGGTAATGGCTTTGGATGTTCAAAAGGTTTAAAATAAGAGGTAGGACAATAGTCTCAATGTTAGGGTCTCTAAAGTTATGAACTACCCCCAACCCCATCCCTTAATCTTTAGCATGATGGTAAGAGATTAACACAATACTTGGAATATACTAGGAATTCAAATGGTTGCTGGCATCATAGAGAAACCAAAAGGACTAATTCAGCGTGCTAAAGCAATATTAGTTACATCATGATATGGAAAACATGTTCATGTCAAACATACTGATAAGTGGAGCTCTCCAACTGATTGATTTGTATGTCACATTTAGGGTCAATCATAAAAAGATGAAATTAATGCATTGTTTGTGCCAATAGTCTGATTTGCTTGCCTTATTAGATATAGATTTAGACTAACATTCCTGGACTGAGGCCATAAGGGTAATTGAAATGGATAAACAAAGAGAAAAAAATGACATTATAGGCATTGACATTGTAAATGACATTATAAATTTATGTTATCTTTTTTTTGGAGACAAAATGTATAAATGAAATTTTTCATTATCTGGATTAAAAAGAAACGACTATTACTTTTTCTCTCAATTTAATGAAGGAAGTCTCAAAATGTTCTTTAAAATGGCCATGCTATTTTTAGATGTTATTATTTTAAATTATATTTGAATATTATTTGGTTTTTAATGACATTTAAAAGGATTCCCAATTCCATTTAAAATGTGAACATTTATCTAGTTATAACTGTTGCAAATTAATGTCTTATAATATGAAATAACTTGATTGTATAATTGATTTCAAGATGAAGAAATTCACCAGTACATAAAAATATCTGAATTTTAGTTTTTATAATTACAATTAAGTAAGAAAATGTTGGGAAATATCAATAAATGTTGAGTACTTTTTCATTTGAATATGCAGGTCCAAAAGTATTGTCCTTAATTTGTCTTATAATTTGGTTTTGACATTTCTCCACTACCACTACCCCTACACATATCTTCTTCTTGCAGAGTGGAGGTGTCTGGATTTATGACTTTATCAGTGTGAGACATTTTCCTAGTGAAAACTCCCTCAGTGGATGCAGATAGGCAACACATCTATACAATATAACCACAGAGAATTGCCTGGGACACTGTGATGCTAAGTGATAGAACTATGATCATGCATATACTAGACCCAGAATTTGAACCTACATCTTCCTTACTTTAAGGCCTGTCCTTTATCCATTATGCCACAACTCCTGATAATGGAATCATACACTGAATACACTAATTCAAAATTCAATGACAACATAATTGTGTAAAAAGAAATAAAGCAAAAACATCCCACCATTTGTATTAAATTATCTTCTTTGCTGTGAGTCTTCCAACTCATCAAGTGAGTTAAAATATAATCACCTTGATGGAAAGGAGTGGGAGGAGAGAAGATAATTCATTTGTTTGTTTGTTCTGTTGGTATCACCAAACTGTAACATAGTGCCTCATCTATAGTAGGTACTTAAGTATTTTTTTTTACATTTGTATTAAAGGCTTTTGTGTTAATATATTCCTAATTCTAAGAGATTCAAACTGAATTTTCCCCCTCCAAGCTTATCTAAGAGTCAAGTTCTTAACTCAAATAAATAAATATTACATTAACTTTCTCTCCATATGAATTTGATATCACTCTAAAGACAAATTGGTGAAAAAAAAATTATGCTGGAGTGGTTCTTTTAAGTACAGAGTTTGCTTTATGTGTTTTTGAGCAAATCTTCTAAAAATCCTTTTATATCAAATGAAAGCAGGCAAACAATTTTTGGGGGGATGACCTAGCAATCTTTTTCTTTGTCTTTTAAATTCAAATGATGAATCCCAAACAAATACAGATTATTATTCTTCATCTAAGTGGACACTTTTGATGTAGTTTTTCCTTTAATTTTTTCACCTTTAAAGTAAAATATTACTGCTATGTGACATGACACAAAATGTCAGAGTATTGCTTTATTATTGATATTGAGTGGTGCCAAAATGCTTTACCAAATCCAATATTATTCCTAAATTTATTAGAAAATAAGATTTCCTTGAGATCTATAAATTCCCCGAGGTAAAGTGCTCTTTCATTCTGAAAATATTTTTTTGTCATGAAATATTTCCTTTTATTTCTTTCCTATTCATTCTCTACCCCACCCTTGATATTATCACTATAAATCCATCCTTATGACTTCCTGCAATATGCATATAAGTTTACCCATGTAATAAGTAAATGAAATCAAGTAAAATAAATTTTAAAATTACACATGTCTGAATATGATTGTAACATACTTTCCTTTTAGTCTGTTACTTTTCTGCTAACAGATGAGACACGTAATAACATGATTCATTATCAGCATCTTCAGGAGTCATTATAGTTCATGGCATTGACCATGGTTCCTAAGCATTTCAAAGTTATTTTCCTTTATATTGTTGTTTATATGCCATAGATCAAAGGCTAGAGTGAACCTGAGAAACAATCTAATCGAATATCTCCATTTAAAAGGTAAGGAGAGGGAAGAAGCAAGATCGCATATTAAAGGCAGAGACTCAACTGAACTCTCCCAAATCCCTCTCCAAAAAATGTTAAAATAACATATTAATTTGAATTCTGGAGCAGCAGATCTAATAAAGAGATGGGGTGAAACAATTTTCAACCATGAAATAACTTAGAAGGTTAGTAGAAAAAATTTGTCTCAGCAGGGTAGTGGTCTGGCCTGGAGTTCAATGCAGCACAGCAGCATCAGGCCTTGTTGGTTTTGGCTTTCAGAGTTCTCAGCCCACAGATAGTACTGGGGTCAGACAACTTGTAAGAATATTACAGGGGCAGCTAGGTGGCACAGTGGATAGAGCACTGGCTCTGGAGTCAGGAGTACCTGAGTTCAAATCCGGCCTCAGACACTTAACACTTACTAGCTGTGTGACCCTGGGCAAGTCACTTAACCCCAATTGCCTCACACACACACAAAAAAAAGAATATTACAGGGGGACATTTGCTGGCACTGGGTGGAGGAACCTGTTGCATTGCCTGTACACAGTCCTGAGTCACATTCCCAGAGTGAAGAGGAGCACTACTACACTAGTGTGAAGCCATAATGGAGTAGGGGCCCCAGTCATAGTTCCAGAGCAGAGAATAGTGCTTGCAGTTGAGCAATAAAGGACCAGGGGCCCTGGTCTCAGGTACAAGGCAGAAAGATGTATTCACACTTGAAGCTGGAGAAGAGCAGGGGCCCAAGTTAAATTTGGATGGCCATAAGGAGCAAAAGTAATGAGACTACAGGGGAGCAGGGGCCCTGTCATAGGTCCAGGGCACAGAAGAGTGCTTGTAGCCATTCAAAAATCAGAGCAAAGACAAAGAGAGAAGTGAATACATCTCTCATTAGGTTATACCAACTTAGAAAGACACAAAACTTATGGACCCCCAGAACTAGCTTTGAAAACAAGAGCACAAAAATCTTGAAACCTGACATATTGGTACCTTCACTCTGGAAGCAGACCCCAACTTTAACATGAATTTAAAAATTAATAAATAGACTGGGGAAAATGAACAAAGATGACTAGTAAAAAAAAAATTTGATCATAGAAAGTTATGATGGTAACAGGGAAGCTCAAAAAACAAACCCAGAAGAAGACGACAAAGTCAAAACAGCTTCATGCAAAGCCTCAAAGAAAAATATCAATTAAACACAAAAAATAATTCTTAGAAGAGATCAAAAAAGATTTTAAAAATCAAATAACAGTAGAGAAAAAATGGGAAAATTAATGAGTGGTGAAAGATAATTATAAAAAGAGAGTCAACTTCTTGGTAAAAGAGGCAGAAAAAATACTCTTGAAAATAGGATCTTAAAAACACAACTGTGAAAATTGTAAAAACAGCCTCAAAAATTCATTGAAGAGATCTCCTTAAAAATTAGAATTGCCCAAATGCAAAAACAGGTAGAAAAACTTACTGAGGAAAATAATTCCTCAAAAGTTAGAATTGGACAGGTGGAAACTAACGATTCCACAAGACATCAAGAAAGAAGTAAAATATAAAGAACAAAAAAGAGAAGAAAGCATTTAATAACTCATTGGAAGAAACAACTGATCTCCAAAAGATAGAATCAAGAATTACTAAACTATCTAAAAAGAATGATCAAAAAAAGATACTAGACATTATATTTCAAGAAATTATCAACTAAAACTGCCCTAATATTCTAGAATCAGATTTTCAAAAATGAAATTGACAGATTTTTAAGAAAACGAATCATTCCCCAACTGATAAATGGTCAAAGCATATGGACAGAGAGCTTTCATCTGAACTAATCAAACTTCTCCATAGTCAAATGAAAAAATGTCCTAAATTGCTAATGATTTAAGAATGCAAATTAAACCAAGTCTGAAGTACCATCTCACACCTGTCAGATTAATTTATGTGACAGAAAAGGAAAATGACAAATGTTGGAGGGGATGTGGGAAAATTGGAATAGTAATTCACTATTTGTGGAATTGTCTTCACTGATCCAACCATTCTCTAAAGCAGTGTAGCAAATGTGCCCAAAAGGCTAAAAAACTGCGCATACCCTTTGATCCAGTAATACTACTACCATCACAAATACCACCTAAGAGATAAAAAAGTAAGGGGATAGGGCAGCTAGGTGTTGCAGTGGATAGAGCACTGGCCCTGGATTCAGGAGGACCTGAGTTCAAATCCAGCCTTAGACACTTAACACGTACTAGCTGTGTGACCCTGGGCAAGTCACTTAACCCCAATTGCCTCACCAAAAAAAAAAAAAAAAGTAAGGGGATGATGAGAGGAGGATTATTTGGAATTCATTTGTTTTTTAAATGTAATTTTTTTCTGCATATAATTGAAAAAATATAAATTTAAAATAAATGAGGAAGCTTTGGCCAGCAGAGGCTAATTTTTCTAATTCTAAACAAGTAGTTAAGTGTCAAAAGTGCTATTTGAACCTAAGGTTCTCTGGCTTGAGAGCCGGTAAATTTCATGTGATATTATTAATGAATTGTACCAATTGTTTTCTGGTTCTGTTCATTATACTAAATATTAGTTCACGTAAGTTTTCCCAGGATTTTCTGTATATGACTTTATATCTTATTGAACAATAATACTTCATTATGTTCAGAAAAGGCAGTGAGCTCTTGAACTCATGACATGATCACTCCTAAAAACATCCAAATAATTCCATAGGACAATTCCTGGAGCAGCAAAATCCACAGAATAATGTGCTGAAGTCATCTTCCAGCCAAGGACAGCTGCTATGCTGAGAGAGGAGTGGAGCCCCACTCCACAGTTACCCTGACACAGATTCAGTCCCAGGAAGGCCTCAACAGAGAAAAAGACCCCCCCAGAGCCTCTGAATCAGCTGCAGCACCAGTTTCATCTGGAAGTAAGCTTACAATCTGGTGAGAGGGCTGAGCCCTTGGCAGGGCGCAGATTACAGTGGTCTATGCTAGTGCTGAGGCAGAACTTGGGTTTTTGAGCCCTGCTGGGAACCAAGAGATAGGCTTGAATAGCAGCGGCTCAGGTCAGGGAGGGGCACAGCCTCATCAGAGCTGACAACCACAACACAGAAAGCTGTTTTATTAGGAAGTTGATCTGGGGTCATCTAAGGACCAGGGAACAGGACAGGTGAGTGAAGAACTGCTCCTCCTTAAATCATACCACCTGGGACCTTCTGAAGCTTGGGATAGTGCAGCCTAGAATCAGTCCCCCATGGAAACAGTGCCCCACTTTAAGGAGCTAAAAGTAAAATAAAAGAAAGGCAAGATGAGCAGAGAGAGAAAGGTGAGGACCCATAGAATGTTTCTTTAGTGACAAGGAAGATCAAGGTACACCCTCAGAGGAAGATGTCAGTGTCAGGGCCCCTATATCTGAAGCTTCCAAGAAAAAATATGAATTGGTCTAAGGTCATAGAGGCCCTCAAAAAGGACTTTGAAGATAAAGTTAGAGAGATAGAGGAAAAAATGGAAAGAGAAATAAAGTGATGCAGGTAAGACATGAGAAAAATGTCAACAGCTTGAAAAGCCAAATTGGCCAAATGGAAAAACAGGTACGAAAGCTCTCTGATGACAACAATTGCCTAAGAATTAGGATTGAACAAATAGAAACTAGTGACTTTATAGAAACCAACACAATAAAGCAAATGGAAGTGAATGAAAAAAAAATAGAGGGAAATGTGAAATATCTTCTTGGAAAAGCTGCTGACCTCGAAAATGGTTCCGGGAGAGATAAATTGAAAATTATTGTTCTACCTGAAAACCATGATCAAGGAAAAAACTTAGACATCATCTTCCAAGAAATTGTCAGGGAGAATTGCCCTGATATTCTAGAAGCAGAAGGTAAAGTAGAAATTGAAAGAATCCACTGATCACCTCCTGAAAGGCATCCTAAAATGAAAACTCCTAGGAATATTATAGCCAAAGTCCAGAACTCTCAGGTCAAGGAGAAAAGATTGCAAGCTGCCAAAAAGAAAGAATTCAGGTACTGTGGAGCCACAGTCAGGATAGCACAAGATCTAGCAACTTCTACGTTAAAAGACTGGAGGGCATGGAATATGATATTCCAGAGGGCAAAGGAATTGGGATTACAACCAAGAATCACACATATCCAGCAAAACTGAGCATAATCTTTCAGAGGAAAAATGCGACTTCAATGAAAAAGAGGACTTTCAGGTATTCATGATGAAAAGACCTTCCAAATGGCAAATTTGATTTTCAAGTACAAAACCCTAGAGAGCCATAAAAAACTGGAGTTGGGGGACATTACCTGGGGTCATGTGGTGGATGACTCTCTTGTGTCTGAGGCCAGGTTTTGGCTGGGATGCCCTGGGTCCAGGTTGGATGCTTTGTCCACTGTGTCACCTAGCTGCCCCATGATGACATATTTAGGGTTAAATTAAGGGGTGAGGGGAATGCACTGGGGGAGAGGGAAAGGCAGAGGTAGCATGGGGTGAAATCCTACATGAAAGAAGCAGGAAAGGGCTTATGGAGTTGGTGAAGAGATGGAGGAGGAGCAGGGTAGCAAATGAATATTACAGTCATCAGAATAGGCTCTCATCAGAGTTGGCTCAAGGAGGGATTAACACACACACCCAATTGGGTGGAGTAATCTATTTAATGGGGACATTAAATGGGCCTAACTCTCATCAGAATTGGCTCAAGGAGGGAATACCATACACACTCGATTGGGTGGAGTGATTCAGGAAAATAGGAGGAGAAAGAGATAAAGAGAGAGGGGCAAAAGAAGAGAGGGCAGATTGCTGGAGGGGGCATACAGAAAGAAATCCCTTTTGAAGGATAGGGTGAAAGAAGATAGATCTTAGAGTAAATATCATGGGGAAGGGAATAGAATGGAGGGAAACAGTTAACAATAGTAATCATGAAAAAGAGAAAAGGGTGAAAAATTGTACAAATAATATTTATAGCAACTCTTTGTGGTGGTTAAGAATTGAGAAGCAAGGGAATGTCCACCAATTGAGATATGACTGGAGAATCTGTGGTATATAATTGTAGTGGAATGGTATTGTGCTGTAGGACATGACAAACAGGATGATACCAGAAAAACCTGGAAAGACTCATATGAACTAATGTATAGTGAAGTGAGTAGAACTGAGTGGACATTGTGCATAGTGACAGCAGTATAGTTCATTGACCAATTGTGAATGACTTAACTACTCTCAACAATACAATGATCCAAAACAATCCCAAAGGACTAATGATGAAGCATACTATCCACCCCCTTAGAAAGAACTGATAAAAAGAATACTTGTGGATTGTATATATATAAAACCTGGTGATGTCTTATGGAGGGAGGAGGAAAAGGAGGGAAGGAGAAAAATTTGGAACTCTAAGTCTTATGAAAATTAATGTTGAAAACTACCCTAAAAAGGAAAAGGTAAAATAAATGTTTGTTGCAAAAATCAAAAACTAAAAACTTCACTATGTTTATATGCCATAATTAGTTTAACCATTTCTCAAATGATGGACAGATTTTGTTTCTAGTATTTTCCTAAAATACTACTATTTTTAATTTTATACATCTATGGTCTTTCACTCTGTCTTTTACTTTTCGAAGTCTATTGATAAGAGTTATATTATTAGCTTAAAGAATTACTCAAAGTGATTTTTTAGGTTAAAGTTCTCAATTTTTTCCAGACCAATTCACACTTACAACAGCTTGCATTAATGTGCCTGTTCTCCTCAACAACTTCCAACAATTGTCTTTTTCCTTTTTCAGCATGTTTTCCTCTGTGGGGGAACTTCATCATTGTTTTATTTATTTATTCATTTATCTATTTGTCTATCTTCCTGCTTATTTATTTGATTATTTATTCATTCACTTATTTATTCATCCATTCACTTATCTATATATTCATTCATCTATTTATTTATTTATTTAGCTATTTATTTTTTTGTTATTGTTGGTAACTTGGAGCTTTTTAAAAAAAAATATGGTCATCCAATTTTTTTTTTCCTTTTTAAGAATGAAGTTCATAAAACAGCTACCCCTTTTACTTCTCCAGTTATGATAAATATTCTACCTAGGTCTGATCTTTTAATCCAAACATGCTTGAAATTCCTTTATTCTTATATATTAGAAATTTTCTCTGATTCTTCTGACCTCAAGCAATTACAACTACCTTAAAAGGTTCATAATAATCCCATGGAGTTGGCAACCTGATGGTTTAACAGTAGAAGAAAATTAATCCATAATCCCAAATATGCTCAGTCAATAATACGTCCATTAGCTACCACCACCACATTCTGAAAAGGTTGCCCAATAAAACCCATGGGCTTGTGCTCTGGGATCAACTCACCAATTACCTTGCTGTTGCTGTAGTCTGTGCCAGCATGTCTCCCTACATGTACCCTCAACCCACCATTATGTTGCAACAAGGAACATAATTCACCCCAAAGTTTTCCCTTTCCCACATATGCACTGAAAGGAAAAAGTGGCACTATGGAGTTGTTATTTGTACTCTTCTTGGGGATAAAATTTAATTGTTCAGAACCAATGCTCAGCCAAAAAAGCAATGATTTAAAAGAAATGGGATTGGCTACAAAATGGGCTGAGAAAGGATGAGAGTGAGCTCAACTAGATCAGAAGGGAAGGAGAATGGCACTCAAATGAGTCAATTATGTTTCCCTAGAAGTTACTGGGGCAGAGATTGAAGCCAGGGAAAAGCCTTAGAGGAGTCTGACACAGTTTTAGCGTCCAGCCTTTGGGGAATCTACCATCAAAGAGAAAGAAGTCAAAAATTGAGTTATAGGAGAATATAAGGGGAAAAAAAGACTGAAAATACCAAAAGTTTCAGGGTGAAGAAAACAGATTTTAAAATTCTAATCACAGGCAGCTAGGTGGCGCAGTAGATAAAGCACTGGCCCTGGATTCAGGAGTACCTGAGTTCAAATCTGGCCTCAGACATTTCATACTTACTAGCTGTGTGACCCTGGGCAATTCACTTAACCCCCATTGCCCTGCAAAGAAAAAAAAAATTCTAATCACAAGTAAATAAATTAGCAGAGAGGATATTAATAATAATTTTGTCTGAAGAGATAAATTTTGAATTAATGATCTCATATCTATAATATACCTATCAGAATTTCAACAAATCAAATAGGAAAATAAACAAAAGGGAAAATATATAATTGAAAAAAAATTGCTAGATAAAATAGAACTAAATATTATTATATCTACTAAATGGGACTGCTAAAGAATATACATATTTCTCAGCAGCACATGAAATTTTATTGAAAAAATGACTCTTTATTTGGGCACAAAGTTATTCCAGATAAATGCAAAAAGGTAGGAATAGTAAATAAAATCCTATATTTTCAGGCACAACAAGAAGACAAAGATGCAAATGGAGAGTTAAAAATTAAATCCTTATGAATGAGATTAACAAATCATAGAAATACATAAAAATTACATGAACAAAATCATTAATGATGAATCAACATATCAAATCTTTCTACTTTTTCTGTAGAGCCTTAGCTGGTTTTTAATAGTGAAAATTTTCTGTTCTTAATTAAATTTGCCCAGAACTGTTTATGCAAGTATTCTTTTTGCCTCACCACATTTAATTATTATCATAATTACACATTGTTTCCCCTCCAGCAGAAATCATAAGTCAGAAACAAGTCTTTTCACATCTAAATCCCCATACTTTGGCATACATTTTGTCACATCAAACTTTAAAATATATTTTCACAATTAAAGAAGAGGTCTTTTTGGGGGGGTTGTATATATAGATTTTTCATGTGACAACAATTCAATTGCTTATTACATCATACATTCAGTCATTTCTTTTGTCCTAGTGAATATTCATTTGATGATTTTTAACCAAAATATCCAGTCATGAACTCAACATATTGTTTTAATAACATGTAGGTTATATCTTATAATACCTTTTGTGAACTGGCTCACATATAATAAAAACTCAGAAAAGAAAAAAAAATAAGATTTTTTTTCATTCTAAGGGATAACTGAATATTTGTTTAAATTTTGATTAATTCCCTAAGTTGTGGTGGTGGTGGTGTGTGTGTGGGGGGGGGTGCAGTAAAGACTATTATATAGGAACAAGAATAGCATTTGTAGTCTGAGAAATTGGGTTCTACTCCTTACTCTATTACTGAGCTTTAATGAACCCCAGTTTCTTCATCTGTAAAATAGAGGGAATGGGCTTAATGATTTCAAATTTCCTTTTTAGCTCTAAATCCTAAGATACATAACTAAATTTTGAATGTCTGGCATTTTACAAGAAGCATTTTAAATTTAGACTAATTTCTCAGCTGTTTCTTTTATGAAGAAATTTTCGCTAATTGGTTGGAAACCTGACCTGCTGTTTTCCACTTTGCTCAGAAACAGAAGGCAATAGCAATGTGTTAGAAGTACCTCTTGTTATCAATTTTTTAACTCTATTTTGTAAACCCAAGAGATCCATTCTTTTCTGAGTGCTCAATTAAGTCAAAGCTTTATGATGGCAGAAAACAGCTGTAGAGAATATTCTGTAGTGGAATTTGGTTATAATTTGAGCAAGATATTATATATAGTGATGAATGTGTATCCTGGCAACAGTGTTTTCCTATTCATGAGGCAATATTATTATACTCCTCTGTCTCTCTTTATACTTTTACCTCCTTTTATACTAATCGGTCTTTCCAATGCAGTTATATGAATGGAAAGAATGACTTTTCTCAAGGTCAGATTTCCTTTTTTTGTTCTGGGATATCATTGTGAGGGAGGATTTGAAGCTATTCAACTCATGTAGATTCAGAGAAAGTCCATCACCACCCGCTAAATCTCTTAGCTGTAGAACACTATACCAATAACACCTCTTATTTCCAGACACCCCAAGCTGTCCTTAAACATCAAGAACTCTAGTTTTTGTCATTTCTAAATCTAGCAGATTTCCCCAGAGTTTGTGTATGTGTGCCAGATACCTTATCATGGAGTATTACACTGGGGCTTTATGTGGTAATGAAAAAAATGTATTGAATTTGGAAAATTGGTTGTATCTTCAAGAGTGTAGTAGTGGATGCTTTGTTGTGTGATGATTTAAATGTGGTTAAAGCACACTTTAAAGCCTTGTTTAAAGCAATTCTTTTGTGGTATTGGTAAGTAATAAACTGTCCTTTTATCTTCTTTACCTGACTTTGTTAATTCCTTGAGGAGAAAACAAAACATAACCCTCCCTATTGCCTCTAAAACAAAACAATGACAACCACAAAACATATAAAGAAACATGCTATTTTGAAATGATTTCTTTCAGAGTTTCATCCTGGATTGGTGGCATAAGGAGCCAAAAAATATAAGAAAGGTCTATTCCAGCAGTCACACATTCATTATATTTTTATATCCTCTCAAATCAATATCCCATATCTCTTACTCTCTTCAACCAAACTTTTTTTGGGAAAAAAGTAACTAACCAAACAAACAAACAAAGAAAAACAACTGTATATACTTGTTTTCTTTGATCTTTAAATAATCCCATTCATCATAGGCACAAAAATTGTTAAGATAGAAATGAAATGTGAAGAATAAAAAAAAAATAATTATGAATGACCTACACAACTAAGCAATGTTATCTTCTTTGCATGTGATATATTTTATAGTAATATGAGAAAATTTGAATACATCTAAATTAAGCCAGTCATTTGTCTTAGATTACATGGTATACAGGTGGTTTGAAGTTCAAAAAAAGGGAAAATGGAATAAGCCAAAAGGAAAAATTTCCCTTTTTGGATTTGAGATAGCTGGTTTCCCAGTCTACACTTGCAATAATACACCGTGTCAATAATATTCAAACTATAGCAGGGCCTATTGAAATATCTTAGACTATGGGCCTGTGTCAATATGTTTGGGATAAAAAGATGCATCTCACTAAAATCAGAGAGGGTTATCACCTGATCAGCCACAAGGTATTGGATGTTATGGCTACATCAACTCATGATGTTTTTCAGAGTTCTAAAGGATTGTCATCTGTGTCAGTGGAGAAAGAACTTGTCATATGATATCAGAGTTCTTTGAAATTAATTAAGACTGCATTATGGGTTTAGAGAAGTCAGATTTGAAAGTGGGAAGGAAATATGCTTGATATATTAGTGGATACATTTTAACCCATATTTATGAAACATTTAATAAAGATTTTTAAATATAACTGCCAGAAAATATATATATTTAAGAACATAAAATCCAAATAAAATATCTTGTGTTATGTGTCTCCATGATAATAAAGCCACAGTTTGATTTTGCTGGTCAGGAGGAAGAATAGTATAGACAAAATACTGTACTAAGAATCAGGAGACTTGTATTATAGTCCCAACTCTTCCATCAACTATGTATGTGACCTGGACCAATGTTGGTCCTTAATTTCTTCAGCTAAAAATATAAGGAACTGGAATAGAAGATTATATAGATTTCTTTCAAGTTTGGCATCATTCTATGTAATCTATATTCCAGTTAAATAACCAGGTAGATATAATAAATCAGAATGTTAAATGTAGTTTATTAGCATAATCTTCAAGAAGCAATATCCTAAGGCAATTGTTTCCTGTACTAGTGATAATTTAAGTAATTAGAAGTTTCCTTACACTAGGTTATTAAATTAATTTTCATGTTAATTAGTGCCCATAGCAATGATTATATTAATAAACTATTTAGCTAATTGCATTTTGCTATTACTTGTATTGGCATTTCTAATCTCCCAAGCTGGCTTATATCTTCACATGTATTTTATAACTGATAAAAAATTATAGATATTACAATAGATTGAAGGGCAATGTGACATAAAGGGGAGAGTTCTGGACTTGACATCTGGAAGACCTGGCTTTAAATCCCGGTTCTTTACTAAATGATTTCATGCTGTTGGAAATTCTCCCATGATAAGTTGTTAACCTACTACTATTCTTTTGGGTTGAATGTTCCACAGATTATTACCCAGATGGATAAAATTACTACTTTAAAAAAAATCAAAAGATTTGTAAGTTTATCTTCTATAATGTTTCATTGAAATAGTTTTCAGAAAAATTCCAATGAAAACTCTTGTCGATTCTTTTGGAATAGCTTAGATCAGTGGTGTCAAAATCAGATAGAAAGGGATCACTGAAGGTCACATATTTACTTAGAAAACCACAGATTAACATTATGTTAAATTATAGTTCTACTTATCTAATGCAATATTTGGGCAACTAGGTGGCATAGTGGATAGAATTCAAGGTCTACAGTCAGGAAGATCTGAGGTCAAAGCTGATCTCATATACTTACTAGCTATGTGACCCTGGGCCAATCACTTAAACCATTTGTCACAATTTGTCCTATCCCATTTCCACATGGTCTTGATTTCTTCTTTTATTAGTTTATAATTTATAAGCTTTTCATTCCACATAGCCTAGAGATAATTAACATTTAATATGCCATTACCTATTTAAAATGCTAATTTTAATGGATCAATAGGTTATAAACTTGCAAGGTATGTGGCAAGTGTTTTAAGTTTCCACAAATTACAGTGATGTGTTTTATATATATATATATATATATATATATATACACACACACATATTTATCATTTTATCACATACTCTATTTGATCAATAATTCTAATATTATTAAAGTTAGTTTCTCCACGACCTCTAGTGGCAAAAACTGGTCTTGAAGCCCTGTCATAAATCCTACTTCTGTAAACAAGTCACCGAGACTCAGCTATTTGTTAATTACTTAGTTCTCAATTTATTCCTTGTTAAGTTTATCTCCACATTGTTGTTAGAAGGTCTTTTGTTTTTCTCCTTGGACCTATTCATTCTGTTGGTACAATCTAGAGGTAAATCAGTTATTTGTTACATTTGACAAATCTAATATACCTTAAAGAATCTGTTTCTCTTTAATAATTTGTCATTCTTTTACTGAAGTCACTGCAACTTTTCACATCTTTTTAAAAATATTGTGACCAAGATGGCGGAGAGGAAGCAGCAAGCTGCCTGAGCTCTCCTTCTGTTCCCTCAAAACAAACATTAAATCAAGCCTCTGAATGGATTCTGAAACTACAGAACCTGCAAAGAGACAGAGAGACACAGTCCTCCAACCAGAGATAATTTAGAAGACTTCAGGAAAAGGTCGGTCTGACTTGGGCAAAAGGGAGGCCCAGCGCAGGGCAGCAACCCAGCACTGAGGGAGTCGGGGTAAGTCAGAAGGAGCTGTGGGCCACAGCCGAACAACTGAGGCCCCTGGAACCTGGTTCAAAAATCTGGTGGCCAAGAAGGACAGTGGAAAAACCTACCTGCACGGGCCAAGAGGGCCACGAACGGGTCAGGCAGGAGCAGACGCTGGGGTCCGGCGCCTGGCTGGCCGAGCACAATCAGACAGGAAGTGCAGGGTGGGGGATCTCCACACACCATAAAGGCCTCAGAGTAAAAACCCGGTCACACAGCACCTATACCCCTGCACAAGAAGCCCAAAAGAGGGACCCTGGTGTCCCCAGAGCAGACCTCAACTTAAAAAATAAATAAATAAGCTGCAATAATGAGTAAGAAGCAAAAAAGAGCCCTCTCCATTGAGAGCTTCTCTATCAATAGGGAAGAAGCCAACAGAAACTCAGATGAGGACAATAGCCTCAAATTGCCTACATCTGAAGCCTCACGAGGGAAGGTGAATTGGTCTCAAGAACAAAAAGCCTTCCTGGAAGAGCTCAAAAAGGATTTTAAAAATCAATTGCGAAGGGGCGGCTAGGTGGCGCAGTGGATAAAGCACCGGCCCTGGAGGCAGGAGTACCTGAGTTCAAATCCGGTCTCAGTCACTTAACACTTACTAGCTGTGTGACCCTGGGCAAGTCACTTAACCCCAATTGCCTCACTAAAAAAAAAAAAAAAATCAACTGTGAGAGGTAGAAGAAAAAATGGGGAGAGAAATGAAAGCAAAACAAGAAAACTATGAAAAAAGAATCAGCAGCTTGGAAAAGGAAGCACATAATTTCACTGAAGAAAACAAAGCCTTAAAAAATTCATTTGGCCAAATGGAAAAAAAAAAGTACATAATCTCACTGAAGAAAACAATACCTTAAAAAATTCATCTGGCCAAATGGAAAAAAAGGTGCATAATCTCATTGAAGAAAACACTGCCTTAAAAAATTCACTTGGTCAAATGGAAAAAAAGTGCATAATCTCACTGAAGAAAACAATGCCTTAAAAATGAAAGTGGGACAGTTGGAAGATAAGGAATCCATGAGACACCAGGAATCAGTCAAGCAGAATCAAAAAAATGAAAAAATAGAAGAAAATGTGAAATAACTCATTGGAAAGACAACTGATCTGGAAAACAGATCAAGGAGAGACAATTTGAGAATCATTGGACTGCCTGAAAGCCATGACCAGAAAAAGAATCTAGACACCATATTCCAGGAAATTATTAAGGAGAACTGCCCTGATATCATAGAATCAGAGGATAAAATCATCATTGAAAGAATCCACCGATCACCTCCTGAAAGAGACCCCAAAAGGAAAACTCCAAGGAATATTGTAGAAGGACTTTACATAGAGGGTATAAATATAAATTGTCTTTGATGTGATGATACAAAGGAATTAAGGGGTTAAAAAGGGAGTCTATGGGGAGGAGAGGAAAGGGGAGGTGGAATGGGATGAATTATATCATATGAAGAGGTGGAAAAAAAACACCTATTACAATAGAGGGAAAAAAAGGAGGGGGGAAAATTGTTTCAACCCTATTCTCATTAGATTTGACTCAAAGAGGGAATAACATATACATTTATTGGGATAAAGAAACTTAACTCATTCTTTAGGGAAGCAAAAGGGGAAGGGAAAGGGGGGACTGATAGAAGGGAGGACAAAAGCAAGGGAGAAAAGGGTAAAGAAAAGAGAGGGGGGTGATAAAAAGGGAGGGCAGATCGGGGGAGGCAGGGGTAAGAAGTAAAACGTCAGTGAGGAGGAATAGGGTGAAAGAAGGGGGGGAAGTACACAGGGGGTAAATAGAATGGAGGAGAATAGACAGTCAGTAATAATAACTGTGAATGTGAATGGTATGAACTCTGCTATAAAACGGAAGTGAATTGCAGAGTGGATTAAAAACCAGAATCCTACAATATGCTGTTTACAAGAAACACATTTGAAGCAGAGAGATACACACAGAGTAAAGGTAAAAGGCTGGAGCAGAATATATTATGCCTCAGCTAAAGTAAAAAAGGTAGGGGTAGCAATCCTTATCTCAGACAAAGTGCAGGCAAAAATAGATTTCATTAAAAGAGATAAGGAGTGTTGCATCACTGCTCTGATTTTCTCTCTTGTAACAGGATTAATGCAGAAATAGGATTAATGTTATTATGTGTATATATATGTGTGTGTATATATATCTATATGTATATGGATATGTATAGAGATATATAGATATAACCTATATCAGATTACCTGCTGTCTAGGGGAGGGGGGAGGGAGAGGAGGGAGGGAGAAAAATCTGAAATTGTAAAGCTTGTATAAACAAAAGTTGAGAACTATCTTTACATGTAACAGAAAAAATAAAATACCTTATACATTAAATAAATAAATAAATAAATAAGAGATAAGGAAGGAAATTACATCTTACTTAAAGGTACTATAGATAATGAAGTAATATCAATATTAAATATATTTGTGCCAAGTGGTATAGCATCCAAGTTCTTAGAGGAGAAGTTAAATGAGTTACAAGAGGAATTAGACAGTAATACTATACTAGTGGGGGATCTGAATCTCCCCGTCTCAGAATTAGATAAATCTAGCCAAAAAATAAATAAGAAAGAAGTGAAAGAGGTGAATAGATTACTAGAAAAGTTAGACATGATAGATGTCTGGAGAAAATTGAATGGGGATAGAAAGGAATATACCTTTTTCTCAGCAGTACATGGAACATTTTCAAAAATTGACCATGTATTAGGGCACAAAAACATCATAGTCAAATGTAGAAAGGCAGAAATAGTAAATGCATCCTTCTCAGATCATGATGCAATAAAAATTACATGTAAGAAAGAGCCAGGGAAAAGTAGAATGAAAATCAATTGGAAACTAAATAATTTCATTCTAAAGAATGAATAGGCCAAACAAGAAATCATAGAAACAATCAATAACTTTATCCAAGAGAATGACAATAATGAGACAACATACCAAAATCTATGGGATGCAGCCAAAGCAGTGCTTAGGGGAAAATTTATAGCTCTAAATGCTTACATGAGTAAGAAAGAGAAAGAGGAGATTAATGAATTGGGCATGCAACTTAAAAAGCTAGAAAAAGAACAAATTAGAAATCCCCAATTAGACACTAAATTAGAGATCCTGAAAATTAAAGGAGAAATTAATAAGATTGAAAGCAAAAAAACTATAGAATTAATCAATAAAACTAAGAGCTGGTTTTATGAAAAAAAACAATAAAATAGATAAAATATTGGTTAATTTGATTAAACAAAAGAAAGAAGAAAACCAAATTACCAGTATCAAAAATGAAAAGGGTGATGTTACCACCAATGAAGTGGAAATTAAGTCAGTAATTAGGAATTATTTTGCCCAACTGTATGCCAATAAATTTGACAATCTAAATGAAATGGATGAATATTTACAAAAATACAAACTGCCCAGGTTAACTGAAGAAGAAATAAAATCCTTAAATAAACCCATATTAGAAAAAGAAATTGAACAAGCCATTAATGAACTCGCTAAGAAAAAATCTCCAGGGCCAGATGGGTTTACGGGTAAATTTTACCAAACATTTAAAGAACAATTAATTCCAATATTATATAAATTATTTGGAAAAATAGGTGAAGAAGGAGTTCTACCAAATTTGTTTTATGACACAAATATGGTGGTGATACCAAAACCAGGCAAAGCAAAAACAGAGAAAGAAAATTATAGACCAATTTCCCTAATGAATATTGATACTAAAATCTTAAATAAGATATTAGCAAGGAGGTTACAGCAAGTGATCACCAGGATAATACACTATGACCAGGTGGGATTTATACCAGGAATGCAGGGCTGGTTCAACATTAGAAAAACTATTAACATAATCAACCACATCAATAAGAAAACCAACCAAAATAATATGATTATCTCAATAAATGCAGAGAAAGCTTTTGACAAAGTACAGAACCCATTCCTAATAAAAACACTAGAGAGTTTAGGAATAGGTGGAGCTTTCCTTAGAATAATTAACAGTATCTACCTAAAGCCATCAGCAAGTATTATATGCAATGGAGATAAATTAGAGGCCTTCCCAATAAGATCAGGGGTGAAACTGGGATGTCCATTATCACCCCTATTATTTAATATTGTCCTAGAAATGTTAGCTTTAGCAATCAGAGAAGAAAAAGGAATTAAAGGAATTAGAATAGGCAAGGAGGAAACAAAACTATCACTCTTTGCAGATGATATGATGATATACTTAAGGAATCCTTGAGAATCAAGTCAAAAATTACTTGAAACAATTAACAACTTTAGCAAAGTAGCAGGATATAAAATAAATCCACATAAATCATCAGCATTTCTATGCATGACCAACAAAGTCCAGCAGCAAGAGATAGAAAGAGAAATTCCATTTAAAGTAACAGTAGATAATATAAAATACTTGGGAGTCTACTTGCCAAGACAAACCCAGGAACTCTATGAACACAACTACCAAACACTCTTCACACAAATCAAATCAGATCTAAATAATTGGAAAGATATCAATTGCTCATGGATAGGCAGAGCTAATATAGTAAAAATGACAATATTGCCTAAATTAATTTACTTATTCAGTGCCATACCAATCAGACTACCTAAAAATTATTTTATACAGCTAGAAAAAATAATAACAAAATTCATCTGGAAAAACAAAAAATCAAGAATATCCAGGGAAATAATGAAAAAAAATTCACAGGAAGGTAGGTTAGCAGTACCAAACCTGGAGCTTTACTATAAAGCGGCAGTCATCAAAACTATCTGGTACTGGCTAAAAAATAGAGTGGTAGATCAATGGAATAGGCTAGGCTCAGGAAATGCAGTAGTAAATGACACTAGTAATGTAGTGTTTGATAAACCCAAAGACTCCAGCTTCTGGGATAGGAACTCAGTATTTGACAAAAACTGCTGGGAAAACTGGAAGATAGTATGGCAGAAATTAGGCATAGACCAACATCTTACACCTTATACTAAAATAAGGTCAAAATGGATACATGATTTAGACATAAGAGGTAATACCATAGGTAAATTAGGAGAGAAAGGAATAGTGTACCTATCAGATCTTTGGAAAGGAAAACAATTTTTGACCAAACAAGAGATAGAGTATATTATAAAATGCAAAATGGATGATTTTGATTATATTAAATTAAAAAAATTTTGTACAAACAGAAGCAATGCATCCAAAATTGGAAGGTAGGCAGAAAGCTGGGAAACAATTTTTGAGGCCTGTGCTTCTAATAAAGGCCTCATCTCTAAAATATATAGGGAATTATATCAAATTTATAAGAATCCAAGTCATTCCCCAATTGAGGAATGGTCAAAGGATATGAACAGGCAGTTTTCTGATGAAGAAACCAAAGCTATCTATTCCCATATGAAAAAATACTCTAAATCTCTAATGATTAGAGAGATGCAAACTGAAACAACTCTGAGGTACCACCTGACACCTATCAGATTGGCTAAAATGACAAAAAAGGAAGATAATAGATGTTGGAGAAGCTGTGGGAAAATTGGAACACTAATCCATTGTTGGTGGAGCTGTGAACTGATCCAACCATTCTGGAGAGCAATTTGGAATTATGCCCAAAGGGCGATAAAGCTGCGCATACCCTTTGTCCCAGCAATTCCACTTTTAGGTCTTTTTCCCAAAGAAATCATGGAAGGGGGAAAGGGACCCACATGTACAAAAATATTTATAGCTGCTCTTTACGTGGTAGCAAGGAATTGGAAGTTTAGGGGGTGCCCATCAATTGGGGAATGACTGGACAAGTTGTGGTATATGAATACAATGGAATACTATTGTGCTGTAAGAAATGATGAGCAGGAGGAGTTCAGAGAAACCTGGAGGGTCTTACGTGAGCTGATGATGAGTGAGATGAGCAGAACCAGAAGAACATTGTAGACAGTATCATCAACATTGAGTGTTGACCTACTGCGATGGACTATATTCTTCTCGCCAATGCAATGGTACAGAAGAGTTCAAGGGAACTCATGATAGAAGAGGATCTCCAAATCCAAGAAAAAAAAAAAGAACTGTGGAATATAGATGCTGATTGAACCATACTATTTCTTTTGTTTTGGGTGCTGTTGTTTTTTTTTTTTCTATTTTGAGGTTTTGCATCAATGCTCTGATTTTTTCTCTTGTAACAGGATTAATACAGAAATAGGATTAATGTTATTATGTGTATATATATATATATGTGTGTGTATGTGTATATACATATATATCTATATGTATATGTATAGAGATCTATATATATATAGTTATAACCTATATCAGATTACCTGCTGTCTAGGGGAGGGGGGGAGGGAGGGGAGGGAGGGAGAAAAATCTGAAATTGTAAAGCTTGTATAAACAAAAGTTGAGAACTATCTTTACATGTAACAGAAAAAATAAAATACCTTATACATAAAAAAAATATTGTGACCAAGATTGCATATAAATTAAAACAATAGAGAAGTTAAGAATAAATTAGGATTTAGAGGAAGAGATAATGAGTTGTTTTATACATGTTGTAATAGTAGAAAATATATAATATATAATAGGGTGTAAAAACTTAAAATACCACATACCTTGTAGGACTTAACCTATTATCTCATTCAAATTAACATTTTAATTAGATAATGCTATATCAAACATTAGTTATCTCCAGGCTATGTGGAATGAAAAACTTAGAAAGTCCTAGCAGAAGAAATCCAAACCATGTGGGAATTTCAATGGGTAATTAGAGTTGTAAGACAGGAAGTCAAGAGAGAAGATTCACGTGGATCAATAGATCTGAGACTCTTCTGGATAGAGACGATAACTAAATGGATGGACATTAATGAGATCACTAAGAAAGATGATATATCAGGAAAGAAAATGGAATCCAGGAACAACCGTGTAAATGTACATAACCTGGATGGAGATCCAGTGAAGAGAATACAAAGTAGTATTCACATAGGAAGGAGGAGAGCTAGGAGAAAACAGCATCACAAAGACCTAGAGAAAAGAAAGTATCAAAGAGAAGAGTGTAATTGATAGTAGCAAAGGCTGCAAAAAGTTCAAGAAGAATGAGGACTGATAAAAGGACATGAGATTTGCCAATTTGGTAATGATCACCAATCCTGGAAAGAACAATTTTAGTTGAATAATGTGATCAAGAATCAGATTGTAACATAAATATATATATATATATATATATATATATAGAGAGAGAGAGAGAGAGAGAGAGAGAGAGAGAGAGAGAGAGAGATTACAGGGAAATTTGAAGAACATGAAACATATACCTTATAAGACTTATGGATAGATGAATAATTTGTTAATATACTAGAGGTAGAGATCAGAGTTAGTTGTAAAATGAATAATTTTGATTTCATTAATTTTTTTTTAAAGCTTTTGAACAAGTATAGCTGGGATCATGGGGGAGGCAGAGAATTGGGGAAAATAGTTTCTCAGAAGGACGTCTCATATCTCAAATATATGAATTAAATAAAATCTATAAGAATACTAGTCATTCTCCAATTGACAAATGGTCAAAGTATATGAACAGGCAGTTTTCAGAAGAATAAATCAGAACAACTTATAGCCATATGAACAAATGTTCTAAATCATTATTAATTAGAGAAATGCAAATTAAAACATCCTTGATGTGCCATTTTGTACTTATAAGATTGGCTAAAGTTATTGTAGGGGAAAGTGACAAATTTTGGAAGAGATATGGAAAAATTGGAACACTAATTGTTGGTGAAATTATCAATTGATTCAATCATTTCAGAGAACAATCTGGAATTATGTCCAAAGAGTTATTAAACTGCGTATACCCCTTATACCACTACTTGTTATATTTCCTAAAATGATTAAGTAAAAAGGAAAAGAACCTATACATTCTAAAATATTTATAGCAGCTCTCTTTGTGGTAGCAAAGAGCTAGAAATTGTGGCTACAATTGGTAAATGTCTGAACAAGATGTCGTATATAACTCTGATGGAATACCACTGTACTATGAGAAGTGATGAGCTTGATGATCTCAGAAAAACATTGATAGATCTACACAACATTAAAAAGAGTGAAATGAGCAGAACCAAGAGAATCTTACATACAGCATCAACAACATTGTTTTAAGAAAAACTGTGAGTGACTATGTAATTTTGACTATTATAAATACCCAAATTGACTACAAAGGATCTATGAAGAAGACATTATCTCTATTCAGAGGAAGAACTGATGAATAGAAGTATGTATAGAATGATTTTGCATTCATGCACACATTTGCATCTAATGGTAGTCATCTCTAGGGTAAGGTTGGGGTAGAGAAGAAAAAAAAGGAAAAAAAGGAATTTATATGATAACTATTATATTTCAAAGGAATAGCAAGTGGTACATAATAGATTTGAAGTTTCAGGGGCAGCTAGGTGGCGCAGTGGATAGAGCACCAGCCCTGGAGTCAGGAATACCTGAGTTCAAATCCGGCCTCAGACACTTAACACTTACTAGCTGTGTGACCCTAGGCAAGTCACTTAATGCCAATTGCCTCACTAAAAAGAAAAAAAAATAGATTTGCAGTTTCATGTACAATCATCTTTTTCATTATGCAATGTTATGAAAAAATTTGTTTTATTCCATAACATAAGTTGAAAATAAAATAAAATGTTAAAAAAGAGAATCAGATTACAGAAAGTTTAGAAGTAAGTCAGAGCAGAAATGTAGAAATGGCTTATAGACAGTTTTTTCAGGATAAGTAACAAGAGGGAGAAGAGATGTAGAATGATAACTGGCAGGGATGATTAGATCAAGTGAAGGTATTTTAAAGTTGTGGGAAGTTCTGATATGTTTGTAGGAAGAAAGTAATTAGCCAGAAGACAGGGAGATTTAAAAATTAATGGTACAATGAGGAAGATAGAGGGGACAATCTGTTGTATCAATTTCCTCGATGCAGTTAAGACCCAATTGAGATAAGAGAATATCAATTTGTAGTGGTTAAGTATGAAGTTTCATTGGGAGGGAGCCAGGTCTCAGTGAGTGCTAGAAGATGGAAGGGATGAGAAAAAAAAAATGGTTTAAGATGAAAGCAAATTTGTTTATTATGGAGCACACATTCCAGAGAGCACAATAGTTAGGTAAACCTGGAATGGCACATTGGGAGTCAATAGAACTAAGGGTTTACACTGTTCTATGATTTTCTCTAACTCCATTAACAATAAAAAAAATAATGGTGGCAACCAGGTGGCACAGTGGAAAAAGCACAGGCCTTGGATTCAGGAGGATCTGAGTTCAAATCCAGTCTCAGACACTTGACACTTACTAGCTGTGTGACCCTGGGCAAGTCACTTAGACCTCCTTGTCGAGCCTCCTGTCCCCAAAAATAAGAATAAAGCCAACAGATGATGGGAATAATACAAGGCTTGTGTTTGGCAAAGCATGAGTGCCTTTAGAAGAAGAGAATCAAGGGATATGGGAGTGGAGGAAGGTTTGGAAACAAACTGATTTTCTATAGTTTTGAAGTGGGGAAGGAAAAGGATTATAGCTTATATGGGACTGATGGCTTGAATACTTTTGTTTTTGTCCATATCTGTGATTTTTTTCTGTATTTGAAGCTCTGGATGAGAAAAATCCCTCTACCAATGATGATCATCAACTTCCCTGAAACTTAAAAGGTTAGAGATGCCCCTGTGGTAGTGAGAGAGGAAGCTACTTGACTCATGGGCTAGAAAGTGAAATTCCTGGTGCTGAGCTCTGTTCTTTATCTACTATGCCCTATTGCTTCTCAAAATTTGATTTTCAAGATAATGCTTGGGAATGGGGAGCCTCATGAAAAGATCTGAACACTGACATATGTATCCTCTTCTTTTGTAGTCTATTAAATCACTCTCAGTGACTTCAAGGAGAAGAAAAGGATGGAAACAATGTCAGGCTACTCTTAAGTAACTGAAAGGAGCAAATACTTCTTTTCTATTTTACAGTCAAGATATTTATCACACAAAAAGTTTTTAAAAACCCAATATCCTTCCAAGTAGCATAAAATGATGTCCATTTGTTTATACTACAAAAGAGTTTTCTCATTTCCATATCTTGAGGTATGAACCATCCAGTAATGTTGTAATTTTACTTTTCCTTAATATCTAGACATTAATATAAAGCCTTGATGTTTTTCTTTTCTTTCCATCTTATTTGAGAAACAAAAGTAATTTCTTACATACAAATATATTTTAATTTTTATTTCTTTTATGATCTCTATGTTTTTGCTTTTTAAATGCCTCTAATTTGAACATAATTATCTGAAATTTAAAATATCCTAACATTTTTCTGGATTTAATATATCATTTGGCATATCAGTATTTTGATAACTTCTGAATATTATGGACACAAGATATTATTTGGATCAATACATTTTTGAAACATCAGGCATATGTCTGGTTCAAATATTATATATGTAATAAATTATTTCAAAGAGAAAATATCTCATTTAAAATTATTGATTCTTATTTGTTCCAAATTAAGTTATTGATTTACATGTATCTAAAGATAAAGTAGACATCATTTCTGTTACTAACCATACAGAATCAATTCAAATTTGTATTTTATCTGTTTTCTCACTTAGTGAGTCAATGCTATGCATGGCTCAGTGGATTTGCTTTTTCATAACAATTCAGCCTGTGAATTAAATGGAATATATTGAACTGCAATACTTTTAATTAATTGACTTTAACAGTGATCCCTTCTGAAAAATTCTTATAAAGTTGGCTTATGGTTTGGGGAAGCTTATTTTTAATGCCCAATACCACTTTAGCATTTAAAAATAATACTACTAAATTCCAAGAGTCCATTCAAGGAGGAGGGGTAGAAAAATAACTAACAAGAACAAGAATATGTTAGCAGATTGCATATGTTGTAAATATCATATAGATTCCTATAGCAAGCTATTCCCATTTTAAAACATTCCAAGTTTTCACTCAGGATTTGTAATAGGTAACAATTGTTGTCATAATTGGTATTTATATATAACACTTTAAAGTTTGCAAAGTGCTTTATAAATATTATTTCATTATATCCTCACTAGCACCCTGAAAATTAGGTAAAATTTGTATCATTATTTTACATATAAGAAAATTGAGATAGGCAGAGGTTAAGAGATTATTAAGGGTCACATGGATAGAAAATTTTGAGGGCATATTTGAGCTCATGTTCTCCTGATCTCATGTCCAGTATCCTAGTCACTGTACCACCTCGCTGCCATATGAGATCAGGAATACACACACACACACACACACAGAGGTTAGGGATATACACATAGTTATTGGTTAAATTAGAATGTGACATTACCCTTGGAGGCAAAAAATCTGTTTTCTGTACTATCTTCTAAACTAACATAAAAGCTCAATTTGCTAAATAGCAAAATTTGCAATCTTGTCATTTCAGAATACTTATTTGTACTTTTCCCTGTAGCAATCTCAAGGAAGTGATTTCTAGAAAAAAAAATTAGAAATAAAAACCTAATGAATTTAGGTCATCCATTTACCACATCAGTCTTCCTTTACCTTAGACAAATCACTTAACCTCTGTCTTATTTCCCTTATCCATAAATTAATAACACCTACCTCCTTGGGTTATTGTGAAACTCAAAAGAGATAAAACCTTTAAAGCACTTTGCAAACCTTCAAGTTCTATATAAATATTAGTTATTAGTCATTAAATATGGCGATGCACTGAAACCCCCTAGGTTTTAGATAGTAGTCCCTGTGAAAAAGACCTAGGGATTTTTTTTCAGCAAAAATATTAAAATGAGAGAACAGTAATGTCAAGCAAACAAACAAAAATGATTGTTTTGGCTGTACTCATGTGAGCATAGTATACAGAATATGAGGTAATTTTCCCACTCTCTACAGAATAGATCATATCACTTCCCCTCATCCCCACCAACCTTTCAAGTCTTCTTATACCCTAAAGTCTCTGCTTATTCTGAGATTCAGGGAGATTGGTCTTCCTTGCTGTTAATTTGAGCAAGAACATTCCATCTCCCAACTCTTAGTGTTTTCACTGTCTCCCAGGTCTGAAATTCTCTCCTGGATTTCTGACTTATGGCTCCCTTAGTTTTCCTCAAGTCCCAACTAAAATTGCATTTTCCATAGCAAACCTTAACTAATCTTTCATAATTCTAGTGTCTTTTCTTTATCTTATGTCTAATTATCCTATATAAGGCTTGTTTGTAATGAGTTGTTTGGATATCATCTCCATAATTATTCTGTGACCTCCTTAAGAGTAGAGACTGGCTTTTGCCTTTCTTCATATCTGAAGCTCTTACCACAGGACCTGGAACATAGTATATATTTAATAAATGTTTTTATTATTAACTGACCAACCTTACTTGCTTTTTGACAGGGTTACTAAACTGGTAGAAAAGGGAAAGATGATATTGGCAGAGAAAAAAAAATACTGCTTACCTAGATTGATTTTGCCCATTTAAAAAAATGAAGCTAATGAACAATGAATAAAATGAGCAAGAATGAAAAGAAAGGAAAGGAGGGTGGAATGGAGACCAAAGACAGATAGACAGATAGACAGACAGACAGATAGATAGATAGATAGATAGACAGACAGATAGAATAGGTAAGCAGATGAATAAATGAACAAAAGAGCAAACAAAGAAAAGATGAAAGGATAAAGGAAAGAAAAGAAAGAGAAGGAAGGAAGGAGAAAAAAAAGTAAAGAGAAGGAATAGTCATTATAAAGCAAAGGCACAAAAATTAATTCATTCTTGGGCTGCATTAAGAGAGTTAAAACTACTACAAATATGGTATTTCCTCTGTACTTTACCCTGATCAGACTATGCCTGAAATGTTTGTTTTGTTTTTTAGTTTGAGACGTGACCGCTAAAAAAAAAGACATCTATAAGTTAGAGAGTGTCCAGATGAGAACAACCAGGATAGTGAAGTGATTTGTCTATATTATTTTATGATACTGGGCATTTTCTCTTATTATCCCTCATGCCTGGAATGCTCTCCCTCCTGAAATCCACCTACTGACTTCTTTGTCTTCCTTTAAGTCTCAGCTAAAATTGTATCTATTACAGGAAGCCTTCCCCAACCACTCTTAATTATAGTGCCTTCTGTCAGTTAATAATTTTCTGTATGGAGCAGCTATGTGATACAGTGGATCTAGCAGTGGCCCAGGAGTCAGGAGAATCTGAGTTCATATCTGGCCTCAGACACTTGACACTAGCTTTATGACCCTAGGCAAGTCACTTAATTCCAATTGCCTCAAATATCTGGGGCCATCTCCAGTTGTCTTGATCTATATAGTTCTACTGCACCAAAATGACTCTGGAGGACAGAATAAGGTTTGTGACTTCATACATCCATCCTTCACTTGAATCCAATTCATTGCAAGTTATGCCATTACCTCTGAATGTCATGGTCCTCTTTGATATAAAGAACAAACAATGACGACAATTTGTACATATTACATATACATATATACACATACATACATACATATATACATACACACATACACACATACACACACACACACACACACATATATATATGTGGAGAGAGAGAGCACTTGTTTTGTATATATTTGCTTGCATCTTGTTTTCCTCCATTAGACTATAAGTTCTTTGAGGGCAGGTGCTGTCTTTTCCATCTTTTTGTTTTCCACAGTTCCCAGCACATAGTAGGTATTTAATATGTTTATTGATTAATTGATGTGAAGGAATAGGGAATGTTTAACTTATTACAAGAAGTGAAGATTTATGAGGAATATAATAGCTGAGTCTAAGCATTTAATGGGAAATTAAATGTGAAAAACAGATTTTACTTATTCTGTAAGATTCCAGATGGCAGGACCAGAAGTAGGGTGGAAGTTCTAAAAGAACCAATTTAGACTACATGTCAGGAAAAACATACTAACAATTAAAGTTGTCAAAAATTAAAATGGACTGCCTAGGAAGATAATATGTTGCCACTTATCTGAGGTCTTAAAGCACATACCAAATGACTAGTTGTCAGATATGGTGTAGTGGTGATTCTACTAGTCAGGTACCTAGTTGGCACAGTGGACTTAGAATCTGGAAGACATGAATTCAAACATGACTTTAGACACTGATTAGCTATATGGCTCAGGCAAGTTACTTAACTTCTGCTTTTCTTAGTTTCCACATCTGTAAAATTAGAATATGGCACCTACCTTCCACCATTGTTGTAAGGATTAAATGAAAAAACATTTGTAACATGTTTAGCATTGTGCCTAGCTTGCAGTAATGTCATCATTGCAATCATCATCTTTGCGGCCGCCACCACCACCACCAGCAGCATCATTTCATGGATTATAAAAGGTGAATACTGAGCTCCCTTCCTGATTTCAAATGTGGTAGTTTTTGTCTTCAGTGGATCTGGTGTGTGAGTAAAAAAAAAAATACCTGACGTAGTTACACTGAAACACACTTAGGGTAGCAGAAGTTTTAAATCAATGTATGTGTAATAATGGATTATTATTTCATACTAACAAACAACATTGATCCTTATCAAATTACTGGATTTAATACCATGTTAAACTAATTCCAGACCTTCCCAATTAAATAAAATGTCAAGATTTGCTAACACATTTTTTTTATTACCACACTATTAGGGGATAAATTGGGATTTATCTTGGTTGTTCTCATATTTACTTCCATGGAAAGCCAAGTCATTATAAAGGTGAACAATCTACTGACATTCTGTTTGGATTCTTTCATTATTGTTTCATCACTTGCTAGTTATAATAACCATTGCTTGTTTTTCAAAACAGGTGAATAAAACAATCTCAGTAGAAAGGTTAGTGTGTTTGTGTTGGGGGATGTAAGGGCTAAAATTGTAGCTATACTGTCTAACGTATCTAATGAGTGGTCGCCAATAAATTATAAGCTTTAGCAAGAGTTAGACTTTTAAGCATTTATTAAGGAGAATAAGAATTTGGTAAAGAGAGAAAGGCCTAGATTCATCTATCTATTAAAGGAAGAACACATTTCTAGCTCCCTTCTCCACCAGAGTCCTCAGGAAAGAGAGGGCGTCAGAACACCAGCCTCCCCCTTCTTCCTCCCACAAGCCAACGTCACTTCCTGATGCCAAAGAAAAGCTGCATGGTCCTTCCCTCAGAGGCCCTTTCCTCATGTTGGAGCTTTCCTACAGTAAATCTCCAGCAGGTGCATCATTCCAATCATTACAGGGAAATGGGGAATGGAATGAGGAATGTTTTATAAACAAAGAGGAGAAGGAAATGGCTTAAAGCGCTATATAGCATGGCATTAAAATTACTTCAATGATTAAAGAAAGCATTTGAAAGCAAGATTTCTGAATCGTTATAAAATATAGCTCCATCATACTTTTGCCTGCTTCCTTTCCTTTCTTTGCATGGAGTTGTCTTCTGAGTTTGGTGGGTTGATTACTTTATCATGTTGAGTGTGATTTTTTTCTTTTGGGAAAGGTTTAGGAGCATCGTGAGCAGATCTTTTAAGCCCAAAGTAGACTGAATCCTTTTAAATTTAATTTTATTTAATAGGTGAATCCTATAAAAATTAAACCTCTAAGTTAATGCATTCAGTGTTCTACATTCAAGCTGTATTATGATGAGTTTCACATTTAGGGGTTACACAGAGAGAATCAGCAGTTGGTATTCTTCAAGAATGTATGTGAAAGGGAGTATTTTTAAGTGAATAAAAGGCAGACCATGGGTCCAGGAAGATCTTAATTTAAGGGCTCCCTCTGATACATCTTCGCTATGTGACTACCAGCAAGTTGTACAGCCACAGTGCTCTATTTAGAAGTTAGTTGTTGAGATGCATTGTTTTAAGATGTTTTCATCCTGTTTGTTACCTACACTGATGAAATCTCAGTTTGTGAACCCCCTTGCTAGGTCCAACCCCACAAAATAGTTGTTAAAAAGTAAAATAATGTTTCTAGATTGCATTTTATAAAACCAAGAAACAGGTATTTTATTGTGAATCCTAAAAAAAGTATTGAATATATAACAATTTTTTAAGAAGCAGTGTGGAAGTCATTGTAGAATTTAGGAGCAACTGAATTAGCAGCAGTGATTCCTGCAGCTCTCAGCCCACAGACTGTAAGGGGGCAAGACACCTGGTCAGAAGTTGATTATAGGTGACACTTTGTTGGCACTGAGTGCAGGACTCTTTTGTGTTGTCCAAGTAAAGATCTAATGTACAGTCCTGGGTTATAGCCCTAGGGTAAAGAGACATGGTAATACACAAGAGCATACAGCCAAAGAAGGGTAGGGATCCAGGTCACAGATCCAGACCAGAAACTTATAGGTCCCCAGAAATAGCTCTGAAAACATCAGCATGAAAACCCTAAAGCTTGGGACAAGAGCCCCATTCATCCCAGGAGCAGAGCAGAACATTAACATGTTGTTGTTGTTGCTGTTTGTCCGTCATTCTCCAAGAGGACCATGGCATCAAGATGATGTCATGACTTGCACTAAATTGGATTTAAGTGAGGGAGGGCTGTGCAAGATCAACAACTTCATTGTCTCCTTCAGAGCCATTTGGGCCCAGTGGCAATATATAAATTAGGAAAGGAGAGATGGCCTCAGATGTTTTAAGGCAGTTAGGATTAAGTGATTTGCCCAGGGTCACACAGTTAGTAAGTGACTGAGGTGATATTTGAAATCATGTCCTTTTGAATTCAGGGGCAGTTCTCTTACCACTGTGTCATCCAACTATTCAACATAAAATTGAAAGTCAAGAAAACAGCTGAGAAAGGGAGCAAACAAACAGAAAGAACATAATAATAGAAAGGTACTTTGGCCTGGGGAAGATCAAAATGCAAACTCAGAAGAGGATAACAATGTCAAAATAGCTACTTGTGATGCCTCAAAGGAAAAAAAAAAGTGACAAAATCAAACATAAAAAACTTCTGGAAATGTACAAAAAGTATTTTAAAAACCAAATAAAAGAAATAAAGGGAAAATCAGGAAAAGAAATGAAAGCGATGTAAAAAAATCTTGAGAAAAGAGGCCACAGCTTCATAAAGGAGACAGAAAAAATACTGAAGAAAATAACACCATAAAATAAACAGAATGGGCCAAATGCTAAAAGAGAAACAAACAAACAAACAAAAAAGAGTGAAGAGAAGAACTCCTTAAAAAGCAGATTTGGCCAAATGGAAAAAGATGTACAAAAACTCACTGAAGAAAAGAATTCCTTAAAAAGCAGAATTTACAAAATGGAAAATGGAGTACAAAAGCTCATTGAAGAAAATAGTTCCTTAAAATTAGGTAAGTAGAACCTAATGACACCATGAGTGATCAGATCAAGATACAACAACAACAAAATCAAAAGAATGAAAAAATAGAAGAAAATTTGAAGTTTTTCATTGGGGAAAAAATAAAACAAACAAACAAACAAAAACTACAACTGACCTGAAAAATAGATCCAGGAGAGATGGCTTGAGAATTCTGGGCCTACCTGAAAGCCATGATCCCCCCCTCCCCCCCAAAAAGACCGTAGACATCATGAAAACTATAAAATAAAAATTAAAGGAATCTACTTATTCACCTCTTGAAAGAGATTCCCCTCAAAAAAGAACTACCAGGGAAATTATAGCCAAATCTTAGAGCTCCCAAGCCAAGGAGAAAATACTACAAATTGTCAGAGAGAAACAATTCAAATATTATGGAGCCACAGTCAGGATAACAGATTTAGTAACTTCTACATTAAAGGACTAGAGGGTTTGGAATATGATATTCTAGAAGGCAAAGTAGCTAAGATTACAAGCAAGAATCACATATCTAGCAAAACATCAAGTAAAAATAGTTGAAAAAATTTATAGAATTAAAGTTTCAGGATACCAAATAAATTCAATAAATAATCAGCAATTGAAGAAAGCAAGATGATCTACTGCACCCTGGACCATTAGCAGGAATCTTGACTTGTTCTGACACGGGAATTCAATAACTCAGGAAGAAAAAGTGAGGCCAATGATTTTGCACAACTCTTCCTCACTTAAATCAAATTCACATGCAAGTCAAAATATCCCCTGTAATGTTAATTCTTCTTCTTGAAAATAAAGAACAACAACTCTTTTAATTTCTTTAATAATGATAATTTTTATTAATTCATTAATTCATTCACTGATTTGTTTGTTTGTACGTTAATTAATTAATTCATTTATTTGTTTGTTTATTTGGAATTTTCCCAAAAATTACATGTGAAAACAAATTTTTCACATTGATTTTTTAAAACTTTGTTTTTCAAATTCTCTTCTTCCCTCCCTCTCCACCCCTCCCTAAGAAATCAAGCAATTCAATATGTTATACATGTGCTGTCATACAAAATATCTCCACATTGCTCAGGTTGTGAAAGAAAAAAAGACAAAATACTTTTAGAAAAAGGAACTAACAAAAAAGTATACTTCAATATGTATTCAGATACCATCAATTCTTTCTCTGTAGATGGATTTCATTTTTCATAAGACTTTCAGAGTTGTTTGGAGGTGTGGTCTGCCTGGGGCTGGATCTGCATGGAGTAGTTGTGCTCCTCTCTCACCCTGGTACAGCAGACCTTCCCTGTCTCCCTTTTAAGCCAACTTTGTCTGGAAAATGATCTCACTCTATTATTTTGTGGGTTCTGCTGCTCCAAGTATTGTCTTATGGCAGTATTTCGAGATATGTGGATGGGTTGTGGGGACCTAGAAAAAGTTACAACCTTTCCTCTGCCATTTTGGCTCTGTCCCAGCAATAATGTTCTTTAGATTTACATATGCATTTTGCCATCCATGAATGTAAACAATTTAAACTTACTGAATCTCTCATGATTTCTCTTTCCTATCTACCATTTTATGCTTTCTTGAGTCTTGTATTTAAAAGGCAAATTTTTGATTCAGCTCTGATCCTTTTATAAGGAATATTTGAAAGTTTAGCATTTCATTAAGTGTCTACTTTCTACCCTGAAGGATTGTACTTTCTTTCACTGAGTAGGTGATTCTTGTTTGTAATCCTAACTCCTTTGCCTTTGGGAAGATCATATTCTAAGCCTTTAATCCTTTAATTAATTTAATTTAATTAATTTAATTCTATAATGTAGAAGCTACTAAATTTGTAACTCCATAATATTTTAATTATTTCCTCATGGGTGTTTGCTCTAATTTCTTCTTGACATGGGCGCTCTGGAATTTGGCTTTAATATTCCTGGGAATTCTCCTTTCAGTATCTCTTTTAGGAGTTGATCAGTGGCTTCTTTCAGTTTCAATTTTACCCTCTGGTTCTAGAATATCTGGGCAGTTTTCCTTCCTAAATTCGTGAAACTTGATGTTTAGGCTCTTTGTCTGATCATGGCTTTTAGGTAGTCCAATAATTCTTTAATTTTCTTTCCTGAATCTATTTTCCAGATCAGTTGTTTTTCCAATTAGATGTTTCACATTTTCTTAAATATTTTTTTCATTCTTTTGATTTTGTTCTATTGTTTCTCAACATCTCAAGGTGTGATTAGATTCCATTTGACCTATTCTATTTTTTAAAGAATTATTTCCTTCAGTAAGCTTTTTGTACCTCCTTTTCCATTTAATCAATTCTTCATTTTAAGAAATTCTTTCCTTCCGTGAGTTTTTTGTATGTCTTTTTTCTATTTGGCCACTTCTGCTTTTTAAGGAGTTCTTTTCTCCAGTGGATTTTTATGTATCTTTTTAGCATTTGGCATGTTCTGTTTTAAAATAGTGTTATTTTCTTTATTTTTTTTTCTGGCTTCTTTAGCAAGCTTTTGACTATTTGTCATGATTTTCTTGCATCACTCTAATTTCTTTCTCAAATTTTCCTTTGTTTCTCTTATTTAATTTCTAAAAGCCTTTATGAGTTCAGAAATTATTTGGGGTGATTGAGACAAAGTCATATTTTTCTTTGAGGCTCCAGATGTAGCTATTTTGACTTCATTGGGTTCTGAGTTTGTTTTAAATTTCCCTGTCACTGTAGTAACCTTGTATGATCAGGTACATTTGTTTTGTTGTTGTTTGTTTATTTTCTCAGCCTATTTCTTGACTTTTAACTTTATGCTAAAGTTGAGTTCTGCTCTTAGAGTACAGGGGGGTACTTTCTGAAGCTTCTGATCTTTCATACTGCTATTTTCAGAGCTAGTTTTGGAAAACTAAGTTTTCACTTCTTCCAAGGTGTTATGATGTAAGGAGAGGCATAGTCCCTGCTCTATTGGCCTGTGCTCTGGTTTGTGAACAGCCACATGCAGCATTTATTGGCCTGGAACTGTGACCAAGATCCCAGTTCCTCTGTGGTCACATGTGCTGGTATGCTAGTGCTTCTCCTCACCCTGGGACTGTGATTTGGACCTGCATATGGGCAATGTAACAGAGTCCTGCATCCAACATCAGCAAAGGACCACCTCTAATTGCTTTCTGTCCAGAGGCCTGCCCCTCTTACAATCTGCTGCTGATTCAGTTGTCCCTAATGCCAACTGCTAGCTTGCTGGGTCACAGCCTGCTTGCACTGTACTCTACTTTGATCTCCATGAGACAGTTCTTTCCTGACAATCTTCTAACATCTCCAGCGCTGGAAAATTTTCACTCAGTCCTTTCATTTGTCTTGCCACTCTAGAAGTCATTCTAAGGCATTATTTTAAAGTTGTTTTGATGGGAATTTAGGAGAGTCCAGATGAGTACCTGACTTTACCATCTTGGTTCCACCTCTCTTTCATTGTAAATTAATATGTATTGTTTTTTACTTGAACAAATATAATTTCCCCAAAGGGATGCCATCAGCATCTCTAAAACATGAGCTCCTAATTTATAATACTTAGTGTATGTGTCAGTGCAGAATAAGAATTTAGGTAATAAGGAAGGGTCTGCCTGTTTACCTCAGAGCAAAATCAAGCTCTATGATTATAATTAACTGATATCAAGGATATTATCATTAGATGCTTCACATATGAAGAAATATCTCTGACTTAATGACATCTCCTAAAGGGGTTAATATTAGTTATATACCTCTCTTTTAGTCAAGGCTAGAATTATACTTTTATGAAAATAAAATTCAGAACACTTAAATCTGTGTTTTCTTTAAGACATGCTTAATTATTTTACTAAGTATGAAACATAATTAGCTTAAATTTTGTGTAATAATATTTTTGTAATAACCTTTGACTTTGTCCAGGAAAATATTTAGGGAATGTTAATGGTGAGTTTATGGAAGTATGAAATAACTTGAATAGAATCAGGACCATGTAAATAACAGATTCCTTGCAAACAATAAGACTTGCATGAAAGAGATTCATGACAAGATTTAGGATGACAAATGTTTATGAATAACATTCTAAATGGCTGAAGTCAACTGTGCTATAAACCATCTGGCAGATTTAATTCCTAGCTGAAATGCGTATGAATTATTGCCATTTAATGGACTATTTAATGGACTTGTGGGGGGAAAAACCTTTGGCAAAACAACAGGTTTTCAGTAAAAAGAATCAATCTTTGTGAAGACCTAACCTAGGAAAGATTTTCCTTTCCAAAATGTGAATAATATACAGGACACAATGACATATTCTTTTGAATTTCTGAAAATAAAAGCCATATTTGTAATACATAAATAAAAGATACATACCCTTGTGTTAGGGATATAATTTTTGAGTGTGACTGAGTAACATTTAGAGCTACTGACATTAGTCATCAAGATAAGTTAAGCCTCCTAAGAGGAAGTTAAAGGGGACCTGAGTAAGTTTTGGAAAAGGGAGATCAAATGTATCTTGAAGAACAAATTGAAAGTTGAAAATTATTAACCAACTAATCTATATTAAGGCCCAATTTTCCTTCTATAATAAGGCAAGGTATTTGAATTACTGTTCTAATCAAAGGTTGAATAATCCCTTTTGTAGTATATTAAAGTTTTGAATAGGACAGAACCAAACCCTAAACTCAATTTGTTTTCTGAGCTTTCAGCAACTATGTATATTGAATTATTTTAAGTAAAATCAGAGATACTTAATTATGCTATTAAAGGTTTAAGGGTTTTTGTTTTGTTTAATGGATGGAAGTTATTTTTTTACCAATTTTTATTGCTCTAAAAGACTTCTTAAATATAACTTTAAATGTCCAGAAATTATGATAGGGAGGATTAAAAAAATTAAAGAAAGAAAATACGTCTTAACTCTTTATATGAAAGAAATGATTTTGAACATGCTTCTGAAAATAATGCAATTAAGGCATTAGTTCTAGAAAGGAGAATGGATCATTTCTTTCTAAAGTTTCTTTAGGGTGGTTTAGGCTGATGCAAAATGAAAAGGTAGATTAGGTTTGAAGCCTCCACTAGATGAAAAGAGAGGGATGGCGGTGAGGAAGTTGAGCAGTGATGAATAAATTATCATTCATTAAATACATGTTATGTGCTAGGCTATGGGCATAGATCTGTAAATACAAAGTAAATAATGAAGAAAATGGGTTATATCATCATGTTTATGAAGCCAGTGTTATATATTCCAATAGTTATATAGACTGTACTTTGTTAACACACTTGACAAACTTACAAAAAATCCTTTAGGCAGGGCTTGGAGAAAGAACTATGCAAAAGAATGTAGGTGGAACATTGCAAATTTGTCACCACCACTACCATATCCTTCATATGTACATACACACACACACACAAACACACACACATATATATACACATCTCCATATATACATTTATATATCCATATCTATATCTATATCTATCTATAAACCATATATTTGTTCATGCAATATTTATGCCAAATAGTTCAAAATAATTGCCTCCTAAGGGTGTTTTATTTACAGGGCAAAGACTTTTTGAACCACTAGATGATCTATGAGAAACCTATTGCCTATTTGAGAACAACTGATTCAAAAACATAACATAAAACAAAACAGAACATAAAACACACACACACACACACACACACACACTCACACCAAACAAATGAATACAGTTTAGGAATCGCTCATTTTTGTAGGATTTACAATTTACTTGACTTCCAAAGGAAGGCAAGACTTTTGAAATCAATGAGTGATTCACTTTTTTGTTTGTTTCTCCAATGTTTAGGACAAGGTTTATTAAATAGGAGGTCGGGGTCGGAGGGGAAGCACGCAGCTAGGTGGTGCAGTGGATAAAGCACTGGCCCTGGATTCAGGAGGACATTAGTTCAAATCCAGCCTCAGACTCTTGACATTTACTAGTTGGGTGACCCTGGGCAAGTCACTTAACCCTTATTGCCCCCCCCCAAAAAAATTACTGGCTTTGAAATTACTTCCAATGGGATAGAGCACTGGCTCTGGATTCAGGAGGACCTGAGTTCAAATTTTGCCTCAGACACTTGGTACTTACTAGCTGTGTATCCCTGGGCAAGTGACTTAACCCCCATTGCCTCACCAAAAAAAATAGTTGGTTAATTGATGGGGAAGAGGTAAGAGAATAAGTATTTATATTATATCTACTATGTGACAGACATTGTGCTAAGAAGTTTACATATATTGTCCTTTCTGATCCTCATAACAACTTTGCAAGGTAGGTGCTATTATTGTCCCCATTTGAATTCATGTCTTCCTTATTTCAGGTCCTGTGCTCTATCTACTATACCACCTAGCATATCAGTAAAAATATACATTTACTTGAAAGGCAACCGAATTCAAAGTAACTCTTTGGCCTTCTATATTTTCTCAGTCATCAGACACTAATAATTTAACTACCATCATGCAGCTATCCATCAGGTTTTTTTTTTTTAATGTTAAAAAAGAAGTATTCAAGAAAAGACTGGGAACTAGTCCAGTGTAACATTTTTCTTTCTTTTTTGGGGGGTGGGCAATGATATTTAAATGACTTGCCCAGGGTCACACAGTTAGTAAGTGTCAAGTGTCTCAGGCTGGATTTGAACTCAGGTCCTCCTGAATCCAGGGCTGGTGCTTTATCCACTGTGCCATCTAGGTGCCCCCTGTAACATTTCTCTTTCAAAGAACCACTTAAAATGCCTCACAGAGATTCAATATCTCTACCATTTATTTTGTAGGGCTATGAGGGTTAAGTGACTTGCCCAGGGTCACACATTTGGTAAGTGTCAAGTGTCTGAGGTTTGATTTGAACCCAGGCCCTCCTGAATCATCTAGCTGCCCCTACCATTTTAAATAAAATAATGGAATGCAGATGAGTGCTGACCAAGATGGTTATATTTATTTTAAAAGCAAAGCAGAGACTATCACTTGTTTATGTATTCATTTATTTCTTCATTAACTTGCATACCTACTGTGTGCATAGCCCTCAGAAATTACATCAGTATTTATTCACTATGTACTCAAGTTTGGCTGAAAACATAATGAGGGCCAAATAATAGCCCTTTCACAACTATTCACAAAGCCAGGTTTTTATTGCAATTAAGTAGAAGCTATTATTCAAATCCTTTAATGTGTATGGGAGATGATGGTGACCTGAAGTCAGAATCAAGATAGCTCAAGGGTCGAAAGGGTAGCTAGAAGATGGGAAAGTGGGGAGTGGGAAGAAATGGCATGAATTTAGATCCAGGGAGTTAACACATGTTGTTTGTTAAATTCTGTAGAGGAATATTTTGCCTGCTTGTGCCATGTTTTTATATTTATTTGCGTGCCAGAGTTATGTATTTGACAAACTGTTCTTTTTTTCCCTCTTGTATTTGTGTTTGCCAAGTAGTGCTACTAAAATTTTAAGCTTTTTTTTTTTTTAATTGAAGGAGGGGGAGAAAACAGCAACGCAAATCTTTCTTTTAGCAAATATATATGGTGATAAAGTGGAACTTAGCATATATCTTCTTATAATCCATAGGAGACAGCATAGAATAATGGATAGGGTACAAGACTTGGAGCAAGGAGGGACCCAGCTTCAAATTTTGCCTCAGACATGTGCGTGTGACCATGGACAAGTCACTTAACCTCTCTTTGCTTTATTTTTCTCTTCTGTAAATTGAGAGATTTAGACTGCATGTCCTCTGATATCCCATCTAGCTCTACATTTATTAGCCCCTCGAACCTCATTTCTGATTCCTTCCCTAATGTGACCTACCTATTTGTTGTTCAGTTTAGAAATATCCCATAGAAATCAAACTCATGCATGATACATTGGTTTTCAAATATCCTTAGCTATTCTGATTCAGGGCCCCTCTAAAATATCTAGTTTGAACCAATACTAACCTTGGGAAAGTCACTAAATAGCTGTTTGCCTCAGATTCCTCAACTGTAAAATTAATATAATAATAGTAACTAGCTACTAGGGCTATTAGGAGGATCGAATGAGATGTTTTTAAAGCACCTAACACTGTTGTCTCGTTCACACTTGGTGCTAAGCAAAGCTAGCTATTCTTTCTTTTGTTGTTGTTGTTGAGGGAATTGGGATTAAGTGACTTGCCTAGGGTCACACAGCTATTAAGTGTTAAGTGTCTATGAGGCCGCATTTGAACTCAGGTCCTCCTGACTCCAGGGCTGGTGCTCTATCCACTGCACTACCTAGCTGCCCCTAAAGCCAGCTATTCTTAAGAGAAACTTCCAATTTGTATAGGTTACTTTTTTTTTTTTTTGGTGCGGCGCAATTAGGGTTAAGTGACTTGCACAGGGTCACACAGATAATAAGTGTCAGGTGTCTGAGGTCAGACGTGAACTTAGGTCCTCCTGAATCCAGGACTGGTGCTTTATCCACTGCACCACCTAGCTACACCCTGTGTACAGGTTACTTTCCCAGAAGATACCTAGACAACTGAGCCAAATTGGGATCTGGTCAGAACACCTAAAAAGATCAGAGGGTTTGCCAGCCAAGATCTAGTTCCAAAATTATTGGCATGGAGCCATTAGTATTTCCTTGGTTTGTTTCTGTTCTGTTCTATATGTGATTCTCTGTCCCAAGATTAAACTAGAGTAGGTGAACATTTCTCCCGAAACTCTAGATAGAACGACAAAATGAGGATTTCATCTTCCCATTTGAAAAAGTTGAATCAGCTTCTTCTGTTTATAGAAGATATGCAATTGCAAAGGCCTAGGAAATCAGTAATGACTAGAATTGCTCAGAGTTGATTATGGGAATAACAAAACAATTACTTAACCACGCAGCATGTCTTTCTGAAAACCAGACATGTTATATATGAGGAAATTCTTTTCCATTCACTAGCCTGAAAATAGCATTTTTATGGCTTTGAGAGAGATTTTTAAAAATGTCTTTCTCAGTCGTTCATTGTGGATTAATCGAACAATACCTTATACGGTTGAATCCACCACTTATTTGACGTGTATCTTCCTTTTGACTGTCTTTGAAAGAGTTCTTTATCAGATGAACTTTATATTGTACCTCATTTTTAAAATTTTGTGTAGAGTGAGGATTCTACAATGAACATCTATCCTATTCACTTCTTATCAAGAGCTTGAGAAGCAGTGAGTCAAAGTCACAGCTTCTAAAAATCTTTTACTCTAAAAGAATGATATTTAGAGCCTGCTAAAATCATATATATATATATATATATATATTTGTATACACACACACATACATATATATATATATGTATATATATATATATATAATATAAGTTATCAGTGAGGTCCCATATAGATATATGGGACTTCACTGAAAACTTATTTGGTGATTACCAGAGAGTTCTGTTAGTAGATAAGAAAAATTCAGAAATGAAATTGTTCTATCAAAAATATCTTATTCCTTGTTTTCTCTATCCTTTCCTTTCCCCCTCACACCCCACTTACTTTTGAGTAGATCTATGGAGTTAAAACCTGGATTTATTCAAACTAAGCTTTATATTACAATTTTAGGTCTTTTTATCTCACCTAATATACTGAGGTATTAGGGTGCCACTCAGTATCAACTAGGATACTCTGTAAGTAATTAAATATGGAGGGAAAAATGCAATTATTCTTAACTGAGATTCTTTAGTTGTTAGATTGTATTTATGGCACCAAATACATCCATAGGGTCAAAGTGTATGTCCTAGAGATTAGAGACTTAACAGGTAGACTCTACTCTGGAAATTGCACAGGGAAGAAAGAGTAGGGCCCAGAATTGATCTTTGCTTTCCATTATCAGTCTTCAAGGTAAAGCACAATGCAAAGCTTACATTTTAAAAAGATGGGTCATAGCACTGCTTAACTTGCCCACTGTATTTTTTTTTCCTTTGGAATCTTCTTAACTTAATTTAGCAGGTAATGATCCTGATTGTGCTCCTTTCATTAAAAAGGCCAAAGATAATCAAAAGGAAAGAAAATGTCTCCCTTGCTACTTTACATACCAATTAATAATGCATGAAAGGCTTCTGTTGACCCCTACCCTGCCAAGTTAGCTATGCATTTTGAAATATTAAGTTAATAGTGTTATATTCCATAATCTGTCTCATATCTTCTTGGTGATTATGCTGTTAGCAATTAATCTTTCTAATAAGAAATGGGTTTTGTTTATTATAGCCAGTAGCCCAGACTGAAGCTATGTCTATACATGTAAATCACCTTGCAAATACAATTATAAAGAAAAGTTGCAGTTGTTCAAATCCCCCATAGTTCAATTCAAGTGAGGATTGAATGAATGGATGCTCCCAGAAAACCAAGGTGCTCTCTCCCCAATGGAAAACTTTCTGAACCTGAAATTTTCCCCAGGAAATAGAAATAGAACTATTGAACACTTCTGTAACGTTTTGCTGGACTAATAATTAATAGTCCTCTATGGCAGTGTAAACTGTTCTATTACCTTATCTTCAAGCTTGGTAGTGACAGGCAATACACACCCAGAAATAAACAAAAAGCCATGGCAATTTAATACAGTATAGTATCACTGGAAAACATTTTAGCCACAGTCTCACAAACCTGTATAAAGCAAATAAGTCTATAGGCCATTCCACTGGCTGGCAATTTTCTGCACACGAATGATTTTCTTTAGGGGTTTCTCTTTCTCCACTGCCCCACTCCCCAACTAAATTTAGAAAGCATATCAATTAGTATATGGTAACACATCCCAGAGTTAGATCCTTTGTATTACCAAAGGATTCAAATCACTGTTTTATTTGGGGGGGTGGGGTGTGCTTCTGGGAAGGGAAAGTGGGAAGCAAGTCTTGTGGCCACTATTAAAGGCAGAGGCAACTAGGTAAAACAGTGGATGGAGTGCTGGGCATGGATTCAGAAAGACTCATTTTCCTGAGTTCAATTTTGGCTACAGACACTTACCAGCTGTATGACCCTGGGCAAGTCACTTCACCCTGTTTGCCTATTTTCCTCATCTGTAAAATGAGATAGGGAAGGAAATGATAAACCACTCCAGTGTCTGTGCCAAGAGAACTCCAAATAGGGTCATGAAAAGTTGGATATGACTGGAATAACTCAATAACTATCTAGAAACTTTCATGCTTATTGGAAATTTCTGAGTAAGTTACAGTCTTGGTCAATTGATTGGGGGTACTGAATGGCTAGTCCACTGTCACATATATGTCAGAAATAAGAATAGAACCTGTCTCCTAGATTCTGAGGCCACCAGCACTCTTATCAATTGTACTCCACTGAATTTCATACTACAGTAAAAATTATTTGATGGCAAAAATAATCTATTTATAATTTTTTGAACATATGAAAAGCATTTAAATTACCTTTGAAGAAACCTGTTGCTGTTTTTTCAACTTTTACTTCTTCCTTAAGAGATACTTTATACAATGAGAAACTATCATTAGGGAAAGAATTTCACAAGAATATTTTTATAATTATCAGCCTACTTCAGTATTTATTGTTTGCTATGCTCTTTTAAAATTTTTTTCAGGTCAATGTGGGTTAAGTGACTTGCCCAGGGTCACACAGCTAGTAAGTATCAAGTGTCTAAGGCCAGATTTGAAGTCAGGTCCTCCTGAATCCAGGATCAATGCTTTATCCACTGTGCCACCTAGCTGCACCCTTGCTATGCTCTTAGTACTAGGCAATGGGTATGCTACAAAGGATAAAAACAAATAGTAAAGCCCCTAATTATCAATATAACTCTTACATTAACTACCTATGCCAAGTTCTGAAATAAATCAAACTCAAAATAAATTTTTAAATAAAGGAAATTAAAAAAACTTTTTAATTTTTTTAGTGAGTCATTTGGGGTTAAGTGACTTGGACAGGGTCACACAGCTAGTAAGTGTTAAGTGTCTGAGACCGGAGATGAACTCAAGTGCTCCTGACTCCAGGGCTGGTGCTCTATCCACTGAGCCACCTAGATGCCCCGAAAAGGAGTTTTAATAGATGAAGAGGGTAATGAGCCTATGGCACCCATATATCTGAGTACATGGATGTCTACCTAAAAAACTTATAGGAAGGTTTTTTTTCATATATCCAGAAGGAAAAAAAAAAGAAGGGTATGATATGAGAAATGAGGCCTAGAAATGGGGTTCTAGCCACCTTTAGCAATTTGAGAAAGAAAACCCACTTCATTTTGGTTATGTTTACCCTTCATAATTCAAGTGACCCCAAACTTTAATGTGAGTGCAAGGACAGGTGAATCACTTTTTTTTTTTTAATTTAATTTTTTAAAAAATTTTTGGTGAGGCAATTGGGGCTAAGTGACTTGCCCAGGGTCACACAGCTAGTAAGTGTTAAATGTCTGAGGCTGGATTTGAACTCAGGTCCTCCTGAATCCAGGGCTGGTGCTCTAACCACTGTGCCACCTACCTGCCCCTGTGAATCACTTTTTGTAGCCATGATTAGATCAAGTTATTTTTTATTTCCAAGATAAACAGAGGTTACATTCCAAGTTTGGAGCCCAGTTCAACTCAGTTGAGAGTAAAATGCCTTAAGAATAGGAATTTGATGACATTTCTAGGATTCCCTAGAGGGAAAAGCTTCTCTTACTGCAGGGTAGTCTTTTGATAGAGAAAGGAATATTCCATTTGATATCAACAATATTCAAATCAATTTCCCTGTCACATATTAGAGTAGAAAAAAAGGTCTAAGTCTCATGTGTTCAGTAACAGCAATACTATACAAAGGTCAGTTGTGAATGACTTAGCTATTCTCAGCAATACAATAAAACAAAATAATTCCAAAGGACTCATAATGAAAAAAAAAACTATCCACCTCAAGAGAAAGAACTGATAGAGTCCAAATGAAGATCGAAGCATCCTTTTTTTTAAAAACTTTTTTCTTGTTTTTTTTTCTTTTATTCTCTGTTCTCTTTTGCAACATGGCTAATATTGTAATGTGTTTTAATGACTACACATCTGTAATCAATATCAAAACACTTGATCTTAAGGAAAAGGGAGAGGAGGGAGGACATTTTGAAATCAAAAATTATTTTAAAAACTAATATTAATTATTTTTACATGTAATTAAGGATAAGATAAAATAGGAGCATTGTTTTTTCTTAAAAAATAAATCATGTATGTTCACTAGAATATAGTTATGATCATTTAATTCAGGATTTGAGAGTATTTTAAATTAATGGTATTATTTATTTGAAGGCATAACATGAGACAGTTAACCAAAATTAATCTAAGGTTAATCACATATTGTCAAAATAGATAATAAAGATATATGTTATTTTATTTTAACACAAAAGAATAGTATGATTTTTAGAGACATAATGGATATTAGAAATCATATAATCTTATTTCTTCATTCGGCATAGGATAAATGACATATGTTGAATTTCTTGTTTCAATCATCAGTGTCCTTCAAAACTCTAATCAGAACACAATGTATCCCTTCAACATTTTCCTCAGTCAGCTCTCTTTACTGTATGGATACATTCACAATCCTTCATCTACTCTCTGAATTCCTGTTCAGAAGTGACAGATCTTTGGACTGTTGTCTTCTCTTAGATTAAGCCTCTGAAATTATATCCATATGGGGAAAGATTTTTCAGCCCCATTGCAGTCACTCTATACTGTTGATTCTTACCTTCTCCTGTTATCATCTTTGGAGGCAATAAATCCTACAATGATGCCTATATGTGGTATAAAGATGATCCTGGATTTCCAACGGCTATTCAAAGGGAACACAAGGTAAGGTCTCATTAAGACAGAGAGCTTTACAAGACAGGTCTGTCGACATATTGTATGTCTAATTTTCATGACCATGAGTGCATGAGTTAATAGAGGATTGATATTGGAAATTTAGCCACTTTTGTGGTGGAGGGAGAGAGCGAGCAGAAGGAAAGTCTTAAAGAAAATCCCACTTTTTCATTTGCCAAGAATTTCCTGCTAATAAACTGAGAAATATTAAAAAATAAGTTCCTGATAAAGGCCTTATTTCTCAAATATATATGTATATGTGTGGCTGTGTTTATATATGTGTATGTTTATGTATAAATGCATTCATATTGGTCAGTCCATATATATATATATATGTATATATATATGTATATATATGTATATGTGCATATATACATGTATATATGTATATATACACACAGACATATATCTATATCTATATCTATATATCTACACATATAGATCTCTCTTTCATATATAGGTATACATGTATGTATATTATATATTTGTACACATATATATGTGTATGTTTATGTGTTTGTGTGTGTGTATATATACACACACACACACACACACTGAACAAACTTTATAAATAGAGTCATTCCCCAAATGATATATTATTAAAAGATATGAAAAGGCAATTTACAGGAGAAATCAAGGCTATTAATAGTCATATAAAAATGCTGGGAAGCACAGCCAAGATGGTAGAAAAAAGGCAGCCACTAACCTGAGCTCTCTGCAAAACCCTCCAAATACCATTAAATGATGCCATAAGACAATTCCTGGAGCAGCATAACCCACAAAATGATAGGGTAAAATAATTTTTCTAGTCAAAGATGACTTAGAATGTTGGTAGGAATGGTCTTTCATACTTGGGGGAGAGTAAAGCACAGTCCAGTGAAGGTCAAGCCAGAACAGACCTGGCCCCAGCAAGCCAGGAAAAATAGATTACAGGGATCTCTTTGCTAGCACTAATGAAAATCTCTATTGCTTTACTCATATTCACATCTAGGATGCAGTATTGGGCGGCAGTCCCAGGGCAAGGAGGAGCACTAGCACACCAGAGCTTGGAGCCACAGTAGAACAGGGACCCTCATTACAGTTCCAGAGCAGGAAAAACGTGCCTGGTTTTGCTTGCATAGAAGACCAGAGCAGGGGCCAAGAGAATAGTAAATATACCTCTCCTTAGATCATACCACCTTAGAAGAATTGAAAACATACAGGTTCCTAGAATTATTTCTGACATCAGCTGCACAAAACCCCTGGAACTTGGGAAAGTAATCCCTTCACCCTGGAAGCAGAGCCCTGCTTTAACAAAATGACAACATTTTTAAAAATAGGCTAGTAAAATGAGGAAATAACAGGAAAAAATGATGATAGAACATTTTTATGTTGACTAGGAAGATCAAAACACACCTTCAGAACAAAACAAAGTCAAACTCCTACATCCAAAACCTCCAAAAAATATGAATTGGTCTCAGGCTATGGAAGGGCTCAGAACAGATTTTGAAACTCAAGTAAGAGAGGGAGAGGAAAAACTGCAAAGAGTGATGCAAAAAAGTAACAAAAAAAGAGTCAATAGTTGATTAAAGGATACAAAAACATTGAAGAAAATAACTCCTTAAACATACTAGGTCAAATGGCAAAAGAGGTACAAAAAGCCCATGAGGAGAATTCCTTGAAAGCAGAATTGGACAAATTGAAAAAGAGGCACAAAAATTCTCTGAAGAAAAAAAAAGAATTCCTTGAAAAGTAGAATTGGCCAAATGGAAAAGGAGGTACAAAACCTCACTGAAGAAAATAATTGCTTCAAAAATAGAATTTGGTAGCTAATGACTTTATGAAAAATCAAGAAACGATCATAAAAACCAAAAGAATAAGAAAAAGAGAAGACAATGTAAAATATCTCATTGGAAAAACAACTGACGAGAAAATAGATCCAGGAGATAAGATTTAAAAATCATTGCACTACTGAGAACCATGATCAAAAAAAGAGCTTAGACGACATCTTTCAAAAAATTATCAAGGAAAACTGCACTAATATTCTAGAATCAGATGGTAAAATAAAAATTACAAGAACCCATCTATCACCTCCTTAAAGAGTTCCCAAAGTGAAAACTCTCAGGAATATCATGGTCAAATTCCAGAGCCCCCAAGGTCAAGGAGAAAATATTTCAAGCAATCAAAAAAGAAATAATTCAAGTATTGTGGAGCCATAGTAAGGATAACACAAGATTTAGCAGCTTCTACCATAAAGGATCAAATAGATTGAAATATGATATTCCAGAGGGCAAAGAAACTGTGGTTACAACCAAGTATCCCCAATGCAGGAAAACTGAATATGATCCTTCAGGGGTGAAAAAGGAATTCAGTGAAAGAGAGGAGTTTCAGGCATTCTTGACTGAAAAGCCCTGAGCTGAATATAAAATTTTACTTTCAAGTGCGAGACTCAAGAGAAATATAAAAAGGTAAACAGGTAAAGGAAATCAAAGGATTTAATAAGGACAAACTGTTTCCATTTCTACATGGGAAAATGACACATAACACATAAGATGTTTCTCATTATTAAGGCAGTTGGAAGGAGTATTTATAGACAGAGGACACAGGTGTGAGTTGAATATAAAAGGATAATATCCCCCCTCCAAAAAAATTAAAGGGTGAGAGAGGAATGCACTGGGAGAAAGGAAAAAGAAGAGGTGGAATGGGTTAAACTATCTCACAAAAACGAGTCAACAAAAAGTTTTTACAATGGAGGGGAAAGTGAGGGAGTTGAGGGGGAGTGAGTGAACCTTACCATCATTAGAATTGACTCAAAAAAGTAAGATCATGCACAATCAATTGGGTATAGAAATCTAGCTTGCTCTGTAGGAAAGCAGGAGGGGAAGGGGATAAGAGAAGGGGGGTAATAGAATAGAGGGAAGATCAGGGCAGGAGGCTGTCAGAAGCAAAGCACTTTTTAAAAAAAAATTATAAAATTATTTTATTATTTTCCAGTTACATGTAGAGATAGTTTTCAATATTTTTTTTTTCTTTTCTGTGGGGCACTGGGGGTTAAGTGATTTGCCCAGGGTCACACAGCTAGTAAGTGTCAAGTGTTTGAGGCCAGATTTGAACTCAGGTACTCCTGAATCCAGGGCCGGTGCTTTATCCATTGTGCCACCTAGCTGCCCCCCAACATTTGTTTTTATAATATTTCTAGTTTCAAATTTTTCTCCCTCCCTACCCTCCTTCCCCCCTCCCCAAGACAGCAAGTAATTTGACATAGGTTATATATGTACAATCACATTAAACAAATTTCTCCATTAGTCTTGCTGTGAAAGAAGAATCACAGGAAAAAGGAAATACCTCAAAAAATAAAAACAACAGCACCAAAAACAGAAGAAATAATATGATTCAATCTGCATCCATATTCCACAGATTTTTTTTTCTTCTGGATTTGGAGAACATTTTCCATTGTGGGTCCTTTGGATCTATCTTGTACCATTGTATTACTGAGAAGAGTCAAGTCTATCACAGTTGATCAACACACAATGTTGATGATACTGTGTACAATGTTCTCCTAGTTCTGCTCATCTCACTCAGCATCAGTTCATGCAAGTCCTTCCAAGTTTTTCTAAAATCTGCCTGTTCATCATTTCTTACAGCACAAGAGTATTCCATTGCATTCATATACCACAAGTTGTTCAGCCATTCCCCAATTGTTGGTCAACCCCTCAATTTCCAATTTCTTGCCACCACAAAAAGGGCAGCTATAAATATTTTTGTACATGTTGGTCCTTTTCACTTTTTATGATCTCTTTGGGAAAAAGACCTAATAGTGGTATTTCTGGGTCAGAGGGTATGCACAGTTTTATAGCCCTTTGGGCATCATTCCAAATTGCTCTCCAGAATGATTGGATCAGTTCACAGCTCTACTAACAATGCATTAGTGTTCCAATTTTTCCACAGCTTTTCCAATATTTATTATTTTCCATTTTTGTAATATTAGCCAATCTGATAGGTGTCAGGTGGTACTTTAGAGTTGTTTCAATTTTCATTTCTCTAATCAATAGTGATTTAGAGCATTTTTTCATATGGCAATAGATAGCTTTCATTTCTTCATCAGAAAACTGCTTGTTCATGTCATTTGACCATTTCTCAATTGGGGAATGACTTGGATTCTTATAAATTTGATTTAGTTCCTGCTACATTTTGGAAATGATGCCTTTATCAGAAATACTGATTATAAAAATTGTTTCCCAAATTTCTGCCTCCCTTCTAATTTTGGATGCATTGCTTCTGTTTGTACAAAAGCTTTTTAATTTAATGTAATAAAAATCATCCATTTTGCATTTCATAATATCCTCTGTCTCTTGCTTGGTCATAGACTGTTCTCCTTCCCAAAGATCTGAGAGGTAAACTATTCCTTCCTCTCCTAATTTACCTATGGTATCACCTTTTATATCTAAATCATGTACCCATTTTGATCTTATTTTAGTATAAGGTATAAGATGATTGGCTCATAGGAGAGAAGAGGAAAATGACAAAATTGGCAGGGATTTGGAGAAAATGAGACATTAATGCACTCTTGTTGGAGTTGTAAACTGATTCAACCATTGTGCAGAGCAATTTGGAACTATGTCCAGAGGGCTGTAAAACCATGCATATTCTTTTTTTTTTTTTTTTTTTTGGTGGGGGAATGAGGGTTAAGTGAGTAGTCCAGGGTCACACAGCTAGTAAATGTCAATTGTCTGAGTTCAGATTTGAAGTCAGGTCCTCCTGAATCCAGGCCCAGTGCTTTATCCAATGCATCACCTAGCTGGCCCACATACTCTTTTAAAAAGCAATACCACTACTAGTTCTGCATCCGAAAAGAGGATAAAAGGAAAAGGAACTGTATGTACAAAAATAATTGTCTCAGCTTTTTTTTCTGGTGGCAAAGAATTAGAAAATGAAGAGATGCCCATCAATTGGGCAATGGTTGAACAAAATGTGAGATGTGATTATGATGAAATATTAATGTACTATAAGAAATGATGAGCAAGATGCTCTCAGAAAAACCTGGAAAGTCTTACATGAGCTGATGCAAAGTGAAATCTACTGTGTACAAAGTAACAACAGAATTGTACTATAATCAGCTATGAATGACTTACCTCCTCTCAGCAATTCAAAGGGCCAAGACAACTCTTAAGGACTAATGATGAAAAATGCTATCCATCCCCAGAGAAAGAATTGATGGTATCTGAATACAAATGGAAGCATACTTAAAAAAAACCAAAAAAACCCTTTCTTTAGTTTTCTTGAGGTTTTTTGTCTGTTTTCTTTTACAACCTAATATGGAAATGTTTAACATGACTGCACACTTAAAATCTATATCAAATTGCTTGCTTTATCAATTGGGGGAGGAAAGAAGAAGAAAGGGAATGAATTTGGAAATCAAAGTTTTTAAAATGAATGTAAATTTTTATGTTATTGGGGGAAATATATATGTATATACATATATTTAAACTCTAAATTACTATAGATTAGAAAATAATTCAAATTAAAACAGTTCTAAGGTACCACCTAACTCCTATTAGATTAAGTAACATTACAGAAAATGAAAATAACATGACTGGAAGTGCTGGATGGATCTAATAAAAACTTAAAAGGGTTTGCCAATGTTTTTTTGGTAGAATTGTAAACTTGTCCAACCATTCTGGAAATAATATAGTCACTTTCTGTCTCTAGAAGACATATCCTGAAGAGAATATCTCAGTTAAAATTTCCTTCACCTGGGCCTTACTTGCCTACCCATATTAGGCTTTGCCTCAGCTAACAGGGAGCATTATTCTCATCAAAACTTCTTCCTATTTATGGATTCCTATAAAGACCATAAAGATGAAGTTCCATGTTGAAAATCATACTGATATTTAGTTGGTTAGATTGACCTTGAACCTAGTTCTCCTAATTCCTACTCCAGAGTTCTTTCTACCAGACTATGGAACCTCACCATGTGCACTGGGGCATAATCTAGTAGAATTAGACTTGAACTTACAAATCCAAACTAGAGTCCAGTGTTTACTCTTCCATGAAACACCACTTTGATTTTGGACAATTATTTAATTTATCTGGGTCTTAGTTTCCAATTCAATAATATGAAGAGTTTGGGATAAGTGACTTCTAATATCCTAGAGGTCTAGTTTTAGATTGTAGGAAATTTCTGCTGTATAATGAAAAAAATTTAGTAGTGCAACTTTAGAGAAAGCAATCTCTTATTTTAGAATACATTATTAACTTCATGGAATATTTTGTGATTAAGTATCTTGTCAATGTTTGTATAGCAGAGACAGAATTTAAAACCAAATCATTTTTAAGAAATATTAAAACTTGCACTGTAAACACAATTTCATCCTGCCTCCTTGTTATCTTTTATGTCTCTAAACTAAAATTATTCATGAAAAGTCCCCTTTATAGGTGGATAACCCAAAGGCAGCTGGATGGCACAGTAGATAGAGCACTGGACCTTAAGTTAGGAGGACCTAAGATCAAATCTCACCTCAGACACTTTAGTAGCTGTGTGACCCTGGGCAAGTCCCTTAACCCCAATTGCCTTAATTATCTGAGACATGTCCAGTCATCCTGATGTATATCTTGCCACTGGACCCAAATGACTCTGGAAGTGAGAGTGAGAATGGTGACTTTGCATAGCCCTGCCTCACTTAAATCCAAGTCATGACTTCACACTGATGTCATGGTCCTCTTCAAGAATGATGGACTAATGACAACTATAAGGTGGATAACTTTCATATTTTTTTCCTTAGTGTCTAGAGGAATTAATTTAGGTATTCCACCCCCATGGCCGAAGAGCAACACCTTATGAAAATAAATAAGAAGAGAAGAACTAAGATATTAAATCCATCAGCTTAGATTAATAATTTTATCACTTACAAATAGAATTCAATATGCATTTTAATTAATTTTGTGGGTAATCTAAAATTTGCCATTCATGTCATTGAAACAAATAGCTATGCTTTCCAAATAAGATGACTTTCCCCACTGCTTTCAAGATGCCTCTTTTGTCTTTCAACAGGAAGTGGGTGTGAATCTGAGAGCTTAGACATTTCCCAATATCCTCTAAAACATGTTATAAATGTACCCCACTCTTCATTACAAACTGTTTGCAATCCATGTAAATCTCATCAAAGCACTCCAATTGTTTCATTATCAAGCCTCCGAGAGATGTAAAATGCAGTTGTGTCCTTGGGAGCATTTACATTGCTGTTCAGAAATATCCTTTCCTTGGCAGCTAAGTACTCTACTAAATATATCTTAATTATCCAAAGCCTTCTAGAGGGAGAAATTAAAATAAAATGATAAATGTTTTTCTTTTGCTAATTCACTTAAATTAACTAAACAGCTATTGAGCACCTACTACATACAAGGCACTGTATTTAGGGCTGCCAATACCAAGAAGTGAAAAAAATAATGGCATTCATTCATTCATTCATTCATTCATTCATTCATTCATTTATCCATCCATTCATTTATATAGTTTGGCTTAGTGGGTGGTATTGGATTTTGAGACCCTAGGTTTGAATTCTGCCTCTGCCATTTACCAGTTGTGTGACCCTAGGGAAAATACATACCTGACATGTCCCCTTTATCTCCTCATATGTAAAAAAGTAATAATAATATTAAATTAATAAAATAGTAACAATACTAAAATAATGATAACAACTCTCTCATGATTGTTTCAAGGACCAGGAAAGATTAAGTCTGTAAAGTGTATGTTAATTTTAAAAGAAGAGAAATGTTTACATGCTACATGTTGTGCTAAACAAATTTAGCAAAATCACTACTTGTATATTAGAAATAATCTTTTGGCAAATCTTTGAAATTGTAATTATTGTTTACATCCCATCCTCTAATTGTGAATGTATAACAAGATTCTGTCTGGGGGCCTTATTTTCTTCTTTTTTATACTCTATCTTGCTAATTCCTTGGTTCTTATAGGGTTTTTTTTGGTTTGATTTTGGGTTTTTTGTGGGGCAGTGAGGGTTAAGTGACTTGCCCAGGGTCACACAACTAGTAAGTGTCAAGTGTCTGTGTCTGGATTTGAACTCAGGTGTTCCTGAATCCAGGGCCAGTGCTTTATCCACTTTATCCACAGCTACCACTGTTCCTATAGGTTTAAGTTTTAGCTCTTTGTTGATGACTACCAGACCTCTATAACAAACTCTAGTCTTTCCCCTGACTCGTGTCTTGAATCACCAAATGCCTACTGAACATTTGAAATTAGATGTCTCATAGATATCTCAAACTCAACACATATAAAACAGACCTCATCTACCCCTATCTACTACCCACCAATTCATATCTCTTTCATTTAAGAGCACTGCCATCCTCCTGATTATCTAGGTTTACAAATTGAATGTCATTTTTGGTTCCTTACTCTCTTAGTCCACATATTCAATCCATGGCTATATCTTATCATTTTTTATTTTCATGACATCTCTTTAAGCCACCTCCTTGTTACTTAAATAAACAGCACCCTTGTTTGTGCTCCTTAGTTTTGTCTATTGTAATATCTCTTTAATTTTTCTTACTGCCCCGATTTCCTCTTCTTTCCAATCTTTTCTCCATGTGGATTTCAAAATGATTTTCTTAAAGTACAAATCTGAGCACATCACTTTCTTACTGAGTAAATTCCAATGGCTCCCTATTACCACTGGGATCAAATAAAAGATTTTTGTTTTGGTATATAAACTTCTTCATAGCCTGACTACAACCTGCCATTCCAGTACTGTTTCTTTTCTTTTTTTTGCAGTATCCCTCATCATGCTCTCTATGTCCAATCAAACAAGATCCTTACTTTTTTCTTAAACACAGTTCTCTGTTGAATGTAGCTGCTGACCTTACCTGATCCTAGAGCTATGAATTGCCTGAGGGTAATCAAAACCAGTTAAAAGAGGATGATTGAAACCAGTTAAAAAAAAGAATGTACTATATACACATCAGAAGGGGGCAGTTTGACTTTGATCCCACTTCTGACATCAGATATGTCATTGTGAAATAAAGACTATCAAAGTAGCAAAAACTAGGATTCCCTCCATTACAAATCCTAGTTTTTGCTACTTTGGTAGTCTTCTTTATTTTAGGATGACAGTTCAAATGTTCATTTCTATGTCCTTGCCAATATTAGCTGGCCTGCATGTCTAAAATGAGTCCCTTCTTCACCTTTGTATTTTAGAATCCCTAATTTTCCTCAAAGGGCAGTTAAAAACCTACCTTTTACTTAAGTCTTTCCAGCCCCATCCCTTTGATTACTAATTCCTCCCTAAACTTCCTTGAATTAATTTTCTATATGTTTATATATATATATATATATATATATATTGCATATATGCATATATGTATATTTACATACATACACACATATACATATATATCCATCCATATACATACACACATGTACATATATACATACACACATATACATATATATCCATCCATCTGTCTATCAATCATCCAACTATATATCCATTTATCTATGAATGTTGTCTACCCTGGCTAGAGTATAAAATTCTCAAGGTCAAGTAGTTTCACTTTTGTCTTTATAGCAGAATCTAGCATAGTTTCTAAAACATAGTAAACGCTTTATAAATGCTCATTCATGCTTGGATGGTTGAATAGAGTCAATGGCCTGTTAGGGGACTCTTATAATATTCCAGATATGGGTGATGAGGGTCTTAACTAGGGTAATAACAATGTGGAAATAAGATAAAAGACTGTTACCAGAGGTAGAATGTTGACCTTAAAGTAATAATCAGATTTTATTTCAATAAACACTGGTTAAGCATCTACTATATTCAAGGTATTAGATAGGTTAATTAAATCTCTTAATATGCTAAGGTGTGTTTGTTTCTTTTAGGCCATAATTATGAAATAATTGGTATAAAGTACTCCAGGTTTGATAACTTCCTTCATTTCCAGTTTTAGCTTGGGATACTGAGAGGGTAAGTGAGTTACAGATAATCACATATTCATTATGTGCCAAAGCAGAATCTGAAGCTAAGCATTCCTGAATCTGATGTCAACTTTCTATACACTACAACACGCTGCTTCTCACTCACAACATGCTGCCTCTTACGGGGGACTAAAAACAAAAGAACCTCTGACCTCAAGGACCTGGCATTTTAGTATATTCTACCAGGGTTCTTCATGTGGACATTGGGAAAACATTATAGACATGAAAATAAACTGACTGAAAAAATACAAATACAGAAAGTCAAAGGAAGACTGGGAAAATTTAGAGAAAAGTTATTAGCTCTTTATGGAAGCCATGAAGAATGAATTGAAGGTGAGTCATTTGAAATGTCTGGAGAGGTAGGTGGGACTAGAATATGTAAGGTTTTAAATGCCAGCCTAATGAAGATTTAGTCAGTTGGAAGAATTTTGAGCAGAGAAGTGGCATAATTTGACATGCTCATTAGGAGGATTATTTTGGCCTAGAGAGGAAATTAGAGGAAGGGTTCTCAGTTAGCAAGCCACTAGAATTTTCCAAGGAAGAAATAATGAGGTCTCACTACTGATCCTGACTTCATTGGACATTCCCTAGTCACATTTGCCACAAAGCATTGCTTATCCTTCTAAAAAAAATTCCCCCCTCCTCTAAATTAGAGAAAACACTGGGGTTTCAGTTATGGCAAAATAGAAGGAATAGCTGAGCAGGAACCCATAGCTACCATTTGTAGAATATGGAAAACTGTTTAATTAAATGTTTGGATTATTCCATGCACTGTTGCTCAAATCATTGGCATCTCCTTAAATTCAGAGTGAATCATAGGTACCTCATTTTAGAACGATAGGTCTGATTCAAAGTGGAATCCTACTCAGTGATTTTATTTCAAAATAAAATAGCAAGCTTTAAGTAAACATCTCAGCAGAATCTGTCAAATTATTTTCTGAGGTTTTAGCTGGCATTCACAGAAGAAAGAGAAAAGAAAAAAAAATTCTTTTTTTTCAAGCTAGCTAATTCTGCTCTTTGTATGCAACTGCCTTGAGATGTCATAGAGAGAAGGGCAAAAAATTCACAGTGAGAAATGATGATAGGTCTCATGGTTTTCACTAGTGTTTTGTTCTTTATTCTAGGTTCTTTTTTAATGTGTCCATTAGAATTGAAATGAGCTCTTTTTATTCAGAGTTTACAATACTTGATAAATCCGTAAATTGGTTAAATAATATGTATTTTTAAAGTGGGTCATGAATTAAGGACAAAGAAGAAATAAACATTAGGTTCTGAAGGCCTACCAGTTCCATTGATGAGTATGGCCCATGGCCTTTAAGCTCTTTGTGACTGGACTGTGCATAATAAAGAAAAGTCAAACAGTAAATAATGCCCATTTCCCAACTAAAAGTGTCTTTTATAGGCAAGAAGGCCAAGGAAAACATCATTAATTTTTACCTTATCTAATAAAAATGTCCTAGGATTAAGGAGCTTATCTTATTGCTAAGAGAGATTTACCACAATTGCAAGCAAAAACGGGCCATGTGACTCTCCAACATTTGGTATAGAGTGGTACCACCAATTCAACCTATCATAGGCCAGAGAAGAGAAGGCTTTTGGTGGTCCAGTTTACTATTAATTACATGTCCCATTTTACTCCTGGTCCTCTTCATGAGCTGCCATGCAGCCCAGGCCAGAAAATATTACCTGACAATCTTACCCCTTCTGGGCCTGGAACTATTGACCTGGAACCTTCTGGGCTAATTGGTAGTTTTCTCTGTAACCCATTCTGCCTAACACTGCCTCCAATTAGACTTTACTTCACTCCCTAGACCCTCTTTACAATATGTTTTCTGCATTGCTTATGAATCCTGACTATCTCCCTTTTCTATCCCTCTTTTCAGTTCTGGCATCATACTCAAACAAACTCTGACATTGATTCTGAAAAGATTGTGTCAATCTATTTCCAGATGGCTGCATTCAATATCAGAGTAATTTTCCAAATCAAAATATCCCTTTCTGGCCTTTACTAGTCTTTATGTGTTTTCTTTCTACTAGAGTATAAGATCCTTGAGGACTGAGATTGTCTTGGCTTTTCTATTTGTTATCTCTAGCATTGAGCACTGTGCTTGGCACATTGAGAGAATTAATGAATCCTTCTTTTATCCCTTCATTAATATGTTTGGGAACTATGAAGAAGTCAGACTACTTTGCCTGTCTTTGCTTCAGTCTTCATTTCAGGCCCCTGTAAGGCTACATAGATTATGGGAAGGTAAGGCAAAATCACCTACTTTTTATATTTTATTTATATTTATATTTTATTTTATTTTTTCCAATTACATGTAATGATAGTTTTTAACATTCATTTTTGTAAGATTTTCAGTTCCAATTTTTTGTCCCCACCTTCCTCCCCTTCCAAAGCCAGAAAGCAATCTGATATAGATTATAAATGATACTCATGTTAAACCTATTTCCACATTAGTCATGTTGTGAGAGAAGAATCAGAACAGAAATAACAACAACAACAAAAAAAACACATAAGAAAGAAGAAACAACAAAAACAGCAGCAAAAGTGAAAATAGTATGCTTCAATCTCCATTCAGACTCCATAGTTCTTTTTTTCTGGTTGTGGAGAGCATTTTCCATCATGAGTCTTTTGTCATTGTCTTCAATCATTGTATTATTGAGAAGAGCTAAATCTATCACAGTTAAACGTTATACAATGTTGCTGTTACTGTGTACAATGTTCTCTTGTTTCTGCTTATTTCACTGAGTATCATGTCATATATGTCATTGTGAGAAAATAATTGGTTTTGGGGTGTCCAGAGGGAGCCCTCCCCAAGGGGATAATATTAAGATTGACTTTGCTGATTAATTCATTTAAAGTTAACTTAATTAAAACCACACCTACCTGAATGCCTGGCCCTGCGAAGGTATGTTCTCTGAACTCTGACTTCAGCATGTACTGCTCATGCACCACCCTCAAGTCCAGTAAATCAATAGATTTCAATGATCCTAGTTTTGAGAAAGGGCTGCCTCTCCTCCAGAAACCAAAGGAAGCTTGTGCGCACATGCACGCGTGCACGCACACACACACTCTCTCTCAAACTCTCTGGTGGTAGAGGACTCAAAGAAAGAAGGAAACCAGGCTGAACTCAACCTCTCCTCTAGGATAGGTAGGCCTTCTTAACTTTCTGAGCCATGTATTCTCTCCTTACTAATATTTGGCATGCTTTAATAAATGCTTAATGCCCCAAACTGGTGCTAAAGCTTCTGATTTATCAGTAGTAATATATTAGAAACCCCACTGAATTTTCCCCAAACTTGGCACAATAATTAAGGCGACCACATATACTTTTAAATGCCACATCGGTCCAGGTTTCTCTGAAATCTGCCTGCTCATCATTTCTTACAGAACAGTAGTATTCCATTACATTCATATACCACAACTTGTTTAGCCATTCCCCAATTGATGGGCATCCCCTCAATTTCCAGTTCTTTGCCACAACAAAAAGAGCAACTATTAATAAAACCATGTACTTTTAACCAAAGCAAACTAGAGTGAGACTTTCTCGCTTTTCCATCCCCTTATTGTGAAGTCAAATCATAAATGTAGACCTTAGAGGCCCTTAAGCTCAAACCATTTATTTTATAGCCAAAGAAATTAAATGATTTATTTTTAGGATCAAAGAGTTAGTAAGTGTCTAAGGCAGAATTTGAACTTAGCCTTTCCTGAGTCCAAACCCAGTGTTCTTCTGCCTATAAGGACAAATATGAGTCATTAAGCACCTAAATATCTTATTTTTTTAGTACCCTCTTCTGACTCTGTATTCTTCCTTTACTGTGTATCCTCTTCTCTAAAGACGTTAGGTCTTTCCATATGTCAATGTCAGTTCCAGCCCTTGAAAAGAAACAGATAAGTTCTTAACTCAGAAACCGATTGTTTGTAGATCAATTTCATTCTTCCTTGGATCTGTGTTACCCCCATTCTCTGCCTCCTTGCTGACTCAAGTTGTCTATATAAAATTTGGAACAACAAAGATGAATTTAAATCCTCACTTTTATATCCATCACCCTTGTGACCTTAAGCAAGTTAATTATTCCTTCTTGGTCTCATTTACTTTATCCGTAGAGTAAGAGATGTGGACTAGAAGGCCCTTGAGGCCTCAATTCTAAATCTACGCCTTTCTGACCCCTTGGTGACTGTATTGAGGATTTGTGATATTGTGCCAGTGACTTCAGTTACATGAGGTTTACTTTTCTTATTGTTTAAATGGGTATGATTTTTATTTTAACAACTTCCCAGAGATGTTGTAAGCCAAATATTTATAAGCCATAAAGTGATATTAATGTTAGTTGTGTAATTAGGCAGTTACTCTAGCCACTGATATTTGTGCCAAATAAAATGCTCCCACTATCACTATTTTCTTTCACAGCTGTCCACTGTATTATTGACTCCAGATCTCTCCAGGGCTCCTTATGTTTGCTCTTCCCTTACCTCTTTAGTATTCTAGAGTGTCAACTTTACCTTATGCTGACTACTTGTCTATTTCACTGAACCCTCTCTAGACACCTTGCCTAATTCCTTGCTATATTACCCATACCTTTCTTTCCGTTGTTGCTCATGGTGAGGAATGCCAGTATAACCTGGCTACAATCAAAAGATAGTATTGGGGCAGCTAAGTGGTACAGTGGATAAAGCACCAATTCTGGATTCAGGAAGACCTGAGTTCAAATGTAACCTCAAACACTTGACCCTTACTAGCTGTGTGACCCTGGGCAAGTCACTTAACCCTCATTGCCCTGCAAAACAAAAACAAAAGATAGTATTTGCCATATATGAGCAAAATTTAATATCTGAGAACCTCAATACTCTAAATAAGACATATAAAAATGTCAGAAAATATATTTCTTATCCTCTAGAATAATTTCCTTTTTATCTCATGACTTTGCAATGGGCATCATTAACAAATGTGAAATTCAAGATCTATATGCATGCAATCAGTATGACAAAAAGGTCTGTCATGATTTTGGCTACTTTCAAAGAAAACCTGCCTTGAAAATGGGCTACCACCAAATTTGAAAACTAACTTTAATTCTTTGCAAATATTTTTTCTTCTGAAAATTCTGTAAGGTTTAGATTTAAACATTCGGCTTAAAAATAAAGAATTGAGTTGCCTTGCAATTATTATAGCTGCTATGTATTTATCATTGCCCATGTTTTGCTATCATTGTTGTCATATGTGCTAGTCAGCTTGCCATGTGTTGGCACAGATGTGATGGATTTATCCATACCTCTAAATAGAATGTCTTTCTATATATTGGTATCAGTGGGAGCATAGTGACATAATGTTCTGTGAAAGCGGGTAGTCATAGAGTCAGCATATGTTTGTTAATGCTTCCCGGCAGGACCAGTAGCATTAAGGAAAGTGAATAGTTGAGTCTGAAGACAATTTTTTATATCTGTGTCTTTGAAGCAGGGAGAAAGAAGAAACACCTTTCCAGGAGTTTTGAAATCTGACCTTTTTCAAATAATAGTCCTTAATAATATAATATCAAGCTTGGACTACTTCCTTGGAGCAAATGTGGTCAATTTTTACATTCCTAAATCAGTGATCCTTAGATGACATATGTGTGTGTATGCATCCTTCCAGTCATGCATTTCTTCATTGTTTGTCCTTTTGAAATTATTTGTATCCTGAATTTAATAAATATCAAATAAAATGAGTGTTTCCATGTACATATTAGAACAGAAAAAGAGGATTAATACAGCTTGTTCTTTTAAATATGTATGTATAACCCATAGCTTTCAAAGCTGTCATACTTCTCTGTAATTTTTTTAGGAATTCCTTTTATTTTCTTCTCTAAATTAAAAAAGGATGCCTTGATGACACTTTTATCTTTCTGTTTTCTTTTGTGCTAACTTTCTTTCTTTTTTTTTTTCTTTTTTTCTTTAGTGAGGCAACTGGGGTTAAGTGACTTGCCAAGGGTCACGCATTTAGTAAGTGTTAAGTGTCTGAGGCTGGACTTGAACTCAGGTACTCCTGACTCCAGGGCCAGTGCTCTATCCACTGCACCACCCAGCTGCCCCTGTGCTAACTTTCTATACACATTTTTTCCTTTCCCACTCCAATGAATTCTAAAGGAAAAAAGGAAAAGAAACACAAAGTCCTTTTTTTAATAACTAGGCAAGCAAAACAAATTTCTACACTGACTTTTTTTCCTGATAAAAGTATTTTATTATTTTCCAGTTATATGTAGAGATAGTTTTCAACATTTGTTAATATAAGATCTCTACACTGACTTTTTAAAGAAAATGTATAAATTATTCTACATATTGAATACCTCACCTCACTGTCAAGTAATGGATTCATTGCTACTTCTCTAGGGTCATAGCTGGTTGTCGCATTGATTAGAGTTATCAAGTCTTCAAAGATAATTTTATTCATTATGTTTTTGTTTTGGCATAAATTATCCTCCAGATTTTGTTCATTTCATTCCTCATCAGATCATGCAGGGTTTGTTGTTGTTGTGTTTTGTTTTGGTGGAGCTAGGTGAATAGAATGCTGGGCTTAAAATCAGGAAGACTCATCTTCTTGAGTCCAAATCCACCTTCAGACCCTTACTAGCCCTGTGACCTTAGGCAAATCACTTAACCTGTTTGCCTCAGTTGCTCATCTACAAAATGGGCGCGAGCAGGAGATGACAAAGGACTACAGTATTCTTCCCAAGAAAACCCCAAATAAGGTCACAAAGAGTTGGACATGACTGAAGTGACTCACCAATGACTACTCCAAGATAAAGGTAATCCATCACTTCATCATATCTAACAATACAATAATATTCTATTACATTCATATTCCATAATTTGTTTCATCATTTCCTAGGTGGTGGGCACTTCATTAGTTTCCAGTTGCTTGCTAGTACAAAATGGTCTCTTGCAAATAATTTTTGTATGTATATATCCTTTTCCTTATCCTCTTTGGTGTGGATGGATTATTAGGTCAAATATTATGCACAGTTTAGTATTAGTTTTATATTCTTAATCTCATTTGCATCATTCTCTTCCTTCTGCTTTGAATCATATTTGAAATATTTTCTCCTTACATTCTTCCAAAAGAAAAATGGAAATAGAGAATTACAGAAATACAAAGAGGTTATCTACAAGCTATAGTTGTGTGTATATAAAACATGTTTTTTATTTATTTACATATGTGTTTATAAATATACATATAAAAATTAAGAATGGAATATTAAGTCATTCAATACTTGAAGCTTTACCTTTCATTTTTTATACCTGAGGTAAATAAAACTATTTTTTCCAGGAACTTCTTATCAAATACCTCATTTCTTCAAACTTCCCCAATATTATTAGTAATGTTTTTGTGTTATTTTCATGCTTATCAACATTTTATCCTAGAATGTTCGAGAAAAGGAAACTATGATGAATTCCAAATAATTTCTTGAAAAAGAAATTCTTGGGAAGGAATGAAAATTGGTTTAATTGGAAGTTTGGAATGATCTGTAGATATCAATTATCCATGTTATTTTTGTCTCCCTTTATAATGGATAATCAAGAGTTGACTGCATTATAATTAGGATTGCAGATCAAGAAACCCCTGAACAATCTATAATTTAAATTATAATATAGCTCATCAAATCTCTAAATTTGTATTAAAAGGCCATTGAAAAGTATGCATTTGGCATTTCAAAGGATGTTTTGCACATCTGGTTAGATTTTGGGACATATTATTTCGTGTTCCCACTGCCTATAAACAATTTCTACTGAGGTCTACTTTGCATAATATTGCAATCAGTCTTGAGTGGGAAATGTTAATGCAATGGAGGGAGCTAATATTCATCTCTGGACAATTCTGAGGAACACTAGGCAATCAAGAAAAGAATCGTGAAACCCAATTTTGGTTGCAATCATATATAAAGTATGAATTTATTTAGATAATTTAAAAATTATTTAAAACAGGGTATTTGAGTTTTAACTAACTCATTTGACTGTGCAAATTTTACATTTAAAATTTTAACAATACACTAATATGATCTTTTGAGATTTTGTTTGGCCATTGATTCTCTCTTCCACAAAATTAAAATAAATCAAGAAATATTAAAAGAGAAAAATATGCTACTCTTTTTCAATGTTCCAATAAAATAACTAGATTTGCCTTACCATAAATATATTTATAATTTCTTCTGAGACAGGATATTTCAGATCAGGGATAGAAAATATTATACCAATTGCTAAAATGAAAGAATCCAGACATTAAAAGGCTTGATGGTGATTACTGGCAAAATGTTATCTTTTACTGAATATTTAAAGAATTTAGAAATGAAAAAGGTAAGCACTAGAAACTAGCATGGAATGACTAAAGAAATTGAATTTTCAAATGCTTTAAGAAAATCAAGATGCTTCTTGCATGATTGTGAATAAAAGTGAAATACTGGGGTTTATTTGGAAGAGGATCTATTCAAATTATTTAGTTGGGGGCAGCTAGGTGGTGCAGTGGATTAAACACCAGCCCAGGATTCAGGAGGACCTGAGTTCAAATAAGGGCTCAGACACTTGACACTTACTAGCTGTGTGACCCTGGACAAGTCACTTAACCCTCATTGCCCTACACAAAAAAAATTTAGTTACAAACATACTAAGTGGTCATTTCTTTACCTCCACCATTTTTAGATGAAGAAACTGAGCCCCAAAGAGGTTAAATGAATTGTCCAATGTCAGATAGGCAGCAAGTACCAGGGTGTGGGTTTTAATCCATGCCCTCTGATACTAAATGCAACAAGCTTTCCATTTGATCAGAATGATCCAGGAGATCTGAGTTCAAGGTTACATTCTGACATTGCATTACTGGCCATAGCACTTAACTAACCAAGTTACTAAGAAAATGATAGATATAGTTATAGTTACTAAGAACATTATAGTTATAGTGATGGCATTAGCATTACCAAGAGCAAGAGTGAAAGTAAGAGAGCTAGAGTGAGAGTGAGAAAGCTAGAGTAAGATGGAGATAGAAATACAGATACAGATGCAAATAGAGATACAGATAGATAAGTGATTACAATGTCTTTTTTTTTCAAATACGATATAGAGAACATTTTTCATTTGTTTCCCCCCATTTTATATATAATGAGAATGAGGCTTATTAAGATGAATGGGTTGCCTAAAGTTATGTAACTGATATCAGAACTTTCAACATATCTTCTGACTCAAAGTCCAGTATTCTTTCCATAATCTTGCTAATTCTTATGACCACTAACATACAGCAGAGGAGGATTGTAGACATAGTGTATATTGAGTTCAACTAGATATTGCACAAAGTCTTCCAGAATGTTCTTATCTTTTTTAAATGATAAAATTATTTTATTATTTTCCAGTTACATGTAGAGATAGTTTTTGACATTTGTTTTTATAAGATTTCTAGTTTCAAATTTTTCTCCCATCCCCAAGAGAGCAAGTAATCTGATATAGGTTATATATGTACAATCACATTAAACAAATTTCTCCATTAGTCAGTCTTGCCATGAAAGAAGAATCACAGGAAAAAGGAAATACCTCAAAAAAGAAAAACAACAGCACCAAAAACAAAAGAAATAGTATGGTTCAACCTGCATCCATATTCCACAGTTCTTTTTTTTCTGGATTTGGAAAACATTTTCCATTGTGAGTACTTTGGAACTATCTAGTGCCGCTGTATTGCTGAAAAGAATCAAGTCTATCACAGTTGATCAACACATAATATTGATGATATTGTATACAATGTCCTCCTGGTTCTGCTCATCTCACTCAGCATCAATTCATGCAAGTCCTTCCAAGTTTTTCTGAAATCTGCCTGTTCATTGTTTCTTACAGCACAATAGTATTCCATTGAATTCATATACCACAACTTGTTCAGCCATTCACCAATTGTTGGGCAACCCCTCAATTTCCAATTCCTTTCCACCACAAAAAGAGCAGCTATAAATATTTTTGTACATGTGGGTCCTTTTTCTCTTTTTGATAATCTCTTTGGGAAAAAGACCTAATAGTGGCATTACTGGGTCAAAGGGTATGCACAGCTTTATGGCCCTTTGGGCATCATTCCAAATTGCTCTCCAGAATGACTGGATCACTTCACAGCTCCACCAACAATGCATTAGTGTTTCAGTTTTTCCACAGCTTCTCCAACATTTATTATTTTCCTTCTTTGTCATATTAGCCAATCTGATAGATGTCAGGTGGTACCTCAGAGTTGCTTCAAAGTTCATTTCTCTAATCAGTAGTGATTTAGAGCATTTTTTCATATGGCAATAGATAGCTTTGATTTCTTCATCAGAAATCTGCCTGTTCATATCCTTTGACCATTTCTCAATTGGGAAATGACTTGGATTCTTATAAATTTGATTTAGTTCCTGATATATTTTAGAAATGAGAGCATTATCAGAAGTACTGGCTATAAAAATTGTTTCCCAGATTTCTGCCTCCCTTTTAATTTTGGATGCATTGCTTCTGTTTGGACAAAACCATTTCAATTTAATGTAATCAAAATAATCTATTTTGCATTTCATAATATTCTCTATCTCTTGTTTGGTAAAAAACTGTTCTCCTTCCCAAAGATCTGAGAGGTAAACTATTCCTTCCTCTCCTAATTTACCTAGGGTATCACCTTTTATATCTAAATCATGTACCTATTTTGATCTTATTTTAGTGTAAGATATAAGATGTTGGTCTATGCCTAATTTCTGCCATTCTATCTTCCAGTTTTCCCAGCAGTTTTTGTCAAATACTGAATTCTTATCCCAGAAGCTGGAGTCTTTGGTTTTATCAAACTGTACAGCAGAATGTGAGCACAAGTTTGTAATCTAGGTCACAGTAAATTATGTGGATTTGGAATTGTTTGATCATTTGTATCCACTAAGGATTTATGCATGGATTTATGTCAGAAGTTGTGGTGGGGGGAATCTCTGGAATGGGCTGTTCCTTTTTATTGGGTTCAAAAAGTTTTCAATCACTTAAAGGAATCATGCAAGTCAGTCCATTAGATTGTTAGCTCCTTATGGCCAGGGACAGTCTTTTGCCTTTTTTTTTTTTTTGTATCTCCAATTCTTAGAATGATGCCTGACACATAGTGGGTACTTCATAAATGTTTATTAATATCAACTTATTATATTTGCAGCACATACCAAGCTCATATTTTAGCTTACCCATTGAATTCCAGAATGAAGGTATATTATCATCCCAGTAAACTCAACAGCATGGTGAGACACTTTTGACTTGACAGGGATGAGTTCTAGGCTGAGCCTGTAGGAAGAATAAGAGATACTCAAATTAGTGACAATTTGTTCCCCCCTTCTTGTTCTGTGTTCTAGTCATATTGGCCTCCACTTTTTCCTTCCACACAGTAATCTATCCCCTATCTCTTTGCCTTTTTAAATGTCCAGAATGTATTCCATTCTAATTGCTACCTCAGAGAAACCCTAGTTTAAGTCAATTTACAGTCCAGGCACTAGCTCCAATGGAATGTCTTTCTTCATTCCCCCAATTAGTTTTCTCTTTTTCTTGAAATTCCTTTACAGGGTTTCTAAAGCTGTAATAGTTTAACATTTCACAGAGACTTTTGGGACACCCTATATTACTTTGCATATGTTTTGTGTTTATTTATCTGTATACATTTTATGCCTTTCCAATAGAATGCAAACTTCATGAAGAATGGTCTGCTTCATTTTCAACTTTGCAACATCAGAAACTAGCACAAACCTTTACATTTAATGGGCATTTAAAAAGTGTGCATTCATATGAATCTCTGCATCAGGGATAATGGAAGCCTGGCGTAGCAAAAAGTTTGTGAGGAAAAAAATAGGTTCCTAGGTGGTGCAGTGGATATAGCAATGGACCTGGAGTCAGGAAGACCTTTGTTCAAGTCTAGCCTCAGATACTTCCTAGTTGCATGGTTTGAATCAAGTCTCTTCACCTCTGCCTCACTCTCCTTTATTGTGAAATGAGGATAATAATAGTACCTACCTCCCAGGGTTATGGTGTATATTGTGGGCAGCTAAAATTAGCCTCCAGAGCTCCAAACAGGCCACCCCTCCCCCAGTGCAACTGCTCTACCCAAAATCGCATCAGGCACATAAGCCTCTTGGGTGGATGCCCTGCTCAGCAGGGAGGTGCATGAAGGGCCTCATAAATGCTGGAGTTTCCTCTGCCTAGCCCTGGCTTCAGGTGTGCACTGCACAAAGACTTAGTGCCCCTGCCGGCCTTGGACATCTGCCCTGGGGGTGGCCAGTGAATTAGCTTGGCATGTGGAGGGCACGGCCCTGCCCAAGGGTCTGGTGAGAAAGGTTTATATTCAGGATCAGGAGTAGTGAAAGGGGGATATAGTGAAGATGCTACAGCATCAATTGAGAGAAAAGAGTGAAAGGACAGAGAAAGAAGTTAGACGGTGAAGGCTACACTGCAGGGGAACACTACAGAGACAGATAGAGAGTGAGGTGTAGCTGTACTGGCCACACCCACAGGAGGTTGTAAGCACAGGTTGTAGCAGGACAGAAAGAAAAAGACAAAGTGGAGAGTTTGTTGGCAGAAATTCACAAGTCGTATTTCTTGCTTTTCTAAGTTTATCTCTAAGTTTATTCCATATAAATAAACCCTGGTATTTACTTAAATTGTGAGAGGCTTCCTAATCTTTTTTCTAGTGGTCTGGGAGAAGCAGTGGGGGAATTTTTAAATGGCCCTTGCAGACTGGCTTAGACAGCTAATAGCCAGCTTTAGCTTTACCAGCTAAAGGCAGTCAGATAGCCAGTCAGGAGTTCACAGATTGAGGCCCAGTTAATAATAATTTTTACAATATCAAATGAGAAACAATTTGTAAAGCACTTAATATAGTGTCTGTTACATACTAAGCACTATATAAATGCTGTGTTATTAGTATTATTAATCTTGAGTTAACTAATAAATTCACTATGAAATAATGATATGTGATATAGCTATTATAAAACAACAATGCCCATGCAACAATGACAGTGAATTCCATTTTAGACTATATGTGAGAAGTATATGCCCTAGAGCTACTGAATGTGATACATGCCATCAAATTCTTAAAGGAATATTGTTTGAACAAGTCATTCTGCATAATTGCAGATCAGTGGATGGACATTACAAATGGGAAAGAGGGACAGTCTTTCCTCAAATTAAGAAAAACTGATATAGCAAATAGAGCTCTAAAATTGCTTTATAAAGTTGTAAGCTAACCACTGATGGAAGTATTCAAACAGAAGCCAAGTGACCTTACTGTATGGTTGAGGAAAGAACACTGGACTAGATTCTACTTAATGTCCTTTTCAATTCTGAGTTCCTGTGTCTTCATTAATAGATTTCATTACAAATTGATATTTTTCTTAAGTAAGTTTCATAACTATTGTTCCCCAAATAGTGCTAAATATAGCTCTTCTACTCCAAATCTCTCTTTCACATGAAAATAACAGTAATTGAGACCAATTATAAAGAAACAGGCACATATAAAGAGGTAAAGACAAATATACTGCTGTGGGATTAGAAATTTAATATTAGAAGGGAATTTTGAGGTCATCAAATCCAACCTGCCATTTTTATTTTTTTTCCCAGATGAGGAAACTGAGGTTAAAAGATTTTACATAACTATGTTCTGAGGCATGATTTGAACTCAGGTAATGCAGAATATTTTATCTGCTGTATTATCAAGTATTTAATTTGCAAAATTCTAAGGAAAAATAAAGCATATTTGCTTTCCTCAGTTTCCATTTCCTGCCTTCAAAATAGTGGTATACAAACTCCTGAAGGAGATTGATTTTGCCATTCTATCATTAGTACTATGTACATGTCACCTTTCATCTCATGATTCCTTAAGAAACTCACCAAATTTAAATGAATCATATTATTCAGAAAACAAGACGCTAAAAGTATGAATTGTTCTAAAAATATTCCAAAAATCATAATTCTCAGCTATTTTACTTTTACTTAGTATAATGAGTGGTTTAAAAGCCAGTATGCAAGTTTCTTGCCACTTCAACACTGTGTTTCCTTGAATATTAGATTTCCTAAGTGGAAATTTTTCCATTTTATAATCTCGCTAGAGATTTCTTTTCTGGATTTGATTTCATCTGTTGCTCTACACTCATCTATTATGTTTTCTCATTGCTTCCCAAAGGTAGTAGTTCATCATGCATCTTTTTCCTCTCTCCTAACTGCAGTCACTTTATGAATGGAATTATTTCCATCTGCCATTGTCATTTTCTGGAGTTCCTCCATTGTTTCATTCCCAAGAGAAAACCAGGCATCTGAAGTGGCTTTACTAGTCTCTCCATAATCTGTATCCACTAATAATTTATTTTTTCTGTTTATGATATAAAACAAAAAAGACATATACTTATAGTTTAATAATGCAACTATTCTTCATGAATGAAAAGATAATGAAAATAACAGCTAGAATTTATATAGCACTTTAAGGTCTGCAAAGTGCTTTACATGTTACCTTATTTAATCCCAAATAAATATAGATTATTTATCAAATATTGTCTATCTTTAACCATCAAAAGAATCCCTAATAAATGATGACAATAATTAATATTAGTCGATATTTGACCCTAAATAAAATTTGATAAAAAGTACATTAAATATAAAGCCATTTGGTACTGATGACATCTAATAAATTTTACTCTCTTGAATTGCCAAGTATAAACTTTTAGTTCAGTTTTCCTAGTTTCAGTATGCTATTCTTATCAGCAGAAAGTTGGGGCAGTTGGGTAATATTGACTTCAAGGAAGTCATTTTCAAAGTACAGCAGTCTTATTTTTCACTTTAAAGCTAATTTATTTTAACAACAAGGTTTATTGAATAGTATATAAATTACATGGATAGTCACTCATTCAAGGAGGAAAAATATTTTTATTTATTTATATATTTAATGTACATGTAATCCCTTGGAAATTTCTGGGTCCCCATTTTTGTCTGCCCTGTGAAAATTTAGTTACACCCATTTAGCAGCTCTTTGAAGGGAGACTATTCAATCATGACTTTACTCTATATTGGTTCCCAATCTTAATGACAATATAGTTATATGAAGTTAGATTAAGGGGAGCTGAAATCCCTAAAACACGTGCCAAATCTTGGCTGGGTCAAATAAGACTAAACACAGACATTGGTAGAATTCATTCAGAGGCAGAACTTTTATTTACCAGTCATTTACTGTTTCAATCTGTGTGTCTCATTTCCCTCTATAGTTCACAAGGATCATCTGCTCAGCCTACACCCATAGGGATACCTCATCTGGGTTATAGGCTAAACAACTTATTGTTTAGCCTGAAATCCATAGACCAAGGACCTGAAAAGTAACCTGATTAGAACAAGCCTATATAGGAGAGTTCCATGCTAGAGGTGACAATTTTAGTGTTTTGAGGAAATAATTCACAAAATATATCAAGGAGGAAAAGGTTCAAAAAACAAGGGAAAATATATGTTATTAGTACCAAAAAATGCAACTAAGAGAACATTTAAAAGTAGCAATCAATACATATATTTTTTCTATCTATAACCATGAATATAAATGTGCAATGAAGGCATACTAATTGAGAGTATTAGAAGAGAAATAGCAGAATTTTATAAGTACCATACAATAATGGCTTTTTCTGTATGTATGCATGTAGATGTCAATGTCAGTGTATACATGTATATATACATAGGTATATGCACACGTATATCCATGTGTATATATGCTTATATATGCATGTGTACAAATGCATATGCATAAAGGTATATGTATATAGGTAGAGGTGTACATGTACATGTGCACATGTAAGTATGTTCATTGTATGTATGTGTGTATGTTTGTATTTATACTCTCAAAATCCTGATTGAATTTAGAAAATAAAGACCTTAAGGTAGTTATTACTTTTTAAAATAAGTTATATAGAGCAAAATTATACCTTAAAGCATCTTTTCTAATGAAATGTCTCCCATTCTTTGTCAAAATCACTCAATACCACTTCAGAGTTACAACATTATTAATTTTCACATCATAAATATCAAGAAGGACACATAATAATAGTGTGATACATGGACAGGGGTCAGGGGCAGGAAGGAAACAAGTATTTACTAGGACTTTCTATGTGTCAGACACTGGGCTAAAGGCATTTGATAATTTGATCCTTACAACAACCCTGGGAAGCAGGTTCTACTATTATCGTTATTTTATTGTTGAGGAACCTGAGGCAGAGAGGGATTAAATGACTTGCTCAGAGTCACAGCTAGTAAGTTTCTGAATCCAGGTTTGACTTGAGGATTTCCTAATTTCAGACTCAGCATTCTATCTATTGTAATACCTAGCTTAGGACAAAAGGTGATCATCACTGTGGTGGAAAAGATTCAGCACAGGGTCAAGATTAAATAAGGAATCTGCATGTATGACAAAATCCAGCAGATGTCCCTGTTTTTGAAAGACATTATGTTATTTTCACAACAGTTATAATTTACTTAAAAGCATTTAACCCAATCATCCATGTTGGAAAAACAAAATTGATGAAGAATGTTTTTCCTTTGCTATGTGATATTCAGTTAGATGGAAAAAAAAAAGATAGTATTGCTAATAGGAGTATATAGTATAGATGGCAAGTTATACTCCAAAATAACTGGAGTAGAATGGGATGTATTTTAGTTTGGAGACTTATTTGTCACATCTGGCTACATGGTAGTAAAGTAGAAATAGTGCTGGAATTGAAATTGGAAGGTCTAATATTAAATCCCAGCTCTGTCACTTACTACCTGTGTAATCTTGGTCTATTCACCAAACTATTCAGATTCTCACTTTCTTCCTTTGTAAAATGTTTTTGATCACATGGTCTCTAGGGTACCTTCCAACTCTAAATTGATGTCTCTGGGAACTATGATTAACTTCATATGGTGTGATTTTAAGGATCATTTCTTAAAATCACCCTTCCTATAGGAAAGCAATAATAGTCTCTTAACTAGACCAATAGATTTTGTTGTGGTTTCTTTGTTTTTACATAAAGATTTAAATTTTTAAAAATCCATTTGTCTAAAGAATTATGAAAATTTGTATAATAAAATAAATTTAGTATAACTTTGTATCTTTGCAAAAACAGAAATGTGCCAGAAATTTATTTCTGCAATTTTCACTCTAAGCCTGCATTACTTTATTTAAATATCTTCTTATTTAGCTGGAGAAATTGTAACTTTAGTCACTTTTCTTAACTATCCAGATATTTGAATGTGCATTTAAGCAGGATATTCTGTGTTGGTTTCATAGATGCCACAGAGTTAGATCTGCAAAGAACATTAGAATTTATCTAGTTAAGTCCACTTATTATATTAGAGAGTCTCGGTTCTTTGGTGAAGGGATTTTTGATTTGATAGTGAAGTGATTTGCTCAGAATCATGAAAGGAAGAAAATAAAGAATTCAAATCCTGTTCCTCTTATTCCAAATCCCGTACTTTCTTTCTTTAACATATTCATCAAAAGACTGCCAACAGTATTTTACTCTGATGAACGTATAACATTTCTTTTTTGCTTAGTTGATTAAGAATATAAAAATGTCAGAGATATATAGTCATGTTGGCATTTGCTCATCAACTTTACATCTGCACTTTCTTTTTCATGTGTCACACAAATCCCTGTGTGCATTTGTGGATTGGTAGATTTAATTAATGTCAGATGCCATGTTTCCATCTTCCCTGTAATAATAATACTTCAGCATCACTGTAGTGAGTAAAAAAGTCAGGTTTCATGCATGTATTATAGAAATACAATTGAGAGAACATGATTTATACTCTAAAACACCATTGAGAACCAACATATTCAATCAGTGTTTTCTATTCCTAAATTGCCATGTTTTCTTGAGTAAATAATTTAATCTCATTTGTTTGACAATTGTCATTTTCCTACCAACCACTTGCTATTATTTAATTATTCTCTAAATCTGCAGTGCCTAGCATTTAGTAGGCACCTAATAAGTGCTAATAGATCATCAATCTTTTCTTTTTATACTTCTCAAACTATAAATTCCAAGTGAAAATTATGGCCATACATTTGATTACCATAAACATTTAATGTACAGGAAATGTTAACTGTACAAGTTGTTTAGACCCAAGAAAAGGAAAATAAGGCTTTTTTATCCTGGTGATTCTCTTCTTTTTCACACTTTTGGTCTTGCCTACTGAAGTTACTTAGTTTCCTTGGTCTATTCTTTCTCTGAACAATACATAACTTCTCTGATTTTCAATTTCCTCATCTGTGAAATGAAAATAAGAACAACAACCTCAAAGCGTTGCTGTAAAGATCATATATAAGGACTGAAAACTTGATTTGAAATTTTTAAGTTGATATTAAAATGTCTAATTAATAATAATAACAACAACAACAACAACAGCCATCATTGTCATCATCATTGTCACCATCATCATTATAATCATCATACCCTTATCCGTGAGCTGCCTTTTAGGTGTTAGTCCATGGCCACAAATAACAGAGTATTGATGCACGAAATCTCACACTCTCAAAAAAGAAAGGGTTAGGTGCATACAGGCCTAGATCCACATCCACATTTATTTGAAATTCATACAAGTAATTGTGACAACTGAGCCCCTGAAATAGAAAAAGGAAACATCATTGGTTAATTGGTAGCCTTGAGGAAAGGCTAGTAAAAGAATTGAACACTCCTTAGATATAATTTCCACTTCCATTCAGCTATGACATCCAGAAATTGTAACTTAGGTGTCTTTATTTTTGTTGTTTAATCATTTTTTAGTCATGTCTCATTCTTAGTGATCACATTTGATGTTTTCTTGGCAAAGATATTGGAGTGGTTTGCCATTTCCTTTTCCAGCTCACTTTACAGATGGGCAAACTGGGGCAAACAGGGTAAGTGTCTAAGACCAGATTTGAACTCTGGAAGATGACTTGAACTCAGACCTGCCATTCTATGCATTGAACCATCTAGCTGCCCCAGGCATAGGTGAAAAGAAAAAGCTCTCTATAGTTTTATGAGCACACTAACGGTTACCTCTGTCACTATCTCAGTAGCATTCAATTAAACTCTAGGCAATTGAGGGGAAAGACAGTGATCAAGACACTACCAGTTGGAAGAATTTTCAAATACCTGATGATAAGAATAAGTATAGCAAGCAGAACCATGAGAAATAATGTAAAATTTACCATGCTGTTATAATAGTGCTTGTAAAGCATGCTAGTATGGCATAGTAAAAGAAGTACTCTCCTGGGAGATGGAATTCTGGTACTACCACCCTTGAGCTATATGACCACAGATACATAACTTTAGTACCCTGGCTGGGCCTCAGTTTACTCATGTGTAAAATTGAGATTATAATAGCTTTAAAACTTACTCCAAATGGTTGTTGGGAGTGACCAATCCTCAAATGATATATATCTAGGGTTTTTTTTTTTAAGCCTTAAAGCTCTAGATTAATGCAACTAGTATTACTATGCACATTTAAATATAAGCTGTTATTGAACCTTTTTAGTATGAAATTTTAAAAACATGTACTAAGTATTTCATAAGTGGCTCAAGATATCTAACATTTATTTCTAATTCAAATAATATTGTCCTCTATACTTGTAAGTAATTTTCTAGGAAACTGATATAAGGTTTATTAATGAACAGGAGAATGAGTATGCCCTTGAATACATATTAAAGTCAGGAAAATATATGGAAGATAATTTTATTATGAAGGGATTAGCCCACTCTTTTCTCCTTCCATATGAAGAAACTAAAGATCTGAGAATATCCTCAGCACAGGAAACTCCAGACATATGAACTCATCTTACTCACACGCACATGCATGAGAGAGAAAGAGAGAGAGAGAGAGAGAGAGAGAGAGAGAGAGAGGGAGAGAGAGAGAGAGAGAGAGAGAGAGAGAGAGAGAGAGAGAGAGAGAATATAACTTTGTAGATAATTCTTGGGAGTTATGTAATGCACATATAAGCTAAGTGACCTTTCCAGGCCCACCCAGCTAATAAGTATTACCTGCAATATTTGAACCTTTGATCTCCTAACTAGAAACAGAATTCTACCTTTTATGCCTCTCTTGCTAGCATAAAGTTCTTAAAATTTCCATGGTTCTTTATGTTAGAAGATGAGGAAAGTCATTAATTTAACTCAAAGAGTACATTTGAAATCCACTTTAATAGATGAATCCATTGCTCTTAATTCAACAATTAATAAAGACTGGCCAAAACAAAACCCCAGTGTGACTTTTACATTTGATAAACCCCACTGTTTTACATGAATCAAACAATCACAAGAGGAGAGAAAGTTGCTTGTCATGCTTGGCTGCTACTAAAGCTGTCTGTGCATCTTTACCCATTATCCCTACCCACAAGAGCATTCTCTGTGCAGAATACTAGTATTTCTCCAGTCATAAGACCAGAATGTTTTATGCCTGGAGGAATCCTAACTATATGCATGTGGCTCAACAACTGGAGAGCAGAGTAAGCTTTTCTCCCCCTTAGGTAAGGTGAAACCTTTATCAAAATCTTGTCATATTGTCAATATCAGAAGATGAAAAGTAAAAAGTCTCTTCGAATCACTGCAAACTGTACTGGGTTCTGTAATAGGCAATCTTAGAATAGAAGATGAGTTGTTAAAAAATACCAGTTGTCAGAGCTTAATACTTGATGAAAATTCCCCAATGTTTTCTGTTACAGGAACAAAACCAGAACAAGTGAAACATTAAACAAAATTCATTAGCAAGTAAATTTATGAAATAAAAAGTATTCTTTCAGTTTTCTTCTCCATCCTCCCTAGAGAATGGAACTTTCTTAATGTTTATGTATTATCTATCTATTACATGTCTGCATGTTATCTATTCATATAAATATAATATTTTTTCAAATTTAGCATAAATTTCTGACGAACAAGAGCCCAGATTTTTTTTAATCACAGTGTCTATTTTGCCTAGAAATGTTCAAACATTAAGGTGTTCAGTAGATAATTCTGTCACTTATGATGATAAATTATTTATTTAATAATGTTCAATTCAAATCATTATTTAGTAATCAAAAAATTAATCAATGGGCATTGTGGGGCACCTAGGTGGCACAGTGGATAGAGAGCTGTAACTGGAGTCAGGAAGAACTGTGCTTAAATCCAGTCTCAGACAATAACTGTGTAATCCTGGACAAGTCACTTCAACCTGTTTGCATCAGTTTCTTCATCTGTAAAATGAGCTGGAGAATGAAATGTCTAACCACTCCAGTATCTTTGCTAAGAAAACAACAAATGAGGTAATGAATAATTGTATATGAGTAAAAATGACTGAACATCTTATTAAGAACTTATTATATATCAGGTACTCTAAGAGATGCTGGGGGTACAAAGGCAGAAAAATGAAACAATCTTCCTCAAGGGACTAACATTCTATCAAAGATAGATGGTAGGGAAGACAGCTTATGATATGTGATTGATTGATGATAGATAAATGAGTTAAACAGATAACATCTATATAAAATGAATATGTTACATATAAATATGCATATCTAGTCTCATGTCATATGTAATTTATAGAATGTCTATTATTTTATAAGACACTACATACAAAGCATACCAAGCAGAAAAATGTCATTATCTCCCTGACATGAAAGACTTGATAGTTTAATAAAAGGATGGGATATATATGCAAATAAATACAACAGAAATTAGAAATTGTTAATACGTCAAAGAATTAACATTTCTTAAATATTTAGTATTTGTCAGGCATTGTGCTAAATACTTGGGATACAAAGAAGAGCAAAAACATGGACTATGTTCTCATGGAGTTTTGGTTCTAAGGGGGGAGACCACATTTACTTAATCATTGAATATATCTTGGGTTTATATATATCTATATATATGTATACACACACACACATACATATATATATATATATATATATGATTAAGTACATAAGGATAGGCAAAAAGGGTTGGCTAAGAGATTCAGGAAAGAAGAAATGACTACTACCTAAGGGAAGCAGGGATACATGGAAGCCATCTGACCTTGACCTTAAATGAGGCAAAGAGTATCATGTAAAGATGGCTGGATTGAGCTGTTTCCTTCACTCATATGAGTACTCTGTCTCTGACAGTGACATCAAGGAATTATTCACTGTGATAAATACTTTTTTTTTCTCTTCATGAATCATAAAATTTTAGAGCTGGAATAAACAAAACATTTCTCTGGGTCAACTAATTCAAAATTCAAAAAAAAAAGTGAACTACAGAGAGGTGAATGGTTTTATCCAAGGTCACATTGCTAGTCCCAGAATCCAAACAATCCTGCTTTTATGGTTTTGTGACATTAATTTATTATGCTTTTCTACTATAGCACATTGTGTAGGTGCTTTGGCTATTCTACAATACACTTATACACAGAAATTTTTCTTGTTGAAAAAAGTACTGGGAAGCTGAGACTTCCCGGATACCTTGCCTTGATAGAAAGGTATCATATCAAGTGTATTTAGACAGGTAAAGAGATGGCAGCCACATGGGATGAGAGAGCTGGTGTGAATGTGGAAGGAAATAGCAGCTATTTGGAGAGAGAAGCATCCAGGAGGAGTTGGAAGAAGCAGAGAAGCTATGTGAATCAGCTATTGCAAAGGGGGAATTTGGACTTAAAAGAGTGAGATTGAAGCCATGTGGAAAGGTAGCAGAATAATGGAAGAAGCCAGCAGTAATCTTGCTAAAACTATTGCCTCCTACACAGGAAGTTTGTGACATGACCTGACATGACATGATGATTCCCACACCACAGCAGAAGTCCATCAGCATTTGCCTAGTTCCTTGGAGTCATCCAGTTTCTATTCCACTCAGTTGATAATAAAGGAAAAGAAACTAAAAAAGGCAAATGGTGTGAAGTTCTATGCTTCATTGACCAAACTGTGAGTTTGAAATGACTATGTCCTACAGCTGTGGGAAGAAAAAAAGTTAATTAAAGGGAAGATTGGCTGTTATTCCTTTGGAGACAAGGGAAATACAAGACATTTTGTGCATAAGTATAGAAAATCTTTACTATTTTATTCTATTCCTTGTTTGCCTTCCAATTATTCCTCAATCAAATGTTCTTTTGCTTTTAGAGTTTTATATCTTCTTTATGGTCTGACATAGAGAGATGTAGGAAGATGTCAAGGGTCAAGACTAGGGTACAAATTCAATTTTTAGCTCAGTCTTCAATCTTATTATTGCTTGTATATATATATATATATATATATATATATATATATATATATATATTTGAGAGGATGAAAAGTGGATAAGGAGGGTGAAGAACAAATAATGTGTTTCTTTACTGAGGTGTTATTATTACTAAATTTGATTTACAAACCAATCAAATGGTGTAGAAAGAAGGTGGGTTACATAGTGCCAGTTTCCATTGTAGTTCATGTTGATTTGGGGGAGGGAGCTAAGAAGGTAGACCATCCTAAATGGGCATAGGCTTCAAGCACCTCATTAGGGCTTAAATGGGAATTACACACAATTCTCTAACCACAAGTCAGTTATCTAGAACTATAGAATTTGACTCAACATCAAGTATAGCCAATAAAATGACTAGGCTCAATTAATCATAACATATGGGGCACATTGGCTGGCTTTTGCTTGGCTGCCTTAGGTAGATTTAACCTTTACCTAACTTATCACCTTGACTGTTGACTAAAAGAGCTATCATACTGCTATTGACAGGGAGAGATGGTCTAGTCAGATGAAAGTCCAAAGCCCAACCTGTGAATCTTGAGAGCTGTAGCCCAGATGAGGTAACCAAGAGAATTTCTGTGACTGTGAGACCCATAGAGAATAACCAGAACAAACAAACAAAAATGCCTGGAATAAAGTAGAAAAAAGAAAGCATAGTCAGAAGACATGACATTCCCAACAGAGAGAGTACATCCAGTAAAGGATCAGAGAAGACAGGAAGAAAGCGTCATGCATCAGAGATGTGTATGCCCCAGCCAGAGGATATAGCAAATCTGCCGCACCAGAGGTGTGAATTGTCCAATCCATGTGTGTACTCTGCTCACATGGTTTTCTAGTATGTCCCAGTCATAAGTGTCCTTTGACTCTACACATTGTCTGTTTCATTTCTCAACACGTACTTCTTTGATACACAAGCACATCCCACACATCCCACTGCTGAATATTCAGTCAACTGTGATCCTCTTTTATTCTTTGGTTACCAAAATGACACAAATGAATCTAGATGTAGTCCAGCTGTTTCATAAACATCTATGTGGCATTTTGTGTCTCACATAAATTTGGATTTAGTACAACATCTGCTTAACTCCCTGGGGATTCATGTTTTCTCCTACAAGGTGACATTTTCCATCAAAATCACTGTTTTTGAAATATATTTAAATTTACCTGCAAATGTATACAAGCATGAAAGAATTGTCATTATATTACTTTCAAAGTTCATATTAAAATAACCATTGGTTTTTTAATTCTATTTCCCACTTTCAAAAACTCTAATACTTTATGGATAATGATGGCTGCAGAATCATATCTAAATTATATAGACCTATGCACAAAGGTTTATATTTTTGCTTATCTATATACATAAAATCTTCAGAAACCAAGTAATGTTTTAATGCTCTTGTTGCTTATGTATATGAGTCAATTATGCTGTGTTTGGGAGTTGAGTTGACTGGTCAGGCCATTCAAAAGTATTAAGCTGATTCATGTTCAGAATTAGCTACATCCTTAATATTCAGTTTTTATCTCAGATTATTTCAATATTTTTCAAATTCTAAGTTTTGCTCTCTTTCCCCTTAACATAAAAATATAGCCTATTTTACTAGTGTAAGCAGTTAAATTTGTTCATTTTATCCATATACTTTTAATCCTTGCCTCTATATATGTACACACAAATATATATTAATTTTAATTCAATGGAATCTATCTATCTATCTATCTATGTATATAGATAGATATATTCCATTGAACTGAAATTAATAATCATTCCTGGAATCCTAGGAGTGAAAAGTAGTATATCCCAAAAAGAAAAGGAAGCTACGAGAAGTCTACAATATTAGAAAGCAACCTCTCTTCATCTTAACTGAGTGAACTTCACATAATCCTTACTTCCTAACTTCCTCAGTGTACTGACTAGTGGACTTCCTAAGAGTTCTTATGTTTTCTGGAATACCTTGCTTATCTCCATTATGTGAGTTCATATTCCCGTATCTAGTCCATCTGCTCCCTTAGATGTAGTTTTCCATTTTCCTTCCCACACATTTGTGGTCCCCAGATATTGTACAGCTTTTATTTATCTTGACTTGTCCATGGTCCAGGTACTGGACATCAGCTGTCTCTTATATTTCACTGTAGCCAGTGCAATTTGGCAAGTATGCTAAGCACATAGCAGGTATATAAGCATGGCGTAATGAGAGCTCCTAATGGGAAGAAATCATTTTTTTTTTTTTGGTGAGGCTATTGGGGTTAAGTGGCTTGTTTAGTGTCACACAGCTAGTAAGTGTCAAGTTTCTGAGGCTGGATTTGAACTCAGACCCTCCTGATTGCAGGGCTGGTGCTTTATCCACTGTGCCACACAGCTGCCCCAAGAAATCACTTTTGTCTTTGGATATCAGAGACCACTTCTATGGAGAAAGTGATTGTCAAGAAGAGGATCCAAGGGAAATACATAAAACTACATTTCTCTGTGGTTAATAAAGCCATGCCCTCTCTGCAATCATAGGTATTACCTCCAGAGGCAACCTATTCAACCTTTGCTGCAACTTATAAGCTACTTCCCCTTTGATAAGAAAGGCCAAGGTCTGCTCCTGCTGCCCTTAAAAGGCATAAGGCTCAGGTAAAAGTGGGGTCCTCTACAAATGACAGGTCCCATGCCATTAGCCTAGTTGTCAAAGTCCATAACTCCTAAACATTCTCTTCAGCCTATATAGCACCACTCTAGAGTGATAGGTGAAGGAGATCTAGCTTCCATTGGATGTCAGTTTAATATTGCCTTTGGGCTACATCTCCACCTTTCACTAACAAGCTTCTACACTAAGTTCCCAAGGATCTTAAGGGGACAAGGATCTCAGGTTCCATGAACATCCCATGGAATGAACTGTAACTGTGTAAGTTCATAAATTCACATTAACATGATTGTCAATGAACATTCAGCCAGTATGCACAATTATCTTTTAACAAATGCATCCCCCATTCGTACCTTCCATATTACTGTGGAAGTCAGCCCCATCCTCCTAGGTCTTCAGGATTGTGAATTCAGAATAATCCTGGATTACATGCTATTCCATGGTATCCTCACTGCCCTGCCCACTCTCTTCCTCTATATCCAACCTGTTGTCAAGCCAATCAATTTCTCCTTTGCAATGTCTCTTGAATACATCCCTTTTCCTCCTCAGACACTGCCACTACTCGATTGTAGACCCTCATCACCTCATACTTGATTATTATAATAGCCTTTTGATGGGTCTGCCTGCTACAAGACTCTCCCCATTCCAATGCATTCTCCATTCAGACACTAAAGTGATTATCCTCAAGCAGAGGTCCAATCATCACATCCCCTATACTATAAATTCTAGTGGCTCCCTATTGCCTCCTGTTAACCTGGTAATTAAGGAAACAATCAATATAGGAGAAATAAGGTCTTTAATTGGGGCAGAGGAACTATACCTCGGAAGCTAGGAATATCCAAAGATGGGAACAGAGGACAGGGTTTTTATGGGGTAACAGAACAGAAGGGAACCTAAAGATTGTTCCAGAATCATGTACAACTACTTAATATAAATGAACCTTTAACAAAAGAAACTATAGAACTGCTCCTGAGTTAAGTATAGATGCTACTAACTCTAAATAGAAACTACTTAATGTAGGTGGACCCTTTTTACATAATAATATAAAGTCCAGGGAGTAAGGCAGGGATCATTTTGCTTGGGGGGGGGGGGAAGGTCCATAAACCAATCAAGAGTCTGGAATTGACAAAAGATTGTTAAGCCCCAGGCAATTCACCTGCCTGGGTAGGCGGGACTGGGTGGGGAATCATTTCTCAGTAAATTTTGTATTTATTACTCCATAATCAAAAAGAAAATGCTCTGCTTCAAATTTAAAGTCCTTCATATACAATCCCCTCAACCCCCCCACCATTCTAGTCTTCTTAATCTCTATTTTCTAATAAGTACCCTTCTATCCAATGACACTGATCTCCTGACTATTCCACAATCAAGGTATTCCATCTCTTTGCTCTGCTCATTTTTTATGACTGTGCTCAGTGCCAAAAATGTTCCTCCTCCTCCTCTGCTCCAACTACTGATCTGCTTGGCTTCATTTAAGTCCAAGCTGAATCCCATCTTCTACAAGAAGTCTTTCCCATGCCCTCTTAATTCTAGGGTATTCTTTCTATTATTTCTTATTCATTATATATCTCTTTATATATACACATATACTACATACATATCACATATGTGTACATATATGTATAAACATATATGTACATGTATACCTATGCCTGCATACAGATATGCATGTGTATATATATATATATATATATATACATATGTGTGTGTATGTATAACACATATAGCACACACACACACATATATATATGTGTGTGTGTGTCTATCATCTATCTAACACATATATTTGCATGTTGTCTCCCATTATTAGATTGCAGGTTCCTTGAGAAAAGGGACTATCTTTTGTATCTATTGGTATCCCCAACACTTAGCACAGTTCCCAGCACATAGTATACACGTAATAAATGTTTATTGATTAATATAGTGCTTACCATACCACACTGTGCTAAATGTTTTATAAAAATTACCTCACTTGATTCCCACAACTCTTAGAGGTAGAAGCTATTATTACCTCCATTTTACAGTTGTAAACTGAGTCAAATAGAGGTGAAGTGACTTGTCCAGGGTGACAAAGCTAGTAATTGTCTGAGCCCAAAGTTACATTCAGGTCTTCCTGTCTCCAAGCTCAGCACAATATCCAGCATATCAGGAGGCCGGATGAACCTTACCTTATATCAAAATTTCTTTAAGTGTAATTTAAAATTCTAAATATGGGTTCTAATCTGTCCCCCCACTTTTGGGGGGAAACTGACTAATGTCACTGATAAACGAGTTTAGGTTTTTTAAGGGTTTATTGAAAGATAATAAAAGAAAGATAAAGATTGAGAATAGATTTCTTATAGCCTGGAAATCCTCGCCTTCCTAAACCTCCCACTTCTGAAGTCCTCTGCCACCAAGCCAATGTCTCACACCAAAAGAGTGAGAACTCTCACCAGCATCCACTTCCTCCTTCATGTTCCCCTCGCAGAAATGGGAGGTCCTTCAAGCTGATTGGCTAGCGTCATTTAAATTCATCGGTTCACTGGACCCAAAGGTGGTCTCGATATAAAGTTCAAAGATTTTAGCTTCTGAGAACAATACCCTCTTAAGTACCAGCCAGATGTGCTTACAATCTAGTTAACTGAAAGTAAGTCAGTCAGCAGTCAGTTGCTCTTCCCCAATTCAATCAGTTTAGATCAATTTCTAGGTGGGGCCCTGAGTATCTGCTAAATCTCCTCATCTACCACATTCCATTATCTTGACACATTTGTCAAAGTCTTTTGTTCTGTGGAATAGGAAGCCCAAAGACACTAGGATCATATAATATAATTTATAGGTTATCTTTTTTTTTTGATTCCCAGTTCTGTTTTGCAACATTCTATTTTCCAGAAAAGTTCCCAATTATTTAAATTAGTGTTATCTTACTGCAGAATGAGAGTTTGCATACCTTAATTTTCACATTTGTCATAATATGTTAACATATAGGGAGGTACAGAGATTGATGATTCAGCAGTCCTTCACTGTACTGTTCAAAAATAGATTATGGAGATTTTACCCAGACATTTCTTTGCCACCACATTATACTAGCAACATAGTTTTGTTTTGTTTTATTTTCTCCCTTGTAAAGAAAATCTGGCCTTTGGATTAAAAAAAAAAAAAACAAACCTTGATGAAAGACAGTCTTTATCCTCTTGAGTTTAACTATTAGTAAATTTTTTATAATATTTAGAACTCATTGAGGAAAGTCACCTCTCTATGTATGATATTACAAACTGTGAAGAATTATCATCTCTTTTGAATTGTCAGTCATCCACTGAGCTCATGTGTGTTCATATTTGTGAATGTCAACCTTATTTGATTATCAGCACATCAGGCTGAATGCAACTAAATTGTTTGAAGAAAACTGTGATTTCCAAACAGTAAAGAGATAAGACAATTAAATTCATATTTATATTTCATACAAAAGTCTTTCTTTGTTGTTTCCTTCTGTTTTATCTTGTTCTTTTTCCAAGGTGATTTGATGACAGAGCTTTAACTAAAACAGAGGTCAGAAAAGACTGGGACCAAAGTTCTTTGTTGCATTGAGCTTTCCCCCTGCTTTGGTCATGCTCTTGAGATAGAATTGATTCTTCACACAAATACATAAAAGGAAAATTCAGCTTTGCAAGCTAGCAGAGTTATGGGTCTTGCACCTTTTGTAAACTACCAGACTGGAATCCATTTTTCATTTTGTCCAAAAAAATGCAACCAATAGTTGTAGAGTCACAATAAAGATGGTTTCATATTATTATTGACTTCAAATTTTTTGTTAAAATAATCAAAATGAATGCTCCCCAATCCTTAGCACCTCCTCCCAAACAAAAGAGGGACACACAGAGATAGACAGAGACAGAGATACAGAATGAGAGAGAGAGAGACAGTCAGAGAGACAGACAGACAGACAGACAGACAGACAGACACACACACACACACACACACACACACACACACACACACACACAGAACCAGAGAGACAGAGACAGAGAGATTGAGAGGGCACAGAACACCTGTGTCTAACCCTGGATTCTAGCAGCTGAATTTTATATATATCAGAAATCACTAACTGAAAAGCTGAAGTGAATTAAAAGTGATAAATTTTTTGATTCCCTAGATATTTCCCTATACTAAAAAAACAACAATTAATATAATTGATTGTAGGATTCCAGAATTTTAGTACTGGATAATACCTTGGAACTAAACCAATTGAATCATTTCATTTTAAAGATGAAAAAAACTGAGTCCCAGACGCACTAAGTGACTTGGTCACGATCACCTAAATGTTTTCAGACCTAAGCTAGAACTAACAACTTTTATGTTCATATCTAGTGTATAATATGGCTAACTCCACACCAATTATCTTAAAAGTATGGTCCGAAGACCCCTGATGTTTAAAAAAATAATAATTTGGGTGTTACTCAAGGTCAAAATTATTTTAATGAGTATAATAATGCCTTAAGATATTTTAATTTCTCATATGGTAAGTATAAATAGATATAACCTGTATCAACCACTTCTTGGTAGGGAGTCATCAATCATTTTTTAAAATATATAAGTGGTTTTAATACCAAAAAGTTTGAGACTGCTCCTCTGCTCTATTTAAGTATTCCTCAAGGCATATAATATCAGTCCGTGAGAAGAAAAGTCAATATTTCAGTAATAAAATATATCATGTGATTCTAAAACTGTTCCCAATCTCAGGAGACTTGTCCTGCAGACTTTACATAAATGGAGCACATTGAGGTCATTTGGAAGTTACCAAGAAAAGTGACAAAATGCAGTAACTTGCCAAAGAACTTTAGAGTTTAAAACAAAATTTCTTGATAAAAGGTCAGGGTCAATTTAGAAACAGAACACATGTGCACACACACACACACACACAGACACAATTCCATTAATTTGCTATGATTGACAGGAATTACTGCTTGAAGTCAAGAAAATATTCAAAATATAGATTTTTAGAATATATAATGTTAAATAGTGCATCTTGAGTGTACTTTCATTTACACAAAGAGCAGTAGGGGACTATAATGTGAATTTAATTTAATTGTCACATAGCTAGTAAGTGTCAAGTGTCTGAGACTGGATTTGAACTCAGGTCCTCCTGAATCCAAGGCCAGTGCTTTATGCACTGCGTCACCTAGCTGCCCTTGTCCTTCATTTTTGAAGAGGACCATGGCATTGGGGTAATGTCATAACTTGAACTGAATTGGATTTAAGCGAGGGAGAGCCGTGTAGGGTTACTAATATCACTCTTTTCCAGAGTCATCTGGTTCCAGTGTCAATATATATGTCAAGTGTCAGGATGTTTAAGGCAATTGGGGTTAAATGACATGCCCACTGTCTCACAACTAGTAATTGTCTAAGGTGAGATTTGAACTCAGATCCTCTGGATTTCAAGGCCAGCACTCTATTTACTGTGTCACCTAGCCTGAGTTCTCCTTGAGGGGGAAAAAACTTATTATCTTATTATCTAGTCTAACCATCTCATTTTGGAGATAACAGTATTGAGGCCCAAAGAGGTTAGGTCATAAAGGCAGATAGTATTACTTCACCTAAAAGTTACCATTGGAAAGATTCTGAGTGTGTACATTGAACCCCAGTGTTCAACAGTTAATGATTTAGCTTTGCTAAAGTGATAAAGACAGTTATCCACTTTCCCATTATCATTGGACAAAATTAAGTTAACAAGTTTGCCTATAATACTTAGCCTAAGGCTTAACAGTTCATTTGAAGCTCATAAGTGCAATTAGTTTCTAATGTTTGTCAGTGATAGTTAAATATGTTTTGTGAGGACATTTTTTGGGGGAAATGAGCAAATTCTAGAACATGTCCCAATGAATTATTGCTCATCCCTAAGACTATGGTAAAATTCCTAACAAGCAAAAGGGGAAATAATTTAAAAGATTTTATTATCTGAATTTAGTTAAGTATTCTATAATAGATTTTCTGTTATTATCTTGATTTTTACTACCCCATAATAATTTGTAGCTACAATATTGATAAAATGAAGCAGCAGAGTGAATTTAGATTATGATTTATTAATAATGCAGGAACCCTTCAAAATATACCAGTTAACCATATCATTCTAAGTGCATTAGTTAATAATCAGAATGATTGCACAATCCTTTAGAATAGTTCATTACTGTCATGTTGGGTTTAAAATAAAGCATTAATTGAATTTGATGAATTATGGGGAAAGATCTTGTATAAGAATTTAATTCCAATAAAACATCTTGTTCATCACTTAGAGAATTTAATGCCCTAATTTCTGTTCATTTCCTATTTTCTCTTTAGTATTCACTACCATTATATAGTTCACTATAAACATCAAATCAATAGTTTAAATAATGCATCATTAATCATTCTAAATAAATCTAGGGGGTGTACCATTTCTGAAATTGTTTACTAATTAATAAAAGAAAATATGTTTTGAAATCCCCTTTTGAGAATAAAAAATATTTTGAAAATAGGTTAAAGCAAAATTTTAAAAACTACATAAAATTTAAAAAAATTAGTTTAAAGATGCTGGACTTAGCATATTTACCCCCTCTTATGTGTAAGTGAATATATATCCTCTGGTGATATATATCAACTTCTAGTGCCTTTATATTTGTGGATTAACTCCAACATTACTTTAGTGATGCTAGTAGTTACTGTTGGAGTGAGCTGATTCGATTTCATTTGCCACATTTTAGCTTTTGCAAAAAAAAAAATATTCATGCTACTGAAAAATCTGAACACATTTAAGCAAAAAGGAAATAAAGTATTTTATGGAGGGTCTATTGTTGTTGTTTGATTTTTGTCTAAAGTGATCATACATTATATCTGCAACATTTTTTCTTTCAATTTTGTGAGTAAAATGGGAAAAAATAGACTTTTCCCCCACTCTTTCCTAAATGATGTTTTGTTTCAGGGTTATCCTCCTTTATAAGATGACAGGGACAAATATTGCCAGGGTTACAAAGATATGCTTACATGTTTGAATGATTTCCCATATTGATGAAGCCACAAATGAAATGAAGTATTGAAGTAGTAAGTGACCTCAATACAGAGCACACAGTCATATTCTCCTTGCTTAAAACAGGTCTGTACATGATAGGCATATGCTTGTGTACTCATAGGCATTTTTTTCTTCATAGGTAAAGTTACATATGACTTGAATCTGTGAATAAATTATTAATATTATAGATTTTAACTGGAAGGGATATTTTAAGTCATCTAGTCTAATTCTTTTATTAAAGCTAAATGAATTGTGACAGATTACATAAATATTATGTGGCAAAAAAGAGGTCCATTTTAAGGCACAATGACTAAATCCAACTTTCTTTTTTTAAATCATAAAAAAAGTATTTTATTATTTTCTAGTTACATGTAGAGATAGTTTTCAACATTTGTTTTTCTGTTTGTTTGTGTGTTTGTTTTGATTTGGAGACCATTTTCCATCATGAGTCCATTGGAACTATCTTGGACCATGGTATTGCTGAAAAGAGTTCAAGTTTCTCACAGTTGATCAAAACATAATGTTCTTGATACTGTGTACAATGCTCTCCTTGTTCTGATCATCTCACTCAGCATCAGGTCATGTAAGTCCTTCCAGGTTTCTCTGAAATCCACCCATACATCATTTCTTACAGCACAATAGAATTCCAATACATTCATATATCACAACTTGTTCAGCCATTCCCCAATTAATGGGCATCCCCTCAATTTCCAATTCCTTGCCATCACAAAAAGAACAACTATAGATATTTTTATACATGTGGGTCCTTTTTTATGGTATCTTTAGGAAAAAGACCTAATAGTGGTATTGCTGGATCAAAGGGTATGCACAGCTTTATAGTCCTTTGAGCATAATTCCAAATTGCTCTCCAGAATGGTTGGATCAGTTCACAGCTCCCCTAACAAGGCATTAGTGTTCCAATTTTTTACACAGCTTCTCCAACATTTATTTTCCTTTTTTGTCATATTAGTCAATCTGATAGGTATGATGTGGTACCTTAGAGTTGTTTTAATTTATATTTCTCTAATCAGTAGTGATGTAAAGCATTTTTCATATGGCAATAGATAGCTTTAATTTCTTCATCAGAAAACTGCCTTTTGATATCCTTTGAAAATTTCTCAATTGGGGAATGACTTGGATTCTTATAAATACGATTTAGTTCCCTATATATTTTAGAAATAGTGCCTTTATCAGAAATACTGGCTATAAAAATTGTTTCCCAGCTTTCTGCCTCCCTTCTTATTTTGGATGCAATGCTTCTGTTTGTACAAAACCTTTTTAATTTAATGTAATCAAAATCATCCATTTTGCATTTCCTAATATTCTCTATCTCTTTTTGGTCATAAGCTGTTCTTCTTTCCATAAATCTGAGAGGTAAGCCATTCCTTCCTTTCCTAATTTACCTATGATACCATGTTTTATGTCTAAATCATGTACCCATTTTGACCTTATTTTAGTATAAGGTGTAAAATGTTGGTCCATGCCTAGTTTTTGTCATAGTATCTTCTGGTTTTCCTAGCAGTTTTTGTCAAATACTGAGTTCCTATCCCAGAACCTGGCAACTTTGCATTTACGAAACAGTACATTACTAACGTCATTTACTACTGTGCCTTCTGTGGCTAACCTACTAAATTGGTCCACCACTCTATTTCTTAGCCAGTACCAAATAGTTCTAATGACTGCTGCTTTATAGTAAAGCTTCAGATTTAGTATGGCTAGCTCACATTCCTGTATATTTTTTTTTCCATTAGTTCCCTTGAATATTCTTGACCTTTTATTCTTCCAGATGACTTTTGTTATTATTTTTTCTAGCTCTATAAAATAATATTTAGGTAGTCTGATTGGTATGGCACTGAATAACTACATTAGTTTAGGTAGAGTTGTCACTTTTGTTATATTATCTTGACCAATTCTTGAGCAATTGATATTTTTCCTATTATTAAGATCTGATTTTATTTGTGTGAAAAGTGTTTTGAAATTGTGTTTATATAGTTCCTGGATTTGTCTTGCCAAGTAGAGTCCCAAGAATTTTATATTGTCTACTGTTACTTTAAATGGAATTTCTCTTTCTATCTCTTGCTGCTGAAGTTTGTTGTTCATGTATAGAAATACTGGTGATTTATGTGGATTCATTTTATATCCTGCAACTTTTCTGAAGTTGTTCATTGTTTCAAGTAGTTTTTTAGTTGATTCTCTAGGATTCTCTAAGTATACCATCATATCATCTGCAAAGAGTGATAGTTATGTTTCCTCTTTGCCTATTCTAATTCCTTTATTAACTTTTTCTTCTCCTATTGCTAAAGCTAGCATTTTTAGTACAATATTAAATGATAGAGGTGATAATGGACATCCCTGTTACACCCCTGATCTTATTGGGAATGCCTCTAACTTGTTCCCATTATATATAATGCTGGTTTATGGTTTTAAGTAGATACTGCTTAATATTTTAAGGAACGCTTCATCTATTCCTATGCCCTCTAGAGTTTTTATTAGGAATGAGCACTGTATTTTGTCAAAAGCTTTCTCTGCATTTATTGAGACAATCGTATGATTTTGGTTAGTGTTCTTATTGATGTGATTGATTATGTTGATAGTTTTCCTAATGTTGAGCCAGTCCTACATTCCTGGCACAAATCCCACCTGGTCATGGTGTATTATCCTGGTGATCACTTGCTGTAATCTCCTTGCTAAAATTCTATTTAATATTTTTGCATCAATATCCATTAAGTAAATTGGTGTATAATTTTCTTTCTCTGTTTTGTCTCTGTCTGGTTTTTGTATTAACATGATATAAGTGTCATTAATGTATTTCGTAGAACTCCTTTTTCAACTATTTTTCCAAATAATTTGTGTAGTATTGGAATTAATTTTTCTTTAAGTGTTTGCTATAATTTACTTGTAAACCCAACTGACCTTGGAGACTTTTTCTTAGGGAGTTCATTAATGGCTTGTTTAATTTCTTTCTCTAATATGGACTTATTTAAGGATTTTATTTCCTCTTCAGTTAACCTGGACACTTTGTATTTTTGTAAATATTTATCCAATTCATTTAGATTGTCATATTTATTGACATACAGTTGGGCAAAATAGGTCATTATTATTGCTTTAATTTCCACTTCATTGGTGGTGAATTCACCCCATTCATTTTTGATACTGGTATTTTGGTTTTCTTTCTTTTTTTAAATCAACTTAATCAAAAGTTTATCTATTTTATTGATTTTTTCATAAAACCAGCTCTCAGTTTTATGGAAGAATTCTATAGTTTTCTTGTTTTCACTTTTATTAACTTCCTTGATTTTCAGGATTTCTAATTTAGTATTTGGTTGGGGATTTTTAATTTGTTCTTTTTATTGTTTTTTAGTTGCATGCCCAATTCATTGATATTCTCTTTCTCTTTTCATTCATTTGAGGATATAAAATTTCCCCTAAGCACTGATTTGGCAGCATCCCATAAGTTTTGGTATGTTGTTTCATTATTGTCATTCTTTTGGATGAAGTTATTGTGTCTATGATTTGTTGTTTGACTCACTCATTCTTTAGGATGAGATTATTTAGTTTCCAATTAATTTTCAGTCTTCCTTTCCATACCTCTTTATTACATGTAATTTTTATTGCATCATGATCTGAGAAGGATGCATTTACTATTTCTGCCTTTCTACATTTGGCAGTGAGGTTTGTGTGACGTAATACATAGTCAGTTTTTGAATATGTGCCATGTACTGCTGCGAAAAAGGTATATTCCTTGCTATCCTCATTCAATTTTCTCTAAACATCTATCATATCTAACTTTTCTAACATTCTATTCACTTCTTTAACTTCTTTCTTATTTATTTTGTGGTTAGATTTATCTAATTCTGTGAGGAGGAGGTTCAGATCCCCCACAAGTAATTTTGCTGTCCATTTCCTCTTGTAACTCATTTAACTTCTCCTCCAATAATTTGGATGCTATACCACTTCATGCATACATGTTTAGTATTGATATTGCTGTTCATTCTCTGGCATACCTTTTTTGTTTCCTGTCAGAAGTGTCGTTTATTACCATAGTTAGAAGTGGTCACTAGGGACAGTCACGGTTGGGGTAGGGGGAGATCAGGACTGGAACATTTATTGGGGGGGAGGGAGGTGCAGGAGGTGAGAAGAGAGTCAAAGCTAGAGGAAATTGGGGAGTAGGTGCCAAGCTGCTCCAGCCCCATCTAATGCCTCTGGATCGAGGGCTCCCCCTGACTGCCAAGCCCCCCCTTCCAATTCCACCTTTAGAAGGAGGCTGGGGAGAGGGTGTAGTGTGAGTGGGTCAGGTTGGGTAGGTTGGGGCTGAGGCTCGGTGGGAGGGGGAAGAAGGGTCCCCTCCTTTTCACATACACTCACAATACTGAGCTCTTGGTAGATGAGAAGAGGTGGGCATCCCCCCAACCAGGTTATAGGATATAGTTTCTTTCCTTATCTCTTTTAATTCAATCCATTTTTGCCTTTGCTTTGTCTGAGATAAGGATTGCTAACCCTGCTTTTTTGACTTCAGCTTAAGCATAATATATAATGCTCAAACCTTTTACTTTTACTCTTTGTGTATTTCTCTGCTTCAAATATATTTCTTGGAAACAACATATTGTAACATTCTGGATTTTAATCCACTGTGCCATTTGCTCCCATTTTATGGCAAAGTTCATCCCATTCACATTCATAATTATTACTGTCTATTTCCCTCCATTCTATTTACCCCCTTTGTATATTTTTTCCTTCTTTCACCCTATTCCTCCTCACCAGCATTACCTTCTTACCCCTGCCTCCCCCAATCTGCCCTCCCTTTTATCAGGCCCCTTCCCTTTTCTTTACCTTTTTCTCCTCTGCTTCTTCCCTCCCTTCTATCATTGCCCCCTTTTCCCATTACCCTTTTACTTCCCTAAAGAATAAGATAAATTTATTTATCCAGATGAGTGTATGTTATTACCTCTTTGAACAAAATCTGATGAGACTATGGTTGAAACAATGCTCACACTTCCCTTCTTTCCCTCTATTGTAATAGGTTTTTTTGTACCTCTTCATATGATGTAATTACCCCATTCCACCTACCTTTTCCTCTTCTCCCCATATAGTCCCTTTTCACCCCTTAATTTTCAAGGCTTTCAGGTAGTGCAATAATTCTCAAATTATCTCTCCTGGATCTATTTTCCAGGTCAGTTGTCCTTCCAATGAGGTATTTCACTTTTTTTTCTATTTTTTTTTTCAGATTCTTTTGATTCTGTTTGACTGATTCTTGGTATCTCATGGAGTCATTAGCTTCCAACTGTCCAATTCAAATTGTAAGGCATTGTTTTCCTCAGTAAACTTTTATACTTCCTTTTCTATTTGGCCAAATGAATGTTTTAAGGAATTGTTTTATTCACTCAATCTTTGTGCTTTCTTTTCCAAGCTGTTGATTCTTTTCCCATAATTTTCTTATGTAGCTTTCATTTCTCTCCCCATTTTTTCTTCTACCTCTCTCAATTGATTTTTTTTTGGTGAGGCAATTGTGGTTAAGTGACTTGCCCAGGGTCACACAGCTAGTAAGTGTCAAGTGTATGAGGCTGGATTTGAACTCAAGGCCTTCTGAATCCAAGGCCAGTGCTCTATCCACTGCACCACCTAGTTGCCCTTCAATTGATTTTTTTTTTTGGTGAGGCAATTGGGGTTAAGTGACTTGCCCAGAGTCACATAGCTAGTAAGTGTCAAGTGTCTGAGGCCAGATTTGAACTCAGGTCCTCCTGAATCAAGGGCCAGTGCTTTATCCACTATGCCACCTAGCTTCCCCTCAATTGATTTTTAAAATACTTTTCAAGGTCTTCTAATAAGGCTTTTTGGTCTTGGGACCAATTCTTCTTCCCTCTTGAGCCTTCACATATAGGCAATTTGAGACTATTGTCCTTATCTGAGGTTGTGTGTGTGTGTGTGTGTGTGTGTGTGTGTGTGTGTGTGTGTGTTTTGCTCTTCCCTGTTGACACAGAAGCTCTCAAAGGAAAGAGCCTTTTTCTGTTTCTTACTCATATTGTGGCTATTTTTTTTAAGTTGAGGTCTGCTCCTGGGGTATAAGACTCATTGTTTCAAACTTCTTGTGCTGGGGGATAGGGGCTGTGTCACTGGCTTTCCACTCTGAGGCCTTAGCGGCTTGTGGATTCCACACCAACCTGGGCTTGCTCTCTTCAGTTGCTCCTGGCCCTGGGATGGCCTGTCACAGTCATGCCTGTCCCATGAGTAACCTGTCAGCTGGCAGCCTGCCCTCTCAGCTGGTGCCAGTGGCTTGGTGTGCCACCGGCTTGCTAAGCCAGAATCAAGGGGCCTCAGATACTCTGCTGTGACCAAGAGTCTCCTGCTTTCTTGAATAGACCCCTTCTGTGGTGCTCTGTGCTGTGCTGTGCTCCCCTTTTGCCTTTCCTGAAGTCTTCTAAATTATCTTGGATTGGAAGATTGTGTCTCCCTGTCTTTTTCTAGGTTGTATAGTTTCAGAATACATTTAGAGCCTTGATTCCAATGTTCTTTTTGAGGGAAAATGTAGGAGAGCTCAGGCAACTTCCTGACTTCTCTCCTACATCTTGGCTCTGTCAATCCAACTTTCTTTTGACTTTATCATAGTGCTTTTCTTATATTCTGTTGACAGTAGACCATTCTATATGTAGATACATATACAGATCGATAGATAAATAGGTAGATAGATAGATAGATAAATGAATGGATAAACAGATGGATGAATAGATGAATGAATGAAGGGGAAAATAAACTCAATACACAGTAATACATAAATAGAAATATTGAAGCTATCTCTACTTTGAGACATGTGCTAATATCATAATCATATCATTCATGCTGAACTCACTGATAATTGACCTAAGGGCTAAGGACAGATTCTTGGGATATTATAAGGGAGAACTTCTACTTCACCTACTCTCAACCATTATAATTATTGTTTTAATCTAGCCATTCTCCCTTTCTAAATGTATTTAATTCATGTAACTATCATTAGTCTACTTTTCTCTATGTTTGTTAAAATCCAGATCAATCATATCTATAACATTATCTTCATCCACTACTTTAGTGACCCTGTCAAAAATGGAAATAATGTTTTTCTGTCATGAACTGCTCCTCATGAAAACAAGGTCTATTTTTTGCATTCAATGCTTCCTTTTCTAGATGTCAACTTGAATATAGTTCTTTGGAATTTTGCCAAAATCCTAAGTTGTTCAGCAATCAGCTATCACATTATTATCCAGGGATATAGTTCAAATTTACTCACTGGCTTAAAATTATTGGATGAATCCTTAACTATCTCTTTCTCTATTTTGAATTACAGCTACCTCTTGTTCAGTTGTGTTCTCTCCATTCTTATCTCCTTTTGGCAGAGAAAAAAGAAATTGAACAGCCTCACATTCCCTCTGTTTTTAGTTATCATTGTCCCATCCATCTTGAGAACTTTTCCTAGATTTAATTTGGGCTTCCTTTGTTCCAATTAAGATAAAAACAAACAAACATGCAAACAAATAAAATCCATTGGCATGACCTTATTTTCTCTTCTAGCCTCAGCTTATTTCGACATTTAGCATTGATCACACAATTAATATGTTAGTAGTAGGCTTCCACCAGTCCGGGACGACCATGGATCAGTGCCTTGAAGAGCCACATGCCACAGCATGGCTGTGCAGTCCGATTCAGGAGCCGCAGCTCCTGCCACAATGAGTACATCAGAAAACTGTACTCTCTGTTGCCCGTCGGTTCCTGCATCTCATTTGTTTTTCTTCCTCCTGAGCTTGAAGGCAGAGAAACATGGACTACATATACTAGACAAGAGAAGAAGCTTAACAGCTTCTACATGCGCTGCCTTCGGAGCATCCTTGGCATATCTTGGTCAGATAGCATCACCAACACAGAAGTGCTCCAACGCGTGCAACTTCTGAGCATCTACACGCTACTGAAACAAAGACGGCTACACTGGCTTGGTCATGTGCACCGCATACAAGATGGGCACATTCCTAAAGACCTACTCTATGGTGAGTTAGCCTCATGCCAAAGACCTGCTGGACACCCCCAGCTTCGCTACAGAGATGTATGCAAGCGAGACTTGAGGGCTCTGGGAATAGACATCAGAAGCTAGGAGGAGATGGCCAAGGACCAAGCCAGATGGAGTTCAGTACTCAAGAGCAGCTTGTGTGCAGCTGAGATGGACCTTCAAGCTCAGGAGGAACAATTAATATGTTACCATAAAATATTATTATAATATTCCTATTGAATACCCTTACTTTCCTTCTCCTTACATTTATTTAAGTAGTCTAAATTGGCTGATTCATTCCTTGTACATCCACATCAATCATTTTAGGCAAACCCCTTTTCCCAGTTTGATGGTTATGTTTGCTTTTGCATCCTCAAAATTATATTCTTGAAGGTTTCCTATTATACTAGGTGGACTTTAATTATTTGAGATGTTTGGGAAGAGAGATAGGAATATAAAATACATGGGAAATTACTATTTTATGAAGAATGTTCGCTTTAGGATTTAGAGAATTCTAATCACCAATGACATAGGTTTTCTGGAAATCATTTACTTGTCTCAGGAAATGCTCTATAACTGGGTGGAAGTGAGGAAGATGAGCATTCAAGGTATTGGGGTAAGCAAGAGCAAAAAAATAAAGAAGAAAGTATAGACTATCATTTTTGAGGAATAGCAATATCAAGTGTATGAGACTATAAAACATAAAGGATCATGGTATATGGTGTTTGAAATAGTAGACTTGAACTATCAATGAACTTTCCTTGTAAACAGTAATGAATCAGATACCATCATTCACAATTGCTGAGTTTGTTACTTTATTGTCTAAAAATGGAATAAGGGAACAAATTACTAATTGCAGGGGGAAGAATGATGAATTTGGAATAAGAGGACCTGTTTTGGATCCTGACCCTCTTGATCACATAGAAAATCACTTGGTTTTTTTGGGTCTTTGGTTTCTTAGTTATAAGAAGAGAACATTTGAGTATAATGACTTTTTTTTTCAGAACAAGAGTTAAGTGACTTGCCCAAGGTCACATAGGTAGTAAGTGTCAAGTGTCTGAGACCGGATTTCAACTCAGATACTCATGAATCCAGGGACAGTGCTTTATCCACTGTATAACAAACCTAGCTGTCCCCCAAGTATAATGAGTTCCAAGCATGCATCAAGTTCTAAATGTAAAAATGATCCAATTATAATTTTAAAATGCTGCTTGATTTTAAAAAATGATAAATATAAAAAATTCAAGCATTTATACAGCACTTAAATTTTGCAAAGCACTTTGCAAACATTTTCTCATTTTATCCTAATAAGAAACATTTAGGCAATGCTGTTTAGAGGGAGGTAGCTCCTATTATCCTAATTTTACAAATGAGAAAACTGAGGTAGACAGAGGTAACACATCCAGTAATTGTCTGAAGCTGAATTCAAACTCAGGTATGTCTGACTCTGAGTTTATCATTCTAGGCACTATGATATCTACCTGGAAAATATCAATATGCTGTAACATATTAGGATAAGTTAATTAATAAAATGAATTTCCAGATAGGAAAGTACCCTCTAAGAAAGTGAGTAAGGACCTTCTCTGCATATCATAATCTTACACTTGCATAGAGCACTGAAAGGCTGGATAACTTGATCAGCATTATAAAACCTGTATGTTTCAGAGACAGAATTTGAACCCATGACTTTGCCACACTGCCTCCCCACTGCATTAAAACAGGGCAAAATTAGCTCTGCCATGATGAACCTTATTGAGAAAAAATTTATCACATTTGTAAGAAAATTTCTTTTAAGAAAGGGCTTTTACTTGTTTTGAGACAGATACCATTTTACCTTTGGAAGAGACCTGATTGGAAAGTTATAAATATATAGCCCTTGCACTTTAGATAATGAATAGAGAATAGACAGTTTCAGTTTAATTTCTTTGAATCAGTTTCACTCTTGAATTCTCTTGAAAAGGTGCTTTTGCTGACAATCAAATATCCATACACTAGTAGAAACTGTTTTTCTCCGATTTTGTTTCCTAAAATAATAATTACTATTGGATTTTAGAAACTAAGATTAAATTTAGGGCATTAAATGACCATTCAAAGCTTACTTTAATTCATAAATCTTCTGGATCTTATAAGAAACATTATACAGGAAGAATACTAGAAACTAAAATATTTGAACACAAGAAATTACATTTAAGCTGGACATTTATATTTTCCAGTAAGTAAAAACACTAGATATTAAATCTTTAACAAGTTATTGCTAAGGTTGAACAAATTAATTCAACCAATTGACCCTGCTGAAAATAAACTCTTTATTGAAATCTATAAATGTTCGATTAATTTGCCTTTCATTACCTTTTCTTTGATTTTCATATACTCTTTCACTTACTCATTCAGAGCTGTTCAAGAAGTATAACAAGAAGTGTTAAAATATATCAGAATGTTTTTCTTCTGTTTGAAACAAGAATTTCACAATCTAATGGGGAAAGTAATACATAAAAAGCTGAAAATCAGGGAACTCAGGAAGCAAGGTTACCATTTGCAGAGACAAGATGAAGTCTTACAGTCATATGGGAAATGAGATGGCTACCTCAGGCCTCCTCTTTAAATGGAGGATTTAAGAGAGCTCTTTCACCTTCTCCAGTCAAAGGAGGGGACCCAGGGGCAGGGAATACTGAGGAGGTATGAATTTCACAGTTGATGTGATCACAGGAATGAAAGGTGGGATGCTATTTGTGAGAAAAGGAGAAAAAGAATAGAGAACAGAAAAAAAGATATGCTTTACTAATACACAGTTGAACAGGGGAGTTATGTCCCATTAACTTGGAAAAATAGGTTAAGATCAGATTTTGAAGATCTTTAAAGGATAATAAATGAGTTTATAATTTGTACTAGAGGAAATAGAGAACTACTGCAATTCATTAAGGGTGGATTAGGCAAATTTATTCTTTAGGAAAATCATTGTGGGGACTGTGCAAGATAAACTGAAGCAGGGTGACTGATGTTCTAGGTGAGTGGTCATAATGATCTCTATTAAAAGAATAGGTAGCTGTGTGAGTAGAGAAAAGGTGTTGCATGCAAAATATTTTATGGAGGTAAAAATTACAAGATTTGGCAACTGATTGGATATATAGGAAAAGGTGGTTAAGAGACAAGAAGAATAGTGACTGATAGAAATAGAAGTTTGGAAGGAGGAATTTTGGGGGAAAGATAAAATGTTCATTTTTGGAGATGAGTTTAAGATTCTTCTCAGATTGGGGTGGAGCCAAGATGGTAGAGGAAAGGCTGTGACTCCCCCAAGCTCCCGACAAACCTGTCCACACACTCCAAAAATAAGACAATAAGACAACTTCTGGAGCAGCCTAACCCACATAAGAACAGAGTGAGACTATTTTACAGACAAAGATAGCTTAATTAGGTGACTCGGATCACCTGATGTTCAGGCTGAAAGAGGAGCTCAGCAGGTGGTCCAGACCAAGTCTGGGACAGACAGAACCTCCAGGGACTCTGATTATTTGGCACCAGCGCTTCTTCTGAGACTCAGCTTGTGGACTGGTGAGGGGGGTTGGAAGTTGGCCAGGGTGAAGTGGCTGTGGTCTCTGTTGGAGTTGGGGTGAAGCGCCAAGGTTTTGAACCAGTGGGATGACTCAAGTGGTAATGGCCCAGTGGGGGAGGGTCACAGACATGCCAAGATTCCTACCATAAGCAATCAGATTTCAAGCAGACATCTGCTTTGCAGTTGATATGAGTAAGCTAAGAAAACGGCTGAGTACAGACAGCTTTTTTGGAGGAATGGTAAACCAGAATATACCCTCAGAAGAAGATAATAACAAATTCAAAGCTCCAACATCCAAAGTTTCCAAGAAAAGTATGAATTAGTCTCAGGCCATGAAAGTTCTCAAAAGGTACTTTGAAAAGAAAGTAGGAGAGCTAGAAGGAAGATTTAGAGAAGTGGAGGAAAGAATGGAAAGAGAAATGAGAGTGATGCAGGAGAATTATGAGAAAAAAGTCAACAGTTTAAAAAGCCAAATGGAAAAAGAGATACAAAAGCTATGTGAAGAAAATAATTGCTTAAAACTTAGGATTGAAGAAATGGAAGCTAGTGACTTTATAAGAAACCAAGTGTGAGAATTGGAATGACACCCCCTGCTGGGAGGAATATATTGAGCTCCAGCCTGAAAAGAAACCATATGACTTTAGCATCTGGAAGTGACCTTTTCTGGGGTTTCAAAGGTCAGTTCAGCATTAGGAAGGGACGTTTGCTCATGGGTCCTGTCAATCAGTGTCACTAGCCAATTAGCTTGGAGCTGTATGTGTGGATGGCCCAGTTTCTGGTTTCTCAGCAGGCTTTGGGGGGAAGTTGCTGAAGCAGGGGCCTTTTCATTTGGGGACTTCGGCAGGGGAGAAAGAGACAGGCAGGATAGGGAGAGCAAACAAATATCATACTAGATCCATGTGTTTTTATTTACTAACTCCTAATATACTTTAATAAATACTTAATACACAAAGATTGCTATACATTTTCTAATTTAAGGTGACCACTCATTAGATTTTAGACATCATAGCTAGAATTTTAGCCCCTTACATAAGACACAGTAAAACAAATCCAAATGAATAAAAAAACAAAGGGCAATATGAAATATCTCCTTGGAAAAACTGCTGACCTAGAAAACAGATCCAGGAAAGATAATTTGAAAATCATTGGACTACCTGAAAACCATGATCAAAATAAGAGTTTAGATATCATCTTTGAAGAAATTGTCAGGAAAAAACGCCCTGATATTCTAGAAACAAAAGGTGAATAGAAATTGAAAGAATCAACTGATCACCTCCTGAAAGAGATCCCAAAAGGAAAACTTCCAGGAATATTATAGCCAAATTCCAGATTTTCCGGGTCAAGGAGAAAATATTGCAAGCAGCCAGAAAGAAACAATTCAAATACTGTGGAGCTATGGTCATGATAGCACAGGATCTAGCAGCATTTAAATTAAAGGATGAGAGGGCATGGAATATGCTATCCCAGAGGGCAAGGGAAGTCAGACTACAGATAAAAATCACCTATTCAACTGTGGTAAAAAACGAAAGTTTTAGCTGAATCAATGAGAGTTGAGTGCATCCTACTGAAGAGGCTTTTGAAGGACCTCCCTTTTGGGTTGGAGACTGCAATGGACTTCCAGGATGCCAGCTTAATACTGAGGGTGGAATGGAAATTCAGTCTCTCTCTGTCTTTTTAGCTTAGCCCTGGCTGCACAGGCATTTGGTGTTCGGTGCTGGTTCTTGGCCCGGCATGCAGTTTGGGATTCAGTGAGTTTTATAAAGGAATATAGACTAAGCTTAGATTTAAGATTATTCATTTGCATTTCTACTTTCCTATTTCCCTAATTGGTATCATCTTTTGTTGTCTAATTAATTCCCAAACAATAAAAACTAATCCCTCACTAATTAAAGCTCAGAGGCTTCTTTTTCTTAGTGGTCTGGGAGATATATAAGGGGAAAGTTAAAAGGGGGAGTTTAATGCTCATATATCCAATTTTAAATCTCACACAGCAAAATTTTCATAATCTTTCAGGGGGAAAAATGAGATTTCAATGAAAAAGAGGACTTTCAGGTATTTGTGATAAAAAGCTGTGAACTGAATAGAAAATTTGACTTTCAAATGCTAGACCATAGAGAAGCATAAAGAGGTAAAAAGGAAAAAGAAATCATGAGGTATATTAAAAGGTTAAACTGTTTACATTCCTACATGGGAAGATAATACTTCTAACTCATAAGAACTTTCTCAGTATTAGGGCAGCTGAAAGGAATACACTTAGAGGGCTCAAGTGTGAATTGAATATGAAGGGATGATATCTGTAAAGCATTTCTTTTTTGCTTATTCTTGTTTTTTGTGTAGCAGACAGGATGGAGTGGCTTATGTCTGGGGCTAGATTTGGGCTCAGGGCTTCCTGGGTCCAGGGCTGGTGCTTTGTCCACTGTATCACCTAGTGGACCCATGATGGCAGGTTTAAAATAAAATTAACAGTAAGAGGAATGCACTGGAAGAAAGGAAAAGGGAGAGGTGGACTAGGGAAAAGTAGCTCACATTAAAGAAATGAGAAAAAGCTTATGGAATGGAGGGGAAGATGGGGTAAGAGTGGGGGAGTGAGTGAAACTTACTCTTATCAGAATTGGCTCAAAGAAGAAATAATATATACACTCAAGTGGATATAGTAATATATTTTACCCTGAGGGAAAGTGGGAGGGGAAGGAGATGGGGTGGGGAAGAAGCAAAGGAAGGGAGGGCAGATTGGGCAAGGGGGCAGTAAAAAGCAAAACATTTTCTAGGAGGCATAGGGTGAAGGAAAGTAGAAAATAGAGTAAATATCAAGGGGAGTGCTTAAAATTGATGGTAATACTGTTAGCAATAGTAACTGTGAAAGAAATGATGAGCGGGATGATATTAGACATATGTATGAAAAATGCAAACCACCAACAGAGGATGAACTGATGGTATCTGAATACAGATTGAAGTATAATTTTATTTGTTAGCTCCTCTTTCTAAAGTTATTTTGTCTATTTTATTTTATAATCTGCCTAATATGAAGATGTTTTCTATAAGTGGACATGTATGACGTATTGAATGGCTTGATTTCATTGGGAGGGTTGAGGAGGGAGGGAGGAAGAAAATTCAGAACACAAAGTTTTAAAATATCAATGTGAAAAAAATTTAATTTACATGTAACTTGGGCAAAATTCTAAATAAAATGAAAATTAAAAAAAAAAGATTCTTCCTAGATACTTAATTTGAAATAAATGTTCAATAAGCAATCGGTACAGTGATGAGAGACTAAAATTAATGGAGGAGTGTCTGGGTTCTGTATGTCTACAGCAATTATACCTGCATCTACATCTAACCATATCTATAGTGATATAACTATGTAAATTGTTATATAACTATATATATATATATGTATATATATATAAACTATGTATATAAACTGTATATACATATATACACACATGTGTGTATATGTACAGATAGATAACTATATACACATATAGTTACTGAAAGCACATGGAGAAAGAAAAAAAAAATGAAGGCCTACAACAGAACTTTGGAATGAACTCAAAATTAATAGACATAATATAGCTGATGAGTTTTAAAAGGAGAGTAAAGTATGGTCAGAGAAAAAGGAGTGGATCCAAAGAGAGCACTGTCATTAAAACCCAGAAAAAAGAGAATGTATATAGAAGGAAAGGATGATCAAGACAATAATCACTTATTAAGCAGTTATTTTGTACCAGGAAAAAAGTCATGTGTTGAGAGTACAAACACAGGCAAAATAAATAAATAAATAAATACAATCCCAACCTTTATGATGTAAAGGGATTACTTTTTAATGGGGGAGACCACAGAAAAAGAAGGAAGTTGTAAATCAGGGTTGTAGGAAGGAGGTACTTTGTGAAAGCCTGGTGGAAAAAGAGAGTCAGGATAAATTAATAAGAGTAGTAAAAATGTTTAATGGAAATCTGGGGAGAAGGTGACCAAGCTAATTAAAGGGCTTCATGGTTGAGGGATCTTCCCAGGTGAGAAATATGCTGGTTTTGGTGGAAAATGAAGCCTGAAAATTTAAAAGTGGATCCAAGAGAGGAATGCAGGAGAAAGGAACTGGTCAACGAGAAAGGAACTGGTCAACAGTATCAAATGCCACAGATAGAGTGAGAATGAAGAGGACTGGGAAAAGACCATAACATTTGGCCTTTAAGAGACTTGGTAACTTTTGAGAGAGATTTCAGTTTAATGATTTTTAATCAGTCACAAAAATTCTAGGTGCTTTAACAACATAAAAGAAATTTTAAAAGATGAAGATGGTGTAAACTGTTTAATAGGTATGGAAAATAGTATAGATTCAAAGTGAGAAGGGATTTTGAAAGTCATTTAATCCATCCTGAAACATGACTTCCATTTACAACACCCATGACAACTCATCTTCCAACCTCTGTTTGAAGACCTTTAAGTGTTAAGCAAGGTCTTTACTTATTAAAGTATTTCATTCATGCACTTAGAATTTTTAGCAAAATCAGTCATAGAGTATTGGACATGGCATACTGCCTAGAACATAGTAAGAGTCTATGAAATATTTTATCCAATAAATGTTTTGTCTAATGGATTCACTGGCCCAGTCATGTCATCAAACCCCATGGTAATTCAGGTCTCTCTATAATCTGGAAAAACCTACCTCTTCAGCCTTACCCTATGGGAATTCTTTGCTTAAATAGATCCCATGCCAACCAGATTACTCTATGAATTCCTCTCTATTCAGTCCTCAACTCTCCCAGTATTTTAAAAGTATTTGGGTCACTTTATTAGGTATTTATAAAATAATGTGTATTATGGTATTTGTATTGGTCTATTATTCCCTTACTAAAGTCTATGCTCTCTCTGAGTTTAGGAGATAGATTCTCTCTAAACTTTGTTTCTCACCCAGTGCCTAACTTAATTTGTTAAAATAACCATGGACATTTAATAATTGGTATTTGATGATGTTGTTGTATATAGCATGTGTCGTAATAATTTATAGTATTTTTCCCATTCTACACAACCAAATTTTTGAAGAAGGATGCTAGAATTAAATCAATATTTTCTTTCAGAAGTTGACCACCAGATTTTTCACCTCCTCAATGGTATCACACAGCTATTTGCCATCATGAATTTGTTTCATTCCTTTTGATAAATTAAAATTAAAACATACATATTCACTAACTTTTAAATTTTAATTCCTGTGCCAAGTAGAAAAAAATAACATTTGGAGACATAACAGTACTCTACCAAATGTCATGTGGTATAATCTTAAAAATGACAGAATGATATCTCTTCAAATCCAAGGTAAAACATTCAGTATTACAGTAACAGAATTCTATGCTTCAACCACTGATGCCAGAGGCCAAAGTTGATCAGGGCTATGAAAACCTACAACATTTTCTAGAAACAACACTAAAATTAATATAACATTCATCATAGGGATTGGAATGCTAAAGAAGGAAATCAAAAGATAATTGGAATAACAGGCAAGTTTGGCCTTGTAGTACAAAATGAAGTAGATAGAGACCAATAGAGTTTTGTTAAGATTACTCACACTGAAAAATAAATAAACAAACAGAAAGACAAATAAATAAACAAACAAATAAATGAAGAAAGAAAGAAAAGAAAGAAGGAAAGAAAGATTACTCACGCTGGTCATAAGAAATGCTCTTTTTCAATAACCCAAAAGGTGACTTCATGCATGGATATTACCAGATATTCAACATCAAACCAGATTGATTATATATTGTAGAACCAAAGGTAGAGGAGAAGTTATATACAGTCAGTTAAAACAAGACCTGGAACTGATTGTGGCTCAGATCATGAGCATTTTTTTTTTTTTGCAAAATTTAAAATTAAATTGAAGAAAGTAGGAAAAACCCACCATATTTTAAAGGTATGACCTAAATAATAAATAGACTTTAAGTATATGAAGTGGAGGTGATAAATAGATTTAAGGGATTAGATCAGGTAAATAGAGTACCCCAACAATTATGGACAGAGGATCACAATATTGTAACAGAAGGCAGCAGCAGCAGTAGCACCAGCAACAACAACAACAACAACAATAAAAAAATCCCATAGGAACATAGGTTCAAGAAACAAAAATGATTGTGTTATGAGGTTTTATAAATACTTCAGGAAAGATGGAAAGAAAAAGGGAAAGGAGAAAAGGAAGGATTAAGTTAACTAAACACAGAATTCCAGAGAATTGAAAGGAGAGATAAGTTTTTCCTAATTGAACAGTGTGAAGATATAGAAGAAAACAATAAAATAAGAAAGACAAGAGAATTCTTTAAGAAAATTAGAGATATCAGGGAAATGTTTCATGCAAAAAGGGAAATGATAAAAGACAAAAATGATAGGAACTTACCAAGAAGTAGAAGAGATTAAGAAGTGGCAAGAATATGCAGGACTACATAAGATCTTGACATCACTGATAAACACAATGGTATGTGGTTATTGATCTAAAGCCATACATCTTGAAGAATGAAGCCAAGTGGGCTTTAGGAAGCATTGCTAATAGTAAAGTTAGTGGAGGTGATAGAATTCCAACTAAGCTATTAAAAAATCCTAAAAGATGGGGCAGCTAGACTGCTCAGTGGATAGAGCACTAGCCCTAGATTCAGGAGTACCTGAGTTCAAATATGGCCTCAGACACTTGACACTTATTAGCTGTGTGACCTGGGGCAAGTCACTTAACCCCAATTGCCTCACCAAAAAAAAAATCCTAAAAGATGATGCTGTTAAAGTGTTGTACTCAATATGTAAGAAAATTTGGAAAACTCAACAGTGGCTACCATATTGGAAAACATCAGTTGATGTCCCAGTCCTAAACAAGGGCAGTGCTTAAGAATCTTCAATTTACCAAACAATTACACTCTTTTCACAAGCTTAAGATACTGTAAGCTAGGGTACAGCCACATGTGAACCAAAAATTATCAGAAGAGCAGGCTGGTTTTCAAAGAGGTAGAGGAACTACAAACCAAATTACCAACATTCAGTGGATTTTAGAAAAAGCAAGGGAGTTCTCTTCAGTGCTACTACATTATGATTCACTGACTACACTAAAGCCTTTGACTGTATGGATCACAACAAATGTGGCAAGTCTTCAAAAATATGGGAGTACCAGCTCATCTTACATGTCTCCTGAGGAACCTCTATGCAGGTCAAAAAAACAACAGTTAGAACCAAGCATGGCATGACTGAATTGTTTAAGATTGCACAAGGAATAGATCAAGGCTGTATGCTGTTGCCTTATTTATTTAACTTATATGCAAAGTACATCATGGGAAATGCCAGCCTGGATAAATCAAAAGCTGGAATTAAGATTGCTGGGAGAATTACCAACAATCTCATATATGCAGGCAATAACACTCTAATGGCATTTGAAAGTGCAGATGAATTAAGAAGCCTCTTGATGATGGTGAAAGAGGAAAGTACAAATTCTGGCTTAAAGCTCAATGCTATAACAAAACAAAACAAAAACCTAAGATCATTGCAACTAGTCCCATCACTTCCTGGCAAATAGAGGGAAAAGAAATCGAATCAGTGTCAGATTTTATATTCTTGTGCTCAAAGATCACTACAGATGTTGACTACAATGTGAAATTAAAAGATTCTCGCTGTTTGGAAGGAAGGTTATGGCAAATCTGGAAAGAATACTAAAAAACAAGAACATCACCTTGTCAGCAAATATCTGTATGGTCAAAGCTATGGTTTTTCTAGTAGAAATGTATGACTGTGAGAGTTAGATTACAAGGAAAGCTGAGTGCTGCAGAATCAACAGTTTCAAATTATTGTACTGTAGAAAACTTCTTTGAATCCCTTGGACAACAAGGAGTTCAAATCAATCAATATTTAAATAAATTAGTTTAGACTATTCATTGGAAGGACAAATAATAAAGATAAAGCTTAAATACTTTGGTCACATAATAAGAAGACAGTTCTCATTGGAAAAGAAAAACCTGGTGTGAGAAAGATTGAAGGCAAAAAAATAAGGGGATGGCAGAGGATGAAACTGATAGATAGGGTCATGGAATCAATGAATGTGTACTTAGATTTCAGGAGATAGTGGAAGATAGAAGATCCTAATGTGCTATGGTCTAGAGAGACACAGAAAGTCAAAGAAAACTGAACAACTGAACAACAAAAGTGAACATCTGGGAAAGCAATTGTAGTCACATAGACTCAACATGAGTTAATGAGTAGATAATGCAACAGGGAAGAGCATAGCTCTAGTGTGTCAATGACCTCTAGTTGTATAGGCACCACATTGTTCGCTCAGACACATAGCAGAATATCCACTCTAGCTGAAGTCCCAAAGCATTTTAGGGCCAAACTTTTATAAAGTTTTTAGAGAAAGTTCTGATATGGTCTTTGAACTAATAGGAGATCAATACATCATAACTGGGATAATACCATTGAAATTAGTATATTCTTTAAATTGTCTACTAAGAGGACTAAGTGGCAAGGAGTGTCAGCAAAAAACAAAAATAAAACAAACAAAAAAAAAAACACGTGGGGGAAGGAAGAGTCATCAGTCATCCAAAGTCTGAGTCAGTTAGGATAGCATATAATAAATAATACTTGAATCCTAAGGACTGGAAGTGTACAAGTCAAACTGTTTCATTGACTCACAATTAATTGTTATCTGGCTAATTTCTGTTCTGTTCTCCAAGTACCTCAGGAGTGGCTGTCAAGTCAGTGCCCTATGGGCTTTTGGGTTTAGAACTCTTTCCTTGTGCCATCCTATTTACTTGCTATAATTTTTTCAAAACTTCTATTCTGTTCCTAAGACTTTCTCAGGGACTGATAGCAACAGTGAAGACACTACCCATTCCCCTAAATTTTTTTACTTTCTTTCACAAGCCTTTCTAATTCTTTGCAATGCACTTATTTTTATCTTTTACATAAGGTGGTAGTAGGAGGAAGAGGAGGAGGAGGAAGAGGATAAATATTGATAGCACTCCCTCAATACCTATAGATCATAATCTCAGATATCTTGGTGGCACAATGGATAAAGTATCAGGTCTGGTCTCAGAAAGACATGAATTCAAATTGAGTCTCAAATAATTACTAGCTTTATGAGCTTAGGCAAGTCACTTAAGCTAACCTCTATTTGCCTCTCTTTCCTCATTTGTAAAATGAGGACAATAATAATTTCTACCTCCCAGGTTGTTGTAAGACTTGCGTAAAATAATAATTATAAAACACTTAGCACAGTGCCTGACATACAAAACACTTTGTTGTTGTTATTCTTCTTCTTCTACTTCTGCTTCTTCTTCTCATTCTTCTTCCTTCCCCTTCCCTTCCTTCTCCCTATCTCCTCTTCCTCCTCCTCCTCCTCTTCCTCCTCCTCCTCCTCCTCCTCCTCCTCCTCCTCCTCCTCCTCCTCCTTCTCCTTCTTCTTCTTCTTCTTCTTCTTCTTCTTCTTCTTCTTCTTCTTCTTCTTCTTCTTCTTCTTCTTCTTCTTCTTCTTCTTCTTCTTCTTCTTCTTCTTCTTCTTCTTCTTCTTCTTCTTCTTCTTCTTCTTCTTCTTCTTCTTCTTCTTCTTCTTCTTCTTCTTCTTCTTCTATTAGTAGTATATCTACCTATATAAACCTGATCTTGATCTTTGGAGAGAATGCTTCCAGGCTTAAATCAGTTCCATAATGGAACACATAATTACAAGGTTTCCTTTTCAAATTCATAGAGTCTTAGTTTTTCACCCATGTACCTGCAACAGAAAATACAAATAAAGAGATAAAGAGGAAGGTGAAGAGCTGAGACCTATTTTCATGGGACCACAAGACCTCAAAGGGGAGAAGACCCAAGGCTGTTCCCCTTGCAACACTGTCACCTGATATAGTCAGTGTAGTCAATACAAGAAAGAGCAGCCAAATACAAGCACCCATACCAATATTGATTCCATCTGATATGATAATATTATACCTTTATATGTACATTAATTAGACAAAGTGGATCTTAGTCATCAGATGTGACAAATTTACAGAAGTTATAATACCTCAGTTATATGCTGGAGGGACACAAGAAACTTACCCATTGTTATCACAATATAGGCTATGACTGCCTTTTCTTTGTCTAGCATATGAAAGCATTGTTAGCAAGTGTTTCTGCTTATTCTAGGTACCACATAAATGGATGTCAATACATTCTCTTCTTATTTTACACTTTTAATCATAGTTGCCTTTCTCTTTGGCAGATTTTCTGAAAGGTTGTTTTGAAATATAGCAAAACTGTATTTATTTCCCTAATACTTATTTTGCCATTCTTGTTCTAAATCTCCAGTCCCTTTTACTCAGCATGGTCATTTTAGGAGTTGAAGATATTTAAAAATTTATTAATTAAATGTTCTGGAAATATCCTTGACAGAATTTGAAGCAAGCTAAGTCCAAGGTTCTTTAATTAATATCTATAAAATGGGAATAATAATAGCACCTAGCTATCCAAAATTGTTCTGAAGTAGCAGCATAAATAATTAATGTTGGCAAAGTGTCTTGAAACACTAAAAAGTGCCATAGGCATGTTAAAATTATCCTCATCACCACCATCATTACCATCTTACTATGCCAAGTCATAAGGAAGTCCACCTAGATTACAGCTTTAGTTTTACCCTAATCTCCAGGATTTATCTCACTTATCCTTCCATGGGTCAATCTCCCCAAATTGCCATCGCCCACTCATTTTTTCAATATCACCTTGTTTCATGTAATTTCATAATAGCTACTTATTTTTAAACTAAATTGTTAGCATTTACCTACTCTCAGGACACTATAACTTTCATTTTTATGTTTCTGTATTCTCTGTCTCTTTGAATAACTCTTTTGAATTGTGTTCTACCTAATCTTTTTTTTTTTTTAACACGCTTTGCGAAGGTCTAGGATCTAAACAGCTTAACAAATAATTTTGTTAAGCAGACTAGTCTTTAATCTTATTGCTATACAAAGCTAATAGGATTAGCTCACATTTGTTTGAGATAACAGTCCTGAATTTGTGTCATCATGATTTGGTAATTCAAGCTTTTTCAATAAAACTTTTGACTTTGTGTGTGTGTGTGTGTGTGTGTGTGTGTGTGTGTGTGTGTAGCAATGAGGGTTAAGTGACTTGTCCAGGGTCACAACGCTAGTATGTGTCAAGTGTCTGAGGCCAGTTTCAGGGTTGGTGCTTTATCCACTGTTCCACCTAGCTATGCCAAAAGTTTTTACTTTCTTCTAAATTTTTTTAAATTATTTTTAAATGTGACATGATTTCAAAGTTTAGGAGACATGTGTTAGTTCAAGTCTGCATATCAAGGTACAGAAAAACAGACATCCCTTTGTATACTATAAGTACATCTATGCTATTGATAAGATAAAAATGATGGTGTGAAAATGGTTTACAAAAAAAAAATTATTATCATCTTTATGCTATTGACACATAATAAGCTTTGGTCTGGGTTTGGGAACTGAAGCCACACCACAACTCAGGAAACAGGCTTTATCTAGACTACTGACCAACATGAGAAAGTTAAATACTACGTGATGTTTTACTGCTGTAGACTATAGAAGCTAAAGTGACCGGTCTAAAGGGAGAGCATTCTAGGTACCTTTGATTATACCATTCATGAGTAGGCCAGATGAGTTAAACACAGTTTTTGTAAAATTACTTTTAGGATCAGAAACCATGTACTTATCACTGATACCAGGATTTTTTGGTTTTTTTTTTTCATTATAACCATTCTATACCACCATTTTGCCAGCTTCTGGGAGAAAGGAAAGCTATAACATTAGTCAGAATCACAATTCTGATGATTTTCATCTATATCAAAAATGATAGCATGCAATATATGTATCTCAGTTTTATGTAAATGCAATATATAATGGTACATTCTTACTGATTAACTTGTAATTTTTAAGATTTTGTATTTTCACTGGAGAAACTTTCTGTTTTGAGTATAAATTAGAAAAATTCATATCGAAATTGAGTCAGAATACTCAAACTTTAAGACTTTAAGCTGTTGGTGTAAAACCCAGGAAGAAAATATTGGTTAAACACCCATTAGATTCTCCCTCTCTGTGTCTGTCTCTCTGTCTCTGTCTGTGTGTGTCTCTCTGTTTCTGTCTTTCACTCTGACTCTCTGTCTCTCTGTGTGTGTGTCTCTCTCTGTCTCTGTCTCTCTGTCTCTGTCTCTCTGTCTCTGTTTTTCTCTGTCTCTCTGTCCGTCTCTGTCTTCCACTCTGTCTCTCTGTCTCTGTGTGTGTGTGTCTCTCTCTCTTTCTCTGTCTTTCTCTCTGTCTCTCTCTCGGTTTCTGTCTCTCTGTCTCTGTCTCTGTCTGTCTCTCTGTCTTTGTCTCTCTGTTTCTCTCTCCGTCTCTGTCTTTCCCTCTCTCCGTCTCTGTCTCTCCCTCTCTCTCTGGATAGAATTCAATATACACAGCCCTTTCTCTGGCCCAGGTTTCTTGCCTGAGCTAAGTAACTATATCAGATAAAATTGAGTTCTTTAAGAATTTAAATGTCCTATATAGAATTACAAAGGAGATCTGATTTGTAGCATCTTGACTAGAGAATTAAACGTATCTGAATGTACCTTTCCTTTTTTTTCTGAACATTGTCAGCCAAGAAGAGAAAATGCTACAGAATTCTGTAATACTATCAAAAGATGGAAATAGAGATGTCCTTCTTGCAGTTAAAGATACCTTAACAGAAGGAAGGCCTTAGAAATTTTTTGTGGTATTTCTTCTACCTACTTTTGAATTCCCTTTGGTTGGAAGGGAAAAGGGTACAAAGAACCACAAACATTTCTGTAATGGTCTCTATCAGTAAGGTTTTAGAAGCCTTGCTGAGCACTCAATATCTTGATAGCTGAATCGGCAAGAAACCATCAGTAACCCAGGAGAATCCCTGTTTAATTGTTTTAGTTTCCTTTATGAAATGCCAAACAGCAAAAAGTTCTTTTTTTTTTTAAGAGGCCTAAGATTGGAGAGACAAATTAGTCCTCTTCCTCACAAAGACTATGAAGCCTGACTGAACAAGATTTTTCCCTAGCTAAGCAGATGCAGGTACTGTTAACTATTTTGTATGGGAAGCTGAACTTTGATTTCCATGATGTTTGAGGAATGAATGGACTGAGTCCCCACAACCCCACCAACTAACCTACATGCACAAATGATTGACCTCAAATTCAGTAACATTCCCAATACTTTACTTTGATTGATTAAGGAAAATGCTGAAGTGACAACTTCTTTTACATCATGTTTTGAGGGAAAGATGAAGTGTGGCAATAAAGCCAGTCGATGTGTTCTTATGTATGTATGTTTTTTGATGACAATGACTTTTTTCCTTTTGTATCTGATTCCTATTTGGCTCTCTTTTATGACTTTAGGGCAATGAGCCTGAAAGAAATGATATGTTCATGCATGCTACTAATTCCCTCAGACAAAGAGAATTTGCAAGCTGTCATCAACACCCCTACATTTACCTCAGAATTTGAAGCCAAAGCCACCTCTTTTTTTGTGAATTCTTAGGTAATTAGTTAAAATCACTTCTGCCTTTCACAGTGTCCATCAAGATTTGTCTAAAATTCAAAGTGCTTATGCAGCTAGATTTCAATTAGTGAAAATAATGAATCCCCCAAAGTGCTATCATTATGCATTTTCATTGTATATTTTCACTGGGCTGGAACCAATTACCATATTTTTCAGAATTACAACTCTGATAGTGTGAATTAAAATGAGTATGAACATTTCAGTGAGATTCATTATTCCTGTTAATCGGGACTTAGCTATACCTTTTTTGCCACATAATGCCAAAGGGAGTTCCAAAATAATTTGATAAATTTGGGTGCATTGTTTAGCATAATCTTGTTGTTTTAAGAATGTTGTCACTTTTAGGATTTTGCTTCCTCACTCCATAGTGCCTTGATTACTCCCATTTTGCGAATGACAAAACTTGGGCAAAGGAAAAATAATATTTTAGGAGATATGAGGCAAATCAGGATTTATTCCAAGGGAACTAGAATTACACAAATTTTCTACATGTAATGTAAAATACAACCCACATTCAATTGCAGAGCCATTTCTAATAGATATGCATTATAATGTTTACTCAAACTAATAATCTAGATTCTCTTGTTATATAGTGTTTAGTCAGCATGCATTCAGACTTACCAAAGAACATAGCCATGGCATAGATCTCAGCTTATGAAGCCTTTTCTCAGTTATTAGCAACTCCCAGCTCCTAGTGCTTACCACTGTCAAATGGACTTTACCTTTAATTTATTTAGTATGTATTTTTGTATATGTCTCATATGTAAATGTCTCCTCAGATAGAATATAAGTACATGGAGGACAAGGGTGGTAAATTTTTTGTCTCCTATCTCCAGTGCCTAAAACATTGTTGGTTCCTAATGAATGCTCCATGATTTATTGATTCTGCCAATTAAGCTTTGAAGGAGTAATGGACTCTGAGAGGCTCAGGATCAAAACAGAGATCACGTGGCCATGTATTCCATTCTGACCTTCAAATTACATCACAATTTGTTTGTTTAAACTATTCTAGCTTCAAACCACTTAGATCTTGATATCTGACATGGTCTTTTTTTTTCTTTTCTTTTTTTTTTTTTAGGGTAGACACTTGCATATCCAAGGTGTGAATGGCTTTAAATAGCAAAACAATATATTTTCAGGAACAACAACCAAAAAAAAGAGCCCCTAGAGTTTCTTGAGTAGGGAGGTGGCATAGTGAGATCTGTGTTTTAGGAGTAGAAATATTTGAGCAGACTAAAGCAGAATGAATCTGAAGTTTATTGGAATACTCCAAGAGTGAAGTCACAAGGGCCTGCACCAGGGTAGAGGTTCTGGGAGTGAAAAGAGGGAGCACAATAAGACTTGTCAACAGATAGGATATATAGATTGATGAAAGAGAAGATTAAAGGCTGATAGCCTGATTTAAAATTTGAATAACTGTGAGGACAGTGGTATCCTCAAAAATAAAGTTTTAGTAATTTGGTAGGGTATATGTTGATTTTTAAGATGTCAATGAGACATAAGTTTGAGGTGTCCAAAAGGCTGTTGATGATATAACACAGGAGCATAAGGGAAAGGTTCAGATCTAGGGATCATCAGCATAGAGAAGATAATTGAACCCATAGGAGCTGACAGGAAAGCAAAGAAATATAACAAAGAAAGAAGAGCAGACGACCCAGGACAGCATTTGGGAAAACAACCCTAATTAATTACTGGGAATGATTTGAAAGAAGATTAAGCTAAGGAAAATGGGAAAAATGGGAAAATGGGAAAAAATGCTAAAAAAGTAGAAAAAAAACCAAGAAAGAGCAATACCATGAAAACCTTGATAAGAGAGGGAATAGAGGAGAAAAGGGTGATCAATAATGTTAAATACTAAGATAGATCAAAAGGGATGAGAATTGAGAAAAGGTCTTTAGATTTGACAATTAAAAGATTATTGGTAACTTTGAAGAGAATAACTTCAGGTGAATAAAAATGCTGGAAGTGAGATTACAGAGTTGTAAGAATCAACTAAGAACAAAGAAAGGTAAGGCACTGAGTGTAAGGGACTGTTAAAAAACAAATAAACAAATGGATATTTACTTTGAAGTATAGCAAGAACAAAAGCAAAAGTATGGTATCACAACCCAACTTTGTCTCAGGGGGTAGTTGGCTTAGACTTTTTTCAGTTTCTAAATAACATTGGTTATACCAATTTTACATCTGCAAAGGTCACATCTTGATAATCTCAATACTGAGTTGGCTGAAAAACCTAGACTTTGGGATGCTGGGATATATTGGATACTCAGACCTCACTTTTTGCAATTCACAAGGTCAAAGTTGCTAAGCCCTTCACACATACAGAACAAATACAAGGCAAAGGACTGAGGCCTGTTTGGCTGAGTTATATATTGGCCTCAAAGAAAAGGCCAAAGCCTATGCCCTTACAGCATTGTCTCTTGATGCCAACAGCCAAAGAAGTATCTATAAAATATTTCTTTAAGGAGTTTTGCCAAGAAGGGGAGAGAGAATCAAATTATGGGGAAACCCTGGAGACTTGGAACTATGAGTTTACCCATAATTTGAAACTGGTTTTAGACCATTGAAGAGGTGTGGAAATGAGAGTTCTGAAATTGAAGACAGGGCAGACCTAGGTTTTGTTTGTTTTTTTTTTTTAACTTTTTTTGGGGGGTGGGGCAGGGCAATGACTTGCCCAGGGTCACATAGCTAGTTAGTGTCAAGTGTCTGGGGCTAGATTTGAACTCAGGTCCTCCTGAATCCAAGGCCAGTGCTCTTTCCACTGGGCCACCTACCTGCCCTCCAGACCTAGTTTTTAATCTGACTATTGATACTGTGATCATGGTCATATCACTTAAACTCTTTAGTATTCTCATTTGTAAGAAAGCTCATTTGTTCAACAAGTAAATTAGCATTTACTAAGCACCTATTTTGTAATAGGCCCTAGGGAGAAAAAAAAAAGAATTCTTGATCCCAAGGAGCTTGCAGTTTAATAGGGGAGATAACTTGCAAGCAACTATGAAGCAACAAGATATTTACAGGATAATTTAAGGGAAGAGATAATCACAAAAGGATGGCACTAAGATTAGGAAGGTCTGGGAAACATTTTGTTTAGAAGGTAAAATGTTAGCTGAAATCTAAAGCAAGCCAGAGAAGCTAAGAGGGAGAGCTGAGGAGGGAGAGAGTTCCAGGCATGGGAGATGGGCATGTGGAATATCTTTGAGTTAGGAGACAGAGTATCTTGTGAGAGGAACAAAGAGGTGGGTGTCACTGGATTGCAAAGTACATGAAGTGGGGTAAGGTTTGAGACAACTTCTTACCTTTCAGTAAGAAGGGGCTAGGTTGTAAAAAGCTTGAAAGCCAAAGTATTTTATATTTTATGCTAGAGTGTTTAGGGAGGCACCGTAGTTTATTGATTAGAGGGGTCATATGGTCCAACGAAATTTTAGCACAGTCAATTTGACCACTCAATGGATGATGTCCTTGAGTGAGGAGAGATTTATGTTAGAGAGACCAACCAGCAGGCCATTGCAATGGTCTAGGTGTAGGATGATGAGAGCCTGCATCAAGTCAGTCATATTGGGTATCCAATGACCAAAATTTGGTTATTTAATTATAAAATTCAAGGTACTTTTGGAGAAGTAAACAAAGACAAGATATATTAAAAGGGTACTGATTTGGATATGGGGAGTGAGAGAGATTGAGGAGTGGAGAATAGAACCTAGGTTATAAATTTGGTTGACTAGGAGTATCGTCATATGTTTAATAGTAATAGGAAATTTAAGAAGGGGATGGAGGGTTTTTTGTTTTGTTTTATTTTGAGTTAAAAGTATGATGATGATGATGATAAGTTAGTATTTACAAGTGTTACAGGCTTTTAGTAAGGATCAAATGAGATACCATATATAATATACTTTGAAAAACAAAGGGCTGAGAAAATTACAATTGTTATGTGGATTAAGTCTCAGAGTTCATTTTACTTTTGGGTTGGGGTGGAGAACTTCTCTTAGTTATTAAAATAATTACCAGAAGTGATTAGCTTTGTGAGGAATAGCAAAGGAATTAGATCTGTCACTTGGACTTAGAAATCAATCAATCAATCTCTCTCTCTCTCTCTCTCTCTCTCTCTCTCTCTCTCTCTCTCTCTCTCTCTCTCTGGTAGATTTGGAAGTCTCCAAAAGTACCTTGAATTTTATAATTAAATAACCAAATTTTGGTCATTGGATACCCAATAGACCCAAAGTTATAACGGCATGTAGCTCATGACCGAAACACTTAGACTTCAAAATCTACATTAGAAGAATATGACTACCCACACTACTACACTGGCACCCTAAATAATGATAAGATAGACCATCTGCCTCTGAATCTGAAATGCCAGAAATAAGTAGAAGGACTAGGATTATGGGGCATTATATCAGGGAGTTCAAATTAACTGAAAATAAAAGGCACTGGGGGCAGCTAGGTGGCACTTCGCATATGCAATACAATAATACATATGCTATTTACATAATATATATATTTAATATGTATGAATGCATAGATAATATATTGACCCCTAAGTATGTTGGTTATATCATATGTATGATTACATTATCATGTATGCTCCAAGATAAAAAGCTCCCTAACCCTGTTCCATTTCCTGATTTATGCCATTAGTGATTAAGTCAAGTAGTTTAAGTATGTATGACCCCATAACATATGCATGCATGCACATAAGATATATCATCATATGTTTATATTGTTATATGTATGTATATATGCATAACAGATGTTAGATCTAAATAAGAGGCATAGAAAAGTAATGGGAATCTTAAATGAAATAGGACATTGTTTTCATACCTCTTCTGACAATATCTTTTTGACCATGAGAAATAGAAGTATTATTTCATGAATTTATCACTTCTAATGTATTTTAAGAGTTATGGCTATCCAACTGAGAAAAATTCTGAGATGTGACTACAAATGTTGTCATAATAATAAATGCTGCTGCAACATATCAAAATAGTAGATATTGATGGATATTGATAATTTAAAGTCTTTTATCATAAAAAAGAAGAGCATTTTGCATATTATCAATTCCAAATGTCATATTATATAACAAAATTAATTAATTGCTTTTGTAAACTTTAAATCATGAGCTGAAATTAATGAATTATAGGAATATAACTTCAAACCCTAAATTAAATTGGAAATGTCTCATTTATACTAGTGAATTTAATTTTGAATACATTTTTCTTTGTCTCATGATGTATATCTTTACATTTAACTAAATATTCATCACATGTTTATGTGATTTTTGATATTTTTCAATTATACCACATATTAAATAATTTTAACATTAAAAAGGGATCAAGGATGAATTATTTTCTTCAGTAATAGTAGCCAATTGAAAAGAATATTTTTAAAACAAGAATTATGGTATTATCAAGCATCAGAAGCATGTCATCCTTTCATGATAAATAATAACAAGTAAAAGTTCTATAAGAATCTGGACAAACTTATCACATCAGTAGCAACGTGTGACAAGCTGATCCTTTCTTTTTTCTTAAGAAAAATCAATTGCAAATAGTCTATACACAAAGTGAGTTTAACAAGCACTGGTTCATACCATCTTTTCTCTTATCAAGAAAGAAAGACACCACACTATCTAGGAAAACCAAAGGGCATCTAACAAATCATATAATTATTCAACAATGTCACTTGAAACTAATTCTCAATTGGCTAGTTATATAGGACTCAGTTATGTGCCAATCATTGAATTAACTTTTATATTTGTACTATGTATAGTGAATTTGCTATACAAAGGCATGCACACATCCTGCCATAAAGGAACTTACCTTGAACTGAAAATATATGGGACATTGGAAAATAAGGAAGTTGGAAAAAACAAAACACAAATACCTGGGAGGAGAGGAGAAAGGTTTATGAAGTAGTTGGTACTTAAGTTGAACCTTAAAGGAAGAGAAAGCCTCTAAGAGCAGGAAATGGGTTGGGGGGCAGGTGGGGGGGAGAGAGAGAGAGAGAGATATTCAAAGAGACCCAAAGAGATCCAAAGAGATCCAAAGAGATCCAAGTATCTGGTACTACCTCTACAACATTTAGTAGCATGGAGAAATATAAGTAGGCCTGTTTGACTGCAGCAAAGAGGTTTGAGGTGAGTCAATCTATAATGAACCTGCTATACCTATCATTTAGGATGATTTTGACATCTATTTGGAGAGTGGGTTGTAGAGGGGACAGGTGAAGAGAACAGGACAATTAGGATGTTATTGTACTTATCTAGGAGACACATGATGAGGATCTAAATTACAGTAGAGGCAAGATAAATGGAAAGAAGGGGAATATGAAGGATGAAGAAATTAAAAAAGTATAATTTGGTGATCAATTAAATATGTGCATACATTGAGTATATGTGAAGAATAAAGAGATTGTACAACCTAAATGAATGGAAGGATGACTGTAGTCTGGACAAAAGCAGTAAAGTTCTGGAGAGAATTGGGTTCAGGAAGAAACATAATGTGTTCTCTCCTGGATATGTTAAGTCTGAGATGCCTTTGGTGTATACAGGTAGAAATGTTTAACATGTGATTGGTAATACAGGAGTAGAGCTCATGAAAATTAGAGCTGAATAATATTTTGGACCATTGAACAATATACCTTATTTTTATTCACTAGCAACAATACAAAAGGGGGTGACATCTGAACACAAAGCTCCTTGAGAACAAAGGCATAAGAAAAAAACTTTATCTCCCCCCCCCAACATGGCCTCTTTATACGGAATCAAGGTGTCTCTTTTCTGTCTATTCATCTACTATGAAGTCATGAGTAATATGAGCACCTTTAGTTGTGAAAATATCCCTAAAATACAGGGGAAAAAAGACTATTGGTTGAAAAGTCCAAATATATGAGCTTGAGTCCTAGCACTGAAATTTACAAGTACAGTAGCTTTTTCCTTATCTGTAAAATGGTGATGTTGATACCTGGGCTATTTACTTATTTGGGTAATTACTGTAGAGATAATTTGTAAACCTTAAAAAATAACTCTTAATCAATAATAATAATAATAATAATAATAATAATAATAATGACATTAATATAATTGTCAAAAATGGATGCAGGGGTGGGAGATAGACTATTTGGAAATGGCGCTTCATTACACTATCCCTCAGCTACAGCTCTATGCCTGTCAAAGTATTAGAAGTCCAAGATTGTTCCTTTCTACTGGGCCTAAGCCGTGTCATATAACTTTGATCACTTTGGCTTCTCTATCCATGATAACTCTGTAAACAAATAATTCTTTAATCTCAAGTAATGTTTTGAAGGCATCTGGGGGATAAGCTAGTTTTAGTTACTATTAGTAGTTTAAACTCCTATATCCTATTATCTTCCCCTAACTCCTCACCCATAACAGTATGGATGGAAAAAAATCAGATTATAATCCCCCTGAGAACATTTGCTACGAAATCCAAAATGTGTACTTTAAATAAAGTCTAACATTCATAATTACAAAGATACAAAATTTGCCATATTTGTATTTTATCATTGTGGCCTACTAAATTTAGAGAGCAAATGACGTGTAATGAAATGTCAATGTCCCCATTTGTGACATTATTTGATTGAAAGTTTTAATTGCTTTTCAGTTCATTTAAAGTTTAGCTGCCATGAGAAAGAATAAATCATGTGGTAATTTAATTTTACAATTATAATTGCTCTATAAATTTTCACAAGGTTGATTTTTCAAGTTCTCCAAAGAAGAAAGCAGAGATTAATGTAGCATCCCATCTGTTTATACTAGTAGTCCACAAAGTAAAGGAAGAGTTTACAGAGTTGCAGGTTATAGACTTTTATAGTGTTGGGGCAGGGGAGAATTGTTACATCATCCAATTAATTCTTCTGCCAGCCAAAAATTGTTCCCCTAGGTATAGTTTCTAGAACAGGTTTTATTCTATTTTTTCATGATATAAGCAGTGTGGTTTGTGCCACATCCCTAGAGACATAATTTCCTACAGTCTAATAGTTGTTTTTTTTTATTAGGATTTCCCCCTGATGTTCAGGCATTGTTCATAATTCTTTACTTAATTTCATTCTTTTATACCTGGTTATCTATCAGAAAGTAGACTGCAATGTCTTGATTTCCACAGATACTTATGATAATAATTAATGCATCCTTATTATTTCTAATAAATCGTTAACCACAAACCACTTAAATAGACTTCGTTCTAATGGTGTGCATATTTTTATTTTGATCTATTTTGTTTTGAAAGTATGAGGGATGGCCCAGAAGATTTTGGCTATTCATAGAAATTTTCTCCAAAATACAAAAAAAAAAATGAGGATTTTATTATAAGTCCTAATATATGATAAACTCATTTAGGGAAATGACCATATCTTAATTGAATTTATGGTACCCTGACAATCTAACATAGCATGCTGTGCATATGAAAGTCTAAAGAAATGTTTCTTCATTGAGCAAATTTAGAAAATTTGAAGTAGATAATAAGATGAAACTATTAAATGCAAACATATTTCATAGAAGCATCAGTGTTTTTAATTTATTTTTTACTTATTTATTATTTATTTCATTCATTTATTTTTTATTATTTTTGTTGCTGTCCCTATCAAGGGGACAACATTTGATAGATCAGCAGAGAAACCCATCTTGTTAATGTCTGTCTAGGTAAGATCACATAATATAGTAAATATACTCTTTGATTGGGGAAGAAGAACACTTGGAATAAAATCCGTTGATGCTTACTATGTGATCATGGGTGAGTCACAACTTGTTTGAGGACCATCTAGCTATTTCCATTTATAGATTTCATTTTGCTATCACAATTTAATTTAATGATATCACAGTCACATATCATGATATCACACAGAGATACTAGCACAACCTTCTTTGAAATTCTAAATGGATTCCCTAATGTTAATTGCTCCATAAACAACCCCTTTTCAGCTAACCCCTTAGAGAACAGGATTTGAATCTTGGGATTTGAACTTTGGTGGTGGCTCACAGTTTAAACTGGGAAAACAAACTGCCAATTTTCCATTCATTGCACTACCTTCAAATATAATAGATTCTTTGTGTGATCCAGAAACAATTATTTCCCTTAGTCACACTAACTAGCTATGTAAACTTGGGCATGTTGTTTTCCTCATTCTCCTCAGCTATACAATGGGCATGATAACAGCACCTACAACGCATCATTATTGTGAGGTTCAAATGAGATAATATTTGGAAAATCCTTAGCACAGTACTTGGCATATAGTTGATACTACATAAATCCTCATTCTCTTCTTTTGCATTTAATAGTAGCATGCACTTGACTGGCTTTAGGTAGTGAAAGAGTTAAAATTGTTTTAAGGTGAGAAAAAAAATGATGTTAGATTTCAGGAATACAATTGCTTTGCTTTCCTGTAAGTATTTTCAATAATAGAAGATCACAGCTTTGCAAGAGCTTTGGAATCACCAAAATGGGATAAGGCTACATTAAGAACTAAAAATGAAGCTGAAATTTAATATTGGCCAGGCAAACAGGTCATTTTTACAGTCAGACCACTTCTAACATAAACTATAGAATACTAGGTATTATTTATCAATAACATTTTTAAAGTCCCTAAAATAAGATTTTCATATTCTCCTAAGAGAAGCTCCGCTATATTGATCTTAAAGCACACTGCTTTGAGATACAGTTAATAAACTTTATTACTTATGTCCACCATGGCATACCGCATCAATAATTACAAACACAATGTATAACAGTATTGTTCACTGTTGGGGGAAACAAAAGTTCTAACCATTTTTGGTTTTTTTGTAAGTCTGTCTCATCTTTAGTAAGAAGTTATCCTTTAAACTTTTGTTTTACAATAGGGCTATGCTTTTGTGAGATTTAAAATTGGATATTAGATCGCCAGTTTTTCAGTTATCCTAACCGACTGTTAAAAACTTTCATATTTTACCACACTTTAAATAAAATCACATTGAAAAGAAATGTAGTTTAATTTGTAGCAGAATAGTAATTATCATCAGCAGTTTCTATAGCCTAATTTTATACACATCTGAATGTACACTGAAAAAAAAAACCTGTCAAATAAAAGCAACTTTAAAGGTGTCTTCTATTGAAAAATCATATGAGGCTAACATTCTTTATTAACCATCATCCGTGACCATAAAGAATTTTGAAACTAAAGTGGAACAATTAAATTTCCAGATTACACAAGGCAAGTGTAACCTTTATAAGCAAAATATTTCAAAGTTGAGAGGCAGGATAGTAAAACAACCCATACCGATTGAATGAGAAATAGCTGCACAAAAAATGAAGCTGCCCAAACTTTTTTGGGTAACAACAACAAAACAGCTGAACAAATTGTGATATGTGGGTAAAATGAAATATTATTACATTGTAAGAAATAATTAACATGAGAAATTCATGAAAAAGTAGGAGGACAAGATTAAGGCTTGAAAGCTAGGATGTCCAAGCCCCTTATTTTACAGATGAAGAAACTAAGGTGCACAGTGGTTAAGTAACCAGGGTCACATAAATGAAAATATTTGAAGCAAGATTTGAACCCATGTTTTCCTAAGACAAAGTCCAGTGACTTATCAACCATGATACTGTGTTTGAACTGACATAGAATTATGTAAGCAGTCTCTCTCTCTCTCTCTCTCTCTCTCTCTCTCTCTCTCTCTCTCTCTCTCCCCCTTTCCATATATAAAATATATATATATAAATCAATATTAATGTAAATTATAGTGAGCTATTCTTAGAAGTTTTCTCCCTTTACCCCTTTTTCTTGCCTTATTCATTCCCAAGGTTTTAAAAAAATCTTAATTAATATAATAATTCATATGACAGATTGAGTTATGTATCCACATAGGGTTACATAGAATATGAACTAGGTTGGATCCAACCAAAGAGAAAATTCCAAATCTATCTATTTTTCCTCCAATTTTCATGATTTCTTCTTTTGTGTTCCTTTGGGTTTATTATATGCTTATGTTCTAATTTCAAATAGTTTATCAGTCTTCTGTTTATCTTTCTCAAGTGTATTTTCTTTTTTTTTTTTTTTTTAGTGAGGCAATTGGGGTTGTGACTTGCCCAGGGTCGCACAGCTAGTAAATGTTATGTGTCTGAGGCCGGATTTGAACTCAGGTACTCCTGACTCCAGGGTCGGTGCTCTATCCACTGTGCCACCTAGCTGCCCCTCAAGTGTATTTTCAACAATATTTTTTTTCCTCTGATGATCATCTCAGAAATTTTGGCTTGTGGCTGTTTAGACTCATTTTTAATCTTTTGCTTTTCACCATATATTATTGACATTTTATGCTATTGTCTCATATGTACTTATTTTTGAATTTTTAAATTTATTTGTATAGTTTTTATGCCTTAGCACATTGCCCATTTTTGTGAAAGTACTTTGCGTTAGGAGAAATATTCATATTCCTTAATATAAAAATTCATGCAGAAGACTTTCCTCATTTCATCTCTGAATAATTTAATAGCTTGTTCAGTTCTATATTTCCTTTTTTTTTCATCTTACTGTTAGAATTGTTGAACTCTAAGAGAAGAACATTAAAGTCTCCTAATATTATTAGGTTGCTATCTATAAATTTTTCAACTTAGTTGGGTTTTCCTTTATAACACTGGATGCTGTGCTATTTGGTGCATTTATTATCTATCGAAAATAAACAGATGGTATTGATAGCAATAGAGCTAGATATAAATTTATATGTATATATACATATATTGGTATTAATATTATTTTCTTTTTTATGACAACAGTTCCTTGATTTTAATATTAACCTATTTTCTTATTAATCTTTATATTGTCAATTTTTATTTAGTTTTTGCATATATTATCATTCAACTCTTCCTTTTTTATTCATCTGATACTTCGTAAATTTTTGTTTCATTCTCTTATTTAGGTTCTGTATGTATCTTTGCTTTTATGATGTTTCTTTTTATACAACAGTGCTTTGTTTTCTCATCTAATTCAATCAGTTAGGGGAGGGGAATACCACCTTATTTTTGTTCTATTTCTTGAATACAAGAGCTATAAAAGGAAACAAATTTGTTTTCATTGTTGTTGTTTTCTCGTTCAGAACTATAAGACAGAACCCAAGATAGAATATTCATTCAGTAGTCAACAAATAAGAAGTGTGTTCCATGTGAAAAGATACTAGCTGTATACATCCCACTGATTCTCAAACTAAAATGAAAAATACAATTCACATCACAGTTCTGGAGAGGTTGTCTAAATGAAAATAAGTGCTAATGTGAGGCTTGGGGTTTTAGCCTATTGGTTAAAAGCAAATGGTTTAGATATTAAAGGCTTAGGTATGATGCCTAGGCATACAGAGGTAGTTTCTCTCAAATAACTCAGGTCCCAGTTTTTTGAACATCTAGACACACTATGATCACATGTATTAAACAATATTTCTTTGTAATGGAAGATAAAAGAGTTGAAGGCATTGGCTTCATTTTCCACCCAACTGCTACTTGAAATAATATTATGGGTCACTTTGCAAACCTGCTTTATTATTCTCTCATAAAATAAGCTCATGTAAAAGCACCTAATTGAGAGAATGAAGAAAGCAGGGGAATAAATAGAAAACTTGACAATAGCTTCTAAAATATGTCAATATTTATTTTGATATTGAGTAATTTCTGTGGAAAGATGGCCACAGGAGAGAAAAGGGGGAAATATGGTAAAAAATATTTTTATAGCCATAAAATTGAAGAGAGTAAAAGCTTTCACTTTTCTTAGAAGCCTCATGCCTGTGTATCATGAAAACTTTCACAAATATATTATTTGGAAGACCTGCCTATGCCAAGCATTAAAGGACATAAAAAATTTGATTCTGTCTTAACAAATAGAAAATGGCTATTTACAGATGTGGGATTCATATCAGAATCAGGTCTCTGTAGGAAATCAAATCATCAACTAGCAAAGGTAAAAATCAATACCAAATTAGAAACATAAATATGAGAAGGTACTGTACATGATCATAACAGTCTCAACCCAATCTCTTTAAGTAAGCTTCAGATTCTGAAAAGTAGGAAAGAGGGGGAGAAAGATCTTGACTCCAACTATCCCATTTCATATAGACCTTTAATTGAAAACAAAACATTCCACAAAGAAGTCAAAAGTGTAGAAAATACACCTCGTAAAACACTTGTTCTTCCTCTCACTTGAAGAGATGTAACCAAGAACAACACTTGCTCATTTGTAAAACATACTTGAAGAAGATGGGAAATTCCAAACAGTATCCCACAAAACCCATAAAGCCATGGGAAGCATTTGAGAGTGAAAATGTGCCTACAAATAATTGGAATGAGATATCGAAGACCGAGATTTTGGATAGGATATGTAGTTGGAAAGAAGGGGAAAACAATTAGTTATGAAATGGAATGAATTTCCTGGCTTTTCTATGGCAATCCATTGTCAATATTATAAATAGTGTTACTGTCACCATCACCAACTCATTTATCTATGATATGAAGAAGAATCTGTAGCACTTAAGAAGATGAAGTTGGCCGTACCTAGGCAATAAAGAAGATAGAGACCACACCTGTGATTTCACTGATGTACAGGATTCCTGGATGAGGAAGCAATTCTATAAATGCAGATTTGCTTGTCAGCAATGCAAATGTTTAAAAGGTTGACTAGGGCACTGAGAGGGAGATTTAGTGCTATGCCCAGGATGATACAGACATTATTTGTCAAAAGTGGGATTTTAAAATCAGGTGTCCTTAATTCTTGGAATTGCTCTCTATTCACTTTAACTACATATTAAAAGGGGAGGACATCTTATGAGCCTAGAGCTTCTTAGCCATATCATTCAATCTCATAATTTTACAGAAGAAGAATCTGAGGCCCAGTGAGGTTAAGTGACTTGTCAGGTTATATATGTAAAAACTTTTACAGGTGAGATTTATACTCAGATTCTCTAAATCCAGAGCTTACCACATGCTTCTGTCATTTGTGTGTGTGTGTGTGTTTTAAACTGCTTAAGCTGCTTCCATGATGGAGGCAACATAAGTTTAAAGATATTGCAGAGAAAATGGTCAAAATCTGTTAAGGGGTATTTTCCACAAAAATTGAAACCATTATAGACAATATTATGAAAAATGAAAAATAGATAATGGTAACTGACCCATATGATACTTTTTTCATCTCTCTCAAAATCAGTACAAGTTCTCTATGCACTCTTATGAAAGAGATCCTTGATATAAAAAAAAGGAAACCCATTCCTTGAGGTTCTGAACAAATAGGAGTTCAGAGCAACTCAGAGCATATCACAGACTCAAAGCCTAAGAACCAAGGTAGTTTGTTAATTGCAGTGAAATCTGAACTAAGAACAAACCTAGGTAAGCAGCAAGGCCAGCCCAGAGAATATTGAGGACTTATTCCTGGTCACAGAAGAGGAGTCAGTCAACAGTGACATGTCTTTTTACTTCCTAGTCTATCAGTTGGCTGACTAGGGCTGAGACCAACTATTGTCTACTGAATTGCCATGCAGCGGAAATTCCTTAGTTGTATTGCCTACACACAAGCATAGAAAACCTCAGAGGTCATTCATCATATTTCATTTCACATCAGACCACATAGACAGTGGTGAAGACTGCAACTCTCTGCTTAAAGTTGTCCCTGTGCGGGGCAGCTAGGTGGCACAGTGGATAGAGCACCAGCCCTGAAGTCAGGAGTTCCTGAGTTCAAATCCGGCCTCAGACACTTAACACTTACTAGCTGTGTGACCCTGAGCAAGTCACTTAACCCCGATTGCCTCACTAAAAAAAAAAAACAAACAAACAAAAAAACAAACAAACAAAGTTGTCCCTGTGATACTTGAAGAACAAAGCACTGATTAAATAATATAGTGGCAGAAATTGAGATAAGATAAACCAAATATTTTTTGAAGGTCAAAAGACTAGGGAGGCAGCTAGGTGGTACAGTGGATAAAGCAATGGCCCTGGATTCAGGAGGAACTGAGTTCAAATCTGGCCTCAGACTCTTGACACTTAACCCCTATTGCCCTGCAAAAAAAAAAAAGTCAAAAGACTGAAAAAATAGAAAAAAAATAAAGTGTCTTATTAAAAAATTGACCTGGAGAACAAATCAAGGAAATACAATTTAAGAATTATTAGTCTATCAAAAGACTATGGCCAATAAAAAGAGGCCCTATATTATGTTGTAAAAAGACCAACCCAGACAAATTAGAATGAAAGGACAAAATCAAAATGGAACCCATAGATCTCTAAAATAAGTTATTGTACAATTTATAAATGGTCAAAGAATATGAGTAGTATGTCTTCTAAAGAAAAAATGGCAGTCAATAATACATATAGAAAAAATTTCTAAATCACTAATAGAGAAATGCAAATTACTTTGAAACTAAGTCTAAAAAAAGAACCTCTCTGTCTCTGTCTCTTTCTCTGTCTTTCTCAGTTTTTCTCTCTCTATATATATACATACATATATAGAGTATATATTCACATGCATGCATACTTACATAGGCACATGCACATACACATACACACAGTATTTTTGTAGCAGTAAAGCACTGGAAATTAAGGGGTGTCCATCAACTGGGGAATGGTTGAATTAATTTTGCTGTATAAAAGAAATGGATTATTACTGTGCTATAAGAAACAAAGAAATGAAAACAAGGAATGATTTCAGTAAGACTTGGAAGACTTGAATAAACAGACATGAACAAAATAAAGGGAACAATTTATATAACACAACACAGGTATACATATATATGTGTGGATATGTATTGATATATGTAGTGTGTGTATAGATATGTACATATATGTGTATATATCTATGTGTATGTGTGTATGTATCATAGAATCAAAATTTCATGGTGACAATTAACTTTCAGGAACAGGTCTTTCAGCATTGACACAAGTTTTTTGAGAATCCTTAACAAACTGATCTGGAAACACAATAGGTACAATGTTATTTAACTATGACATATAGTTGGAATATGGAGTCAACTTTTGGACCTAATTCGTAAACCAAGCATGGTTGTTGTAATATCAATATAATAATTTGATAATCATGTGTAAAGAATTAATTGTTATTTGACATTTTTATGCCTAGGCACACACTGGACTGGGGTTCCGCAAAGCGCATGGTGCTCCACCCACTGGTTGTAGCCGTTGCCAGGGCTCTGGCACCTCCTGTCATCACCACTCGCTGATGCCTACATAGGCCTGGCAAAATTATAATGATTGGAAGCCTAGTGAGGGCAGTCATGTGACTGTCAGAGCAGCCATCCCATTGGCTGGGGCTGTGTGGGGTATTTCTGGGGTTGGGGGAGGAGAATTGGGCATTCTAGGTGGAAGCTGGAAAGCAACAGGTGTTCTGCCCCATATTTTCAGCTGATTCCTGGGCGGTGGTATTTTTTCAGGTATTATAATTTCCCTTTCCCCATTTTATTTCCTTTCCCTTGATCTTACTGATCCTGTTTGTGTTTGTTTGCTTTTTTTTTTTTAAGTTCGTTCTTGTTAAAATAAATCTTGTTCTGTTTTGAGGGAGGCTGCCGGTCTCCTTCCTTGCCCCAATACTGCAGCGAGCCGCTTAGCTAGCACTCCCCAATTAAAAAATTGTTCCCCGCACATGCAATTGAGATTGGTTATCACATGAGGAACATGTGGGCACATTTTATTTTGTGGATTCTAGGAAAGAAATATATGAGTTTAACATTTTCTTTTATTTTTTCTGCCTATATCAAATGACCTCTCATTTCAAATTTCATTCAACAGATTGGAGGCAGGTATTAAGCAAGTTCTTCCCTGTACATATCCGTCTTAAGTCATATTCTAAATTGCCAGAATTTCCATTTTATGTTAAAAAAATTATTAGCTCAGATTGTGAGTGAATGTAATACTATGTTTTTGTTTTTCCCTCCTCAGTAATATCTTTGTCTTTTAAATTCATTGTTTTTTGTTAATTTCACAAATCAGAAATACTTCATTTTGATTCCAATTAATCAGAATTTTAAAGTGGCTGCTAAGGGCAGAAGATTATGCTAAAATCTGGAGATGATAAAAATTAGTTGGGATTGGGTATTGGTATGTGAAATATAACACATATGGAAATTCTGTTAATAACCATTAGTATTAAGTAAGTTTGTTGTAAAAATTAAGGACTCAGAGAATTTGCTCAGAAAGATCTGAGACAGGCTTTTTTTTTGTTTTTATTTATTTTTTTTTGTTTTAATCTTGAAATGGGGAAAGGGGCAGAGCAGGGAATGGTTCAATCCCTATTATATCCAAAGTAAAACTATGTATTTGAAATAATTTTCTCATTTTGTTTTTGTAATATTATTTTAGTGTGTTTTTTATTGCCGCAATATAATCACAAAAGGCTCTGATTTCTTGATTGAATCTATTAATCACTTAAAGGTATAAACTAGGTACAAAGAAAATTGATAGGAAGAAAGTGCTTTATTGCCTGGATAAGGACAACTGACAACACACAACACATATTTTGTAATTGGCTGAAAGAATCAGAAACTTCCCTGGATCGATGTATAAAATACCAAGACAGCTCAGGTTCAGTAGTTCATTTGTAGGTGTGTTGTAGATAAGGACTCCAGCTTTAGGAGCACCTTGATAAGATAAAGCTTTGTATCTGCAACAAGGGGCTGCAATACAGGGGAGAGTGCACTCCCAGAGAGAGTGTTACATTCTACCCACCCTGAATTGACCATGTCACTAGGAATATTGGAAGAGAAAGACTGAAGATTCACTGCCAGGAGCAGAGACATACCAAGGACAAACTTAAGTGAAACATGCATGCAGAAACATAGCCACTCAAGGGAGGAAACAGCGTGAAGGAGTGTGACCTCTTGATATGGAAAATAATTCCATCTGTGGACTCAAGAAATACATTTTAGCAAACAGAACTCATGTGGTTACCTTTAGCATTACTTACTTACCAAATGTACTTGCTGAAATGGGGATCATGGCAGTAGGGAGTTTGCGAGTGGAAGTACTAGAAACAGCAGCCCCTAAGGTTATCCTTAGAACCCCTGAGGGGAGTAAGAGTCAACCACCTTTGGGGAGTTGGACCCAACAATGCCAATGGACATGGAGTAAGCATAGAGGATAGAGATTGGGAATGGGTTGAGGCAACGAGGTGTCATGAAGCAACTAACTGGTTCAGTGAATAGAGTACTAGTCCTGTAGTCAGGAAGACATGAGTTCACATCCAGTTTCATATATTTCATAGCTATGAGAACTTAGACAAGTCACTTAACTTGTTTGTCTTAATTTGCTTAACTATAAAATGGAAATAATAATAGTAACTATCTCCCAGGGATAGTTGTGAGCACCAAATGAGGTGATATTTATAGCACTTATCACAGTGTCTGTCACATAGTAGGCACTACATCAATGCTAGTTGTTGTTGATCTGGAACTTGCCATCTGAATATAGATCATCATCATCAAAGGTACAACATATGGAAGAGAAAATCAGATCACAGAGTAAGAATGTCACAGAGCTAAGGAGATCTCAATGGTCATGTAGTCCAAACTTTCCATATACATGTGCTCCTCTACAACTTTCAAAAAAATGATCATCCATTATGCTCTTAAGAACTTCTATAAAAGGAAAAAAATCTATATCCAGGAGCAGTCCATTCAACTTTTGTACTGATATCATCATCAGGCAGTTTTTCCTGTGGGTCAGGGTTTATCATTAAGCAATAACTTCAAAAAATAAATGTCAGGAAAGGTTTTGTGTCAGCCTGTGGATGACAGGGGTGATTAGGGAATAGCAACCCATGCATAAGCCACTAAACCTCTCCAACTCCCTTGGATGTGTAATTAAAGCTCTATGTAATAGCACTGGATTAGAGACCAAAGAACTGGGGTGTTTGGCAGGTTCCATCACTAAATAGCTTTGTGACTTGGGTATGTAATTTTCCTTTTCTGGGCATTATCTGTAAAATGAGGAGGCTGGATTAGCTGATCTCAAAGGTCTCCTCCAATTCTCAAATTGTATGATCTCTTTTTTCCTTTTACTTCAAGCTCTGGGTATAATTAAAGGAAATGTCTACTGATGTGAAAATCAAAATCTTCCAGTATTCTCAGTGAATTCTATGATCAGAGAATGTTCTTAGTCTCTGTTGGGTTTTATTCATGCTCCTTGACTTAGTTCTTTCACATGATATCTGTACTGGGACTCTGAACAGTTAACTGAGAAATAGAGATGGGCTGGCACCGATTAGCTTTATTTCACACTTCTGGCACACACGGATATTGCCTTCAAGATGCAGTGATTTAGTCCATCTCAAACCAATTTTCAGTAGCAAAATTAGTTTCTTTAATAGCAATAACAACAAATCTACAGAATTCCATCTGTCATGATTCATATAATAACTTCCTTTGTGGGCAGATATTGACTTCTGCCTGGAGAATTTCCATGTAACTATGTCTTTTTTTTTTTTTGTAGAAGTAAAGATCCTTAGGTTTCCACCAATGGTAGGAATATTTGTTTTATTTGAAATAATTGTTTAGAGAAGGATCTACTTTGGTAACATAAAGATGGCTGTTTTGGGGCATCTTGAGAGTGCTGTTTTTTTTTTTAAAGCAGTTTCATTTCCATGCTGAATTTATATCAAGAGCTTAATTTATTTCCAAGTTTATTTCTTCATTTAGAGATGAAAAAAATCTGGGCATAAGAGACAAATATCATGCTTCTTTAATATTTCAATATTGCATTATTAAGATTGTAGGATCTAGACCTGAAAGGGATAGTTCATAGCAAATCAGCAAAACAGAAGACCAAACAAAGATGTGTTTAAGAGAAAAGGCACAGGGCAGCTAGGTGTTCTCAGTGGATAAAGCCCTGGCTCTGGATTCAGCAGGACCTGAGTTCAAAACCAGCCTCAGACACTTAACACTTACTAGCTGTGTGACCCTGGGCAAGTCACTTAACCCCAGTTGCCTCACCAAAAAAAATAAATAAATAATTTTTTTTAAAAAAAGAGAGAGAAGGATAGAGCACTGGCCCTGGAGTCAGGAGTACCTGAGTTCAAATCCGGCCTCAGACACTTAACACTTACTAGCTGTGTGACCCTGGGCAAGTCACTTAACCCCAATTGCCACACTAAAAACAAAAAAAAAGAGAAAGAAAAGGCACAAGAAATCTATCCCTTATCCTTAAAAGAAGACATAGTGGGGCAGCTAGGTGGTGCAGTGGATAAAGCACTGGCCCTGGATTCAGGAATACCTGAGTCCAAATCCAGCCTTAACATGTACTAGCTGTGTGACCCTGGGCAAGTCACTTAACCCCAATTGCCCTGCAAAAAAAAAAAAAAAAGACAAAGTGTCAAGGATAGAAAGAGACCAAAACCTTTATCTAGAGAATTAGAATTTCTTAATGAAGTAGTATTAGTGTCTTCCAGGATAGATAAACAATTGTCTTTTCATTGGTGTATAATTAGCATTTATATAGTGCTTTATAGTTTGCAATGTTCTTTACCAATATGATTTCATTTTATCCTTACAACAACTATTAGAGATAGATGCTAATATTATGTCCATTTTACAGATGTGAAAATTGAAATAAACTGAGATTAAGTGATTTGTCCATGGTCACAAAACTAGAATGTGTGTGAGGCCAAATTTGGGCTAATATCTTTCTAATTCCAAGTGAATCACTTTATCCACTATATCACCTAGCTACATACGTATAAATGTAAATGTGCATGTATATATACAACACAAACATATACATATGTTATATACATATATATACATACAAAATATTCATATACATAGAAATGCATGTATACATGCACATGGTTATGTGTGGTGAATCACACATTATCAGAAAAACTATCTTTATCATAAGATTTAGATCTTTAAGGAACCTTGGGAATTACCTAGTTCAATTCTCTAGTTTTACATATAAGGATACTAAGCTCCAAAATTATTTTCCAAGTTACAGAAATCAGAAGTAAAAGAACTGTGATATTTATCCTTATACTTTGATTCTAATTCCAGGGCTCTTTCCACTATGCCAATTACCTGAAGATGGTTTTGATCAGATTTATAACTACTGCTACTGAAACAATGATACATAAAGTCTCTGATATAGGTCAAGATGAAAATACATTTGGAATACAGCCTTTGTTTTCAGAAATGATGCTAAGCTTCATAAAGAAGCTATACATACAGTGGGATTTAACCTCCTAGTAACCCTCTTACTATATTATGGAGTTAGTTTGAGTATTTATGTCTCATACTAGGCTGCCTCAGCAAACAAGAAGGTAGAAAATATAGATAGAGTAAGGAATGAAGGATAAAATCTTGTTACTCAGACTGGATAGCTGCCAACTAGAAGCCCAATTTGCATGTCATTCCTTGGCTAAGTTTATCTACTCAAGCAACATGGCAGCCATAATTAACAGGAGTTGATGTGTGAACATGGGAATGTCACAATTCTGAAACTTGAGTCTTATTATCTTCCTCTGGAAAATGAGGGTGTCATATTGAGGTATTTTCTCCCATCTCTAAATATATTATCCTGTGTTCAAATGACCTTAACATAATCACACACAGAGACTTTATATTGCTCCCTCCCCATCTAAAATTTGCTAACACCCCATAGAAATTGGAGCCAGTGTCCTTTAGACACTGGAAGGTGGAGACAAGGAATGCTGGAGTAGAACTCAAAAATGAATTGGATTACATGTAGACTATGCCCACTGAGTCAAATAAAGATCTCAAAAGTAAAAAACAACAACAACAACAAAAACAGCCATCTTAAAGGTTCTGAGAAATGCTTGATTAATTAAATGGAAGAAAATATCAAAATTACAAATACAGGGTATAATTTAGGGTAATAGAGGATGCTAGCCAGGGCTAGCACTATGAAGGAAAGTAGATAAAGATTATTCTCCCCCTACCCACCCCAATCAATTGAAGATATGTTGCTACAAGAGAGAAGAGTCAGGATTATCCAGTACTAAGCCCAGTGCTTTGCACATGGTAAGGACATAATAAATGCTTATTAATTGACTGACTGTTGTGGGAAGCATATAGGCTTTAAAGAGAAGAGAACTAGTGTTTGAAGCATCATTTCAACATGTATTCTATACATGGTCATGGACAAGTCATTTAAAGTCTCATCATCTCAGTTTTCTCATCTATAAATAGGTATAATAAAACTTGTACTCCCTACCTCAAAGAACTGTTGAAGGGAAAGTGTTTTGTAAACCTAAAAGTGTTTGATAAATGTGAGTTATATTAGAGAAGGATAGCATATTCTACAATAAACATAAAAGGTGTTACTCAGCTTGACTTTTAAATAACATTCAATGAATCACTTAAATTGTCAACAGAGCTCTGAGATGTGAAAATACAATAACAAAATAAATCTAATAAATGTACTTTTCAAACTGTACTAAACCGCAAATTAGTGTCAATAAGGAAAACTTGAGAACTATAAACTCAGCCCTCAGGTGTTCAAATATGGTTTCTGTTGATTTCAGGCAACTTTCATTGTGTTTTTGGTCAAGAATCCCAGCCTGGGCTTCTCAACTAAGTTCAGCATATACTCCAGAGTTTGTACAATGTTTCATTTTCTGAAAAGGGTACATAATATCTATGTCTTGATATAAAGAAATACTGAAAAACAAATGATATTTCCTAATTTATCAGAGTATTCCATTATTATTTGAATTTAATAAATAGGACATTTTCTTTTTCCGAATCAAGACACCACACAATGGGCCATCTGTTTGTAGTTCATGGCAGTATTGTTTATTCCATAATGGGAATTTAATACTGTATACATAAATTATGGGAAATGTTACCTAATTGCTGACTGGCAAAAGATAAGTGATGCATCTGAAAAAGAAACACATCTTTTTATTACCATCTAATGAATTGGTATGGCTCTATGCGTTGTTCTCATTTCAGTGTTTTATTCTTTTGAAACAAAGCAATTGTGTTTATGATGGAAATTTCAATGGATTAGTTATATTTTCTGGTTGAACAATTCAACTGTTAGAAAGTTCAATTCTATTGAAATGAACTGACTACATCTCAGTATGGTAAAGGCCCTCATGTTCTGGACATTTTGGAGAAAATTTATCTCTTTTTTGATAACTTAAATTTACTGTGCCATCCCTCATATATTTAAAACCATATGTTATATTAAAGAACACACACACATATATATATGTATATATATGTATATATATATATGTATATATATGTCTATATATATGTCTATATATATGTCTATATATATGTATATGTATATATATATACACATACACACATTATTGTTACAAACACCAATCAGAGACATATATGGAGATAAACTTTGCTTCAGCTGAGTTTCTAGCTCCCTTTTCCTAAAGCAACAATGTCCCTCTTCCCTAGTTAGTGAGTTGGTGAATATGAATGAGAAAGTTCAGAATAAGTAACTGCCAGTGTAGAAATTGGGAAAGGACCCTTTCTTTTCAGCTTCCAGAAAAGAAGTGCCCAAAAGATTGATTTTTATTGTCTGCATATGCTACACAGGGTAAGTCAGATATGGACACTATGAGTAAGGAAATTATGGCAATTTTGATAATGCTTTGCTATATTATTTTAATTTTTGCCATTCTCATTTGTGTGACATATACCTATATGTATGGATTTTTTAATTTTTTATTTTTGGTAGGGCAATGAGGGTTAAGTGATTTGCCCAGGGTCATACATCCAGTAAGTGTCCAATGTCTGGTTCTGGATTTGAACTCAGGTCCTCCTGAATCCTGGGCTGGTGCTTTATCCAGTGTGCCACCTAGCTGTTCCTATATGTATGGTTCTTAAAACACATGTAGTGGGAGAAGAAAACATGGTGGTTGAATAAACACTGGCCTCTGAGTTAGAAGACTTAATTTAGAAAACCACCTATGATAATTCAGTGATGTGTGACCGTAATTAAGTTATTTATTATCTTAGGACCCCAGTTCTCTCTCCATAAAATTCATGTACCTTTTTAATTCACTTCACAGGGGAAACAAATCTTTATAAATCATAAGTACTATCTTCATGTGAATTATCACCATCATCATATAGTTCATACTCAACAAGTTATTAATTAAGTATTTGTATACTTAAGAGATGATATCTTATATTTAGGGACTATCTTGATGTCAAATATTCTTTGTCAAGTTGTCAAAATCATCAAATGTGTATATATTTTGCATTTTGATTCCCAAGGCTTATTATTTTTGATGCTCATTACACAGGATATATATATATATATATATATATATGCATATTAAAATGAAAATTACATCTGTGAGATAGTTCATTTATCAGCTATTTTGAAATCCAAAGCACCTAAGATATTATAATTTTCAATAGGCATGGAACAAGTATATTCTCTCTCTCTCTCTCTCTCTCTCTCTATGTGTGTGTGTGTGTCTGTCTATATGTATGTATGTATATATGTGTGTGTATATTTATATACTTGTTTGATGTAATAATGTACATCTACTTTGAAATGAAAGTAAAAGGCATATCTCATGTCCAGGAACATGCCTACTTTGAACCAAATCAGATATCTCTAAACAACTCTGCTTTTGCATCAGTAGAGAAAGCTGGATGAATCTAATCAAAGCTAGATGAATGTATTAATTTCTTTCCCCATCTCTTTATCTTCTTAATAATAAATGTTGTTGTTGTTTTTGTTGTTGTTGTTGTTGTTGTGTCATTTCAGTTGTATCTGACTCTTCATGACCCCATTTGGGGTTTTCTTGGCCAAGATATAGGATTGTTTAACTATTTCTTTTGCCAGTCATTTTACAGATAAAGAAACTGAAGAAACAATGTTAAGTGGGGTCTTCCTAACTCCTTGCCCAACATTCTATCCATTGTAGCACCCAGCTGCCCCAAAATAATTAGATTTACTTACTGGGTCTCTGATTTTTTCTTTTATTTATATATTCAGGTCTCCTGAAGCTAAAATGAGGCCTAGGCTTTGGAAGTAATAAATCCTATTAATCTTTACATTTTTATTATGAAACTGGAAGGAAAAAAGAAATTGTCATTAAACAGAAGCATAATTCATAGAACCTCCTTGGAGAGGCACAGAAAAAAAAATTGGCAAAGTTGGTTATATCATGTTTTCAGGATTTCATGTGTAAATTCATTGGTCATTTTGTGTTAATAATAAGTATTAGCCAAAACGTCACTGGAAAAATTACTACTTTATCCATCAATGTCTGTGGTAGAAGATACTGAGGTAGAAAAGTTATATGAAGAACCTAGTAACATCTACACTTTGTTGCTCAGTAACTTTAATGTAAAAATGGTTATAGGAAAGGCTAGCAAAATATATTTAAATGTTTTCTAGAATAAAATTCTAGCAAATCCAAAAGGTTTATGGACTATATAGAAGAATCCCACCTGTCATGAACAATTTTCATGAAAAAAAAAAGAATCTGGAAGCATCAAATGTAGTGAGGGCCAAATAACATTTAAACAATGAAATTGATTCTATTTTAACAGATGTGGAGGGTATTTTTGATATTGGGTAAATTCCTAAAAATATAGGAATAGAATGAGAAAATGGTATTTCATAAAATTAAAACAATTCCAAGATAACTTATATAAACAAGATGTCAGTACTGACAAAAGAAGAAATGGGTGGAGAAATATATTTTCATACAGTTTACAGCCATTTCCTAAAAAAAAAAAAAAATAACCAATTTGAGCCTAGAAATAAGAACAACGGCAGCATGGAACAAAAGTAAAAACTAAAAGTCATAGCTTTCAGTTAAATAATTCCATCGTTGTTACATACTTTGAAATGATTATACAAATGTTAAAGAAACTACTTATTCAATGATTTTTATAATATTATTTTCCATTGTAGCAAACAAACAAACAAGCTGGAAATGATCTCAGTGCTTAATAATTATATTAAGTAAATATGATTGGATGCTATAATGTAATTAATGCTGAAAGGTATGAAAATACAGATAAATTATGAATATTAATTCAGCAACACATCTGACAATTTCTCATACTGACCCTATGGATAAGATAGATGTGGGGAAGATGGAAGTTCATCTACATGTGTCTGGATACTGAAGACTGATTTTTTGTAAAGCAACAATCATTTATTGGATGATACCATATTGGAGAGAAGTCACTAGTAAAATTCCATAAAAATCTATCCTAGCCTTCATTTTTGTGCAAGTTTCATCAGTGACTTTGATGAAAGTAAAATATATATACTTATCATATTTGCAGATGGCAAATAGTTGGTAGAGATAAATTACATATTGAATGTCAAGAGCTGGATCTCAACAGACTAGATTGTAATTTAGTAGCTTTTAAGATCTTGTCCTCATCTGAAAAAATCACTGACAGCAGGATCAACCCAGACATTTACTCAGCACAATTCATTTCCATCTAATGGGTAAATTGTTCATCTACATGATTTTGCTTTGCTTTGTTTTATTTTGTTTTTTCCTTCCATAGTTCGCACTTGGGGATGATAGGCCCCGTGCTTTTTGAGGGTGCTAAACTGGACTGAAAAGTTTATATAACCAATGCACTTTGCTTCTGTTTATCCTTCATTTAAATTTAAATTAAATTAGCTGATTGTACATTGTTATGGTTTTTCATTATTACTATTAGCTAGTGTGGGAGGATTCAGAGAGAGAAAGATGTAAAGCCCGACAAAGCACAAGTACCCAAAGATAATGTAATGTTCAAATGATCTGTTATCTTTTTGAGGCAGATGCTTACTACTCTGGCAGAGTCTCCAATTTACTCATCCTTTTCATCTTTTTGTGATGCTTGTCTATGTTCTCCTAAAAATCCCCCCAAAGCTTTACTGTTGATATGCTGGAATGCTTTCTCCAAGCCTAGCAATAGAGCATTAAAAGGAAAATCCATCTGTGTTATTCCTCAGTTTGACTTGATAAATGCTTAAATCTTTTTTTTTGTAGCCATAAATTTCCTTAATTCATTTTTCAATGAGTCTTAATTCAATGATTTGTTCAGTAGACATAAAATATGCCAATAAATATTCTCAATATTTTTCCCATCCTGGACCTTCTCATGTTCAGTTGTTTTAGTATAATGACTATTCTCTTTGTTTTCTTTAATACTATTTCTACTTCCTCATTTCACACATCAAGGACTATGATGTTGGGGAATCCATAAGTTGTAACTTCATGTACCTGATGATTAAATTAAATTGTCATTGGAATCTTGACAAATCTTTTCCATTTTTCCGGTTCTCTTTCTAATGTACTTTTACGTGTACCTGGTGATTGATTGTGGCAGAATCATTAATTGGGGTATAGCATCCATATGTACAGAGGGAATGGAGGCACAGTTGAAATGCAAAACCCAGAAACATTTATTGGCTGACTAAAGCACACTTACCCACAGGGAACAGTACATCTGGTATGTCTTATCCAAAGATTGGAAGTTTCTGAAGGGGTTTATATGGTTTAAGGCAGAAGAATAAGAGGAATTCAGAGTATCCAGAACCAGGATGTTTGTTCAAGCTTTGTCCATTTGGGGCTGGTATGAACCACTTTGAGCCAGTCCTGTTGTTGCTGGAATAGCAGACATGTTCCAGGTTCATCCAGTAGACACCAAAAGGATCACTCATATGACAAACTCAAGCAACAAACATTCTGCCTCCTGATTGGCTGATTTCAATTCCAGGTTATTTCAGCCTGTCTTGAGGGAGTTCAAGCAAATGAAGGTGATTAGCAAACCCATTATTCATTCTATTTTAATACCTTGATGATCTGGATTACTTGGGTCTCACATCTAGAATAACAATCTTTTCCTTTCATCTTCTAATATTTCTCCTTGTTTTCCGAAGAAATATTGCTACTAAGAATCATCAACTCTTCTCCTTCATACAATTTTGTGAATAACTCTGCATGCCAAACTGGCTTTGTTTGGCTACTATATCTCTCTAATGGGCAACAAGATCAAGTGTTTGTAGGTGACTGATTTCTAAGGGGTTTTTTTTGCCTCCTTATTGTAATGATTATAATGATTATAATTCATTAAGCAAACTCCCATAAAAAGTAGTAATAATCCATATTAATGTCAGGTCTACTGATTATTTCCCCTTTAATTATGAGTGCTTGTTTGACCTTAAACAAGCCACTTCCCTGGACCTCACCATCCTCATTACAGAAAATTAGGAGGTTCACATCAATGTCCTCTGAGTTCTCTTTCAGCTCTAGATGTATGATCATATGATCTAATTTTTCAGTGTTAGGTATTCAGATAAGTCAGGGTGTAGCTGTTTTGATTGTGTGCCATATTGTCTCACTTCTATTATTCTTTTTTTTTTTGCTTGTTCTATAATACAGTCTATTATAACCATCATGCATGTCTTTATTGCTCTGGAAATGATCCACAATTTTAATTCCATAGAGACTATTTGACTTCTTAATTGCAATTTAAAAATCATTAAAGTTTGCTTGTTAAAAAGACAGGGTTGGGGACAGCTAATTGGAGAGGGCAGTTAGGTGGTGCACTGCATAAAACACCTGCCCTGGATTCAGGAGGAACTGAGTTCAAATGTGACATCAGACTCCTGACACTTAGTAGCTGTGTGATCCTGGGCAAGTCACTTAACCCTCATTGCCTTGTCAAAGAGGGAGGGGGAGAGGTGGGGGAGAGGGAGAGAGAGAGAGAGATTTTGATTTTGATTTTGATTTTGATTTCTGGACCTTGGCAAGAGTTACATAGTTACTCAAATACAGCCCAACTCCCTCATTTCCTCCAATTAATTTCTAGGTTCCCTTCATTTTCTATCTGTGACAACTGTACTAGGCGTTCATAGTGAACTCATAGATTTCTAAGGGTTTTCCACCAATAAACTATAATAGTCTGGACATTATGCATTCTTTATTAATTTTAATTTTCCTATGTGGATAATTAAGAGCAAATTATATTGTAGTGTTCTAGGGCTTGATTTAGGTGACACTATATATCCTCCACAAATGGAAGCATCTGCAGGAACTTAGCATCTTTGGGGAATTAAAGTATATTGTAATTTAATTTAATTTGTTGTCTTATCAACAAATTACATGAGCTGTGATTATTTTATGCTGGTATTTTAGTTTGTGTTCATTGTGAGCTTTGCAATATAAAATAACCCAGAATCCCATGTAATAACATTTCTTATAGCCTTTTAATACATGATAAAACCACCTCCTCTAATTCCTTTTTTTGACTAAGCAAAAGATCTCTAAGACATTCTTCTATTTGACTGAAACCTTTTGACACCTTCTGAATCTACTTATATCAAGAATGCCAGGGGGGAAGCTAGGTGGTACAGAGGATAAAGCACTGTCCCTGGATTCAGGAGGACCTGAGTTCAAATGTGGCCTCAGACACTTGACACTTACTAGCTGTGTGACCCTGGGAAGTCACTTAACCCTCATTGCACCACAAAAAAATGCCAAAAATAGATGGTTCTAGGATACTGAGTTCTTCTAGTCCTCATATTCTCTTTTATCTATTTTAGCCACTTATTCTATCATTTCCTTCCTTCCCCCTATTACCCTTCTCTGCTTCAGTCATTGTTTCTCTTTTCTCTCTCTGTCCATTTCTGCCTCTCTTTCTCTCTTTGTGTCTTTGACTCTCTTCTTATCTGTTTGTTTCTGTCTCACTCTCTGTCCCTCTCTGTGTGTCTCTCTGTTTCTGTCTCTATGTCTTTGTCTCTGCATCTGTCTCTTTATTTCTGTCTGTCTCTCTCTCTGCACCCCCCCCCTCTTTTTCCCTTCCTTGAAACTACAATTACCACATGAGCATTTTTTTTTCCTGGGTGGGGAAAGGAAGGAGGAAAATCTTTCCGGGGACACAGAGCAAAGAACAAAAACCTTTAACCTTTCCCACCTGAAAATAATTGAAAATTTTCAAGAAATGACAGTATTTGAATTGTATTTCATATTGAGGTTTATGTTAAGGTCAGAAATCTTGGGTAAATTTTTTTCTGCTTAAAGTAGAAAAATGAAAATGCCATCTTGTCACATATTTTTTACCTTGGGTATAAGCAAATGTCTGCAGTTTGGGGTAAAAAAAAAGAGGGAAAAGTAAAGCTTTCTAATTTCACTGTATAGGCAGTCGTGCCTTTTTAAATAATAAAGGAAAATTCTATTAAATGCCCAATTCTTTGACAATAAATATTTAATATCTTCCTATATAGTTTTTTTCTTTCTTATAGCTGACATCATTTTCCTAATATTATACAACTGTCATTTTCCTTAATCTGCAATTTGAAGAAGTTCATGTCACCTTCTACTATGTATATATAAATTCTGATATTTTCCTAGGAGGCTGTTATATGGGTGTGAAACAAAAGTCCTTAGGTTATCAACTAGATAGATGTCTGTGACATTCCTGTTCTAATAATGAATAGAAAATAAACACAATATTCTTGAAATACTTAAAAATTATTTTATTATTTACAAACTGAAAATTTCAAACTTAATTTCACTTCATTAGAATTGAATACAACACAGAGAAAACGTTTATGATCCATAACCCTCTTGGAATAATTAAACTATGAATAATTGATGTGGGCTCTAGGACCATTACCATTCCAAGGTGGCTTGAGAAATGAATTGTCAGAACTCCAAGAGATAAGGTCAAAGGATACAAATCATTTCCAAAGAGAATACTGAATCTCTCAATAATTCTCTGAAAGAATGGTCCAAATCACAAATAGGGAAACACAAATTAAAACAACCCTGAGGGGCAGCTAGGTGGCACAGTGGATAGAACACTGTCCCTGGAGTCAGGAGGACCTGAGTTCAAATCTGGCCTCAAACACTTGATACTTACTAGCTGTGTGACCCTGGGCAAGTCACTTAACCCCAATTGCCTCACAAAACAAACAAACAAACAAACAAAACAAAACAAACCCTGGGGTTTGGCCTTCCATACATCAGATTGACAAAAATGACATTGATGGGGCTGTGGGACAACAGCTGCAGTAAATGCACTGTTGGTAGATTTGTAGAATATTATAATCAAATTGGAAAGCAATTTGAAACTATATTAGAAAAGTTACTAAATTACATATACTTTTTGGCCCAGTGAACTAAGTTTTAGGCCTATACTCTAAGTCAAATCCTGAGAGGATGGTTATTATTGTTGTTAATTATAATCATATGTGTTTCTAGTAGCATTTTATAGTAGCAAAATAAAAGCAAATAGAAAAAAATTGTTGTGCATAGATTGGCAAATTATTGGAGAAACTATAAGTTTGAACAGACTGAATGGATGTAATGTAGTACTATTCTATTCTAAGTTATGACAAATTTGAAGAATTCTGAGAAACTTTAGAAGTTAAGTATGAGCTGTAACAGATATAACTCGAACATAGGAAAAAAACATATATCATAATCACATTTGTGTAAAGTAAGGCTTCTTAAATTTTTCCCACTTGCTACCCCTTTTATCCTGAGAAATTTTTACCTGACCTGGAGAATGTAGATATATAAAATAGGTGCACATACCCTTTGACTGTTGTCAATTTTTTCATGACCCCCACATTCATTTCCGTGACCCAATATGGGGTTATAACCAACAGTTTAAGAAGCTTTGGTATAAAGTAGAAAACAGTAGCAAAAACATCAAAACACTGCACTGACTAATTTTGATTCCAGAGGACTAATGGGAAAAAATAACCTCTCTCTTCTCCTCTTGGATAGAGTGGAGGATTTTGTGGAATGAAGCATATTTTCAGACTTAGCCAATGTGCTATTTTTTTTGCACCTTCAGATTTATCTTGGTAACAAAGGAGAGATTTTATAAGAGGAGATTGTTAGAAAGTAAAAGTGGTGTAACAAAAGCTTCAATAAAATCTAAAAATGAAAAAAGGATAATAATTTTAATTGAAATTTGTTAAACTATCAAACCCACATGACAACATAATAGAAGAGTCTCGATAGTTTTGAGATTAGGCAAAAAAAAAAATACAAAACCTGCTATTATTGTCTATCATGAATAATCCAGGAAATCAAGAAATATTAGGATTCTCAAGGTCCATATACTCCATCTGTTACATGAAAAGAAATTACCTCTAGAACATACTAAACAAGTTGACTGAAGCTCTTCAGTAAGGGGAATTCCACTACCTCCAAAAACAGTACATTTCACTTTTGAATAAATAATAGTTAGAAAAGTTTTGTTTGTTTTTCCCCATAAATCACGACTCTCCACAACTTGTTCCCATTGCCCCATGTCCCTAATTGGAAACCAGAATGGAAGATTTTTAATTCTTCTTCCTTCATGAGGTCCCTGCAAATACTGGAAGAGAAAATATGGCTCCCATGAGTTTCCTAAATTCTCTAATCAAAGTATCCCTAGTTCCTTCATTTGCTATTTCTATGGAACCTTTCTCTGAATACTTTACAGCTTATCAATGTCCTTAAACTGACATGCTTAGAAGTCAATACTCTATTCCAACTGAGTTCTGAATAGGTTATGCAGAGAGACTTTCACCTCCTTATTCCTGTATTGTATGACTCCTTTAATGGACTCCAAGATCACATTCACTGTTGACTATATATCACATGGCTGAATCATTGAGTTACTAGTCTACTGAAAGCTCCAGATCTTTTTTTCCCCAGAAAACAAATTAATTGCATTCTAATCATGTTTCACCCATCTTACATGTGTAATGTTGATTTTTTAAAATCTAACTTGGCAATAATCCCTACTGAATTGGATTCAGTGTCATTCCCTAGTCAAAATCTTTGTGATCCCATCTCTGTCATCCAATTTGTCAACTATCCCTTACACCTTTGGGTCATCTGATGAGCATCCCATCTATAAGTTTTCCAAGTCATTGATGAAAATACTTAATAGCTCAGAACCAAGTACAACTGGGGCACTGCACTCCTGGTTAGCAATGCAATAAATAACCAAAACCAGCACTAGTATAAGAGATTGCATGTAAAGAAAGTAATTATTATCTCTACTTCCTTCCCGATATATCTCTTCTTTTAAAAAAAATACATATATTAACATAGTATACAAATGGGGAATCACTTAGCATAAAGGTACTTAAATTGGGAATATCATATATTAAAGAAGTCTCTACTACAATTTCCACTGAGATAAGCACTCTGAGGGCAGTAGGATTAGTAAGAAGAATATTGGTAGTACTAAGACAAACAGCTTCCATAATCATATGGGCGTTACTATACCTAGATCTAGTTCATTATGTAGATTGGTATTCTACATGTATTATGTAGCATATATATCTTTATATATGTATGTGTACTACTCTTGTGCAAGGTGAATCATTTGCACCATCTGCATATCTGGACTTAAGACAATTTTCTGAGCTACCTAGTGCTTGCCTGTGAGCATACATGCTCATGTGCATACATACACACACACACACACATGCACACATGCAGAGGGAGGGAGGGGGAGAGAGAGAGAGAGAGAGAGAGAGAGAGAGAGAGAGAGAGAGAGAGAGAGATGCTACCATAGAATGAGAAATATTTATGTTATATGATATCTTTGTAAATTGGCAGGGCACGGTGGGCAGTTTTGCAGATTTACATCATTTAGCACACAGATGGAAACCAGTGGTTTCCCAGTATGAGTTCTTTTCTGTTTTTGCTTCTCTCAGAGTCTCTGCTTAATTTAGGGGGAGAAGTGATTTTGCTTGAGGGATTCTCTTCATCTACTTAATGTTTCCTGCTGCACTTATGACCAGAAGGGAATAGATTCTACCCTCTTACCCTTTCAGAAAATTGGCACACTATTTGCCCTTTTCTAGTCCAGTGACATTTTTGTCTTCCATGCTCTTTAAGACATCAAGAAAGGTGGCTCAGCAATCACATCTGTGAAGTTTTTCCTTGTTTATTTTGCTTTATTTGGGCATACTCTGTGTTTTCCCCCAACAATATATGATTTATCTAGATTTGGTGAGTTAAACTCATTTGAAGGAGCTGTTATCTTTTACTGTCTCCATACACATTTGGTTTCAGCTGCTTGTTAGTCATTTTGGGGGGAAGAGGAGGGGATAGAGTTCTCTTTCCCAATCCAAAGATCATTTCCAAAGGAAGAGAAGACAAAAGAAAACTAAGTGTTGAATCATTCAGCCTTAACATCAATGTTAACCCAACTAATGAAGGTTTCTTTGATCTTTCTCTTACCATCAATATAACTTTAACATACTACACACACTGATGGCAGCTAGGTGGCACAGTGGATAAAGCACTGGCTCTGACTTCAGGAAGACCTGAGTTCAAATCCAGTCTCAAACACTTGAAACTTACTAGCTGTGTGAACATGGACAAGTCACTTAACTCTCATTGTTCTGCAATAAATTTTAAAAAATAATCTTAAAAAAAAACATAGTACACACATGCACACACAGCAGATTTGGGGGGGTATGTTTTAATATCACTTTTGTTTACTCTAAAGGCATAACATTTTTCTTAGAGAACATTTTTTTTTCATTGAAATAATTTTCCTTTGTGTTTTTAGAATTTTGTGATTGAGAACTCTCCCATACTTCTTGGGCTGACTTTTCCTACAGATTATTGGACCACTTGGTCCTACTTATTTTGTTTCCTGAACCTCTAAAGTAAATGTCTAAAAATCTAAAGTGAACATCAGACTTTCCTCTATTTGCATCTACTTCTCTATTATGAACTCTATTGTGGATTAGTCACATTACCAACAATGTTCCTTTCATTTCTTCTTCAGAAAGTAATTCCTACTTGTTGGTCAAAACTAACAACATACCAGCAGGTCCTTTGTCACTTTCTTCACCTTTTAAAAAGTGAAATGGTTACCTGATCTTTTTGCCAAGTGATAGATCCTCAACAGCTATCCAGATATGGTCACTGAAGTTACCCATCAATGCCTCCATCAATATAAATTTATTAAATCCTTACTGTGGCAGACATTGTTTTGATCAATAAGGATGCAATGTAAAAAAAAAAAAAGTTCTTGCAGTTACCTTGCAATGGGGGAGACAAACTATATACATATTTATATGCACATGTATGTATATGTGTGGATGGATGGATGTACACTACATACATGATAAATGAAGACTAGATTGGCGATACCCTTAAAGGAGAAGGTACTAGTGGCTATGGAGGATGAGAAAGGCCTCCTAGAGAAGGTAGATTTTGAATTGGACATTGAAGGAAATCAATGATTTTACAATCAAGAGATTGAGAGAGGGATCATTCCAGGCAGGGGGACAGACAATGCAAAAGCTTCCACACCAGAGTCATATAACTGTATGTGAAAAAGAGTAAGAATCCCAGTATGATTAGATTTTCTATGAGTTTTTTTGTCTTGATTCCTATAATATATTTTTTTGTTTGTTTTGTTTTTTTGTGGGGCAATGAGGGTAAAGTGACTTGCCCAGGGTCACACAGCTGGTAAGTGTCAAGTGTCTGAGGCTGGATTTGAACTCAGGTACTCCTGAATCCAGGGCCAGTGCTTTATCCACTGCACCACCTAGCCACCCCCGATTCCTATAAATATATTTTTTTAAAGACTAAAACTCTTTTTCTCACCTCGACTTAAAATGCAGTAGTCCCTTATGGATCAATATCAATGATGAACAATAGGAAAGCAATACTTACTCCATTTTTCTGACATGGGCTGTTTGTCCCTCCTTGGGAAGCCAAGGGGCTATGTGATTTGGTGGGAACATATTAGTGTCCTATTCATGTTTCATTCTATTTAACTTCCTGATTTTCCTTAGCCATAGTACAACTCAAGTTATTGATAGCCTCAGCCACCTCTTGTTACAGTTATTATAGGCATGAAACATCTCCCTCTACCCTGCCCCTGTGAAATCCTCTTAAATTATTTATTTTTTCCAGGTGCTTTGAAGTGTAACTATGAAAATATATTATTTTCCTACTGTTAATCTTTGTACACATATTTTCAAAAATTCTACTAGTTTCCTGAATTAATTAGGAGTCCATCTCCTTAATATAAAATATTAATCCACCACCTTTTTTATCTACACTATTTTTGTTTGATATTATATCTTTCCATAGTTATTCTAGTCATGTGCTCTGTCAATTCTTAATAACAGCTATGATTTCAATTTTAGGTCTATTTTTATCAACTTTGTTGCCCTTTCCCTTTGCATTCAATTTTAGACTAAGACATAAATTTCCTTGCTAGTTCTCTCCTTATATATTCTCTTCCAATGATTATTGGTCCTTTCTTCCTACCTGGTACCTGTTACTCTCTGTGATATAAGGTATTTGAATAGTTTTCTCCTTTATGTGTATTTTTAGTTCAAAGTCCTCTATTTGATTTCCAAGACTGTTGGCAAAATATATGTATCAACTTTTATTAGTTTCCTTTCACACTATTTTTTAGCTATAGTAAAGAAATACACATTTCTTCCTCAAGAACAATCTTAGAAGTGAAATGTTCCCTTCTGCTTCCCCTTTCTCTTATGAATTTCCTAAATTCCCCAGTATTAGTGTAAAAACACCATATTTCTTGAGAAGTCAAAGATTAATAAGAGTCTTTAAATTCATAAAAATATTTTATAACTATAATGCAATATTATTTTTTGATACTACATATTTAATTATATATTTTAAAATTGTGGTCCTGAGAAGGGATACATAAGACTCAACAGGTTGCCAAAGCAGACTGTGACACAAAATGCTTAAAAATTTAAGTCTTCAGGATTTTTGTGTCATCACTATTTGCCTGAGACATTACAATTCTGTTTTATTTTTCATACTTAATAAACTTTTTATGTACTGACTAACAGAGTAGTTCTAAAACCATAGCTTCTGGAAGAACTACTTATTTTTGCCTGTCTTGTACCTCTCCTCAAACTTGACCTTGGCCTCCCTTCTTCCCTTACATTTTAGTGCATGGTAAGGAATACATCCTTTTTAACAACTGTTTTGTCCAATTGGATATTCATAGAGTATCTGGTGGACATGAGCTCATGGTTGTAGTTATAAACTTTCACGAAGGACTTGATTTTCGATCTCTCGGCAATCTTCATTTTGCCCATTGCTGTGGTCACCTTTCGAGGGTAGCAGTCAATGCCTGCCACCAAGGCCTGGTTGTAGGGCGTATCAGATGTCCCATCATCAATGTTATTTACAATGATGGCTTTGCACCTGGAGTACCTCCCCACCCTCAGCCAGGACCAGCACCACTTTCCCGGGTTTTCATGAACTTGCCCATTTTGACATGAAGCCGAATGCTCCTGCAGCTGAAGAAGAAGAAGAAGAAGAAGAAGAAGAAGAAGAAGAAGAAGAAGAAGAAGAAGAAGAAGAAGAAGAAGAAGAAGAAGAAGAAGAAGAAGAAGAAGAAGAAGAAGAAGAGGAGGAGACATTACAATTCTTAACAACGCCTTCTTGCCTTCTACATTTCCTCTGTTAGGATTTGTCACTACACAAATAACCAGATATGTCCAATGATTATCAGCTTCTACAATCTATGAAGTCCTTCTCTCACATTCCAATTATATGCCCTGAAAAGACAGCAGCATTATATTTTTGTGTCTATTTGACAAATAGCTTCCTTAACATTATACATTGTTTCTTCTACTGAAAATCATTAGCTTGCCTCTCACATGACAGCACCTTTGGATCCAAGTAATTATTCCTTGTAGAACAAGAAGCTGTTTCACTCCAACGAGACAAGGCCCCCTTTTCTGTTCTTCTGAAATGCTCCATACCTATTTGTTTTATAGTTGTTTCAGTCATATCCAATTCTTCATGATGCCATTTGGGGTTTTCTTAGCAAAGTTACTGGAGTAGTTTGTTATTTTCATCTCCTGCTCATTTAACAGATGAGGAACTGAGATAAATAGGATTAAGGAACTTGCCCAGGGTCACACAGCTAGTAAGTGTCTGAGGCTGGTGTTAAGGGCTAAAATTCTAGCTAAACTGTCTAAAATATCTAATGAGTGGTCGCCAATAAATTATAAGCTTTAGCAAGAGTTAGACTTTTAAGCATTTATTAAGGAGAATAAGAATTTGGTAAAGAGAGAGAAAGGCCTAGATTCCTATCTATTAAAGGGAGAGCACATTTCTAGCTCCGCTCTCCACCAGAGTCCAGAGGAAAGAGAGCGCGAGACTGAGCACCAGTCTCTTCCTTCCTCCTCCCACTAGCCTGTGTCACTTCCTGACTCCTCGTCTTGCCCTCAAAGACCTTCGTTTCATGGGCAGAACTCTTCTACAGTAAGTCTCCAGCAGGTGGCGTCATTCCAATCGTTACAGTCCCCCCTGTTGTTCCTCAAGAAACAAAATGTTTCCTTGACGGAACAGTAAAAACAATATGATAACTATTGCTAACTAATAATATGTGAACAACAATATAGAAAAGGAAGAGAGGAAAGTTTTGTCCAGAGGGGCGATTTTTTTTTTGTCCTCATGAACCGACGCTTTGACATTAGTCTTGCAAAGGGAGGGCCTCTGCAGAGAATACATGTTACAGATGGTGTATATTATAACAGAAAGAGAAAAAAAACAACAAATCAAAACTGTTCATTTAAAGTTTCTGAAAGTCTTTTCTCAGATGTCCTCTAGGTGTAGTCGTGGAATGGAAGTCTTTTCAGGGGTTGATGTGTGGATGCTGGTAATCAGCCAGGAAAATTTCCTACAAAATTGAGCTTAACACAACTTTAAAATAGCTTTGTCTATAATCAAATCAAACAATGAAAGTTCTCAAAAACATGTCTAAGGGAATACAGAATCTTAGTTGTTACACATGAAACATATAATAAAACAAAAATTGAAACATTCTTTAAAATTATAATATTACTATAGTCCCCCCCTTATGGAGGGTAATTGAGAAGACAATTGCTGCAATATTAATTATTAAAAATAATTTTTATCTGTTTCATCACTTTTTGCATCATCTGCCTAATTATCCTCATGCCATTATGAGAAATTAGAAAATCTAATATAATTGGTAACAGGTGTCAAGGCCAAATTCAACACTGTATTTATCATGACACCTGAGATAATTATGGGGGTTACCATAAAAGAACAGAGAAATGATGGGATATGAGCATTCCCACACTTGAGCAATATGTACTGCCCATGCAGTATGCCAGGCTTAAAATAGGTGGATGGAATATATGTCCATGCCACCGAACATATTGGAGGAAACTGAGTCAGACTTAATCAGATGCATGGGATTGAGATGGTCCATGGCATCAGGCATATAGGAGGGAGCATAGAAGCCAGGTGTAGAAGTGAGATGGGTGGGATCAATACTTCCAGCCATCTGTACAATATTGTGGGGAAAAATAAAATAAAATATTAAACCAAGAGAATCCAACCTCAACATTTGTCAAAAGCCGTTCCCTTGGCCATACCTTGACTTCATGCATGTCTCCCCTCATGTGACAGTTCAGTGTCTGCTCTTGCATGTATTCCTCTTGTGATTGGATGGCATCTTGGCCAACTGGCATCTGATAACTCAGAATAAAGGCAATTAATGTCTTAAATGATAAGTTCCCATAATCCAAGTCTCATATGGATTTAAAAATTGAGGATAATAAATGATTGCAAAAAATGTGAATACATCTTGACTCAGAACACAATATATAATTATGCAACAATTTCAAATAATACCCCTTTTTTGTACTTAGTATACAATTACTTTTGTGAAAAATCAGAACATATTTAAATACAAGTTAAAACACAACAGAATCTCAAAGAAAACTTTTTTTAAAAAAAGAAAACTTTTACAAATGTTCCCCTCTTTTTTTTTTTTTTTTGGAATATGCTTATCAAAAATAATACTTCTAGAATCAATTTACACTTGCCATGGCAACCAATTTGCCAGGGAAATGCTTTAAAGAGTTTGATCAAATAATCAGTTGAGAAAAAATAACAAAAACAAATAACTCAGAATATGGGAGCACAATACTCCTAGAATTAACATTGTATTATGAAATCAAAACCATGTTTCAAAATTAGATAGATGAATGAATAGAAGAAAATACACGTGGAATAATAAAAGACAATGAAATTCAAACTAGGGAAATCTAAATGAATATGAACTTAATATTAATAAGAGTATTACAAAATATAAACTTGATTGCATGACTATAAAAAGCTTTTACAAATATTCTCCTTGTTTTAGAAACTAAGTATAAGACAATCTCAAAAACATTAAAATCTCTATGAAAATAAATCTATACCATTAATTCCAAAATGTATATGTAATAGCATAGAAATCCTATGTAACCTCTGAACTGACATTAATAATCTGAGTGAATTCAGAACACTCTTGATTCTGATATCTAAAATCCCCAATACTCATATCAATACCTTGCTGCTTACTTCTACATTTCTGTACAATATATACCCTTCCATGGCAAAAGAAGCAGAGTCTTGAACTATGTTGATAATTGTCATTCTTATTCAGCTTAAGTTTTTCTTCTTTAACCCCTCTATATTGTCTGTCAGTCTTTTCACCATACAAATGCTTTATAATATTACTAATTAAAGACAAAAGCAGGTTAGCAAAATCACGAACAAAACGGGCATATGTGGAACTTAAAGGGCTTTCTAAGGTTGTCTCAGAAGCACAGCCAGGCTGGGGAAGGGCTGAGCCTGAAGCTGCAAATGTAGTTAGAGAAAGTTGAGCATGCGCATCAGTTCTCTGGACTTCCCAGGCAGGGGAAGCAATGGGCTTGGCCATGGGAGGAGAAGAGGGTTGGGTCTGGAGAGGAGGGGAGGGACCAGCGCAATTTGAATCAGACTTGATTTTGAACTCAGGCCTGGATTCCTCTTCCCCCACTTTGCCTCCAGGTGCTAGGGGATTAAAAGCTTCTAGAGGGTGGGTCATTGCCTCCAGGCATGCAAAATTAGAGCAACAATTAGTGTTAGAACTGGGAAAAGCTGCAGGAATCTCTTCAGGTTTCTCTGAAAAAGCATGGTTGGGAGAGGGAGTGATATTTCCTTGTGTGAGTAAGTTGCTGGCTCTTCTAACAAAAATAAAAAGAAAAATAGAAAATCCACAAAAACAAAGCATTAACATGATCTTATCTCCCATTCGTCTGGTTAAACAGACTAAAATAAAAAATAGGATAATTAGGGAGTTTAAAAGGTCCATTCGAAAAAATTTAAAGGAAAACACAGCCAGTACACCAGTACTTAGCAGTTAAAGGGAGAGGGAGGGGAAATTTCTTACCCAACCAGAAGATCAGAAGAAGACTGAGGTTTAGCTTTCCTCTTCGTGGTCAGCCATCTGTTAAGGGCTAAAATTCTAGCTAAACTGTCTAAAATATCTAATGAGTGGTCGCCAATAAATTATAAGCTTTAGCAAGAGTTAGACTTTTAAGCATTTATTAAGGAGAATAAGAATTTGGTAAAGAGAGAGAAAGGCCTAGATTCCTATCTATTAAAGGGAGAGCACATTTCTAGCTCCGCTCTCCACCCGAGTCCAGAGGAAAGAGAGCGCGAGACTGAGCGCCAGTCTCTTCCTTCCTCCTCCCACTAGCCTGTGTCACTTCCTGACTCCTCGTCTTGCCCTCAAAGACCTTCGCTTCATGGGCAGAACTCTTCTACAGTAAGTCTCCAGCAGGTGGCATCATTCCAATCGTTACACTGGATTTGAACACAAGATGAATTTTGCCAACTCAGGCCAGACACTATCCACTGTGCCACCTAGATGTTGCTTCTATACCTATCATGTATAACCAAATATTCAGTGGCTGGTCTCCCTCACTTTATGAACATCATATATTTCATCCTTCAACCTACTGACTCCAATTAACTTTTTCACATTTTTAAATCCTCCTTGATAAATTTCATCTTTTTAGGAAATACTTCTTTCTCTCTGATTATGTATGAAGAAGGTGCTTTCTAAAGTGCCATATGATTTATGGTCTATTATGGGAACAGTTTGGAGCACATTTTCAATGAGATCTCTATTTGATTATTAATGTTTATAATGATGTAAATTAATTCTTGAATCAACAAAACAAAGTGTTCATTATAGTTCTAGGGTTAAATGCATCTTTGTTTATTCTAGTTGTTTGAAAATTATTTATGTATAGTGTGTGTGGTAACACTATTAAATCATTCAGTTGTATAGAATATCCCACACTTCACCATGAAAGTAATTAATCAATCAATAAACATTTACTAAGGGCCTGCTATGTCCCAACAGCTGTGCTAAGTGCTAGGGATAGAAAAAGACAGTTCCTACCTTCAAGGGAGATACAAATTTCAAACAAACATAATCAAAGAAAGTCACATATACAGGATAAATAAGAAATTATTAACAGAGGAATGACATTTTAATTAAGAGGTGTTAGAAAGCAGAAATTTGACTTTAATCATATAATGTTATTGTTATTTGAAACAATTTATATGTGCCTTTTTGGAGATATATTCCTTACAAATATTTCAACTTATGAGCACAGTTGTGGAAAATGATGTTATAATAATAATATGAATTATAATGAATAATATTGAACTCAACAGTAAAATGATAGAATACTCCTTTAACATATATTTCATTTATGAATGTGAGATTTCCAAATTATGTCATTTTTTCTCCCCATTAAATTACTTGGATATATTGAGACCTGATAAAAATGTCACACAAATGATTTAGATAATGAAAGACTGATATTTAAACTAACAAATTCCTTGATGGATCAGTTTGCCTAAGTTGTGTATGTGTGTTTCCAAATAGGATATCATCCTCTTTGAATTTCTGTCCTTTCCTGTTTTCAATGGTCGGGTTCTCATGTGCTATCCTAAACTTGGCATCTAAAAACATGTTTTTGCAATGACTTGAGGCAACTTCAATGGAAGGTGCCAAGCACATTCACATGCCATCCACAGAACAGCTGTGGTTATTACTTTCTGTGTTGCTTGTGAACCATAAAGCATGATGCTTTTGAAAGGCCAAATGTAAAAGCTAGCTGTTAAAATAGAACCTGCCATTTAATAGATTAGCAAAGTGCTAAAAGTGATAAGATATTTCAAAAATGCCACAGAAATTAGGCAAAATGACCCATCAGGGTATTTCTTAGGTTTAAATCTAAGCCTCTTATTATCTAAAACATTTGGGTGAAATTTTTTAACAAGGTCCCAACACACCATAGCATATTAATGAGAAAATAAAGTGATATCACTTGAAAATCTCTTCTTTACAAATAAACGATATCTTAAAGGGATCTTATGTCACTTTACTAAACTATAAGGTAAATAATAATCATGTAATATAGTAGAATTCCATCATTCATACCAAGAAGACAGGATTGAATTCTCAGCTCTTGAGGGCATTGGGAGAGGAGATAAATCTATGACCAGCCCCTTTAAATTCATCTTATAGTACTATTTATTACTGGTCAATCTACTTAAAAATAAGCTTTGACCAGTTTTCAAAGAGATACATCCAATTAAAAATACATGTATGGGAATAAAGATCTTTTCTTAAACTGGACATTCTGATTTGCAAATCAATGTGGATTTGGTATAGGCCCAGGGCACCCCAAAATTCTCTGGGGAACATCAAAGAACCTTCTCCTTGAGAAACTGAACCAGAGGACAGAAACGCCTAGAGAGATAAGTGGAACCAGATCTGAATGAGCTAACTCCATGACCCCTACCCTTCATTCTAGTCTCCCTCAACTCTGGGGTGATAAGATTAGGTGTGGCTGTTTCCTTTGTGTCCTGAGGAGATGGCTTCAGAGATCTGTAGCCACCCTTCACCTAATTCCTCCAGCCACCACCAGTGGGGGATGGTCCTCCCTCACTAAAGGAACTTTCCAGTCAGATAGATAGTCAACCCCACGAGTCCTCTATAAAAGTACCTGCCAGTCTCCTGCTTGAGGAGATTGGTATCTCAGGGCCACTCTCTCTGTGCCATGCCTTTCTCCCCATGAGAAGTCCAAGGGCTTCTTCATGGTTTCTCTTCCCTTTCCCCTTCCCTGAAATAAACTATCTTCTTATTCTAACTGTTTTTGTGTGCAAGAGGAATTCCTAAGGACCCCAAACCCCTATCCCTTCCCAAACACCCAACCCCATTTTCCCCATGACAGATTTTATCTCTGGATCAGCTATACTTATTAGAATCATAGGAAGATGGCAATTGAGTTCTTCTGCCAAGCTCAATGCCAGGATCTGCTGCAGTTCCATCCCTGAGACAAAATTGTAAAGGTCATAGTTAACAGATTTGGCTGTGTTGTGTTCCTGATGAATGGACTACATTCACTTCAGGCAGAGAAGATATTGTGGTCATCAATGACTCCTTCATTGATCTGAACTATATGATTTATATGTTCTAATATGATTGCATCCAAGTTCAAGTTCAAGAGCTTTGTCAAGACTGAGAATGGAAAGCTGATGATCACTGCTAAAGTCATAAAAATCTTCTAGGAGCATGATCCTACCAGTATTAAATGGGGAGATGTAAAGTTTTCTGATGTCTTTACCACCATGGGAAAGGCCATGAATCACTTGAAAGGTGGAGCTAAATGGATATTATTTTTACTGATCACCTTATGTTTGTGATGGGAATGAACAATGAGAAATACAACTATTCTATTAAGATTGTCAAAAATACCTTCTGTACTACCAACTACCTAAACCCCCTTGCCAAGGTTATTCATGATACTTTGTCATTGTGGACTCATGACCACAGTCCATGCCATTATTCCTACCAAGAAGATGGTAGATGGCCCCTCCGGGAAATTGTAGAGTGATAGATATTGCACTCCCCAAAACATAATCCCTGCTTCCCCTGGTGCTGCTAAAGCTATAGGGAAGTTCATACCTGAGCTAAATGGAAAATTCACAGGCAGGACTTTCTGTTTCTTCTCTCAGATCTGTGGATCTGACCTATCATTTGAAGAAACTTGCCAAATTAGATGCTGTCAAAAAAGTGTTGAAACAAGTGTCAGAGGTACCTTTAAAAGTTGTCTTGGGCTGCACAGAGTACCAGGTTGTAACCTGATCACAGCAATATCCATTCTTCTACTTTTGATGCTAGTACTGGTATTTCTCTTGTTTAACCTGGAAATTAAGGAAACAATCAATATAGGAGAAATAAGGTCTTTAATTGGGGCAGAGGAACTATAGTTTGTGGTATCACAAAGCTTGGAAACTAGGAATATCCAAAGATGGGAACCAGAGGACAGGGTTTTTGTGAGGTAACAGAACAGAGGGAGCTATGTAACTGTCCTTGGGAAAAGTAAGTTTCTTACAGACAGAAACTATTTAATGTAAATGAACCTTTTTACATAATAACCTAAATTCCAGGAAGTAAGCTTGGAAATCTTTGGGAGGGGATAGTTTGTGTGGGGGAGATCCATAAGCAATCAAGAGTCTGGAAATGACAAAGATTGGTCAGCCCCAGGCAATTCATTTGTCTGAGAAAAGGGGACTGGGTGGGGAATCAGTTCTCAGTAAATGTTGTAGTTCTCACCCTCAATGACCATTTTGTCAAACTCATTTCTTTTTATGACAATGAAATGGTTATACCAACCATATAATAGACCTCATGGTCTACATGGCCTCCCATGAGTAGAAAATCACAAATCTTCCTCCCTAACCAAAAGAAGAATTCCACCACTGGGGAACCCACATTGTTAAACTATTTCCCTATACTAGGGAATACCATGGCCAATTCAAGTACTTGCTACAAAGATACCCCTTTAGAAGGGGAAACAAGCAATGTTGCATACAATTAATAAAGGCATCATTTTCAGTGCAAAAAAGGGCAGCAATTCTGTAGGATTGTGGGTAGGGTGCAGGGACAGAGAAAGGGGGTAGTAGAACAAAAGTCAACAAATCTTACAATATTTTCCATATAGAACAGTCCCTATGATTAACAGGAAACTTGAGGGCTTGGTGGTAGGGGTTGACAAGAGTCTTTAACATACCTTCTTTAAGCTAGATTGAATGGACCTTTGCTGAGGAAACTCTGAGTAGAAATGATTTTTGAGACCAAGGTTTTATATAAATTAAAAAGGAATTGTCTCATTATGACTCAGATCAAAGTATACTATAAATATGGGAGGTTAAAAATTAATAAGAATATAATGAGGTTCAAAATTTCTGAGTTTATCTATTTATTAACAGTATACAAATCTGTTAGTTTGAAATGACTGCCTCAATTCTGTCAATGAGCCTTGACCTGGTCTTTTAAACCTAGGTGTGTCTTCTTTTTGATTGGCTTGACAGTATATGATTTGGACCTCCCCTGGCAAAGGTAAAATAATTTCAATTGGTATACATTTTAATTAAGAGGTGGATGACACACCTCATCTTCTCCCCAGAAAAGAGGAATAGTCCTGAGATAATAGGATTAGGTTTCAAACAGTGGGATTAAACTCCAGCAGTTTTGGTTGAGTCCACTAGAATTTGGGTTCAATGGATGGTGGGTGAGGTAGCAAAGGAACTTGGATTTGAGTTAAATGGGTGGTGGGTGAGATTACAAAGATGGACAATACAAGAGTAAAGATACAAATTAAGATAAAAGACTTGAGACTCAAATGACCAAATAGAATTAAAATCAATTTTCAATTTTACAGACCTGTGAATAACAATATTACAGATTAATCAGTTCAAAATGAGACTTAATTTAAAGTCATGAGTGTTTTCTAACTTGGATGAGGCATCTAAAATAGTCCAAGAAGCTCAAGGAAGAAGCAGTCTCATAGATTAACGCTATTATTTTTTTTTTCACTAGCCACCCCTTTTTGCCCAAGAAATTGTTATGTGACCCCGGATATATAGGTATATAAAATAGGTATACGTAACTTTTTTTTTTTTTTTTTGGTGAGGCAATTGGGGTTAAGTGACTTGCCCAGGGTCACACAGCCAGTAAGTATTAAGTGTCTGAGACCGGATTTGAACTCAGGTACTCCTGACTCTAGGGCCGATGCTCTATCCACTGCTCCACCTAGCTGCCCCAATACATAACTTTTTACTGTTGCTAAGTGGTTTTCTGTTTTTTTGTTTTTTGTTTTTGTTTTTGACACCCAAATGGGGTCATGACCCACAGTTTAAGAAGCTAGGTCATAATTGACAAGTGATTGCAAAGAGCAGTAGGGCAGAGATATCTGGTGAAAAGAGGTCAGTAGAGTTGTCTAAACAAGAAAATGAAGATACTCATCAGAGAGCATTTTAGTAGGGATGCTCAGCAGAAAAATAGAGACCAAAGTACTCTTACCCCAAAAGAGTATGATATTAGTGTCTCTGAATGAATTTCCCTTGAATAAATGTGTTACCTGACCATGTTTTTCTTGCTTATGTGTACCTCATTAAGTGTCCCATGGCTATACATATTCCCTGTATGAATGTTCCTTCAAATGTGTTATCTGACATTGCATGTTCTCAATATTTGAATACAAACAAGCATTTGTGTCTACTCTGTTATGATAACTTGTGTGAGTATACCATATTTGTGTCTTTGATTAAAGATCTTTTCCCTTAAACTGTCAATTCACCTAATTGGACTAGTAAAAGAAAACATGTTGGTAGAGGTTCCTGATCTATGTGGGTTTTTTTTTAATCTGACTCACACAATGCCTCAAATTTGGAATATGAAAGAGCAGAGAAACTTGGACAATGGTTGCCAGATGTAATGGGCTTGTCCTGTTGTCTTCTTCTCTGTCCATTCACTGGTATGTGCAAATGGATTGAGTGAAGTCTAAACATGAGGAACCTCATCCTGTTAGAAATTAAATTATTGAAAAATGATTAGAGATCCATATACATAAAAAAAGAACATGGCTATTGAGTTCAGTTTTCACATTTTCTCTTGTTCCTCTTGGAGAATTGAGTAGAAACGGCAGAGATAAGGTCATGGGATTTATCTCTTTTCTTAACACCCCAAATATCTGCATAATCACCTTGCAGTAGAAGCATATGGCAACATCCACTGGCATAGGATCTAGATGGATTGCATCCATTTCTGAAGTCCAGTTGAGCCAGAAAAAATTCAAATTCCAGTATCTACTGGGATCATTCTCACCAGAGAGTAGAACCCAGAACTGAGATTTGCTGGTAATAGTGTGTAGCCTCTAGTTCTTTTAAAAATAGATAATTGTGCCCTAGCTTGGATGTCAATGGAAAACAAAGCTGGAGGCATTGTTGATAATCATTAAGTACAGAAGTACTATATCTTTCAGAGACATCTGACAGTGTCCAGCAGAGAAGCATATAGTACAAATAGGGGAGCATCAATCATGGGAAAAAGCAAGAAATCAATTGTCCTATATAGCTTCATAGAGGAAAACACAATTTACTAAGAACTCACTGATACATACCTAGTCTCCATTCCAAGGCCAATGAATTGCCTGAGACTGACCAGCCTTGGTCAATTCTCAGTTCTGATTATTTTGTGTATATCCCAAACCTCTCCCCTCCAAAGAATTCCAAGCTTTTCTTTTTCTACTTTTACTTGTTATGTAAAATAGTTTCTCTTAAGAATTTATGAGATACTTAACCTTCATAAAGGTAAACGCACCACTCTAAGGACTTTATGTCAAAGAACATAGCCAATGAAACTATGAGGTAAATTAGCCCAGAGGCAATCTTTTTCTTCTTTCTGTTCTGTTACCCCAGATAAAACAAGTATCCATCCTTGGGGTATTGTGGTATCCTCCTGAGTTATAACTCTTGTGGCCTGATTAAAGACCTTAAGTCTATTATATTGATAACTTTATTAATTTTCAGATTGTAGTAATATCAGTAGCATGAGCTATCCCTTCTTGAACATGTCTTGTCCACAAGTCTTTCCTACATGTATTTCTCTCATGTCATAAACCTTTCTGTATTTAGTCTTGCTATTGATGTCTTTTTTTTTTTTTTAGTGAGGCAATTGGGGTTAAGTGATTTGCCCAGGGTCACACAGCTAGTAAGTGTTAAGTGTCTGAGGCCAGATTTGAACTCAGGTACTCCTGACTCCAGGGCCGGTGCTCTATCCACTGTGCCACCTGGCTGCCCCCCCATTGATGTCTTTTAATAAGTCATTTTTGTAAATGCCTTTGTGTTGAGTTCATTTACTCTCCTGGTTAACAAGATCAAAAGAAAACACATCAGTAAGGATATATAAAATAGGTGGGGCAGAGCCAAGATGGCAGAGGAAAGGCTGTGACTCCCACAAGTTCCCAATAAACCCATCCATTCACTCCCAAAACAAAAAACAGAGCAGCCTAACACACATAAGAAAAGAGTGAGGCTCAGCTTGAGGACTGATGAGGGGATTTGGTGATCTCTGCTGGAGTCAGAGCAAAGCACCCTGGTTCTTAAGCAGTGGGCTGAATTGAGTGGTGGTAACCCAGTGTGGGAGGGGCACAGGCAAGCAAAGCTTACCACCATAGAAAATCATATTTCAATCTGACATCTACTTCTGGGTTGATATGAGTAGGCAAAGAAAACAGTGGATAACAGACAGCTTCTTTGGGGGAGGGGTAGACCAGAATACACCCTCAAAAGAAGATAATAACAAAGTCAAACCTCCAACATCCAAAGCTTCCAAGAAAAATATGAATTGATCTCAGGCCATGGAAGTGCTCAAAAGGGACTTTGAAGAGAAAGTAGAAGAGATAGAAGGAAGATGTAGAGAGATGGAGGAAAGAATGGAAAGAGAAATGAGAGCAATGCAGGAGAATCATGATAAAAAGTCAACAGCTTGAAAATCCAAAAGGAAAAGGAGATAAAAAAGCTGTCTGATGAAAATTATTGCCTAAGAATTAGGATTGAAGAAATGAAAGCTACTGATTTTATGAGAAACCAAGACACAGTAAAGCAAATCCAAATGAATAAAAAAAAGAGAATACAGGGAAATATGAAATATCTACTTGGAAAAACAGTTCACCTGGAAAAATAAATCTAGGAGAGACAATTTGAAAATTATTTGACTACCTGAAACTCATGAACAAAATAAGAGTTTAGAAACCATCTTCCAAGAAACTATCAGGGAAAATTGCGCTGATATTCTAGAAGCAGAAGGTAAAATAGAAATTGAAAGAATGCATCAATCACCTCCTGAAAGAGATCCCAAAAGGAAAACCTCCAGGAATATTATAACCAAATTCCAGACCTCCCAGGTCAAAGAGCAAATATTGCAAGCAGTAGAAAAAAATGAATTCAAATACTGTGGAGCTACAGTAAGGATAACACAAGATCTAGCAGGATGTACATTAAAGGACCAGGGGGCATGGAATATGATATTGTGGAGGGCAAGGGAAGTGGGACTACAGACAAAAATCACCTACCCTACAAAACTGAGCATAATCTTTCAGGGGAAAAATGGAACTTCAATGAAAAAGAGGACTTTCAGGCATTTGTGATGAAAAGACCTGAACTGAATAGAAAATTTGACTTTCAAATACAAGACTCTAGAGAAGCACAAAAAGGTAAACAGGAAAAAGAAATCATGAGGGATATTATAAGTTTAAACTATTTACATTTCTACATGGAGAGATAATACTTCCAACTCATATGATCTTTCTCAGTATTAGGGCATCTGAAAGGAATATATTTAGAGAGCACAGGTATGAATTGGATATGAAGAGATGATTTCTGTAAAGCATTTATTTTTTATTTATCCTTGTTTTTTTGTGGGGCAGGCAGGGTATTGTGGTTTATGTCTGGGACTGGATATGGACTCAGGGCCTCCTGGGTCCAGGGCTTGTGCTTTGTCCACTGTGTCACTTAGCTGACCCATGATAACATCTTCAAAATTAAGTTAAGGGGTAAGAAGAATGCACTGGAAGAAAGGGAAAGGGAGAGGTGGACTGGGGAAAAGTAGGTCACGTAAAAGAAAGTAGAAAAAGCTTATGGATTGGAGGGGAAAATAGGGAAGGAGTGTGAGAGTGAGTGATCCTTACTCTCATCAGAATTAGCTTAAAGAGGGAATAACATACACACTCAAGTGGGTATGGTAATATATTGTGCCACAAAGGAAAGTGGGAGGGGAAGGAGTTGGGGGTGGGAATGGGCAAAGGATGGACAGGCAGGTTGGGGCAGGGGGCATTAAAAAGTAAAACACCCTTGAAAAGAGAGTAGATATCAAGGCGAAGGCATAAGATTGAGGGTAATAAAGTTAGTAATAGTAACTATGAATGAAATGATGAGCAGGATATCAGAAGGATGTATGATAAAATATAATCCATAAATAGAGAAAGAACTGATGGTATCTGAATACAGATTGAAGTATAATTTTGTTTGTTAGCTCCTCTTTCTGAAGGTATTTTGTCCATTTTCTTTCACGATATGACTAATGCGAAGATTTTTTGCATAATTGCACATGTATGACTTACATTGAATTGCTGGATTTCATAGGTAGGGGTGAGAAAGGAGGGAGAAAGGAAGAAAATTTAGAACACAAAGTTTTTAAAAATCCATGTGAACACATAATGATGAGCAGGAGGAGTTCAGAGAAACCTGGAAGGACTTACATGAACTGATGCTGACTGAGAGAAGCAGAACCAGGGGAAGATTGTACATGGCAACAGCAATATTGTTTGAAGAACAGTAGTGATAGACTTGTCTCTTTTTCATAATGCAAAGGTCCAAAACAATTTCAAAGAATTTCATTATAAAAAATGTTCTTAACATCCAGAAAAAAAAAGAACTGTGGTTTAGGAATGCATATTGAACCATACTGTTTCTACTATTGGACTGTTTTTTTTATTTTCCCTTCTTTTTTGAGAGTTTTCCCTTTTGTTCTGACTCTTCTTTCACAATATGACTAATGTAGAAACATATTTAATGTTATTGTACATATATAACCTATATTAGATTGCTTTCTGTCTTGGGGAAGAGGGAGGGAAAGGAAGGTGGGAGAAAAATTTTGAACTAAAAATTCTATGAAAACAAATGTTGAAAACTATCCTTAAATGTAATTGGAAAATAATAAAATACTAAAATAGAAAAAAATAAAATTGAGCCATGGCAGATAGAAAAAAAGTAAAGTTGCTTACTCTCAGCTTCTTCAAAAATAAAAATAAAATAAAATAAAATAAAATAAAATAGGTCACTTAGTGGATAGAGCACTAGACTTGAAATCAGGAAGACTCCTCTTCATGAATTTAAATTTTATTTGAGACATTTACTATCTGTGTGACCCTGGGCAAAACACTTAACCCTCTTTGTCTCAGTTCCTCATCTATAAAATGAGTTGTAGAAGGAAATGACAAACTATTACATTATCTTTGCCAAGAAAAGCCCAAATAATTTCACAAAGACTCAAACACAAGTGAGAAATAACTTAACAATACAACATAAGTTATAATTCTAGGAATACAAACAAACCCATGGAATTCTTTGAACCTGGCACCATCAATATTTGAGAAACCTAACTGGAAAGTATGAATTTGGGAAATTCCTGTTTGCATGAATACAAAAGGCTAGAGGCTGTAAGGATCTTCGGTCCACCCTTTGAGACTGTGCTCTCATTATATATTCTTTTTTTTTTTTTTTTTTGGCGGGGCAATGGGGGTTAAGTGACTTGCCCAGGGTCACACAGCCAGTAAGTGTCAAGTGTCTGAGGCTGGATTTGAACTCAGGTACTCCTGAATCCAGGGCCGGTGCTTTATCCACTGCGCCACCTAGCTGCCCCCTCATTATATATTCTTGTATAATGTCCTTCCTCTGTCTTATCCTAGTAGATCTTATTTTGTTTAATAATCTCAAATTACATTGTTATTCCTTTGTTCTGACATTCGATATTTTACTATACCATTAAATTTATTTTATTTAATATGAAGTTAAATACCTTGACCTCCTCCCTGGTCATTTTAGTTTCTGATATGGTATACTTCACTTTGTCTTGCCTAGGACAGGCCTCCATTCTACCTCTCAGCCATCTCTGTCATCATCCTGCTTCCGATCTGGCCAATGTTCCCATTGGCACACTATCACAACTTGGGACTTCACTCCTGGGAAACTGGGTTCTGATAAGTGATCTTTTTTTTTTTTCTTAAAAAGAAATAGGCTGCTTATGTTGTTTTATGTAAAGAGGCAACTAGGTAGAAAGTTTATAGGGCACTAGACCCAGAGACAGCAATATTTGAGTATAAATGTAGCCTCAGATACTTAATAAATATAAATCTAGTCAGTGCCGTGGATATAGTGCCTGACCTGGAGGTAGAAAGACTCATCTTCCTGATTTCAAATCTGGATTCAGATACTTAGCTGTATAACCCTGGGCAAGTTATTTAACCCTGTTTGCCTCAGTTCCTCATTTATAAAATGAGATGGAAAAAGAAATGGAGAACCACTCCAGTATCTTTTCCAAGAAAATCCCAAATGGGGTCATTAAGAGTCAGATCAAATTGAAACAATCAAACAATGACAAAATCTAGGCAACACATTTAACCTCTGTTTCCTTCAATTTTTCCACTGTAAAATAGAAATAATAATAGCACCTATATCCTAGGATTACTGAGAGAATCAAATGAGATAATATTTGTAAAGTGCTTATCAAAGTGTCTCACACCTAGTAGGTGCTTCAAAAATGCTTACTTGCTTCCTTTCCTTCTTTCCCAGTCATCTCTTCACCATGCTGCCTCCCCCACTCTTGTACAGTTTCACTTCTTGTGTCATCTTTCCCCATTAAGATGGAAGCTCCTTAAGGACATGTCTTGCTCTATGTATTTATATATCATTTAGCATAGTTTCTGGCAGGTAGTAAGTACTAATAAAATCTCTGTCTCTGTTTCTGTCTCTGTCTCTGTCTCTCTGTCTCTCCCTGTCTCTCTGTCTCTCTGTCTGTCTCTCTCTCTCCCTCTCTCTCTCTCTCTACTATCCACATAATGTATTTTTTGAAATTCTGTTTGCAAACTCTCTCCATACTATCACCAAATCAAGAAATCCTTGATTTAGGCTTTAGAAGATAAGCTTAATTTTGAAATCTTTTTGGTGAATAAATTCTAACAGTAGAGTTTTGGTTCACCACCATTGAATTAAACTTTCAGTGTTTTGTTTTGAACCTTTGAGAAGATTTTCTTAATTAAAAATAAATGATGCTACTTTAAAAATGAATTTTAGATATAACAGCATAGTGGTTATGAAGATGAACTTGTAATCACGGAGAACTAGGTTCAAATATACAGCCTCCTAAATTTGCAAACCATGTGACTTGTATAAGTCTTTTGACTTCTCTACATCCCAGTTTTAACTCTGTTGTGGGGATAATACCATGGATACGTTTTGTTTGGCAATGGAGCAAAATTATTTGCTAATTTTGGGATTGCTTGGGCCAATTAGAAATTGGCAAGATTCCACAGAGGCAGCTAGATGGCACAGTGAATAGAGTGCTGAGATTGGAATCAAGCTTCATCTCCCTTAGTTCAAATCTGGCTTCAGACTCTTACTAGCTATGTAACCCTGGGCAAGTCACTTAACCCCATTTGCCTTAATTTTCTCATATGTAAAAAGATCTGGAAATGGAAATGTCAAACCATTCCAATATCTTTCTCAAGAAAACTCCAAATGGGGGTCACAAAGAGTTGGACAAGATTATAAAAGAACCAAACAAAAACAAGAAGATTTCACAGAATGGAGATTAATTTATTTATTCATTTTTTTTCATTCAAAAGTTATGCTAGATACTATGTTACATATTAACGGGGCTAAAATATTTTTTAAAAATACTCCCTGTACTCAAAAGCTCATAACATATCATTCATAAAAGAGATCATTTTAATATGCATAGCATTGATTTAAAATTCCAACCTCTAACATACACATTGTTTAAGCACATAAAATAGGTGGTTACTATGTAAGATAAATAACGTTCCTGAGCAGATTGTCATTTTTGTCACTTAATAACAATTGAGATGAGAGTGTCATTGTCTCATATCTTTGTAAGGAAGATTCGGGACTCTCTAAACAACTTTGCAATACTTTGTTGGGGAGGATTTTCAGTAAATGTTGAATCTATGGAGAGACTTATTTGTTGGTTCGTTTACTTGTTTACTGATTTGCTTGCTTGTTAATTGTTTGCTTGTGATTATTTTCAAAGGGGCAAGTTTGAATGGGCCCAGTAGTTGACATGAAGGGTAATCAGAACAGTTTGGGGATTTTAACTATATTCCATCCTCATCTCTCAAATGCTTACAATTAAACTAGGAACAGTTAAAACAAGAAGTTCATATGTGTATATCACTTGATAATTAAAATGAGGTTTTCTCAAAATAACTCTTTAATATAGGAAGTGTAAGCAATGTCACAGATAAGGAAATTGAGGCTCAGAGATGGTAGGTGACTCATAAAGTCATACAGCTAACAAGTGGTAGAAGAACTTGAAATGCAGATTTTCTTACTCCATATGTGGTGACCTTTCTACTTTGCTCTTCTGACTCTCAATTTTGGAAATAGCCTACTGAATCTATGAGAGTCAATTAGCATTTTAAAAATGGTAATTTTCAATTGGTCACTTGGCCAAAATACAATTTTTAATTTCAAACTAGTCTTCCTTGGTCAAATTGAATTTGGAGTCAACATTTCTCTACTTTAAAAGTCTGATACAAAGGTCATTAAAAATTCTAAATAATAATCAATTTCTGATTACCCAAATAGTTGTTCCTACACTGGTTTAAGTTGCTTTGCTGTAACCCTCCTTAGTATTCATAGTTACTTGTAACCAGCTTGCCCAGGATATCACACCAAAATACTATTTGAGGAACTACTGCAAATGAGAATAGTTTTACATCTTTCAGAATAAAATGAAAGGAATAATACTATATAAATAAAAGATTATAGAAGGTACTTTATTAAACATAAAAGCAATGTTTTTTATTATCCAATTAATAGATATTTAAATGTCCTACATGGTAGGAAAAAAGTTAAATGAATTAATGAAACTTTTAGCTTCATTGTAATGCAAAATATGCTTCTCCTTTAGTAAAATGTAAGCTAATGAGCCTAGTTCTCTACAAACACTCCCAGGAGGGGGTCCTTCTTAATAGTGCTCAATGATGCCTCAGGCATCCTCCTGAGTAGGCCATGTGGCCCAGGAAGAAATCATTACATTATATAAAACATCATCAGCATAGGGTTCAGAGGACACATAATTAATTTCCATATGGACCATGAATCACTATCTCCATGCCCAGAAAGGAGAGTTGAGACTATTAAACTCATGGGAAATTGTAGCTCTACTCCCTTGAATGCCTAGGAGGATGCTGCTTTCTTCATAATAAAAGTAGAAGTAATGGTAATGGTAGCTTTTGTTGAAAAGAAACAGCTTGGAAATGTGTGGCCAACCCACCAGAAACTTTACTAACAATGTGATCTGCCTAGTCAAATACCCATATGAGCCTGGAGACTCCAGACATTCTGTTTCTATAGAATTCTCACCAGAAACAAGTCCTCTTGTGGGAAATATAGATTCCAGTGTAGGCAAGGACTATACAAGAAAGAAAGAAAAAATCAAATCCTTGTGAGTTGCCATAAGGGAAATTTATCTCTAAGATACAAGTCTATGAATTCACTTGAAAAGACATGTAGAAACAACTGTTGAGAATTCACAAGAGAGTAACACTTTTAAAGAATGTTTTCAGATATACAGCATTTATGTACATTTATACACATGGCTAAAGCTAGATAAAGCAGTGTTTTGTAGCATTTAGCTCTTTTGTTCTTGGGAGAACATGGACAAAGGTTGCATAGGATAACAGGGATGGGTTGCTATCTGTACTCTTGGAGAGAGTACTTGAATTTATGAGAACAGATGAAATAATAACAATTAAAGCAGATCACAAAGATTTTAAAAGATCAACTTTGAGTTGATTATCTATGTGACTTAAGTACACCATTTTGCTGTTTTGTTTTGTTTTTTGCTGTGAACTCTGACTTCTTTTGGAAAAGTATACAAGAGATTTTCTGTAAAAAAAGCTATTAGTGAATCAGGAATGGCTTCAGTTGTAGACAGTTTGAATGCTTCTTTTATTAAACTTAGTTAGCCTCATCTCTCACTTCTTTTACTTATGCTTGTAGAACCAGATTTGATGCATCGATGTTCTTATTTATATAGATAAACCCACTATTAGTACTGATCACAGTCCATCTATACTTTCCTGTCCTTTATCATTTTTGTGAATTCATATATTTAACATGTATTGAGCACCAACGGCATCCAAATTACTAGGGGGGAGGGGTCCCAAGAAAGGAAAAAAATGCCACTGCTATTAAGAGGCTTATAATAGAAATTAAAAGAATTTTATCTAAAATAGATTTCATGTATTTAAAAAGGTAAGGTTATATACTGTTATTTAAGCATACAATCTTCTCAGAGCAGAAACACCCCAACCACGATGCTATGTTAGAATTTTTGCAGACTGTCATATGAAGCATAATCCACCTCGGTGATATGACATAAACTAGTATTTATGTCCAATGTTTCCAGGTCAATACAGTGTCATGGATAATGTTTGAGAATGAGTCCTTTAATCCTGTTTATTTTCTAGAGTACAATTTCACTATATTCAAGTATGCATCAGGCTTTCTCTCTCTCTCTCTCTCTCTCTCTCTCTCTCTCTGAAGGAATTATACAAGGAAACACAGATCATACAACAAGTTAGAGTCAGCAGAAAAAAAGTTAAGCAAAGAATCTTTATTGGGGGAAATATTCAACAATTAAGAAGGACACAGTGAAGATGGAACTAGCTTTGGTCAACTGGGTATCAATGGAAGGGTGTACCATAACCAGAAAATCTGGTGTGTTTTTGTGTTTTGTTTTGTTTTGTTTTGTTTTGTTTTGTTTCTGTGGGACAATGAGGGTTAAGTGACTTGCCCAGGATCACACAGCTAGTAAGTGTCAAGTGTCTGAGGCCGGATTTAAACTCAGGGCCTCCTGAATCCAGGGTTGGTTTTTATTCACTGTTCTTTAAATAAAACCCACCTGGTGGGTTTTTAAAGAATTCTTAGTTGGGTCAAGAAAGTTGAGGCATTGAAGAGAGGGAGTGATAAGACCAGACCTGGTAAATAGTGTTGATTCCTTAAGGGTTATTTCTGGGAATGACACCTGGGTAACTGGCAGCTAGTTGACCTCCAAACTTCCCAGGGGATATGGAGGGAGGATGTTTGACGGGGATGGTGACACTATTTCATTACTGAAAGCCTTACTAGTTTCTTCTTTAGTAAGGTGGGAAGGCTACTGAGGTCCTTACATCATTGAAATATACTTCTCTGGGATTTTCTTGCCTCACCCTTAAATCTCTAGCCTTAAATTTACTTAATTTACTATTGTAAATTAGAACAATTCACAGAATTAAATGAGAGTCAATCCAACCCAGTAAAACAAGAATTTTAAAAGCACCTACTCTATTCCTGGCACTGGGGGTAGTGAAGATGCAAAGATTAATCTTTTTTAAAAGTTCCTTCTCTCAAGAAAGACATTCTACTTTGGAGATAAAACTAAATTATCTGGTAGGCCAAATTTATTGTGGTCAATCTGCATGCCTTCATGAACAACGAAAAGTTCTCTACTATTCACAGAGCCATTACAGGGTTTTTTTGGTGAAGCTTAGTAGAAAATGCTACTGTGATTTTTTTTTTTTAGACCTGAAGGAATTATTATTATAATGTTACACTTTTTGCCTTTACAATTCTCATCAAATGAAAGATCGTTTCATCAACAAGTAACAGGATTTTGCTACTTTTTTATTTATAAAAGCACCAATTCTAAATTTATATGTTGAGCTTAAAGGGTACAAGATGACATTTTTGAACCATTGAATAGCTTAAAAACATTCTGAACAGATGTTCAAAATTCAAATAAAAAATAACAGAATTCACACCTAAATTGAGAGCAAAGAATCTCAAAGATTTTTTTTTCAGTATGAGCAACTCAAAAGGAGGCTTTTATTAGGAACACTTTTTAAAAAATACAGAAGTTCTGGAATGCAGAGTAAATAGGTCGATAGATGATAGATAGATGATAGATAGATAGATAGATAGATAGATAGATAGATAGATAGATAGATAGATGAATGATATAGATACATGTAGATATAGATATATGTATATGTTTACCTTACATCAGTAGGTCAGAACAGAAATTTCTGTTCATTTGAACCCAGATTCCTTCAGTTTCACTGTCCAAATACAAGGAACCCAGTAGCTCTTGATAAGTATGTGAGGCAAACCTGAACAATGGATATAATTTGGTTTGTTATACTAATGGATTCCTTCCTTTCCATTCTCTGTCAACCTTTGTATTTATTTTGACAAAAAGATTCTTAAAATTCCCTTAGGAGCTACATTGTCATTATACATTATATTTTGAATCCCATTCATTTTTGTCCCATGAATTGTTATAATTAGAGAGCATAGTGAATTGCTACCCACCCCCTTCTCAGTCCCTACCTCTCACTTAGATTTCTACAGTGTCCAATCACGAAATAAATCTATATTTATAAACTCATGACTTCATATTCAAAATTAAACCTCCCTAAATTATTGTTATAGGTTTTTAAAATCATTTTTCAAACTATTGAATTATATATATATATACATATAACACATAGTATACTTTTCAAAATAATCTTTCATAACTTTATACTATTATATTACCCTTTAAATGTTATATAATATTTATGCTATCATATCATCTTTATGGCTCTGTTGAAAAAGTACTTTTCTTTAAGTACCAGACTTAATATGTATCTGATGCATGTGATATTTTCATGTGACTCATACATCCTGTTTCTTTTACACATATAGGAAGAGACTATTGTGGCAATTAAAAATCCAGCAAAGTGACCAAAGGTAAAGTCCTTGTCTGATGCCTTGTGATGGCACGATCCTGAGTTCTTCAAGGTTCTGCCAGCACAACACATGTTCTGATATATTTTACCAAGCAGAAAAGTCTTCTTCAAGTAGGGACTGGCAACAGATTTCATGGCTCTAACAATTATCTGATGCTTAGGCAAGCAGAAACTCATTCAAAACCATGAAATCAGTCATTAGGTGAGGATTTAAATTATCCACTCAGCATTGGGGAAGTTGCAATGCCCATTAGTGGTGAATCACCCCCAGTGATGAAGTAATAGACCTTCTAAAATAATTTTTTTGGGGGGCAGGTCAGTTGGTTGTGGTTAAGTGACTTGCCCAGGGTCACACAGCTAGTAAGTGATAAGTGTCTGAGGCCAGATTTGAACTCAGGTCCTCCTGAATGCAGGGCCAGTGCTCTATCCACTGCACCACCCAGCTGCCCCCAACCTTCAAAAATATTAAAGTTTAAGAACAAGAATTGGACAGGGTTCTAGAAGGCAAAAAGGAAGGTGTAATTATGAGAAAGAGAAAAATGTTTGGAGTCTAGCTCCATTTAAAGACCAACTAAAACCAACCTCAAATTGTGTTATGAAATTTTTGAAGAGTTTGCAACATTAACTTTATTAATCTTATTCTAGGTTTTATTTCTAATTCTTTTTAAGACATTTAGAAAATCTAAAAAAAAAACACTGTTTACTTCAGGTACAGAAAAAATTATAAATAATCTATGAGATTTTAGTGTATTACTCAATGGACATGAGGTGGGCTAAAATCTTAGTTTAAAGCCATAGGTGGTTGAAAATGGAAGTATTCTACCACAAAAAAGGAAGTATTTCATTCTGTGATGCCATGAAAGAAAAGGATGGGAAGAAGTAGGGGACCAAAGAAGTTTATGGATTATGTCAGCAGTTGACCTTGAGGGACTGAAAGCAGCCTTTAGGCAACAGGTGCATCCCCTATGCCAGGAACTGAAATCTGTTGAATACTCTCTGGATATTGGAAAAAGCATGTCTGGATTCTCCCTTCTCAGAGTTATTACAAAAAGGTAAGACTGATTCAAAATGATCTGAATTGAACAAACTACCCCCAGTTGCAAATAAATCACTCATCCTCCCTTCAATCTGAATAGTGTGAGATTTAAAATTGGATATTAGATCATAAATCTCCCCTACTTAACCTTTCCCTTAATTTATCTCCCAGACTAGTAAATGGAAGAAGCTTCTGGTTTTCTAGTTAGAGCTTTTATTGTGTGGTTGTTGCCAGGTGATGTTGATTAGAGGGATAGGGAAGTAGAAATACAATACAAATCGTCTTAAGTCTAAGCTTAGTCTATACTCCATATAAAATTCACCAAAAGCCCAAGGTCACCTTTGGGGAGAGAGAGAGACCAAATCAAGCGCGTGCTGCTGCTAACCGCGAGGTGGGCTGAGTCGAACTCCAGTCAGCGTCTGTCTGTGCAGCGCAGCCAGGAGACCAGCGGAGCAGGAAAAAGATCCCACTTCCGTTCTCTCCTTGCCTTTTAAGCTCGCACCCCAGAAGTCGAGTGCTTAGCAGGCAGTCTGGCGTACGTAGCTCATGCTGTTGGTCTCCTCCCTGAAAGGGTGGTCCTTAAAAAAAAACTGGTGTCTCTCCATTATCGCTAACCGACTGTTAAAACTTTTTACCACAATAGGCTGACAAAATACCTAAGCCCATAGCACTCCCCATCCTTCTTTCCATGTTTGTTTTCATTGGTTTGTCTAATATGAACAATGATGCCAAACCTCCTTCTAATTATCCATTTTCCTCCTAAGCTCTTTGTAAAGTCCTTTTTAATTTGTATTTACCATTCATAGAAGGCTTCAATCCACTAGAAGCTTTCTTATTATTAATATAAGACATTATTTTTATTAGATAATAACATGCTTTCTGTATGTATCTTGTTATGCTATGTTTATAAACTACCAGCTTTGTTAAAAAAAAAAAAAAGAAATGTGGTTAGTCATTCATGTCTATTATCAGTGAATCCATACTTTTCCCTAGTGATCAGTTTCTCTTTCTATGTGCTTACATACCATTCACTTAAATATACATTCTCAAATTGTCAGAGGAATAAATAATTTAAAAGGTTCAAAACAAAACAAAACAAAAGTGGCATTTTGCCTTCAAAGGCCCCTAGTCTTTTCTCATTTTTATGGTTTTCCATAACTCCTCAAAGATTATCAGTAGTAGTTCAGACGTTATATCCACAAGGTCCTTAATGACAAAAAGAGATAATTCTTCCAGTTTGGTTGACTTGAAATTATTTAAGTTTGCAACTTTATTGAAATTTGTGCTATGTGACCGCATTGTTTCAGTTTTTCTGTCTTTTGTAGGTACCTGCTAGTCAGCACATAGTGTTATGTATCTTTTGGGAAAGACATCCATTTCCTTGTCCTTCTTATTATCTGCTATTCAACACATAGTCACATGGGCTTTCTTCCTATCCCCCTTACCTTTAATCTCATTTCCTATGATGCAGCAGTGGAGAAGCTGAGATATAACAACTCATCCCCTTCTGTAAACATGTACCTATCAGGTTTGCCTTGCTTCTTATTATAAAACTTGCCTTTAAAAGAAATCTTCCTTTTGAATCCTGAGTTGGCCTCATGGTCAACTAAACAATACTTTTTTGCCTTGGTGCTATAAATAAGCTCCTATTAAAAGAAAATGATTTGTTCTGGCTTTCACCCTGACTAACAAGGGAAAAATCAAGACAAAAAGTATAAAAAATTTATTAAATACATCACAGAGCAAAACACTGATGGGCTAATTGCTGGAGATCAGTAAAAGCTTCAAGAAAGGGCCAGCTTTTATTGATAACTTTCAAAATGAGATAAAGACAATTTGGATAGGCCCAGGTCAGCAAAGAGAGATCAACCATTCATCTCACCTCCTCCCCAATAGCCTATAAATGAAGTTTTTCAAGTATAAATAGATAGAGGATGTTTTGATGTGTGAAAAATAACAGATAATAGAGAGTGGCAGATTGCGTGATACCTTCTGCAACACGGATTGACATGCAGTTCAGGGAACAATGGGTCACTGAGTCAGCATAACTTTCAACACTCTTTTTTAAAATTTTCTCTTTCTGAATTTAATCTCTTATTTTATAAGGGAGAAGCCCCAAATGCAGAGTTTTCCTTTTATCCCATGTTTTTTTCCTATATTCTTGTTTATCTTGAGTTTCAATTCACTCTTTTTCTTTTCAAAACTGAAGTTAATTCTACTGGATAGAGAAACAGAAGCAAAATGGGAGTTGAGTAGTTCTATTTTCTTTCTGTCACCCATGATCATCATCTCATCCATTCCAAATAAACATACTGATCCCTTACTTTTTCTTGTTTCTTCTCCCTCTTCTCCTGAAAACTTAAAAGGTCCTTAATATCTTTAGCATTTCTTGCAGACTTCAGTTCTTTCTAGGTTCCAGACTTCTTGAATCTCTTTTTGCCATGTAGCTTTAGTCTGTTCTATTTATCCTCAGTTTTATACCAGTACTTTCATTCTTTGTATCCTTTGCAAACTGGAGTTCGACAATAAGGTCCTATCTATCTTTCTTAGTATCTTTATTGGTATTTAGACAGCCCTTCCTTTATTATTTTTTCTTTTGCATTGAAGGAAGTCATATTGTATATTATTTACAAACTAGCTTTAGGAATACCAGCCTTTCATATGTTGGGAAATGTTGGGTCCTTAATTCCACACCTCAATTATGGATAAAATAAATGGCAAATGACTAGAGCCCAGAAGAATAATCAAAAAATTAAAAAACCATGAAGTACAAGAATTTTTCTAATGGAAGTAAGCCCCTAAGCCTTAGTAATAGCATGTAACTCTTTATTTTAATGAACAAAGTATTATTATTATTATTATTATTATTATTATTATTATTATTATTATTATTATTATTATTATTATTATTATTATTATTATTATTTGTTTTTCAGGGCAATGATGGTTAAGTAACTTGCCCAGGGTCACACAGCTAGTAAATGTCAAGTGTCTGCCCCTGGATTTGAATTCACCTCCTCCTGAATCCAGAGCTCGTGCTTTATCCACTACACCACCTAGCTGCCCCCTGAACAAAGTATTATTAATCCACCTCTAATTCTCTTGTGTTGTACAAATGGCAGAGCTGGATTTCAGCATGTTTTACAGAGGGGAGGAATTGGGGTTCAGTAGAGAAAAAAATGGATTTGAATTCAGAGAGCATGGGGCCAAATTCCATTCTGCCACTATCTTAATGACTGTAAAAAAAAGTCACTTACCCTCTCTGAACTTCACTTTCCTCATTAACAAAAAGAGGGAGGTTAACTATATGACTTTTAAGATCTCTTTAAGCTCTGATCAATCAATTAACCATCAAGCATTTGTTAAGCACAAATGCAAAATAACAACCCCTCATCCAGTTGAATTAAAAACTAGAAATGCTTTATAAAATGGCATAAATGTCTGCAGATCTTGAGTATAAACTGATGGCAGTCTGTTAGTAACAATAATACACAAAATGGGTGAGCATATCAGAATTTCTACGTGACAGTTATTTCAACTTTAAACCTACAAATCAGCCAGAATCACAGAAATAGACACCGGGATGGTTGCATTCAAGAGTGGCCTCCCTCACATTATGGCTTCTATTTATTTTCCAATGATGTGCTTTACTTCTGGGACACCCTGACTAATAGCAATTATATAAAAGGCCAAAGGAAGCCAGGTGGAATGGTTTTTCAAGGACATTTGATGCTTAGAGTCAATGACACATGCATTTGAACACCATATTGCTCACTAAATATGTTGCAGTGTTTTAGTATTCAAAACTGTAAGCGATATTCCATGTGTCTACCACTTATATGCTCTGTGCCAAATGCCTTCCACCCACCATCCTGAATTAGAAACAGTTCTTATAAATACTGTCATATATCACTTCAAGAGGCAGAGCTTTCATTTTTTTAAAGATCCCCATCTCTGGAACACTTTTTGATTTGAAAGTATTATTTTTCTCTGCAACCTCCAAACTTAAAAAAAAAAAAAATTATCCAATCCATTTATCCCCCTCTATTTGCTCAGTTTTACCCCCTCCTCCCCGCCATATTAGTTTTCACAATGCTAATAACATGGTTCAAAGTCCCTTTGAAGCTTTCATTCTCAAAAGCATTCACTGCCTATTTACATGTTGTGCTGTGCTCCAGGCTATGCAAAGCTTGTGAAACTGAAAAAAGGCTAAGCTTGTTCTCACCAAATGTTGGGCCCATGATTAGTAACACAGAGAAACCACATTTAACTAACCAAATGCTCTGGATTATTAGGGATCTGTGAATAATATCAAGGATAATACCTGATCTAGTCTCACTCACAACTTTGGATTCAACAATCATTTGATTTAGATATCTTTAGATATCAACGTCCCCTTTGAACGTGTTTGAATTTGCCCTTTGAAGAAAATAGAATATAAACTATACACACACATACACACACACACACACACACACACACACACACACACACTTCATCTGGCATTTTTACTTCACATATATAGAGGATGGCAGACTGACTGATTCCATAGTCACTAGTATGGCAAACAAGTACTATATTTTTTATCCTGGCTTCCAGATTCTGCTCCCCTCATTTTATCCCTTTAGACATTATATAGTCCTGTCTAGATTTCAACTTTTCTGTTTAATTTTTTTGAGTTTTTATTTTTTTAAACATTGCTTTTTTATGAACTTGATAAATATCAGAAATCATGAATATTTCCTTATACAAAAAGGATAACAAATGATTGCATAGCATACCATGAATATATATAGATTTTGTTAGCATATACTACATTTGACTCAATAGTTCCCACATCCTTATCTCACAACCTAGCTAATGTGGGAATGTTTTCCATGACTACTCATATATAACTTATTTTGAAATCATTGTGGTGTGCTCTTAATTGCCTATGCTCTCTTCTGTGTATGTTTTAATATTTTATTGACACTTTTATTTCTTGTCTTCTTTTTTGTAGGGATTATTTCAATAATAAAGAAGTTTAAAATTAGGAAAGACTTTAGAGGTTATTTCATGCAGTGATGACAAACTCAAAAATAAATGGATCCTATGAGTCCACATATTGACTTAAAAAAAGACAAATTAACATTATCCATCTTGTGTTATATTTTTATTTATTTTTAAGACATTTCTTAATTATGGTTTAATCTGGTTTAGGCCATAGAGAGAATTTTGCTACTGGATGTGTCATATAGCTGGAATTTGATACATCTATTCTAGCTAGTCTAATTTCCAAATGTGAGTTGAAGAGGTTAGGGACTAGGATTATAAAGACAGAATATAGAGAAGGGATATGATAGATGTCATATAAGATGTTACAAAGGAGCAATACACATGACATATTGACTAGAAAAAAATGAACAAAGATATAGATAATTATTAAATTCTATATATACAAAGTAACATGAAATAAATCTAATTCAAACCAATCACATACATATAATAATATGGTCACGGGAAATAGGTCATGGGGGTTTTCAGGTATTCCTCTGTAAAGAATTATAATTCTCTCAAACAATCCAATTAAAATAAAATGGTCTTTTATTTGGGCAATAGAGAAAATGACCAAGTGGGTGTGGGGTGGGAAAGAGATGGTACAGAGACATATTTCACCTTGAAATGGAAGAAAGGCCAAAAATTTATAGAGGACAGACGGGTTGACCACATAACAATGGAAAGTTTCTTCTGGGATTGGGGTGGGGAAATATTCCTGAGAATCAATGGGATTTTCTTTTGGAATAATAGTCCTGACCTCTGGAGTTATCTCTGTCTCCTAGCTCAGGTAGTTGGCATGCCTAATTGACTTTCCTGCCATAGAATTTAATCTCCCCTAATTTCTTAGGTGTGTCCCTCCTGATATCTAGTTGGCCAGTTTAAACTTTAAAAGTCCCTTAATTCCTCAATATGTCCCAAGCCTCATGACAATATATACACTTAATATGTGTGGTGTATCATGCTTCCCACCTTTGCCAAAAGAGGAACGTAAACTCTTTACAAGCCAGGACAATTTTTGAAAAATGTTTCAGTATTCTTGGTACAATTCATGTGACTTACACATTTTTGGAGGTTAATAATTTTTATTACATGAATTAAAATATATCATATCATATATCATATAATATATATTTTATTGGATGCACATCTAAGTTAATAGTATTTTTTAAAATAATAGAATATAGGGGCAGCTAGGTGGTGCAGTGGATAGAGCACTGGCCCTGGATTCAAGAGGACCCGAATTCAAATCCAGCCTCAGACACTTGACACTTACTAGCTGTGTGACCCTGGGCAAGTCACTTAACCCCAATTGCTTCACCAAAAAAAAAATAATAGAATATAGGTGTTCAAGAGGTAACAATATGTAGTCAAATGTCACCTGTCCCACTAGTTGACAAAGTCTGCTGTGTTCCCTTAAATACACAATTTTTACAAGCACAAAAGGACTGAAAACTCATGACAACAATGCAGCAGAGATGCAAACATCATATGGCAGGTGTGCTCCAGACAAGTTTTACAATTAGTATACAACAAGGATTCCTTTAAATAAACTGACATTGGCTAATTGATTATTGCTTCTTAGGAAATGAAGGCTGATGACTGAATGAAACACCAAAATACATGATGAAATGTAGAATATTATTCTACATTCACTTGTGACCTTACTGTCCTGAAACCTTCATGGGCTTTTCACTAATGATCTAATTATTCCTAGGAATGAGGATGCTGTATTGAGATGCTATATTTATTCATTTTTATATCTAATTCTTCTCATTACAACTTTTTGGTTGCATCTTCCAAATTTCAAATTCAATATCATCTGAAAATAAAGTTAACCATCACTTGAAAGTGTCACTATGAGGCATATGGCAGAAGATCAATGCACAAAGAGAGAGTTCACAAAACCACATCATCTTGTACATTCCAGCAGCACCACTGTTCTCTGAGTTAGTTGTCTTACTTTTCTATATTTGAGGCACTCACTTTCCCTATACACTCTGTTCACCAACACACAGAGGATATTCAAATTCAGGATACAAATCCTATCATACTGAGTCCTATAAATAGTCTAGTCTGAGTTTTCTAAAAATGTTTATGTCATGGACTCCTGAAACCCATGGACCCTTTCTCAGAATAATGTGTTTGAATGCATAAAATGTTCTTATTTGTCCTTCATTTTGGAAGAGGACCAATGGCATCACATGTGATAGCTTGACTTGCTTATGAATTGAATTTAAGTGAGGCAGAGTTGCACAAAGTCATCAGCCTCACTCTCTTTTCCTGACTTACTGAATTCCAGTGATAGGACAAAAGTCAAGATCATTGGTGATGGACTGGGATGCAATTGGCCAATACCTGACCAAGCTCTAAGAACTCCCTAGAACCTGCTTCAACTATTTTCATGGCCATTGGAGCAAACTGTTCTCATTTGCCCATTCTATCTGGGAAAGTCTTCATGTGCTTGGAGTAGACATTCCCCTAACTCACTGACAGGTTTGAAGCATGTTGGTTACCTTCAACCTGGTTTAGCCTGATTGCTGAGATGGTTCACTGGGCTGTGGAGGTTGCGCATGATACAGCTTCTTGGTGGGAGTTGAGTGAAAGGTAGACACAAAAGGTAGATGAGCCACCCTGAAAATGGCTTTGCAAGACCTGCTACCAGAGATGGTAGTTGTTATGTTGCAGGCAAGTATCCCCAGCTCTGCCTAAGGCAAGTGACATGAAGACAATCCTTAGTGGGAGGTCAGTGATCTAGGGGGTAAGGATGGAATAAGTTCCATGTGTGTTAGAAAGACCACAGGAAACTAGAGGAAGGTTGCTATTGTAGAGCTTCCCTAGGTGTAGTGAGTGAGCAGTGCAGAAGAGAAGCTTACCTCTCCTTTCTTGGTAGTTTCCTCTTTTAACCCGGTTATTCTTGTTAACTAAGTGCTAAGTTGGTGTTGGATTTATAATACTGCTGAAAGACTTCAAGGGCTATCAGGGATCTGTAAATTAAGGGCTATCAAAAAGTTGATGCCACTGGGTAATTTCTCAGTTTACTCTGCCATAGTGATACTTCCTATATCCTCTTTTATCTTAGGCATGAAATTCCCCATTCTCTTTAGTATGATAATAGATGTATTCGCTTCAATCAGTAAACCATAGTTCATGCTATTCCCCTTGCTTGCAATGCAAACTCTACCTTGAACTGCCTTTGCTCTGAATTCGACACTTTATTTTTAAATTACATTTAAAGGATTCTTAAAATTATAAGTATCTTACATTTTTTCCATATATAAAATGATTCTGTAATTGTATCATCTTATTTTGAGTCCTTATTTCATTTGTTAAGGATTTTCTAATAAGAGACATTAGCTAGACATATGTAATGAGTAAGTGGTGAATCTAATATAATTCTAAAAAACTGGAATTTCAGAGGATTTGGGAAGAGACAAGAATCTGGATGAGTCTAGGTCCCTCATCATTATTCCAGTAAAGCTCTAAAAAAGGCATCAGAAAGATAGAGAAAACCAAAGAGAATGAACTATAAAGTCGTTCGTCCAGCCTACTACTTAACAGGAAGCTACCAAAATCCTACAGAATTTCAGCATACCTGTAAGCTGGGATAAGTAGAAGCTACAATAGGAAATAGTTGGGTTCCACTAAAGGAGACAGACCCAGAGGTCTCCTAAGCCATAGCAAGAAATACTTCCAAGCAATAGGTGATCCCTAGCCACATGGAGAGGCAAGCCTACAAAAACATCCAGAGTCCCAGAAAGAATCAAATTCTTAAGCTGGGCTCACAGAAGAGTAGCTCTGGAACCTTAGACTCAACAGGAACTAGGCCTGGAGCAGCCTTCCATCATTCTGTACCTGTCTCAGATGTAGGTAGCCTGTACCCAACCCAGCTATCAGGCAGCCCTGGTTCAATTCAGCATCCAGACAGCTAAAGCTCTTGTCCAAGCAGAAGTCAAGTTCAGACAATGACTTTGGAAGGTGGGGCCTAGTCTTAGCTATTGCTTTTTTTTTTTAACTCTTTTTTTTGTAAGGCAATTGGGGTTAAGTGACTTGCCCAGTGTCACATAGCTAGTAAGCGTCAAGTGTCTGAGCCCAGATTTGAACTCAGGTCCTCCTGAATCCAGGGCCAGTGCTCTATCCACTGTGCCACCTAGCTCCCCCTCGGCTATTGCTTTTTTTATATATAGAATTTTATTTTCCAAAATATATGTAAAAACAAATTTTAACATCAATGTTTTAAAAAAAAAATTGTTCCAACTTCTCTCCCTCCTCCATTCCCAACCCCCACCCACTAGAACTCAAGCATTTCAAAATAAGTTATACATGAGTAATCATGGAAAACATTCCCACATTAGCTAGGTTGTGAGAGAAAACAGTCAAAAAACTCCCAAAACTTCAGACTGAGGAATTGTCAAAGAGAAAATTTTTTTTTTTTAAATGTGTTTCCAGGGGCAGCTGGGTGGCACAGTGGATAGAGCACCGGCCCTGGAACCAGGAGCACCCGAGCCCAAATCCGGCCCTAGACACCCAACACCCACCTGCCGCATGACCCCGGGCAAGCCACCCAACCCCAATTGCCTCACCAAAAAAGAAAAAAAAAAGAAAAGAAAAAAAATGTGTTTCCATCTATTTTCAGATACTATCACTTCTTTCTCTGTAGATGGGTTGCCATTTTCATAAGTCTTTCAGGGTTATATTGGACCGTTGCCTTGCTGAAAATAACCACATGCTTCCCAGCAGATCATCTTACACTATTACTGTTATTTTGTATACAGTTCATTTCACTCTGCTTCAGTTCATGTAGGTCTTTCCAGGTTTTTCTAATAGTATCCTGTTCATCATAACCTAAATAAAGTACCTTAAACTTGACAAAGAATTTTCTTCATATTAGCCCAGCAAAGTCATCATAACTATTTCCCTCCATACTATTCCCTTCCCATGATATTTACTCTATTTTCTATCTTCTTTTAAACTATTCCTCCTCAAAAGTATTTTACTTCTGACTGTCCCCTCCCCTACTCTGCACTCCCTTTTTTTTCACCCTTCCTTCCTTATCCTCTTCCCCTCATACTTTCCTTTAGGGTTAAATAGATTACTCCTCCCAACTGGGTGTGAATGTTATTCCCTCCATGAGCCAACTCTGATGAGTTTAAGGTCTTTGAGCTAATTCTATGTTCCAAATTTTCTTCCTCCCTCTCTCCTCAACCCTCCCTATGAAATAAAGCAATTCAATATTTCATACTTGTGCTGTTATGCAGAACATCTTTACCTTCCTCGAAAGTATTCTGCTTTTTACTACTCTCTCCCCGAATCTGCCCTTCCCTCCTCCGCCCCCCATCTCCCTCCCCTCCCTCAGGGCAAAAATATATTACTATACCTACTTGAGTATGTATGTTCGTCCTTCTTTGAGTCAATTCTGATGATATTAAGGTTCACTCACTCCCCAATTCCTTCCCCCTCTTCCCCTCCCCTCCATAAGCTTTTTTCTTGTTTCCTTCATGTGAACAACCTCTCCCCAGACCATCTCTCCCCTTCCCCTCCCCCAGTCTATTTCTCCTACACCTCAACCCTATTTTAAGGATGTCATTATGGGTTAGTTAGGTGGCACAGTGGACAATGCACCAGCCCTGGACCCAGGAGGTCCCAAGCCCAAATCCAGCCCCAGACATAAGACACCCCACACAGAACAAAACATAACATCCCTTCCTATTCAGTTCAGACCTGTGTCCTCTATTAAATACTTACTGATATAGTTCTTATGAGTTTGAAGTATTATCTTCCCATGTAGGAATATAAATAGTTTGATCTTTTAATATCCCTCATGAAGTCTTTTTCCTGTTTATTTTTTTATGCTTCTCCAGGGTCTTGTATTTGAAAGTCAAATTTTCTATTCAGTTCAGGTCTTTTCATAACAAATGCCTGAAAGCCTTCTTTTTCCTTGAAGTTCCATGTTTGCCTCTGAAAGATGATGCTTAGTTTTGCTGGGTATGTGATTTTTGGCTGTAGTCCCAGTTCCTTTGCCCTCTGGAATATCATATTCCATGCCCTCCGGTCCTTTAATGTAGAAGCTGCTAGATCTTGCTTTAACCTTATTGGATCTCCACAGTATTTAAATTCCTTTTTTCTAGCTGCTTGCAATATTTTCTCCTTGACCTGGGAGTTCTTGAATTTGACTATAATATTCCTGGAGGTTTTCCTTTTGGGACCTCTTTCAAGAGGTGATCAGTGGATTCTTTCAATTTCTATTTTAGCTTCTGCCTCTAGAATATCAGGGCAATTTTCCCTCACAATCTCTTGGAGGATGGTGTCTAAGCTCTTGTTTTGGTCATGGTTTTCAGGTAGTCCAATGATTTTCAAATTATCTCTCCTAGATTTATTTTCTAGGTCAGCTGTTTTTCCAAGGAGATATTTCACATTGCCCTCTATTTTTTCATTCAATTGGATTTGCTTTACTGTGTCTTGGTTTCTCATAAGGTCACTAGCTTCCATTTGTTCAATCCTAATTCTAAGGCAATTATTTTCAGCAGACAGTTTTTTAATCTCCTTTTCCATTTGGCTTTTCAAACTGTTGATTTTTTTCTCATGACTCTCCTGCATTGCTCTCATTTCTCTTTCCATTCCTTCCTCTTTTTCTCTACATCTTCGTTCTATCTCTCCTACTTTCTCTTCAAAGTCCCTTTTGAGAGCTTCCATGGCCTGAGACCAGTTCATATTTTTCTTGGAAGCTTTGGATGTTGGAGCTTTGACCCTATTATTATCTTCTTCTTCTGAGGATGTATTGTGGTCTACCTTTCCCCCAAAGAAGTTTTTGATGGTCTTCTGCTTTCTCTGCCTACTCATCCTGGCTTACTGTTTCTTGGATTTTCACTCCTTAAAATGTAGCGCTGCTTCCAGGACACACTGTTCATGGCAGCATGGCCCAGGGGGTGATTGGGCTTCTTCTCAGCCTGCCTGGCTTGTGAGTAATCACAGCTGCTTTCTCTTTGACCCGGAAACAGAAGTCTGATTGAACTCTGATTCTCTATGGTCGGAAGCTTGGTGTGCTTTTACCCCTCCCCGACTGGGCCACCACCACTGGATTCAGCCCACTGGTTCAGACCCAGGGTGCTTTGCCCCAACTCCAGTAGATACTGCCTCCACTTCACCCCGGCCTGTGATCGGAGCCTCCCTCAGAAGCTGCTGGTGCGGAAGACTCTGACATGCGCTGGAAGCAGTGTCCCTGGCTGGGTCCAGACCACGGGCTGAGCTGTTTAGCCTGATCAGTAGGTGATCAGAATTGCTCTCTTTTGAGGAGAAATAGTCTCACTCTGTTCTTATGTGCATTAGGCTGTTCTGGGTCTTGATTTTTACCGCATTATTTGGGCGTGAATGGACGGGTTTAACGGGAGCTTATGGGAGTCACAGCCTCTCATCCGCCATCTTCAGCTATTGCTTTTGAAACCAATCCAGGCCTGTCAAGGCATCCAGGCTTAAAAGAGCAGAGTTTGAACTGAGCAGAAAGCCCTAAATGCAGAAACAGGATTAAAATATAAGTGAGCATACAAAAAAGCCAAGCATATTAGACCAAGAGATACCCAAGGGTTAAAACCAGAAGAAAACTTAACTCTGAAACTTAGCATAGACCCTCAAGAAAATATCATCCTGACCACAAGGTCAATACAAAAGCATGAGAAAAATGAAACAAGAAGTACAAAGTGAAAGAGACAGGGAGGAAAGAATTGCAAAGATAATTAATATTTTAGAGCAGATGTTAGTAAATCTTTCTCAAGAATTGAACACCTTGAAAATTATAAAAGGCCAAACAGAAAATGACAATTCAATGAGACAAGATAGAATCCATTTTTCAGATGCCATGTACTCCTGTAGAAAAATCAAGGAATGAAGAGAACTGTTTTTATTGTGGCTTTTTAGTTAATTCCTTAAATGAACAAACATGATATATTTTTTACCATCTGTGATCTGGGAAAGATAGCGCATGACTTCTATGTCATTCTGCTCATTGTTTCAAGAAGAAATATGTTATAGAACTTAGTATTAAGTTTACATTGGGAGTGGGATGACAAGCAGCTGAAAGATTCTTATCATTCAATTTATCACCATCTGCTCGCACACATCCATAAGTGGTAGGAACCCAGAAATAAGTCCCACTTCTTTTAGTACCACTCAAGAAGTAAGGTGTTAAATATATATTGATAATTTTCAAATTTATTTTTCATTTGTTTCTTTTTCTTTTCTCTTTCTTTTTTCTTTCTTTCTTTTTTTTTTGGTGGGGCAATGAGGATTAAGTGACTTGCCCCAAGTCATACAGTCAGTAAGTGTCAACTGTCTGAGGTCAAATTTGAACTCAGGTCCTCCTGAATCCAGAGCCATTGCTGTATCCACTGTGCCACCTAGATGCCATTCAATTTTATTTTTCATGCCAAGACATAGCTTGATCTGATCCAACTAGGGAACAGAGAATAAAATATTTGTCAATGAAATTGTAGTATACTTATGGATTGTTTGATGGCTGGATGTGATTATATTTGAAATTATCAAGAATTACTAGATACAGTTCATTTGCTTCTTATATACCTGAAGATAGTAACATTACCATACAAAACCCTATGAATACCTCAGAATAAAGACCTAATATAAATTCAAGCTTTTATTTGTTTTCCTTGATTTCTTTTATGAAGCTACCAGTTGAAGTTTTATGCTTTAAAAAATTGTATGTTCCTCTATGAACTCATACATTTTTGTAGTAAAAATCACATCCTAATAGGAGATATTACTAAATGTTACCTCTCTGAATCATTGTCAAACTTAACATGATTCTTTGATTTATCCATATTAGACTTTAAAATATTCCTAGGGATTTCTTGGGTAAAATTCCCAAGAAATAAGCTTTTTAAATTAATCTATGTTTCCTCTCTTTGGCCTTGTATATCTCTCCATCTCTCCTTTCCTTGTTCTACCCCCAACCACTTGATACTTGTTTCTTTTGCTGTTTTAGAGAAGTAACATTGTTTCTTCACAATAGTGCTGGCTTTGGGAAGGGAAAGATCTGTTTTTGAATCCTATTTCTGACATTTACTATGTTACCCTCTGGTATGTCCATTAAACCCCTTGACTCAGATTCCTGCTTTGTGAAATGGGGACAATAGTTTTATAACTCTACAGAGTTGTTGTGAGAACCTAGTGAGATAATGTATTACTATCACTTAGTAAATTTCAAAGCATTACATAATTATTCTGTTATCAATTATATAACATTTATTTCAAAACATTTTCATTTAAATTAGCTCATTTAGAGGCAGAGAAACAGGTGCTACAGTAAACAGTATTGGGCCTGGAGACAGGAAGATGTGAGTTTCAATCCAGCCTCAGACACTTACTAGCTATGTGACCCTGGGCAAGTGACTTAAACCTTTTTGCCTTAGTTTCCTCATCTGTAAAATGTGGTGGAGAAGGAAATACAAGTTACTACAGTATCTTTGCCAATAAAATTCCAAATGGGGTCACAAAGAGTTGGACACAACTAAAAGACAGAACAATGATACTTAGAGGCAGCTGGGTGGTGAAGTACATGGAGTGCTGGTCTCACAATCAGGAACATCAGAGTTCAAATCCTGTCTCAGACTCTTCTTAGCTGTTTGATTGTCCGTTAGTCTTTTAGCCAATATTAATATCAGTTTCATCTATTAAATGGAGATAATGTTTATCTTACAGGGGTGTTATGATGATCAGAGGAAATGATGCATGTTTAAAAAAGTATGTTTTGCAAACCTTAAAAGTACTATAAAATGTTAGCTATTATTACTTAAAGCCTTATCTTATATGGAAGAAAATGGCTTTCTACAATATTGTTATCCTTTCCTAATAAATTTATATGATCTTTTGTAAGGGCATGGATGAACACCAGCCTGTGCAGTGTCAGGTGTCATTGTGTTTCGATTCTATTTTGGACCGTTCATGAAAAGGACCCTGATAACCCCTACTGGCATTAACGCTTTTCTAAAATGTTCTGTTCATATTGAGAAAAACATTTCTTTAGCATAACAGAGCAGAATGATTCTTTTACCTTTTTGTGAAGCTAAATATTTCTTGATGACTTTTCCCTTCTAAAGAAGACAATTTCAAATATAATATTTAATAACATGTCATTTAATAAGAGAAAGAACTCTCTTATTAAGTGCCCCACATTTAAGATATTTGTGATAGTACTAGCAACACAGTACTATCTATTTTGAGGACTTAGGTGATTAATTACAAGGGCTAGACTTTGGAACAAGAGAGTTGGCTTTTAAAAGTTCATGGCAGGGGGCGGCTAGGTGGCGCAGTGGATAGAGCACCGGCCCTGGATTCAGGAGTTCCTGAGTTCAAATCCGGCCTCAGACACTTGACACTTACTAGCTGTGTGACCATGGGCAAGTCACTTAACCCCCACTGCCCCGCAAAAAAAAAAAAAAAAAGTTCATGGCATTCCTGTCTCTCTAAATAAATAGGAACTGGTTGAAATTTCAAGGGCATCTACTTAACAGGGTTTGGACAAGACTGACTTTGATTGCCTGCCTCATAAAATGCCTAAGCATGTGAAATTGTGGGTGCCATGACTCCAGGACTTTGGGACTATATTACAGACAGTGTAAAAAACTAACCAGAGTTTGGACTGATATATATGCTTGGACATCATAAATGCCCTGAGCATTTATGTCTTGTATTTTTATTGTGGATTAATCTGTACATGTTAGGTAGCTGTATATATAACTGCAGAGGGTTTAAGGATTGTTGAGAGAGAAGGGAAAGAAATTCTGAGCTACTTAAATTTTCTTTCATTTAGCTTCTGTTTTAATAATTTTGATTTACATTTCTAGGTTCTTTCAAATTATACATAGATGTAGGTATGTATATACACAGGTGCACATGCATGTCTATGGTTGCATATATGAATACATGCATGTGCAATTGTGTATATATGTAAATGTATGTGCTTGTGCATTGTCACATATATGTATGTTTGCATCTAAGTGTGTGTATTCCTGACTCGTACGTATATATATGTATAGGATGTCTATGTGTGACCTGAAAGACCCTAAAAATGTAACTCATAATTTTTAAAAGTTAAATGGAATGGGGGCAGCTAGGTGCTGCAGTGGATAGAGCACCAGCCCTGGATTCAGCAGTACCTGAGTTCAAATCCGGCCTCAGACACTTAACACTTACTAGCTGTGTGACCCTGGGCAAGTCACTTAACCCCAATTGCCTCACTAAAAAAAACAAATAAATAAAAATAAATAAATTGAGCTAAAGAAGGAAATGGCAAACCATTCCAGTATCTTTGCCAAGAAAAATCCAAATGGGGTCATGAAGAATCAGATATGACTGAAATGACTGAATAGTAACAACAAAATCCCTCCCACCCAACCTCAGAGAATGAATGACCAGAAAAGAAGGACTAGACATTGTCTCTAGTTCTCATATAATTTCAAAAACTCTCTAAAACCGAAATTAGGATGATAATGTTTTACATGACTGCATATGTATAAACTATATCTTATTGCTTACTGTGGGGGGGGGAGAGGAGAGGGAAGGAGGGAGGGATAGAATTTGGAATTCAAAACTTTAAATAAAATGTTTATTTAAAAATAGCAATTAGGAGAAAGAGGTAAAGCAATTACAAGTGTCTATTCATGCTAAAAATCCTGTAAGCTTCTTGAAGTCAGGCACTGTGTTTTGCCATTCTTCATATCCCTGGCACTTGCCTCAATGTATGGACTGTAACTGCTTCTCAGAGCTTACTGACTTGACCAATAATGTCAAGAATAATACAACAATAAGGTAACAATACTAGTAATTAATAGCAGAGAAAAGTAGTTAATGACCCACATGTTCTCCTAGCATCTCTATTAACCTAGTCACACCAGCTCCACACCTTCCCCCACCCCCAGTCCAGGACATACATACAGCTTGACCCACCAGTTGTATTCTAGGATCTTCTTATCAATTTCCTTGTTGCTCTTGCAGTTAATACCAAGCCATTCTGCCCCTGCCCTTATCCCATTACTATGAGGCAGCAAGTGGCATACTTCAATTTTACACACGCACTTGCAGAGGAATGGGAGAAACTAGAAGGTGGAGTTCATTGTGATAACAGTTTGGCATGTAGCAACAGCCTCAAAGAACTAAGGGTGTGTTGCAGTATTGTATCATGCCAGAAGAAAAGTGGACTGGCATCCAGGTAGAGATAATTCTGTCACCCAAAACGTTAATTGGGCAAATGAGTGGAGCTGGACAAAAATGACTTCTTCAGTGTCAATGGATGTGGAGACAATTTTTAGGTCTGTTCACCAGGTGATCTACTGCGAAAGGAGTCAGGAAATTAGCAATGGAAGAATATGATGGGAAAAGTCCTAAAATTGTCAAAGGTATCAGGATGAAGAAGAGTGAGTTAAGAATTAGAACATAGGAAAAGAAAACATTAGGGAAATGTTTTTGTGTTTGTACACACACACATGTACACACATGTATGCATGTGTAAACATATTTGTGGGTATGCACGACATACCCATGCAACACATGTATACACATATATGCAGACCTATACACATGCATATCTGTGCAAACAAATATGTACTGCAATACATACACACATGCACACATGTGTTTGCATGCATGCATATATGTTTATGAATAATGTCACCAAAATAGACATGTTATTGCAAATATCTCTAGATAAATATTTGAAGAAAAAGAAAATTTAACCAACACCTGATAAGACATGCTTATGTGTATTCCCCAGAAGGCATAGCCCCCACAATGAAATGTTCCTGAATGCTATGAGAGAGAAATAAGAATCCTGAAAGAAGGTAAAAAGGATCAAACAGAAAAATGTATGGCTTGCCCAGCAGAAATAATTAACAGAGTAGAAAACAAACCAAAACTTGGATCCATAGTGATATAGCTCTCTGAAGAAGTAAGAACACATATAATTGGGAATACAAATATATTGAAGTATCGGACAGTTTGGAAGAAGAGAAGTAAAATTCAACAATGTTAAAAAAAAAAACAAAAACATGTTTCCTACATAAGCCAAACATTTTCATCTCAACAATATGATGTATAGAAACAACTTAAAGATCAAAGGGCTCCTAGAAAAATTTGCCATGTTTAAAACAACAAAAATGACTGAATACCATAATTTAAGAAATATGAGAAAACTGACCAGAAATTCTAATATAGAAAACAATTTATAAATTTGAAAAAAAAATCCATAGATCACCACCAGGAAAACACACACATAGCTATACTATCAACTCTGTGACATATATTATTTATATTTCAACAGTTCCACTGACAAACAACTAACTCAGGAAGTGATCAGGAGACTTTCAAATATAAAGGCAAATAAATTTGAATAACATAAGAGTCTTTCAGACCCAGCAGAAGCTATACTACTAAAAGAAATAAGAAATTCTGAAAAGCCAAGTAACTCAAAATTCAACCTAACGTGATATAACTTGAAAATCTGATCCTAATCACCAAAGAAAATGGATGGATATTCAGTAAGTGAATATTAAAAAACCTTCCTTTAAATAAAACATCTGAGCCATTTAGTAAATATACAAACACATCATCTAATAGAAAACCAAGAAAGTCTACCAATGAAAGCACACGAAAATAGAATACCCCTGCTCTAGAGACTATTAAAAAGGAAATAAAGACACCTATGACATTAAAATAAAGGAAACAACAGTGGGATTAAGAAATTTATTTATAAATACTAAAGATTTTTTCTGCAGCCATATGAAAATTTGGGATGTAACCGAACAGCATAGTATGACAATCAGAAAAAATCAAACTATAATCCAAAAAATAATTCTTGGAAAATGTGAGGCATCAAAGAAAAAGAGAGATAACAAACAAAAGATAGGTTTGGTGGAGTTCAAGAAAGAGGTGAGTGAAATATCTGACTTAGCAATACCCTGCAAAACCAAATACACTAAAAAAAAAAATACAAATATAATTACTAGACTAAGAATAAGTGATGATAAATTACCCCATTTTAGAAGTTATTAACGAAAAAAACCCTAAGATTTGTTAAAGGAACACACATTTGCCATTAAATTTGAATTTGAGGGGGGGGAGCTAGGGAGGGAGGGAGAAAGGGAGGGAGAAAGGGAGGGAGGGAGAGTGGGGGAGAGAGAAAGAGAGAGAGAGAGAGAGAGAGAGAGAGAGAGAGAGAGAGAGAGAGAGAGAGAGAGAGAGAGAGAGAGAGAACGAACATGCAAGCTGTGGCAATAAAGAAATAAAAAAAGAAACAAGAGAAATGAAGGTAGAAGAGTGGAATTAAGTTGTCATGGACTAAATCTTAAACCCCACTACAATAAGTGAATTATTGTAATTCATGGAATAGAAATGCAAAGCAGAATGATACATTAAAGAAACAGGTGGCAGTGGTGGTCAAAGGAGATTGGAGGATGGACCCTCATTAATTCTATGACTGAAAAACAAAACAATGATAGAAAATTGGGGAAAATGATGGGAAGGAGGAATTTAGTTTGAATGAACTTAAAATGCTGGGGGAGGTCTAACTTCAACAAAAGCTGTGGAGGCAGCTTTTCCTCTCAATATCATTTCCATAAGTAAAGTGTAAGATTGGGGAAATTTAAGAATGTTTGTTGTCAATACTCATTTTTATAGTTCTGGAAAATTTAGCTGCAGCAATAAGGAAAGAAATGAGCATTTAAGAAACAAAACTGGGTACGTATGAGAAAAAGCAATCTTAATTTTTCAGAAAGCATGATTATTTAGAGAATTGGAGATTCATTGAAAACATTAATTGAAAAATTAGTAACCAATAGAGTAATAGAATATAAAAATAGCAAAATTATGAGCTTTTCTGTATGTTATTATCAAAATTAAGTAGTAAAAGAAAGAAAAAATAGAATTACATTTTTTTTTAGTGAGGCAACTGGGGCTAAGTGACTTTCCCAGGGTCACACAGCTAGTAAGTGTTAAGTGTCTGAGGCCGGATTTGAACTCAGGTACTCCTGACTCCAGGGCTGGTGCTCTATCCACTGCGCCACCTAGCTGCCTCTAGAATTACATTTTAAAATTATTAAAATGTATGAAATGTATTTACTCTATCAACAAACATTCATACAGATATAGCTATAAAACTTTTTAAAGAGCTTAAAGGAGAATAAAACAGCTGAATAATATTTTAGTGGTTGAGCCATTGAAAAAAGTAACAGCTTTGATACTACTAGTTAAATACAATATTAATATTATCAAGGAGGTTCTTTACAGGATTGGAAAAGAAAGAATAGCAATATTCATTTGCATGAAAGCAAGGTCAAACAACTCACGGGTAATAATGAAGGAATTCAGGAATAAATAAGACCTAATATTATCTGATACTGAACTAGTACTAAGCAAGTATGCCAAAATATCTTAATAAATACTTAGTAACAAAGGAATTCCAGAAAAAAAAATACTTCTGCTTCATTGACTACATTAAAGCCTATGGCTTTGTGCATCACAACAAAATTTGGCAAGTTCTCAAAAAGATAGGAGTACCAGATCATCTTACCTGTCGCCCAAGGAACCTGTATTCATATCAAAATGCAACAGTTAGAACCAAACACAGAAGTGATTGGTTCAAGAATGGAAAAGGAATGCAGACAAGGCTTTATATTGTACCCATATTTATTTAACTTATATTCAGAGTATATAATGCAAAATGCCAGGCTGGATGAATCAAATGGTAGAATTAAGGTTGTCCAGTGAAATATCAACAGTCATACATATACAGACTCTGATGGTAGACCATGCAGATAGATGAATTAGGAAGCATCTTGATGAGGGTGAAAGAGAACAGTGTAAAAGCTACCTTGAAGGTTAACATCCAAAAAACTAAGATCTTGACAACTGGTCCCATCATTTCCTGCCAAATAGAGGGAGAAGAAATAGAAGCAGTGTCAGATTTTATATTCTTGGGTTCAAAGATCACTGCACATGGCATCTGCAGGCATGAAATTGAAAGAAACTTGCTCCTTGGAAGAAAAGCAATGGTAAAGCTGAACAGCATACTAAAACAGACATCACCTTGCCAACAAAGTTCTATGTGGTCAAAGCAATGGTTTTTCCAGGAGCAATGTATGGCTGTGAAAGTTGGACTATAAGCAAAGCTGAGCAATACAGAATTGACATTTCAAATTGTGGTGCTCAGTAAGACTTTTGAGAGTCCCTTGAATGGAATAGAGGTTAAATCAGTCAATTCTTAAAGAAATTAATTGAGAGTATTCATTGGAAAGGAAAAAACTTAAGTTGGCCACATTTTGAGTAGATGAAACTCATTGGAAAAGAACCTGATGTTGGGAAAGATTAAAAGCAAAAGGAAAAAAAAAAGGATAGGAGAGGTTGAGATGGAAAGATAGTACCATGGAAACTACTAACAACTTGGACAGACTTTGAGAGAGAGTGGAGGATAGAGGAGCCTGGCTTGCTATTGTCCATGTGATCATGAAGAGTGAGATATGATTGAATGACTAAATAATAAATGTTCCTCAAATTGTGCAAATCCTTGAGGATGCAAATGGAAGTTAATCCCTGCCATTGTTCTATTGAAGAAATGTGTGAGGGGGAAACTAGCTAGAATTTACTTATAAATTAAGCAACAGTTTAGGCTTTTAAGCATTTATTAAGGTATATTAGAAGTTGAGAGAGAGAGAGAGAGAGAGAAAAGCTCCTTCCCTTAGCTGCTCACACTTCCAAAAAGCAAGAGTCACACTCAGTTCCCCCAGAAGCCCCCTTTCGACCAGGAAGAGGGGTGTTCCCCACACACAGCTCCAAGATAATTGGCTGGCAGCATTCAAGTGCATTTATTGACATGACTTAAAGGCAGTCCAGGAATTGTGACATGCTTTCTCAGCAGGGAGTGACATCTCTGGTTCTCACACCCCTTCATCCTAGACAGTCACTTCAGCCCTGGAAATTACCACATAGAAGTACCCTGTGACTCTGGTCCCCTTCCTCTGATTGTAGCATGGATGTTGTTTTTGTTTGTACTTCATTCTCAACTTTCTTTTCTTTTATTTTCTTTCTTTTTCTTTTTTCTTTTTGGTGAGGCAATTGGTGTTATGTGACTTGCCCAGGGTCACACAGCTAGTAAGTGTTAAGTGTCTGAGGCCAGATTTGAACTCAGCTCCTCCTGAATCCAGGGCTGGTGCTCTATCCACTGCACCACCTAGCTGCCTCTATACTTCATTCTCAAAGAGAACCTTGGAGCATGGATAGTACTCACAGAGCATACATAAGGAGGATACCCTGGCCAGGAATCTTAATTTCCCACTAGGTTGTAGTCCTCTGGAATTCTCAATCATACCCCCTTGCACTGGGCATCTTCCTTACACCTGCCCATTTTCAGCTCCCCGCCCCCCACCATATTGTCTTTGCCATTAGAGTAAAAGATCCTTGAGGAAAAGATTGTATTTCTTTCAGCATATATTTGTATTCCTCATGTTTAGCACAATATCTAGAACATTGCGAGGGCTTAATAAATATTTGTCAGCTTGATACTTAAGAAATTTTCATCATTTCCCATCCTGCAACTTTCCTGGACTTCATGCTCTCTAGCAACTTATCATCCTCAAAGATGACAGCAACTCTGAAACTCACACCTCCCCAGTAACCCCAGAACCTGGGGTCCCTCCCTCATTCTACTTTGAACTGGTTTAGGGTGGACATTGTAGAGCTCCTTTTATAGTCTCCATTTAAGGAGGCAACCTTGAGTGGAGAGTCAGCAATGGTCACTTACTACTGTAAATTTGTGTGTCTAATGACCTTATCTTCATCTAATGACCTCATCACCTACACTATCTTCTGTTTACCTAAACATAACAAAACTTTGCACATGAGCCCTCTCTGAAAACCCTGACATTTAGTAGACTCTGCCATTGCAAGGAGAAAAGATAGGATGTGAAGTGACAAAGACGATGTACGGTACAGGGTGCTAGACTAATCATAGACTTCTTCTCCTAGCTAAACATTTGCATTCAACAAAAGTAGTTGCCCCAAGGCAAGAGGAGTATGGAAAGACTTAATTTCAACAGATTAGAGGACTTGTTCCCACATAAACAGTTTGTTGCTAACTTGGAGGGAAACACACACACACACAACTGGCAACAGTGGAGCAGAAAAGGAGTGCGCAGCTTTCAGAAATTTTTGTGTAAAGCACCACATTTACTCATCTGATCCAGAATAGTCACAAACATCAAATCTGGTTTGCCAAAAATGATGAGGAAATTCAGAAGGTACTAAATGAAAAATAAGTACTCCACAGGGTTTTCTAGCACTATAGTTCATCCATCTCTAAGAAGGCAGCATGTAACTCCATCAAAAGGAAATGCACGTGAAGCTTAGAGAAATGCAGGATTCTTGGTTCAGTAAGAAGACAGGTGAAATCCTGTTTTACTCTGATAGTAACAATCCAGAGTGCTTTTATAATGCCCTGAAGGCTATTTATGGGCCAAAGACATATAGTGCATCTCAACTACTGAGTAATGGTGTCAGGCACATTGATGAGTGATAGGGACATGATCCTGGAGAGATGGGCTGAATACTTCCATGTCATTCTCAACAAACCATCATCAACCAATGCTGAAGCCACTGACTGTATACTTCAGCTTGTAGCCATTCCTTTCTATCTGAACTTCCTTCCAACTGAAAAACTGTGAATGTCATTAGTCCTCTCTCATGTGGCAAAACACCTGATGCTGATTCTATTCCAACTGAGATTTACAAGGCAGGGGGTCTGCTGCCTTTAAACAAGCTTACATAAATCTTCTAGGTTATATATCAAAAGGTCATTCCCTAAGAGTTCAAGAATGCCTTAATTTTCCTTCTCTACAAAGGAAAAGGAAGAAGGTTGTCCTCTGACAATAACAGTGGGTTATCTTTCTTTTAGTTATTGCTGGCAAGATTTTTGCCAGAGTCCTCCTTTATAGGCTGATCCTTTACTTGGAAGATTTTTCTCTACCTGAGATCCATTGTGACTTGAGAAAGGGCCAAAGAACAGTCAATATGGTGTTTGCTGTCTGACAACTACAGGATAAATGATAGGAGCAGAACAGAGGTTTGTCAGTCATGAGGGCTTGTTGAAGATCATGGTGAAATTTTGTTGCCTGGAGAAGTTTATCAGTATTGTATGTTAGTTTTATGACACCATACTTGTCCAGGTTCTGTTGAGGAAATAATGCTCCTGCACCCTCCCAGTCACCAGTGGAGTGAAACAGGGCTGTAGACTTGCTCACGTGCTTTTTAATCTGATGTTCTTCACAATGTTGTTGAGGACAAAAATGACATCAAGGTTAGCTACCATGTAAAGGAAAACTTTTATATAGGTATTTTGCATAAATTAACATATTTTGCATAAATTAACTTATTTGATACTCATACCCACCCTGTGAGGTAGATGTTATTATTCCCATTTTAAAAATGAGGAAAATAGGATTGAGACTTTGAATTGTGAAGGTTCATAAAATCAGTGAGTATCAGAGGCAAATATGTATAAAGGTCCTAATTTATTTTCTAAATTACATGTAAAAACAATTTTTGACATCAATTTTTTAAAACTTTATATTCCAACTTATCTTCCTCCTTCCCTTCTCACCCTCCACCTCCAAGAACTCAAGCAATTCAATATGTTACACATGAGTAGTTATGGAAAACATCTCCACATTAGTTAGGTTGTGAGAAAAAACAGGTAAAAAAAAAAAACTTCAGATTAAGGAATTGTCAAAAAATAAAAGGTGTTTCAATGTTTTCAGATACCATCAGGTCTTTCTCTCTAGATGGATTGCAATTTTAATAAGTCCTTCAGAGTTATATCAGATCACTGCCTTCCTGAAAATAACCAATTGTTTCCCAGCAGATCCTCCTATAGTATTGCTGTCATTCCGTATACAGTACATTTCACTCTGCTTCAGTTTGTGTAGGTCTTTCCAGGTTTTTCTGATAGTATCCTGTTCATCATAACTTTTATATAGTACCTTAAACTATATAAAGAATTTTCTTCACAATAGCCCAGCAGAGTAGGTACCATACATTTTGCCATTATGGTCAATCATCATAACTATTTCCATCCATCCTATTCCCTTTCCATGATATTTAGTCTATTTTCTATCTTCTTTTACTCTAATCCTCCTCAAAAATATTTTACTTCTGACTGCCCCCTCCCCCACTCTGCCCTCTCTTCTTCTGCCCTTCCCTCCTTATCCTCTTCCCCTCCTACTTTCCTGTAGTGTTAAATAGATTACTTCTCCCAATTGGTTGTGTATGTTATTCACTCCTTGAACCCACTCTGATGAGATTGAGGTCTTTGAGCTAATTCTGTGTTCTAAATTTTTCTTCCTCCCTCCTTCCTCAACCCTCCCTATGAAATCAAGCAATTCAGTATGTCATACTTGTGTACTTATGCAGAACATCTTCACCTTCCTTGAAAGTGTTTTGCTTTTTACTGTTCCCTCTCCCAATCTTCCCTTCCCTCCTTCCTCTCTCCCCCCTTCCCCTCCCACTTTTCCTCAGGGCAATAATATATCATCATACCTGCTTGAGTATGTGTGTTATTCCCTCTTTGAGCCAATTCTTATGATAGTAAAGTTTACTCACTCCCTACTCCTTGCTCCTCTTCCCCTCCCTTCCATAAACTTTTTCTTCTCTCCTTCATGTAAGATACCTCTCCCCAGTCCACCTCTCCCCTTCCCCCTACCCCAGTGCAATCCTCCTACCCCCTCAACCCAATTTTAAAGATGTCATCATGGATTAGCTAGGGGCACAGTGGACAAAGTACCAGCCCTGGAACCAGGAAGCCCCAAGCCCATTTCCAGCCCCAGACATAAGCCACCCCACCCTGCCTGCCCCACAAAAGAACAAGGATAAACAAAAAATAAATGCTTTACAGATATCCCATCACATTCAATTCACAACTGTGCCCTTTGTCTAAGTATATTCCTTTCACTTGCCCTAATAATGAGAAAGATCTTATGATTTAGAAGTATTATCTTCCCATGTAGGAAAGTAAACAGTTTATCTTTTAATATCCCTCCCTGACCTGGCCTTCCTGCTGATCACTATTTCTTCCTGGTTCCCTATTGAGGTGGGATAGTCAATTTCTTCCTTGGGTCCCACAAACACCCCTGTCTCTCCTCGCCCCCCCCACCCCCACCCCAGCCAGAAGTTTGGCCCTCTTACCCAACCTTAAGCTCAGTTCCAGAAGATGCTGGTGCTGCAGTTGATTTGGAGGCTCAGGGGTAAGTTCCTCTGGTGCAGTGAGCCTGGGGTCTGTGTTGGAGTGATCATAGGGTTTGAATATGCTTACAGCCCATCATGGCCCCCTTTAATCTGTCTTTGGTTAGAAAATAATCTCACAAATCTTTTTGTGGGTTTTGATGCTCCAGGGGTTCTTTCATTGCTGTTTTGGGGGGTAATTGCGTCAGGAATTCTGTGCTTTTAATGTCTTTCCTCCACCATCTTGGCTCTGCCCCCCCAAACCCCCAGATTTCTGAATCATGCTCTTTCTGATATAACACACTACTTCTCTTTAAGTTGGGTAGTTATTTATTGCGTTTTATTTTTTAATGAGAACATCTCCCTTGAAATTATTTTTGATTAAATGATACAAATAGCCATATTAAACATTCTGATGGCTACTTAGTTCTTGCTATTAAATTATTCTTTTAAAATTTAGAATACAAAATATCGCTGACTTCAATTATGATTTTCAATGATGCTTTAATTTTGCCTTAATAAGATAATACTCGTGATAAATAATGATGTTATATTAACATCATAATTTTAAGGTAAGGTAATTTGTATTTAGGAATTACACAATATGTTAGAAATATTCAATATGTTGTTCACAGAAATTAGAATAGTTTCATCATATTCAACAGTGTGATAGAATAGAGAAAGTACAAAAGAAGTTTCTTTCAGAACAACAACTAGTTTTGTAACTTTAAACATTGTTTCACAGTTGAAAAATGAGACCTTGGATAAGCAAAGGATTTTTCATGTTTCCTGGAGTTAAAACAAACAAAGAAACAATCAAACAAACAAACCTGTGTGTGTGTGTGTGTGTGTGTGTGTGTGTGTGTGTATGTGTGTGTGTGGTGGCACAACCTGTAAGGTAAGCACTTTTTGAGTTTGCATTACCATTTCCACTCAAGGAGAATCTGACTTATTAGGATGTCATGCAAATTACTTAGAATAAAGTAAAACAGCTAAATCTATGATTAAATCAACATTCCATATGCATAAAAATTTAATATTATACATATTTTTGGTGAAACAATCTGCTTTGTATAATGTAGCATTAATTTCATAAGATTTTGGCACATTTTTCATCATGAAGCCACACCTTTTGCCACATTGGATATTAGGCTTTTGAGAAATAGCCCATCTTTCCTTGGTTATAACCTATTGCTTTTCAATGGGTTGAGTTCCAGATTGTGTGAATTGAAAATTAGGTGAGTGCCCAGATCATTGATGCATGTTTATCTCTATATTTCTTAACTTTTCATGGCATCTAGACCTTGACCTTGAATGGGAATTTCTGTAATTACAGAACATTTTGTTCCTGTTTTTTAGTATGTCAATATAATCTACCAGAGTTCAGCATTCCCTGAAGAGAGACAAACCTTCTAAACCTACTAGAAGTAAAAAATGCCAAACCTATTTTTCTCTATTTCCTTTCGGTATGCTATACAATTTGATGAAGATACCCAAATCTTACAGGCTTATTTAAACTCAGAACAATAGTTTTGTATGGCCTTAAGTTATTGATTTTTTTTTTGGCTTGGGGCAATGAAGGTTAAGTGACTTGCCCAAGGTCACACAGCTAGTAAGTGTCAAGTGTCTGAGGCCGGATTTGAACTCCTGAATCCAGGGTCAGCACTTTTGCCCACTGCACCACCTTGCTGCCCCCTGTATTGCCTTAAGTTATTATGGTACTGATGCACACTGGTAAGGCGCACATGTAATCAAAGCACCTTCTAATAAGGTTACTGGAGAGTCCTGAAGTCCTTTCATTTTTTGGAACTGTAAGACCTCTCCAAAATTTTCTTTGGAGAGTCCTCATGGCTTTCATTTTTTGGTCATGAAATATGTGCTAGAGGGCTTAGTATTTAATAAGGAACTATGATCTCTAACACAACTTCAGGTTCAGTTGAATTCCTTGACTAAGATACTGCTAGCCTAACCTTTCTTCTGACCTTCAGTCTTACATTTCAAATTACTTATTGGGCATTTCAAACAAAGTATAAAATAAATATCTGAAACACAATATATTAAAACTTGAATTCATTTTCTCCCCCCACCCCAACTTTCCTCTCTTTCCAACTTTCCTTTTGAGTATACCACCTTTTTCAAATTACCCAGACTCCCAACCTAGGTGTCATCCTGAACTACTCAAGCTCACAACCAACATCCAATTACTTGCCAAGTTCTGTCATTTCAACCACTGTGACATTTCTCCTTTAAGCCCCTTTCTCTCTTCTGACACTTCCATCACCCTGATGCTGGAACTCATCACTTTTGACTAATATGGAATTATGTTTTAAAGGATTGCACATATATAAGCTCTATCAAATTGCTTACTATTTTAGGGAGGGGGTTTGAGAGGGAGGGAGGGAAAGAAAGAAAATTTTTGGAATTCAAAATTGTATTTGTCTGTAAATTTTTACATGTAATTAACATATATTATAATATATTAACATGTTTATTACTATTTCTTGACATATTTGTATCAACATTTTAACACACACATATATATTATATATATTTTTATATATATTATATATATATGTATATATATATATATATATATATATATAAAATATTTATTTTACACATATTTTTGGAGGAAAACTATCTATACAGGAAAAAAAATAAAAAGACTCCTAAGCTTCACTGGTATATGAAGTCAGAGTACTACTCAGTTTTCCCCTACTGAACTTCTCTATCAAAGACATAAATTGATTTTTATGTGCTGAGGATATTCACCATAGGCTGGACTTAAAATAAAAGTAATAAACCTCACATTGAATTGATGGGGTTGGGGTGGAATTGAGAGGGCCCCTCATGGGAAAGAGAGAAAAAGTAACCCTTGGATCTGAGGGAAAAGTGAAGCTGATTCTGGCTATACATAGTGGAGGATGGAGGAGGTGAGTGACTTACCCTACAACAGAAGAATTTTTAAAACCTTTTTTTTCTTGTTAAGTAGATGCTAAGCTATAATGCATGCATGCATTCCTGCGTGCATGTGTGTGGAGGGGGCGGAGCACTATGCGTGTATGTAAGTCATTTTTCCTCCTGTATTTCAATTTTTCTGTCTTCCTAAAAATGCAATACAAAAAATGAGAACAAATCTTTTTTTCTTTTTTTAATCTAGCAAATTTTTACTGTTTATAAACAAATAGTTACTATTTGGATGCCTTCCTCTTTTTGCCTCCTTAAAATCACTTGCAAATATTTAAAATTTCAAACCAACATGTATATTGTACATACATACATACATATTGTATGCATATATATTGATATCCATATCCATATATACAATATGTATATGTGTATGCATATTTTTCTCAACTATTTCAGATCATAGCTTATCTCATGAGGATATTCTGTTAAGTTAATCAGAATTTCAATTTTTCTGTGAAGACTTTTTAAAATGTTTCCTTTTAAAAATTAATCGGACTTTTGTTTGTAATTTTATTGTTGTTGTTAAAGTCATAAACAATGTTCTTTTTTTGCTTTGCTCAAGAATGATTTAATAGGCTTTTCATTTTTAGCAAGACTTTCTATTTACCTCCTCAGGCAAACTTATTAAATCCCATCATCATGGTGAGCATTTTTACTGAGGGGAACAAAGTAGGCTTATGGTTTTGAACCTAATTTTAAAAGTACTTTAAAAATACTTCCTTTTTCAATCATTTGGTTACAGGCATATTTTTGTTGATAAGAAATGTACCGTTTCTTTTGTTCTCCTCTTTTGTCCAGAAACCCAAAACATTTCTGATACATCCCAAGTGGGACCGGAGTATTTTCTAGTATCTCCTCAGAGAAAAGAAAGCTACAGGGCAAGAGAAGTAACCCTTCAAAATTCCCAGTTCTTTCTAGGTTTTCCAATTAACATCACTTTAGTTTTTTCAACTTGTGTATTCTAACCTAGTTTCCCCCTCAGATATTTAGTTTCATAATTCAGTTTTGATATTTAGAATTTGTTCTTTCGGGCTTGAATTAGTTTTGATTGTGATCATTTGTCTCGTGCCAATAAAGTACTTGACTTTTTTGCCCCTTTTTTCCTGATTTCCAACTTCCTACCTTGGGTCTCGTTCATTCAACAAGATGTTTGAGTTCCTATCTACACTCCAAAGAAATGTAACAATGATCCATTGCATTAGGTATGATTTCAACGTAATGTCCCTTTTATTTTATTTTATTTTTTTGGTGAGGCAGTTGGGGTTAAATGACTTGCCCAGGCTCACACAGCTAGTAAGTGTCAAGCGTCTGAGCTCAAATTTGAACTCAGGTTCTCCTGAATGCAGAGCTGGTTCTTTATCCAGTGGGTCACCTAGCTGCCCCAACGTAATGTCCTTTTTTTAAAAAAATAATAAAACTATTTTATTATTTTCCAGTTACATGTAGAGATAGTTTTCAGCATTTGTTTATATAAGATTTCAAATTTTAAATTTTTCTCCCTCCCTCCTCTCCCTCCCCCCCTCTCCTAGACAGCAGGCAATCCGATATAGGTTATGTATGTGTGTGTGTATATGTGTATGTATGTATACATGTATATATGTGTGTATGTATGTGTGTGTATATGTACGTATATGTGTGTATATATATAACCTATATCGGATATACATACACAAACACACATATATATATACACACACATACATATACATAACAACATTACATATTTCTGCATCAGTCATGCTATAAGAGAAGAATCAGAGCAATAAGGGAAAACCTCAAAATAGAAAAACAACAGCACCAAAACAAAAGAAATAGTATGGTTCAATCAGCATCCGTATTCCATAATTCTTTTTTTTTCTTGGATTTGGAGAGCCTTTTTCATCATGAAAGTTCCCCCTGGAACTTTCTTGTACCATTGTATTGGTGAGAAGAATCAAGTCTATCATGGTTGATCAACACATAATGTTGATGATACTGTGTATAATGTTCTTCTGGTTCTGCTCATCTCACTCATCATCAGTTCATGCAAATCCTTCCAGGTTGATCTGAACTACTCCTACTCATCATTTCTTATAGCACAGTAGAATTCCATTACATTCATATACCACAACTTGTTCAGCCATTCCCCAACTGATGGGCAACCCCTCAATTTCCAATTCCTTGCCACCACAAAAAGAGCAGCTATAAATATTTTTGAACATGTGAGTCCTTTTCCCCTTTCTATGATATCCTTGGGAAAAAGACCCAAAAGTGGTATTGCTGGGTCAAAGGGTATACACAGCTTTATAGCCCTTTGGGCATAATTCTAAATTGATCTCCAGAATGGTTGGATCAGTTCACAGCTCCACCAACAATGCATTAGTGTTCCAATTTTTCCACAGCTTCTTCACATTTATTATTTTCCTTTTTTGTCATTTTAGCCAATCTGATAGGTGTCAGGTGGTACCTCAGAGTTGTTTTAATTTGCATCTCTCTAATCAATAGTGATTTAGAGCATTTTTTCATATGGGAATAGGGAGCTTTGATTTCTTCATCAGAAAATTGCCTGTTCATATCCTTTGACCATTTCTCAATTGGGGAATGACTTGGATTCTTATAAATTTGATTTAGTTCCCTATATATTTCAGAAATGAGTCATTTATCACAAGTATTGGCCATGAAAAAATGTTTTCCAGCTTTCTGCATCCCTTCTAATTTTGGATGCATTGTTTCTGTTTGTACAAAACCTTTTTAATTTAACGTAATCAAATCATTCATTTTTGCATTGCATATTATTCTCTATCCCTTCTTTGGTCATAAACTGTTCTCCTTTTCAAAGATCTGAAAGGCAAACTCTTCCTTCCTCTCCTAATTTACCTATGGTATCACCACTTATGTCTAAATAATGTACCCATTTTGACCTTATTTCAGTATAAGGTGTAATATGTTGGTATATGGGGGGCGGCTAGGTGGCGCAGTGGATAAAGCACTGGCCCTGGATTCAGGAGTGCCTGAGTTCAAATCTGGCCTCAGACACTTGACATTTACTAGCTGTGTGACCCTGGGCAAGTCACTTAACCCCCATTGCCCTGCAAAAACAAACAAACAAACAAACAAAAAGAAAGATGTTGGTATATGCCTAATTTCTGCAATACTATCTTCCAGTTTTCCCAGCAGTTTTTGTCAAATACTGAGTTCCTATCACAGTAGCTGGAGTCTATGGCTTTATCAAACACTATATTATTAATGTCATTTACTACTGTCTCTCCTGTGCCTAGCCTATTCCATTGATTCTCCACTCTATTTCTTAGCCAGTACCAGATAGTTTTGATGACTGCTGCTTTATAGTCATGCTCCTGAATTTGTATAGCTAGCCCAAATTCCTGTGCATTTTTTTCATTGTTTCCCTTGATATTCTTGACTTTTTGTTTTTCCAGATGAATTTTCTTATTAATTTTTCTAGCTCTATAAAATATTTTTTAGGTAGTCTGATTGGTATGACACCAAATAAGTAAATTTATTTAAGTAGAATTGTCATTTTTACTATGTTAGCTCTGTCTATCTATGAGCAATTGATATCTTTCCATTTATTCAGATCTGATTTGATTTGTGTGAAAAGTGTTTGGTAATTTTGTTCATAGAGTTCCTGGGTTTGTCTTGGCAAGTAGACTCCCAAGTATTTTATTTTGTCTACTGTTACATTAAATGGAATTTCTCTTTCTATTTCTTGCTGCTGGACTTTGTTAAAGGTCATGTATAGAGATGCTGATAATTTATGTGGATTTATTTTAAATCCTGCTACTTTACTAAAGTTGTTATTTGTTTCAAGTAATTTTTGAGTTGATTTTCTAGGATTCTCTATGTATACCATCATATCATCTTCAAAGAGTGAAAGTTTTGTTTCCTCCTTGCCTATTCTAATTCCTTTAATTCCTTTTTCTTCTCTGATTGCTAAAGCTAACATTTCTAGTACAATATTAAATAATAGAGGTGATAATGAACATCCCTCTTTCACCCCTGATCTTATTGGGAATGCCTCTAACTTATGTCCATTACATATAATGCTTGCTGATGGTTTTAGGTAGATACTACTTATTATTTTAAGGAAAGCTCCAACTATTCCTAAGCTCTCTAGTGTTTTTATTAGGAATGGTTATCCTTTTAAGCAATATCCTTTTAAGTAAAATACAATAGTTTATACTTCCCAATAATATTGATCTCTTTTAAAGAAACCCCCTTGAAACTTTTTTTAGACTATTACCATTTTTGTAGCCTTCTGCATTGACTTAGCTTAGAACCTACAATAGAATTCTTTTGAAAATATACCCTGGGAAAAGATGGTGGAGAGAAGCCAGTGAGTTGCCTGAGCTTTCCTTTGATTCCCTCAAAAAGAACCTTTAATCAAGCCTCTAGATGGATTCTTCAACTACAGAACCTGCAAAGAAAGAGAGACACAGTCTTCCAAACAGAGATAATTTAGAAGCCTTCAGGAAAGGTTGGTCTCACTCAGCCAAAAGGGAGGCTCAGTGCAGCACAGCACAGCATGGAGGGGGTCAGGGAAAGTCAGCAGGAAACTGTAGGCTACACCCGAACTACTGAGGCCCCTGAATCCTGGCTCAACAAGCTGGTGGCACATCTGGTCTGTGGTGAAACACACCAGTACCAGCTGAGAGGGCAGGCTGCCAGCTAGAGGGCCATCCACCGGACAGGCATAACCAGCACTGACCATCCCAGCATGCTGGGAGCAAGCCTAGGGTGGGGAGAAATCAACAAGTCATAGAGGCCTCAGTGTAGAAAGCCAGTGACACAGCCCCTAAACCCCAGCACAAGAAGCTTGAAACAGTGACCCTGGTGCCCCCAGAGCAGACCAGAACTTTAAAAAAAAAAAAGCTGCAATATGAGTAAGAAACAAAAAATAGCTCTTGCCATTGAGAGCTTCTTTGTCAACAGGGAAGAGGCAAACACAAACTGAAAGAAGGACAATACTCTTAAATTGTCTACATGTGAAGCCCCAAGAGGGAGGATGAATTGGTCTCAAGAACAAAAAGCCTTCTTGGAAGAGCTCAAAAAGGATTTTAAAAATCAACTGAGAGAGGTAGAAGAAAAAATGGAAGAGAAATGAAATCAACACAAGAAAATTATGAAAAAAGAAAGAGCAGCTTGGAAAAGGAAGCACAAAGATTGACTGAAGAAAAAAAATTCCTTAAAAAATTCATCTAGCCAAATGGGGAAAAAAAGGGTCCATAAATATTACTGAAGAAAACAATGCCTTAAAATTAAAATTGGTCAGCTGGAAGATAATGACTCCATGAGACATCAGGAATCAGTCAAACAGAATCAAAAGAATGAAAAAATAGAAGAAAATGTGAAATACCTCATTTGAAAGCCAAGTGACCTGGAAAACAGATCCAGGAGAGACAATTTGAGAATTATTGGACTTCCAGGAAGCCATGATCAGAAAAATAGTCTAGACACCATATTCCAGGGAATTATCAAGGAGAATTGCCCTGATGTAGAATCAGAGGATAAAATCATCATTGAAAGAATCCACTGATCACCTCCTGAAGGAGACCCCAAAAGGAAAACTTCAAGGAATATTGTAGCCAAATTCCAGAATTATCAGGTGAAGGAGAAAATACTCTAAGCAACCAGAAAGAAGCAATTTAAATATCATGTAGCCACAGTCAGGATTGCGACCTGGCAGCTTCAGCATTAAAGGATAGCAAGGCTTGGGATATGATATTCTGGAAGGCAAAGGAGCTTGGATTGCAGCCAAGAATCTATTACCCAGGAAAACTCTTCATTCTCTTTCAGGGTAAAAGATGGACATTCAATGAAATTGGGGACTTTCAGTGTTTCCTGATGAAAAGACCAGAACTGAATAGAAAATTGATGTTAACATACAAGACTCAAGAGAATTTTTAAAAGGTAAAGAGGGGGAAAAACTTATTCAATGAGGTTCAACTGTTTACATTCTTACATGGGAAAAGAATACCTATAACTCTTTTTTTTTTTTCAGCAACAAACATTTTATTTTCCAGTTACATGTAAGGGCAGTCTTCAACATTCATTTCCATAAGATTTAGAGTTCCAAATTTTTCTCCCTCCCTCCCTCACTTTCCTCCCCCCTCCACAAGATTGCAACCAGGTTATATATGTAAAACCCACAAGTGTTCTTTTTATCAGTTCTTTCTATAAGGGTGCATAGTAAGCTTCCTCATTAGTTCCTTGGGATTGTCTTGGATCATTGCACTTCTGAGAGTAGTTAAGTCATTCACAATTGCTCATTGAATAATACTGCTGTCACTAAACACAATGTCCTCGCAGCTCTGCTCACTTCACTATACATTGATGTTCATTAGCCATTCCAGGGTTTTGGGGGATCATCCTGTTTGTCATTTCCTGTAGCACAAGACCATTCCACTACAATCATATAACACAGCTTTTTCCATCATTACTCAATTGATGGACATTCCCTTGATTCTCAATTCTTAGCCTCCACCAAGAGTTGCTATAAATATTTTTTGTACGATTTTTTCCCCTTTTCTCTTTTTCATGATTACTATTGTTAACTGTTTCCCTTCCATCCTATTCCCTTCCCCATGATATTTATTCTATTATCCATCTTCTTTCATCCTATAACTCTTGAAAAGGGATTTATTTCTGTCTGTCCTTTCCACCACTCTGCCCTTCCTTCTTTTGCTCCTTTTTCTTTAGCCCCTTCTGCTCTTATTTTTCTGCAGGGTTTGCCATTCAGTTCAGGTCTTTTCATCACAAATATCTGAAAGTCTTCATTTTCATTAAAGTCCCATTTTTTCTGCTGAAAGATTATGATGAGTTTTGCTGGGTAGGTGATTCTTGGTTGTAATACCATTTCCTTTGCCCGCTGGAATATAATATTCCATGCCCTCTAGTCCTTTAAGTAGAAGCTGCTAGATCTTGTGCTGTCCTAACTGGGGCTTCACAGTACTTGAATTCTTTCTTTTTGGCAGCTTGCAATATTTTCTCCTTGACCTGAGAGCTCTGGATATTCCTAGGAGTTTTCCTTTGGGAACTCTTTCTTGAGGTGATCAGTGGATTCTTTCAATTTCTATTTTAGCTTTTTCTTCTAGAATTTCAGGGAAATTTTCCCTGAGAATATCTTGGAAGATGCTGTCCAAGCTCTTTCCTTGATCATGGTTTTCAGGTAGACCAATCATTTTCAAATTATCTCTCCTGGAACTATTTTCCAGGTCAGCAGTTTTTCCCAGAAGATATTTGACATTGCCCTCCATTTTTTTATTCATTTGGATTTGCTTTATTGTGTCTTGGTTTCTCATAAAGTCTCTGGCTTCCATTTGTTCAATCCTAATTCTTAGGCAATTATTTTCATCAGAGAGCTTTTGTACCTCCTTTTCCATTTGGCCAATTTGACTTTTCAAGCTTTTGACTTTTTTCTCATGTCTTTCCTGCATCACCCTCATTTCTCTTTCCATGTTTTCCTCTATCTCTCTAACTTTCTCTTCAAAGTCCTTTTTGAGCACCTCTATGGCCTGAGACCAATTTGTATTTTTCTTAGAACCTTTAGATATAGGGGCCCTGATGTTGACATCTTCCTCTGAGGGTGCCCCTTGGTCTTCCTTGTTACTGAAGAAACTTTCTATGGTCCTCACCTTTCTCTGTCAGCTCATCTTGCTTTTCTTTTACTAGACTTTTAGCTCCTTAAAGTGGGGCACTGTTTCCAGGCTGCAGTATCCCAAGCTTAAGTAGTTTCAGGTGGTATGATTTAAGGAGAATCAGCTTCTTCACTCGAGCCTGTGCCTCTCCCCAAACTGGGCCACTGCTACTTGAGCCTACCTCCTGGTTCTCAGAAGGGGTGTAAAATCCAAGTTCTGCCTTAGCACCAGCATAGACCCCTGTAGTCTCCCCCTTGCCCAGGGCTCAGCCCACTCACCAGACTGTGAGCTTAGTTCCAGACGACACTGGTGCTTCAGCTGATTCAGAGGTTCTGGGGGTCTGCTTTTCTGTTGAGGCCTTCCTGGGACTGGATCTGTGTCAGTGTGACTGTGGGGTTGGGCTCAACTCCTGTATCAGCACAGCAGCTCCCTCCTTCTGACCTTCCAAGCCATTCTTGTTTAGATTATTTCATCACATTCATCTGTGAGTTTTGCTGCTCTGGGCATTTTCCTATGGTGTTATTTGGATGTTTTTTGGAGCGATTGTGTCATGAGTTCAGGAGCTTACAGGAATGGATACCTATAACTCTTAAGAAATATATGTATTTGGGCAGACAGAAGTATCATACACAGAGGGTATAAATATAAATTGTCTTCGATATGATAATATAAGGAAAATTAAGGGGTTAAAAAGGGAGTGTATGGGGAGAAGAGGAACTCTGAGGTGGAATGGGGTAAATTAGATCATATGAAGAGGTTCAAAAAACCCATTAGAATAGAGTGAAAGAAGGTAGGGGTGAACATTGTTTCAACCATACTCTCACTACATTTGATTCAAAGAGGGAATAACATGTACATTCATTTGAATAAAGAAACTTAGCTTATTCTTTAGGTAAGTATAAGGGTAAGGGGAAAAGGGGGAACCTTTTAGAAGGGAGGGCAAAAGCAAGGGAGAAAAGGCAAAAGAAAAGGGAGGGGATGATAAAAGGGAGGGCAGATTGGGGGAGGCAGGGGTAAGAAGCAAAACATCGGTGAGGAGGAATAGGGTGAAAGAAGGTGGGGGAAGTACAAAGGGCATAAATAGAATGGAGAGGAATAGACAGTTAGTAATAATAATTGTGAATGTGAATGGAGTGAACTCTGCCATAAAACAGAAGCAAATAGCAGAGTGGATTAAAAACCAGAATTCTAAAATATGCTGTTAGCAAGAAACACATTTGAAGCAGAAAGATACAAACAGAGTAATGGTAAAAGGTTGGAGCAGGATATACTATGCTTCAGCTGAAGTCAAAAAAACAAAACAAAACAGGGGCAGCAATCCCTATCTCAGACAAAGGAAAGGCAAAAATAGATCTCATTAAAAGAGATAAGGAAGGAAACTACATCTTGCTAAAAGGTACTATAAATGATGAGGTAATATCAATACTAAACATGTATGTGCCAAGTGGTATAGCATTCAAATTCTTAGAGGAGAAGTTAAATGAGCTACAACAAGAAATAGACAGTAATACTATACTAGTGGGAAATCTGAATTTTCCCCTCTCAGAATTAGATAAATCTAGCCACAAAGGAAAAAAGAAAGAAGCTAAAGAGGTAAATAGAATGTTAGAAAAGTTAGATGTGATAGATGTCTGAAAAAAACTGAATAGGGGAAGGAAGGAATATACCTTTTTCTCAGCAGTACATGGCACATATTAAAAAATTGACCATGTGGGGGCACCTAGGTGGTGCAGTGGATAAAGCACCAGCCCTGGATTCAGGAGGACCTGAGTTCAAATCCAGCCTCAGACACTTGACACTTACTAGCTGTGTGACCCTTGGCAAGTCACTTAACCCTCATTGCCCCATGCAAAAAAAAAATTGACCATGTATTAGGGCACAAAACCCTCATATTCAAATTTAGAAAGGCAGAAAATGTAAATGCATCCCTTTGAGATCATGATGCAATAAAAATTACATGTAATAAAAAGGCATGGAAAGTTAGACTGAAAATTAATTTGAAACGAAGTAATTTCATTCTAAAGAATGAGTGGGTCATACAACAAATCATAGAAACAATCAATAACTTTATCCAAGAGAATGACAATAATGAAACAACATATCAAAATCTATGGGGTGCAACCAAAGCAGTGCTTAGGAGAAATTTTATATCTCTAACTGCTTACATGAATAAAAAAGAGAAAGAGGAGATCAATGAATTAGGCATACAACTTAAAAAAACTAGAAAAAATAACAAATTAAAAATGCCCAATTAAATACTGAATTAGAAATTCTGAAAATTAAAGGAGAAATTCATAAATTTGAAACCAAGAAAACTATAGAATTAATCAATAAAACAAAGCTGGTTTTTTGAAAAACATAATAAAACAGATAAACCATTGGTTAATTTGATTAAAAAAAGAAAGAAAACCAAATTACCAGTATCAAAAATGAAAGGGGTGATTTTATCACCAAGAAAATGGAAATTAAAGCAATGATTAGGAAATATTTTGCCCAACTGTATGCCAATAAATTTGACAATCTAAATGAAATGGACAAATACTTACAAAACTACAAACTGCACAGGTTAACTGAAGAAGAAATACAATTCTTAAATAAGCTCATATTGGAAAAAGATATGGAACAAGCCATCAGTGAACTCCCTAAGAAAAAATCTCCAGGCTCAGATGGGTTTAAAAGTGAATTCTATCAAATATTTTAAGAACAATTAATTCCAATATTATACAAATGATTTGGAAAAATAGGTTAAGAAGGAGTTCTACCAAATTTGTTTTATGACACAAATATGGTGTTGATACCAAAACCAGGCAGAGCCAACACATAGAAAGAAAATGATAGACCTATTTCCCTAATGAATATTGATGCAAAAATCTTAAATAAGATGTTAGTAAGGAGATTACAGCAAGTGATCACCAGGATAATACACTATGACCAGGTGGGATTTATACCAGGAATGCAGGGCTGGTTCAACATTAGGAAAACTATTAATATAATCAACCACATCAATAAGAAAACTAGCCAAAATCACATGATTATTTCAATAGATGAAGAGAAAGCTTTTGACAAAACACTCACTCATTCCTAATAAAAATACAAGAGATCTTTGGAATAGTTGGAGCTTTCCTTAAAATAATAAGCAGTATCTACCTAAAATCATCAGCAAGCATTATATGTAATGGAGATAATTTAGAGGACTTTCCAATAAGATCAGGGGTGAAACAGGGATCTCCATTATCACTTCTATTATTAAATGTTGTACTAGAAATGTTAGCTTTAGAACTCAGAGAAGAGAAAGGAATTAAAGGAATTAGAATAGGCAATGAGGAAACAAAACTTTCATTCTTTGCAGATGTTATGATGGTATACTTAGAGAATTCTAGAGAATCAACTCAAAAATTTCTTGAAATAATTAACAACTTTAGCAAAGTAGCTGGATTTAAAATAAATGCACATAAATCATCAGCATTTCTATACGTGATCAACAAAGTCCAGAAGCAAGAGATAGAAAGAGAAATTCCATTTAAAGTAATGGTAGACAAAATAAAATACTTGGGAGTCTACTTGCCAAGACAAACCCAGGAACTCTATGAACATAATTACAAAACACTTTTCACACAAATCAAATAAGACCTAAATAATTGTAAAAATATCAATTGCTCATGGATAAACAGAGCTAATATAATAAAAATGAAAATTTTACCTAAATTAATTAACCTATTCAATGCCATACCAATCAGACTACCTAAACTTATTTTATAAAAGTAGAAAAATAATTACACAATTCATCTGGAAAAACAAAAGTTCAAGAATATCAAGGAAACTAATAAAAAAAAATGCACAGGAATGTGGGTTAGCTTTACCAAATCTGAAGCTGTACTATAAAGTGACAGTCATCAAAACTAAGAAATAAGTGGAGGATCAATAAAAAAAGGCTAGGCACAGGAGACACAGTATTATTTGACCTTAGTAATGTACTTTTTGATAAACCCAAAGACTCCAGCTTCTGGGATAGGAATTCAGTATTTGACAAAAACTCCTGGGAAAAGTGGAAGAGAGTGTATCAGAGATTAGGCATAGACCAACATATTACACCTTATACTGAAATAAGGTCAAAATGGGTACATGGTTTAGACATAAAAGGTGATACCATAGGTAAATTAGAAGAGGAAGGAATAGTTTACCTTTCAGATCTTTGGAAAGGAGGACAGTTTTTGACCAAACAAGAGGTAGAGAATATTATAAAATGCAAAATGGATGATTTTGATTACATTAAATTTAAAAGGTTTTGTACAAACAGAAGCAATGCATCCAAAATTAAAAGGGAGGCAGAAAGCTGGGAAACATTTTTTCATGGCCAATACTTGTGATAAATGACTCATTTCTGAAATATATTGGTAACTAAATCAAATTTATAAGAATCCAGGTCACTTCCCAATTGAGAAATGGTTAAAGATTATGAACAGGCATTTTTCTGATGAAGAAATCAAAGTGATCTATTGACATATGAAAAAATGCTCTAAATCACTATTTTTTTTTTACTTTTTAAATTATGAAAGTATTTTATTATTTTCCAGTTACATGTAGAGATAGTTTTCAACATTTGTTTTTATAAGATTTCTAGTTTCAAATCTTTTCCCTTCCTTCTTTCCCTCCTCCCCTTCCCAAGACAGAAAGTAATCTGATATAGGCTATATATGTACAATAACATTAAACATATTTCTGCATTGGTCATGTTATAAGAGAAGAATCAGAGCAAAAAGGAAAAACCTCAAAAAAAAGAAAAACAGCACCAAAAACAAAAGAAATACTATGGTTCAATCTGCATCCGTATTTCACAGACCTTTATTTTTCTGGATTTGGAGAGCCTTTTCCATCAAGAGTCCTTTGGATCTAACTTGTACCATTGTATTGCTGAGAAGAATCAAGGCTATCACAGTTGATCAACACATAATGTTGATGGTACTGTGTACAATGTTCTCCTGGTTCTGCTCATCTCACTCATCATCAGTTCAGGCAAATCCTTCCAGGTTTCTCTAAAATCTGCATGCTCAGCATTTCTTATAGCATAGTAGAATTCCATTACATTCATATACCACAAATTTTTCAGCCATTCCCCAATTGATGGGTAGCCCCTCAACTTCCAATTCCTTGCCACCACATAAAGAGGAGCTATAAATATTTTTGTAATCTAAATCACTATTGATTAGAGAGATGCAAATTAAAACAACTCTGAGGTACCATCTGACACCTATCAGATTAGCTAATATGCCAAAAAGGGAAAATAAAAAATGTTGGAGAAGCTGTGGAAAATTTAGAACACTAATGCATTGTTGGTGGAGCTGTGAACTAATCCAACCATTCTGGAAAGCACTTTGGAACTATGCCCAAAGGACTATATCACTGTGCATACCCTTTGACCCAGAAATACCACCTTTGGTACTTTTTCCCAAAGAGATCATCAAAAAGGGAAAAGGACCCACATGGACAAAAATATTTATAGCTGATCTTTTCGTGGTGGCAAGGAATTGGAAATTGAGGGGATGCCCATCATTTGGGGAATGGCTGAATAAGTTGTGGTATATGAATATAATGGAATTCTATTGTGCTGTAAGAAATGATGAGCAGGCAGATTTCAGAGAAACCTGGAAGGACTTGCATGAACTGATAATGAGTGAGATGAGCAGAACCAGGAGAACATTGTACACAGTATCATCAACATTATATATTGATGTACTGTGATAGACTTGATTCTTCTCAGCAATACAGTGGTACAAGATAGATCCAAAGAACTCATAATGGAAAAGGCTCTCCAAATCCAGAAAAAAAAGAACTGTTGAATATGGATGCAGATTGAACCATATTATTTCTTTTGTTTTTGGTGATGTTGTTTTTCTCTTTTGAGGTTTTTCCTTTTTGCTCTCATTCTTCTCATAACATGACTAATGCAGAAATATGTTTAATGTTATTGTACATATATAACCTATATCAGATTACTTGCTGTCTTGGGGAGGAGAGGATGGAGGGGAAGGAAGGAGAAAAATTGGAAACTAGAAATCTTATAAAAACTAAAGCAGAAAAATATTTCTTCATGAAACTGAAAAATAATAAAATACTTTTATAATTAAAAAAAAAACAAAAGAAAATATGCACAGGTAGTTTTAAGGGACCTGCTGAACTTGTCTTCTTGAGTCGCCATATTTTCCAGAATCTATATACTTGAAATATCCAGAAGGCCATGAATATGTCAAGGATAACTACCCCGCCCCAGCTGACATAATTTGTTGTTTGTTCCCTTAACCTGGACTCCCTGTGGGTCCTTTAGAGTCAAACATGTTATAAGACAGGTGCCAGTAAGTCTGCACCAGACCAAGAAACTTCAACTGGGAGTCTTTAGATAAGCAGACTATTTTATCTTCATGGTCTAGCAATTCCCAAGGGAAAGGATTCCTGCTATTGCCAGTACCCTTTTCCCTTCCCCCTTTCCTTCTGACTTCAATGTCCAAGGTTTTCCTGCACAGCTAAACTCCTTGCACCTGCTTAGGAGTTCCACAAGCAAGATCATTTCTCTTGTAGTAAGTCCAGTTTCAACACATATCTTGTGGACTTGTGATATTATTATTATTTGGTTAACAGTAGCTTTGAATGTGGCTTCAGTTTGCCCAAAGAGCTAAAAATTCATTCCACTTCAGTGTGCTAGAGTATAAGTAACACTTATTCTGGAATCAAAAATACTGGGTTCAAATTCTACTGCTGATGATTACTACCTGTATTACCTTGAACAAGTCACTTAATCTCCAGGCACTAGAGATACAATGATTAAAAACAAAAGAAAACCTTTCAAAGAGTTTACATTTGTCTGGGATTGTGACAATATAACATGTACAAAGATAAAAATTATACAAGGTATATCTACCCTCCTGGATTGGACAGGACAAATTCCACCTGTTATGTAGATGGGAAGAAAGGCCTGAACACTTATAAGCTTCTGGGATTTTGAGATTTTGCTTTTCTTCTGAAGAAAAGAAATATCCCATGGTTTTGAGATGGAGTATTTAAGAAAAAAAGGGGACAAGGGGAGGGAGAGAAGAGTTTCCCCCCACCCCCGCCCTCCATAGGCAGTAGAGTGAAAGATAAGCAACAGAGTAATTTCCTTTTGGGAAATAAGGAGGCAAGCAACAAATAAAAGACAACTTTTGGAGCTCTGATAAAAGGACAGGGGTTATGAGGGAATGTATGATAACTGAATGCACTGATTTCTTTCTGCCTGTTCTACTTTTGTTAGCTGAGATGAGTGCCTATTCCTAAGCGCCTTTTCAGTTTTTTTTTATTTCTCCTTTACAAATCTAATTCTCTGTTCATCATTTTCTTTCATTGATAATTTCCCCCAATTTTTCTTCTACCATTTTAGTTGATTTTTAATATAATTTTTAAAAATAATTCTTTTTTAGCTCTTCTAGGAATTCTTGTAAGAATTGTGTCCAATCTCCTTTTTTTTTTTTTTTTGAGGCTTTTGTTGTAGATGTTTTGCATCATTATCTTCTAAGTCTGTGTCTTTGAGATTTGATGTCATTATAATCAGGTTATTTTTGTTGTTGTTCTTATTGTTGTTTTTGTTGTTGGGGTTGTTTTTTTCATTTTCCCAGCCTATTTCTTGACTTTGAACTAATGTTAATGTTGGGCTCTGCTCATTTCTGGGCTGAGGTTTTGGGGATAGTAGAAAGGGGGGTATGATAAGTGGGAGGGAAAATTAAGACAGTGGACAGTGGACAGTGGACAGAAGCAAATGAAGTAGTGGGACTGATTTTACTTTTATGCATTCTAATGGTAAACAATTTCCAAAGAGTTTTTCCAAAACTATTTTGAGTGATGACACCATCATTGGACTCAGTGTTGTATTGGTAAAAAACTAATTACTATGATGGATAATAATCATTGGAACATGTAAGTTTTTCTGTATTTTGTATAGTTGAGAAAAATAAAGCATCTCATAACTATGTCAAATGTTGATAATGACAGCTATCCCACATACTTTATAGCATTACTATGAAAGTCTACTCCATTTCTATTTCTCTACCCATGGGCTGCTGAGCTAATCCTAAAAGGGATTACCTAAAGTTTCTAAGAACTATACTTTCTGAAGTCAAGAGTGAAGAGAAAACTAAGACTGGGTCCCTGTGTCCCCCAAGAAATCCATTTTCTCAGGGGCAGCTAGGTGGCGCAGTATATAAAGCACCAGCCCTGGATTCAGGAGGACCTGAGTTCAAATACGGCCTCAGACACTTGACGCTTACTAGCTGTGTGACCCTGGACAAGTCACTTGACACCAATTGCTTTACCAAAAAAAAAAAAAAGAACATAAAAAATAATTCTTTTCTCACAGTTAGGAAGGAGTTTCTGATGTATATTGGTGGAGGGCACTTTCCCTTGGGTGTTTCCTATACCAATCATTAATCTAACAATGAATAAGCATTTATTAAGAGCTTTGACACAGGCACTGTTCTAAGTACTAAAGATAAAAAGGCAAAAATCCATTTGCTGCCTTCAAATATGTCACATCTTAATGTGGGATACAAAGAGCTTATTTACTGAACTAAATAGACAGCGACTAAATCAGCATACTCTTCCCCAATATAAATATACTGCTTTAAAAGGAGTTGAATCATGGAAAGCCAATCACTAGCACCAGGCACAGATGACATTTTTGTTAAAGTTGAGCAAGGCAGGGGCAGCTAGGTGGCACAGTGGATAGAGCACCAGCCCTGAATTCAGGAGGACCTGAGTTCAAATCCGGTATCAGACACTTAACACTTACTAGCTGTGTGACCCTGGACAAGTCATTTAACCCCAATTGCCTCACTCACATGGCAAAAAAAAAAGAAAGAAAGAAAGAAAAAGTTGGGCAAGGCAGCACAGTGACTAGAGTCAGGAAGACCTAGGTTCAAATTCTATTTCTGCTACTTACTAAATGTTTAGCCTTGGGTTATATACTTAGTTCAGCTTAACCTCTTTGGGCCTTAAATAAAATGAAGAGGTTAGATTTCATGGCTGATAAGGTTCCTTTCTGCTCTAAGTCTATGATCTAAACTCATTTCCGAAAATTCAGACCATTAATGTTTTGCCTTTTTTAGATGTTTGCCAAATACCAAATTTCTAGTCATAAGTTCATTGCTATTAATTTTCTTTTCTTTTTTTTTGAATAGAATTCTATTTTCCAAAATGTATTTAAAAACAAAATTTTAACATCAAATTTTTTAAAACTTTGTGTTCCAATTTCTCTTCCCCCCTCCATTTCCACCCCCCACCCACAAAAACTCAAGCAAATCAAAATAAGTTATATATGAGTAGTCATGGAAAAATTCCCATGTTAACTAGTTATGAGAGAAAACAGTCAAAAAACCCAAAACTTTATAAACCTACTATTAATTTTCTAAACATTGCTCATACTAAATAGCAACATTTTAATTGGAGATATGACCCAATACTGTAGAGTCTTGGAATTGTGAGGAACCTTGGACACTATACCATTTTACAATATTTCACAAGCTATAATTCTTTTCATGCCCATTTTACACAAGAAAATTTTAGATCTTTGTCAAGATAAAGTACAATATTTATCATAAATCTTCTGTTTCAGTAGAATTGGAGAAGGGCTGGTCCACACCACTCCCATTCTCATTCCACTCTCTTTTTTCCTTGGCCTTTGTCTCCCCAGTCTCCATCCACCTGTAGTTATGTCCCAACTTGCTTGGGTAGTCTGAGGCCATGGAAAATGGCCACAATTTTTTTTTCAATTTTTAAAATTTTAAAATTTGTTTTAAATGGCCACAATTTATAGTACTATTTATGTATTTCTAAACCATTTAGTTGTATAAAACTGTGTTGCCATTTTTATTAGCCTATCTTTTTTACTTTGCCATTGATAAAGGTTTTTTGTTTATTTTTTAGAATTGTGTAACCCCATTTTCTCCATAATCCCTGTGTTATTTATTGCCTAATATTCCATAGCTTGATGCTTTTGGGGAATTCATATATGACCTTATAGCAGAGCTGACCATACAATCAAGATATGTGCAGGATATATTAGAAGTAATCAATATAAAGAAAACATTAGAATTAAGGCAGAATCAGGAAAGGTTACATTATATATGAATGATTCCTTGGGTCATAGATTTAAATCTGGAAGGAAATTTAGCAGTTATCAAGCTAGTCACTGCTTGTCCGTTTTCTTATCTTTTTTTAATCATAAATTACTTTATTATTTTCCAGTTACATGTAAACATTTGTTTTATAAGATTTTCTCCCTCCCTCCCATCCTTTCCTTCTCTCTTCCCCCCTCCCCAAGACAGAAAACAATCTGATATAGGTTATATATGTACAATCACATTAAACATATTTCTGCATTGGTCATATTGTGAATGAAGAATGAGAACACAAGGGAAAAACCTCAAAAAAGAAGGAAAAAAATACAGCCAAAAAGTCAAAACAATATGGTTTAATCTGCATTCAGGAAAGCATATCCTTTTTCAAAGAGGAACAATGGCATCACAGGGTGATGTCTTAGCCCCCTTATTTGAAATATAGTAAGACCAAAGCTTATGGAAGTTAGGTGTCTTACCCAAGGTAACACAAGTGGTGTCGTATGTGGGAGCTGTTTCCATGTCCTACAACTTTGAAATCTATACACTTTCTACTGCCCTATAATGCCTCAAGCAGGTTACAATCTCCTAGATGCACATATAAAGTACTGACTTAATAATTGAGGCCACTACAATTATTAAGCAATCCATACCAACCCCAACTTGAGACTATATTCTCTATGTCATCTCATTTCACATCTTTGATACAATTCACCAAGTTTCTCAGTGTATTAATTAATATTAATCTTCCAAAATACTTTTTTTTTCACATACTAGCTCTGTTCTGGTGATCCCTTGTCTAATCAGAAGTGTCACCTCACACTGTGTAAAGGGGAGAGAACGACTGTGCTGTATGATTCTGTCACCTTGAGTATACGTGAGGTGACACTCCTTATTAGGGAGGAGATGCTATTCTGCTTCCACTGACATTTCACTTGGGAAGCCCTCAGGAGAGGGGAGAGCAGGCAGAGCCAAACAAGAATGGCCTCTCACTGATTAAGCTGGTTAGAATAAGTTTGTTCAAATCATCCTCCAGAGGCCTAAAGTATGTGACAAGCCTGATTCATGGGGTCCCACAAACTCCCGAAGCGCCTTGGAAGTCCAAAGGGTAACGGGTGTTTATCTTTCCCTAAATAATGAGTCTCTAATTTGTTGAAAGGCCAACCAGAGAGTATACTTAATGCACCATAATATGTTATCAGGCCACTCTCAAATGCAGCCTGTGTAATGCAAGCTGGGCAGAGACTCTGCAGACCTGCTACTAATGAGCAAATAGAATGGCATTGATTTTCAACTGAACAGTTTTTTTTTTTTAATTCTAGGCAATAACTGCTAAGCAGAGTAGAAAGCAAACAAATTAAAGATAAAACTAGTAAGGGCACATTTCCTTCAATAAGAAATACATTTTTAGGTGACATTTATTCAGATCCTTTACCCATTTCAGGGACAGATAAAATGCTAACCTGTTGTAGTTATCTTTTATATTACATGAGATTGTCAATTTTAGCAATGCTTTTGGATAAGATTTCTTTTTCAAGACTTTCAGCTCTTCATGACATTTCTTAAAATGTATCTCTGGCCCAAACTGTTAATGGAGCAGAATGGTACCATCAGTCCAAAAAGGAGCTCATCTGTGGTGTGGATATTGCAGAAAGGAGGGGAATTAAGGGTCATCTTGTGGCTTTTCATTTAACCTAATTATTCTTGCTAATCGAGTGTGAAGCTTCACTTTTTAGAACCCCTCTGTTCCTTACCATACATCTTTCTTCTGGGATTTGGCTGGTAAATAAATGAATAAGAAGTACAGGATCCTTCTTTCCTTAAACCACCCTAATGAGTACAAAAATTTTAGACCTGGGGCGGCTAGGTGGCAAGTGGATAAAGCACCGGCCCTGGATTCAGGAGTACCTGAGTTCAAATCTGGCCTCAGACACTTGACACTTACTAGCTGTGTGACCCTGGACAAGTCACTTAACCCCCATTGCCCTGTGGGGGGCGGGGAGGAATTGGACCTTGACTCACCAAAGAACCTTTCTCATTTTTTTCCTCCTAAAATCTCAAATATTCTGAGAATATATAGACATCCAGGATAACAAAAATTGTTATGGAGACACAGGATTTCTTTTAAATTTGATGATCCAGTTCTCTATTTTTATTAAATTAGAGCTTCAACTTCTTGAAATGATTTCACATGACTGGCCCTTTTAAGGGGAGAGAACTGTTAGAATAAACTATTTACCATGTGTTATTATCATCTGAATCATGACTAGCATTTATATATTCCTTTAAAGTTAAAGTGCTTTGAATACATTACCTCATTTGATACTGGTTGATAATGTCAATAGTGACTCATGTAGACCCCTTTGATAATAATGATACAGGTAGAGCTTAGGTCATTTCTATTTTCATCTCTCCCCTCTTCCCCCCTTTCTTAGATCACAAAACTAAGAAGTTTAGTGATCTCACCAAGGTCACAAAGGTGATAGCAAGTATCAGAGCCCAGATTCAAATCCAAGTCCATTTAGTAGAAATTCAGAATTGTTTTCACTGTATAAAGCTGCCAATAGTTAGATTAATCTCTGGTTTATATATGAGGGAATTACAAGACAAAAAGACCTTACAAATTCCTCAAGTTCTCATGGAGAATGGTAATCATTTTTTTTCCTTGGAAAACTTGAATTGGGTAGCTCAGCATCCTAGAGGTTTGTAACAATATTTGGAGGTAAAAGACAAGCTCCCCAAATAGAGAGAGGAATGGGGGCATTTGCCCCCTACACTTTTGGATTAGACTTGTGCATTCACTAATATAGGAAATTCCCAGAGAGCAAATTCTTTTTTCCAAAGCAAATTAGCAGCTACTCCACAGCTTTGTTGTTGTTGTTGTTGTTCACTTGTTCACTTGTATTAAACTCTTTGTGACATCATGGGACATAGCATGTCAGGCCTTTCTAACCTATCTGCTGAAGTCTATCCAAGTTCATATTCATCGTTTCCATTACATTATCTATCAATCTTGTTTCCTGCTGTTGCTGTTACCTTTTCCTTTTTCCTTTAATATTTCCCAACATCAGGGTTTTGTGTTGTTTTGTTGCATCCTATGAGTCCTTTTTTTCTCACTATGTGGCCAAAATATTTAACAGTTAACTTCAATATTTGACCTTCCAATAAATAGTCGGAATTAATTCTTTAAGTATTCACTGATTTGATCTCCTGGCTGTCCAAGGGAGTCTCGAAAGTCTTCTCCACCACCACAATTCAAAAGCATCAATTCTGCAGCACATACTCTCCTTACCATCCAAATTTCATAGCTATACATTACTACCAGAAAAACTATAGCAGCCAGGTAACACAGTAAATAGAAGGATCTACTTGCAGTTAGTATAGATCTGAGTTCAAATCCAATCTTGCACACTTATTAGCCATGTGACTGGATAAATCCTTTAACTACTACCTGCCTCAATTTCCTCATCTGCACAATGGGGATAATGATATCATTGCCTCCTAGCATAGTTGTGAGGGTAAAATGAGTTAATATTTGAAAAATAATTTGCAACCTTTAATGTGCTATAAAATGTGGTATTATTATTAGTAACAATGTTATAACATGGAATTATTAAATTTCTGTTTAGTTTAATTGAATTATATAAGGTTAGGTTGGAAGGGAAAAGTGATATATGGAATGAAACAAGTCAGATTTAAGTGAATGAGATTAAAAAGGTAACCAGAAAAAAAATCATATTAATAATAATATTAATAATATTCATATAAAACAAAAACTAGCAAACAAACACACAAAACCAATCAGAAAAATAGACACAAGAATCAGGCAGTGTGCTTGAGTGGATAGAATCTTGGATCTGGATTCAGAAGACTTTGGTAGCTATGCCACTTACTACCAGTGTGTCTTTAGACAAATCATTTAACTTTACTGTGCCTCAATTTCCTCATTTAGAAAATGAGTTGATTAGATTAGATGCCCTCTAAGGCTCTTACCAGCTCTAAATTAACAGCCCTACATTTTTTCAAATAAATTACTTTCAGTTTTCTCCATAATATGTATTTTAAGAATAGAAACAATTTAGGAGAACTTGGTTTTATATATTTTATTCACTTCATTAAAATCTTTCCCTACATGGTATATTTTAGAGCAGCCATATAATAACAAATGATACAACTGGTCATTTTTTTTGTTTGTTTTTTATATTCCAAGAAATAAACATATCTTTAAATTTCTTTTACTTATTTATAAAAAGTGACTTTTCCTCTTCCTTTGGGTCTGCATAACCTTCTCTATGCAGCTGTTTTCTCTTTTTCTCCTGTTCTCTCTGTTTAGATTCTATTGTGTTCTTTTGGTGCCCTGATCAATAATTTTAATCCACTTTCAGCATTATGTGAATAATTGACTAAGGTAATAGGAGGGAACAGCAATAGAATTTTAGTTCCATAGTAATTCAGTGTCTCAGACTATCATACTCTCTGTATACATTTGTATATTGAATAGTTGTAATTAATTGGCATTCATGTGAAAAGGAGATCTTTAGTGGTACCCATACAAATATGAAAAGCTAGTTTATTTCATTCTTATTTATTAACAGTTCAAGGCAATTAATTTTATTTGAGTTGTCATTTGTGCCAACATCCTTATAACACCCTGCAAATACATTTGCTCTACCTGTAACTTTTAATGAGGAATGATTCCATTCACAGCAGCAACCTTGGGACATCAGTCCATGAGACCACGTTTGGCACACTGAGCTGTTAAACTTTTCTATCATTTATAGGTTTTTTTTTTTTTAACCACTTGCCTGTGGCTTTACTGTTCATTATTAAAAGGAAAGCACTCTCAGCATTTCAATTGAGTTCTTTAGCCTGAATACCAATTAAATTCTGTTTAATGCAACAGTGGAAAGGCATTCCAATTCATCAGTTTGGTAGTAACGGAACGCCATTTCTAATAAGTTTCTTTTTTATAAACTTGAATATTCATAAGAGTATTACTCTAGTCCTGGACCCTTATATCTAGTTAAGAGGGAAAATATATTAGTCAAACTAGTGAAATTAGCTGTCTTACCAGTAAAGATCCTAATGCTGAGTTTGTGCTTTGTCTTAATTTGAATAGGTATGAGGACACAGTAAGCCATGAACAAATTTGAAATTGCTTACATGAATCTCTAGACACTTAGAATCTGTCTATCTAGTGAGGGTATATATGCCTATACACTATACTTGTAGCCATAGAAAAGTAAACACCAAGGCCATCAAGATTTAAATAATAGGTGTCTCTCAAGGTCCCTTTTCTGGTCCCTCTTCTTTCTATATACTACTTCACTTGCTGATCTCATAAACTCCTATGGATTTAATTACCATCTTTATGATAATCACTCTCAAATCTCCTTTCCTTGCCCCAGTCTTTTTGCTGACCTCTAAATCTCACATATCCAACTACCTTTCAGACATCTCCAACTGGATATCCAAGAGACCTCCTTAGCTCAATATGTCCAAAATAGAATTCATTAACTCTTACCCTAGACTCTCTTGGCCTTCTATCTTTACTGTTACTGTAGAGGGTAACAACATTCTCCTAGTCCCTTCGGCTTTTCACTGGAGTTATCCTGGATTCTTTACTATCTCTTCCCGCCCATATCCAAGTTGTTGCCAGGTCTGTTGATTTCAAATTTACAATGTGCCTCAACTATACCCCCTTCTCTCCACTGATACTGCCACCACTCTAGTGTAGGCCCTCATCACCTCACCCCTTGATTACTGGTGTATCTCCTTGTCTCACTCTAATCCATCATCATTCAGCCACTGAAATAATTAGCACAGCAGCTCTCTCCTTCTGACCTTCCAAGCCGTTCTTGGTTAGAAGATGATTTCAGCACATTCTTCTGTGAGTTTTGCTGCTCCGAGAATTTTCCTATGGCGTTATTTGGATGTTTTTTGAAGTGATCGTGTCATGAAGGACTCTCCTGCTAATAAACTCTTGTGGTTTCCTACTGCCTCCAGGAGCAAATACAAAATGTTCCCTTTAGCATCAAAAGCCCTCACAACCTAGTCCTCACCTACCTTTCCAGTCTTCTTATGATTGACAGATATTTTTATTCTTGTTCCTGACACATATTCTTTAATTCAGAGACACTGGCCTTCTGGCTTGTCCCAGAAAGAAGACACTCTACATCTCTAAGACACTCCATCTGCTCCAAAATTTCTTTCTGCCTGTCCACCATATCTGTAATTCTCTCCCTTCCTCTGCTACAACTACTGACCTCCCTGGATCGCCTTAAATTTCAACTAAAATGCTCCTTTCTACAGAATCATTCCCCAACTTCTCTTAATTATAGTGCCTTCTTCTGTAAATGATGTCCTATTTACACCGTATGTAGCTTGCTTTGTATGTATCCGTTTGCATATTGTCTTCTCAATTAGATTGTAAGTTCTTTAAAGGTTGGGATTGTATTTTCCCTCTTTTTGTATCCCCAGTGTTTAGCACAGTGCCCCCACATACAATGCACTTAATATTTATTGATTGATAAAGAGGATAGGTCAGTGAGCTGATGGTTTTTAGAAAAAATATGAAAGCAGCATTAATTTAGCTTAAGAGAAATGCGGAATAAGGCCATATTATGCTTCTAATGCCCCCTCCAAAAGACACATAATAATTTCTTGTTTGAAAACATTGAAATTAAATTAGTAAGTGTTTAGACTACTATGAATTAGATAGCATGAGATCAATGTAGTTCAAAGAAAAATAGGAAAATAAAGCAAAGCCTAACAGATAATATAGCAGTATATCTCTTTCATGTCTGATAAAGACATTCACTTGCTAATATTTTGGTATGTGAAAAATGTAGGTTATCTGATATAATCATACGTAATATTGTTTTCTTTTGTAAACCTATACACATGTGAGCTATGTTTTATTTTGGTTAATGTTGTTTACCTTTCACCTTTGGAACAACTTCAATGGCAAGATAGGGCAAGGAAACATTATTGTACAAGCACTTATTAAATACTAGGGACAAAATATGTTTTTAAAAAAAAAAACCAAAAACCAAAAACAAGCCCTCCACTCACAATCATATTTGTATAGGGGAAGGCAGCAAAAAAGGGAACTAAAAATGAAAAATAAGGCATAGTGTCAGGGTCTGGAAAGAAACAAGTCAAGTGGGATGGGTTAGGTGTGGATTTACTGGCCCATGCTTCTCCCCACATTGTAGGCCTTTGGAGGAATTCATCAATGGGAGAAAGAAGCTGGCATGGTTAAGGGATGTTTCACAATTAGAACGTTACATGAAGAGGTGGATATTCCAAGGTAAGGAGACATGCAATGCTGAGGGAAGATCTAGGATAAGACAGCACTAATGCATGTTATCAATGTCCAGAAAGTCAGAAGCAGAGGGAGGAAGGGAAGAAAAGAATGTTGCATACTTCTGTTTTAATATATTTTTTCTTCTTTTTTAAAATTCACTATGTTGTGATAGCTTTTCATTTCATTTAGTTTGTTGATTATGAGTGTTTTATGATGATATCTGTTAAAATAGCTGCTCTTAACATTTTTTAGGCCCATGCTATATTTTAACAATTGTGGGGAACAGGTTTTGTCTTCAGTAATGCTCTAATTACCATATGGTTTATTTGCTAAATTTTCAAAGATATTTTTATAATAAGGGGATATGTCATCTGTTAATTTATCAAGGATAGTAAACTTCTAGTATATCATTCTAGATATGCAATCATGACTTTCTAGATGTTAAAAAGGTAGTAAACTTTGTAGCCTGAGGTGATATGTTGTACAATTTCTACCATGTAAAATTCATACTTGGTCAGTAAATGTAGATGCTTTAAAGTTGTTGTTTCTTGTATCGATTACATGATTTTTATATTACCATGAACTCTCCATGACTATAATCAACCAGCCATTGTGCATTGCTCCTTTATCATCATGCTATGAGTTGAGTTTTAGTAGTTATTGCCTTTAGGTTGCCTTTTGTTTTAATTCCTGCATCTTTGTCTTTCCATAGACTCCTTTCAATGATAAACCAGTGCCAATTACATTTGATGGACCCAGCAATGTATATGTATTGTTAGCATTTCCTGAGCTTTATGTAATGGTATCTGTTAGGGATTATTGCTATAAATCTTTAACCTGCTTATCATGTAGTCAGAATAGAATACCTCTTTGTTATTCCTCATAAGAATGCATTAACCTTTTTATAGAATTCTGGGTTGGGGCTATATTTTGCTAATGTTTTGGTTGGGATAGTTGCTAGATTCATTCTCATTCATTTTATTTTTCCAAAAATAAAATATATATTTTGATGAGGTTGACTTAAGCATGGCCTCCATAAAATCTGCTCTTTGAAATTTCTTCTTTTATACTTAATGTTTTGTGGACTACTGCACAGCTAGATAAAATGAATTCTTTTTGGAATTGAAGGAGAGCATTGGGATGTAATCTTGTCTTTTGTAGATTCAATGAAACACCTACAGAACAAATGCAGCAGAAGAATGGATGACAGAGATGACATTTATTCCACCCAAATCCTCTGTCATTTTTATTTTCTTCTAAGTCTCCATATTAAAATAAAAATGTTTCATTTGATGTAGCTTGGAGATTATGAGCATTTGGCATAGTGACATCTATTAGAAACATAGTTCTTGAAATTGAGTGGATTGTATAATAGCTGGGGATTTCTAGGTGACAATATAGAGAATGATACAGAGTTAGTATGGGATAACTGACAACATGATGTACCTGACATCAGGAAAAGCTGGGTTCACACCATACCTCTGATATCTGCTGCTGTATAAACTCACAATTGCAAATCTTAACCTCTCCAAAGCTTCATTTACTAAATAATATTTGTATAAGGATATACCACACTAACAAAAGGACAGAAAAATATAGCTTCAAAATATTTGCTTATTACTTGCTAGAGAAGTGCAGGTGTATTGATAGCTAAATCTCACTCGTATTTTTATTCTATAGATTTTTTTTCCATTTATAGATTGTTTCAAGGAGTGTTAATTACTGCACACTTTCCCTCCAACCATTCATTTCACTTGTGTCAATACCTTTTAACTCTTTGCCTCCCCCAGACATACTACATAGGAAGGTATTTTTTTTGTCGCCTGAGTATGATTGATTCAGTTTTTATCCTCTGCTTTCCAACTATCTCTGAAGAATGAAAACTCTTATGAAGGCAGAGGGATAGATGTTCATTTCTAGGGGTGAACTGAGCCCGGGGTTAAATGCTGAGGTGATTTAGACTATCATCTAAAGTTGTGGAATCTTTGGGCATCAGGCTTCCTTCAGTTTGTATGATGAAGGTGTTATAGAGACTTTCGGTAGGACTGAGATCTAATGATGTAATAAATAATATTGAGTATTTAAAATGTTTATTTTTTAGGGTATTGCTATCACTGAGAAATATCATCAACATTTTTTGTTGTTGTTGTTAATTGCTGAGTAAAAATTTCAGAAAGTTTATTTCTTCTATGTTCAATGATCTCATTTTTGTACATCCTATGCAATCACTCTGCCCTAACAAAAATGAAAAAGTGAGGGGATTTCTTACCTACCAGGCCCTGCCTTATTGCACATAGCCAGCCAAAGGACACAAAGCCAACCAATGGCCATTTGCTAAGTGGCTCAGTGGATAAAGCACTGGGATTGGACTCAGGAAGAACTGACCTCAAATCCTACCTCAGATATTTCATAGCTGGGTGAGCTTGTTTACCTCAGTTTCCTCCACTGGAAAATGGGAATAATAATTACGCCTAATTCCTGTGGTTGTAGAGACCATCAGATAAAATTATATTTGTACAATGCTTAGCACAGTGCCTGGCACATTACAGGAGAGGTTTAATTTATAATAAAATAATAATAATAATAGTTATTGTTTCTGTTTTTGTTGTTACTTGTTGAAACCACTTGATGATCTAGGGGGAAAGGTATGAATTTGTTTGGAGTAATTTGGAGACATAAGGGATTTCCCGAGTGTTACCTGTAGAGTTGCTACTGCTGGTCAATTTTAGTTATAATGTTAACGGGCTCAGTCCAGGGCAGAAAAGAAAAGGTGGAGATATTATACTATTCATGACTGTTCATTAGAGATCAACACGTGATTAGCTTTCATAGAGGAGTAGAAGGTGAAAGACTTTCCAACTCTTTTGATGATTGTACGGCGCTTCCTTTTGATGGTTGAACAGAGACTACTCTCGAATTTGGAGTCGACTTCTCTAGGGAATCTTAAAACTCAGTAAGTAATAGATATCACTATAAAAATATGGAAATCTTATTTAGGAATCCAGTGGCATTTTAATTCTACCATGTTGTGTATTCAATAGAGAGCTGGCCTTGAAGTCAGGAAGACGTGGGTTCAAGTTCTCCATCTGATGCATGCTGACTGTATGACCTTGTACAATTCCCTTAAACGTTCAAAACTCTAAGAAAATTTGGAAGACTAGAATTTATTGTTGATGTGCATTTTTAGAGAGAATTTTTTTTTTACCAGGAGTTGCCTACACAAATGAAATCACAGATTGGGCAAAACCCCCAATAAACAATAAAAAACAAAGCAAAACAAAACAAAGCAGAAACAAAAAAACATTTCTCTATTTTACATCCACCCCAGACTTGTATCTATTATTAATTCAATTGGAATCATCCTCATGGGACAAGGATTTCTAATAATTTTAAATATATAAAAGTATAATCAAAATGTTAAATGTTATATAACAAAAACAAATCAGTGGTGGAAATTTTTTTCAATTTGTTAGTGGTACTTACTTAAGAGGGGAAAGGGAGGAAACAACAATAATAATAACTAACATTCATATCAGTGCTTTAAGATTTACTAAGCATTTTCCACCAATTATCATAGTTAGAGGGGCAGGTAGGTTGGTACAGTGGATAAAGCATTGGCCCTGGATTCAGGAGGACCTGAGTTCAAATCCGGCCTAGACACTTGACACTTACTAGCTGTGTGACCCTGGACAAGTCACTTAACCCCCATTGCCCCACCCCCCCAAAATTCTCATAGTTAGAAATAGAAAACTGATAATGGCAGAGTAAATAGGTCTTAGAGCTGCTTGGAGTAAAGAGCCCAAAGACTCATTAGTCAAATGTTGCTGAGGATAGTGTGGCATGGTAAGAGGCATCAGATTTGAAGCCAGGAAAGCCTGCATTCAAAACTCACCTGGCTTTGGGACCATTGGCCAGTCACCTAACTTCTCTATTCTCAAGGTAAATATAATCATCGTAAAATATTTGCCTCTCTTCATTGGTAGAAGGGGTTTCATCATAGAGCTTGTTTTCTACCAGCAAGATTACAAGTAGGCAAAAAAAAAAAATTAATAGAACTTGGGATAATAAGAACGCTTGTATTTCTACTAGATTGTCATTTGAACTGTACTTTGTAAGTTTCTTTCTTTCTTTCTTTTCCTCTCTTTCTCTCTCCCTTTCTCTCTTTTGTTCTTTCTTTTCCTTCCTTCCTCCCTCCCTCCCTCCCTCCCTTCTGTACTTCTTTCATATATAAGTGACTTGCCCAGGGTCATACAGCTACCAAGTGTCTGAAGCCATATTTGAACTCAGTTGCTCCTGACTTCAGGGCTGGAGGTCTACCTATCTCTGTAAGTTGTATTGTACTATAGAAATATGAGGTATTATTTATTATCCTGATCACAAACTTTATTTTCTCAGTAATCAAGTTAAACTCAGTAATCAAATTAATTCAAAGATTTGCCTCTTTGTGAGTTGTACTAATTAAACTGTCAGTCCTCTAGAGATTTATTTAGTTCACTGACACAAAAACATAGAGATTGTACTGGAACATTTCTACATTGGAGATTAATTTGGAGGTGGTTATGGTAGTGGTCTTTGATTTCCACCTAAACAGAATTTAGAATGTCATTATACAAAAGAAGATCTCAATGTGGCAACAAGATGTTCGTAATTCCTACTTTAGTTGATTCAGTCACCAAAGAACAGAATGCAATCATAAAAGGTAAAGTAAATGTTATTTTCCTGGTACCCTGGACAATGTGTTAATAAATTTCTTAATCTGCTTGAGAGAATCATAGGACCATAGTCATTGGATGAAGGAAACTTCATCCAATGTGATAGTACAAAGAAGTTATCTGTAAATAATCAATCAAGCCCATTGGACCTCCATATAAAGGAAGCAAATAATTTGGCAATTAAGCAGTTCGAGAGTTGGAGGCAGTTAGTTGTATATGACAGTCCCTGAACCAGAACAAGGGAGAAGCAGGAAGAGACAGTGAGTGGCTTTCTTTTCTCCCTTACACCACCACCACCATGTCACTAGACTAGCTGGATCAATAGGAGAAGCAACACCCAAGGAAATTTATCTGAAGACTCTAAGAAGAGAGAAAGGATTGTACTTTTGTCTCATGTATAGTAGAGAAGCTAAGTGTCACTATATCCTATATACTTACTGTGCTAGGCCAAAGTACAACTCTTGTTAAATGCATCAGAACACTGAACTAAGAGAAGGATGGCTTTAGAAACAGGTCTACAATAAATGATTATCCCTATAATCCTGAGAGTGGTAACTCCTCTAGGAACACATTCTTTTGAGTATGAGTAGAAGTTGAGAAAAAGAGTCCAGAAAGGGTGTTATATTGTGAAGAAATTATCATTAATAGATAGAGGACTAGACTTAGAGTTAGGAAGATCTGAGTTCAAAATCTGCCTTGTCATTAACTACATCACTCAATACAAGATAAAAATCTCTCAGCCTCAGTTTCCTCATCTGAAAATAGGGAATAATATTAGCACCCATCTCAAATGGTTGCAATGAAGATTAAATGAGATGAAATATGAAAAAGTTAAATTTGATGTTAGTTATTATTATAGATAATAATTATTAGTAGTATATATCAGGGAAATAAAAATGATATTTATTATAATAACTCATAGTTCCCTAGTTCCATATTTATTTTGATATTTTCTGAATGTTTGATTTCACACTGGCACAATAACCCCTCTCAATCTTAGTAGATTATTGGATAAGTTTTGATAATACTTACAAAATGATCATTGCCTGTTAATACCCACCCCCCCACCCCCCTCACCCCACCCCCGATGATGAATGGTCTTTCAAAATTTACTTATACCAAATATGTTGAGGATCCTGGGTGAGCCTTAAGCTAGGGGAGCACTTTAAGTTAAAGAAAATTCACTTTAATAGTCTATGGTACTTGATTTGTTGATTTGTTGGATTAATGATGTCACCTGTATAGGACCCCTTCTAATGCGGCTAATTTCAATTTATTCATACCTCTATATCTTTCCTTTGCAATTCTTATTCATATTCTTCCATACATCCTCTATTTTTTTTTAAAAAAAATATCTACCTAATGTGTTAGAGGCCTTCATCAAACCCTCTTTAATATTCTATGGTTGCCAGTGCAATGTTCATTCTGTCCATCTATTATCATCCTTTTTTCTTACTACATGACTATATCCTTGTGATATTTTTATGCCACTTCTTGCCACTTGGTACTGGTAATATTCTATAGCTTATTGTATCTTGTTTTTTTCCATTGTCCTTTGAGTTGCTGGCAATCTCAATCAATTTGAGTTTGTGGTGTTCCATGATTTCATAGACACATAGCATCACTGGGGAAAATGGTATTGGAAAGATTGACTTTTGTATCAGGGAACAGCTTGGGATCATTTAAAACACTTTACATTTTCCAAATGATCTAATGTTATATGGAAATCAAGAATTTTTCTCACCCCATGAAGCTTTTATAAAATCTTGAGGACTGTAAAGATGTACCCTAATAATGACTTAGAATGTTCATATTAGTTAAATGTCTGCTCTGCCTGGGCAAAGGATAATTTGAATATATATCAACAACTTAATCTACTAGCTTCATTGAATAAATTGGGTAGAAACTGTTTCATTATAGTCTTTCTTTACCCTGTACATAACACTGCTTGGGAAAGAAAAAACAATAGGTGTTTGAGAAATGCTTGTTGATTGATTGAAGAAAAAAAATTCACCCAAATTTCTGTACCAACTCTGGTTAAACAATGTGCACATTAGAATATGTATGAATTAAAATATGTTCATAAAATTAGTTCACTTGTAATTTTTGTTAGTAAAAGTACTTCATTTATTATAGTCAATAAACAATTATTAGGCACAAATTATGTGCAAGGCTTTGGGCTAGGCAATGGAAATCCAAAGACAAAAAGAAAACAGCCTTATTTACTATTTCCTGTTGTGGAGAAGTAAAGATTCATTTAGATATTCCCTTTGAATTCAAGTTTGTGCAGTTGATAAAATATTCTATTACTGTTTAAACAATGGGCTTAGTTGAAATTGGAAAATATTTCTAAGTGATTAAGAATATCAGGGGCTTAAACACATGTACCTTACTTCTCTAATTATGTATTTATTGGTATATATAACAGAGATTATCTTCAGAGTTCAAGTTACAGCTCTATCTTAATATTTGAATTTGTTTTTATAGAGGTTTTATCTGAAGGCAATGAAGATGAAGCTTACGATCTGGTTGCCAAATTGATTCATGAGAATTAGTAGTTTGTAATTGTGGACTGCTATAGAAAGAGCTACTTGACTTTGCTTTTCTGGTAGACCCCAGGGTTGATAATGAACCTGCCAAAGTCAGTCTAGGAGATTGCATCTGACTGCATCCTGACTTGCTTATATGTGCTGTGGGCTTGTATGGTTTTCTGTTTGGTTGCAAGGGTAAAGCCCAAAGTTTGTTTGTGGCAAGGGATGCTGTATGTTGGAAGTGGATGGTTTCAGCATATGCAATCAGCTGTGTCTGTACTTCAAGTTCAGATCTTTTAAACATGTACGGTCTTTGGGGTCAGCTAGGTGGTGCAGTGGATAAATCATTGGCCCTGGATTCAGGAGCACCTGAGTTCAAATCCAGCCTCAGACACTTGACACTTACTAGCTGTATGACCCTGGGCAAATCACTTAACCCTCATTGCCTTGCAAAAACAAACAAAATGTATGGTCTTTAATAGAGAAGTTAGTAAATTAAAAGACTTGAATGAAATGCTTATTGTGTGCCTGGCACTGTGCCATGCAAAGAAGAAAGGCCTAGTCTGGGTTTTCAAGTTACTCACATTTTAATGTGTTTGTGTGTGTGTGTGTGTGTGTGGGTTAAACAACTATATATATATATATATATATATATATATATATATATATATATATATATATATATATATATATATACACAGCATAAACACAGAATAGGGTGAAAGTGATGTCAGAATAAAAATTAGATCAGTCAAAATTTAATCAACACCATAGAACCACACTGTTGAATGATAACATAGCCTAGTGTATAGAGAGCTAGTTTTGAAACCTCAATTTAAATCTTTTCTCTGAGACATACTGATTGTATTAACCTTCATCATCTACTCATTGTTCTAGGGACCTATAAGTTACATAGGGCATGTTGAACTCCATTGGGAAAGGGATTTTCCTCATCTGTGCATTCTCAACATCAGTGGAACCACAGGTCTCTCCTCCTCTCTGTCCCATCATTAACTTTTTTTTTTTTTTTTTTAGTGAGGCAATTGGGGTTAAGTGACTTGCCCAGGGTCACACAGCTAGTAAGTGTTAAGTGTCTGAGGCCGGATTTGAACTCAGGTACTCCTGACTCCAGGGCCGGTGCTCTATCCACTGCGCCTTCTAGCTGCCCCCATCATTAACTTTTTAAAAAGTGAGTTTGAAGGGGCAGTTAGGTGGCACAGTGGATAAAGCACCAACCCTGGATTCAGGAGTACCTGAGTTCAAATCCGGCCTCAGACACTTGACACTTACTAGCTGTGTGACCCTGGGCAAGTCACTTAATACCCATTGCCCGGCAAAAAAAAAAAAAAAAAAAAGTGAATTTGAGTTGAGGGACAGGATGATGTGTCCAAAATAGCACTGCATTAGAAATGGAAGGCTCTGGATTCACAAAATCAATGTGAGGTAGATGTTTTACATTTGAATAAAATGAGGCAGACAGAGATTAAGTGATTTGCCTGAGCTCACACAGCTAATAAGTATCTGAACCTGTATTTGAACTCAGATCTTCCTGAGTCCAGGTCCAATGCTTTATGTTTTGCTGTATTCAGGTCAGTTAGTGACATCTATTACTACCCACCATGGATTGCTATCCTACCAGTTGATCACTGAATAAATTACTGAACTTTTCAGAGTCTCTGATCATGTGGTAAAAAATATAGTAGACATTCTCTTGGTTGTGTTCATTTCACTCTTCATTATTTCATGTCAGTTTTTCCACATTTGTTCTAACATCACCAACAATATTGTTTTAAGGACAACTTTGAATTGATTAAGTCATTTTCACTATTATAAATTTTTGTTGTCGTTGTCGTTGTTGTTTTTTGGGTTTTTTTGCAGGGCAATGGAGATTAAGTGACTTGCCCAGGGTCACACAGCTAGTAAGTGTCAAGTGTCTGAGGCCGGATTTGAACTCAGGTACTCCTGAATCCAGGGCCGGTGCTTTATCCACTGTGCCACGTAGTCGCCCCCCCACTGTTATAAATACCAAAATTCACTTCAATGGACATATGAAGGGAGACACTATATGCAACCAGAGAAAGAATTGATAATTAGAAGCATGTATAGAATGATTTTACATATAAACACACATGTACATACATACATATGTAAAAAAGGAAAAAAAGTTACCTGGTAACTTTATTATATATTTAAAATATCAAGTTGTTGATAATAGATTTGCAGTTTCTTGTACAATCATCTTTTTTTTTTCCCTTTCTATTCTCCCATGTTATGAAGATGCTTATTTTATTTCTTAAATTTAGAATAAAATAAAGAAAAAGAAAAAAAAAGAGAGAAAGAAAAAATTAATTGAACATCCAACCTTGGCTGTTTGACACAATTTTAAGGACTAATTCAATGTGCTATGCAATTGATCCAATTAATTGTGCTGCTTAGAGCTGTTGTGTGTCTGATGGCATGCCAATATCATTAAAATATGAAAAATGCATCCAAAACATTACCAAACAACTGGTTTGGAAGCTACCTCTCCCACTCCTAAATGACCTTAAAAAAAAATTCCATTGGGGGCAGCTAGGTGGCACAGTGGATAAAGCACCGGCCCTGGATTCAGGAGTACCTGAGTTCAAATGCGGCCCCAGGCACTTGACACTTACTAGCTGTGTGACCTTGGGCAAGTCACTTAACCCCCATTGCCCTGCAAAACAAAACAAAACAAAACAACCTTCCATTGACCATTTTGGCATCAGGTAGACACAAACTGAAAGAAAGGGACTAAAATACCAAAAAAAAAAAAAAAAAAGGTCAATTCAATGAAATTGCCTTAATTTCCGGTGGTTTGTTTTGGGGTGTTTTGTTTTGGGGTATGTGTGGTTTTTGTTTTTGTTTTTGTTTTTTTTCAGGGCAATGGGGGTTAAGTGACTTGCTCAGGGTTAAGTGTCTAAGGTCGTATTTGAACTCAGGTCCTCCTGAATCCAGCCCTGAATCCAGGGCTAGTGCTTAATCCACTGTACCAACTAGCTGCCCCCTAAATTTCCTGTGTTTTAAAGACAATGTAGTTTACTAATACACATATTAGTTGATAATCATGTTTGTAAAGTCTACAGAGTTGTTGAGGGGAAAGATGATGTGTATTGTGATACACATTTCTTTTGGCCTAAAAATATTTCTTTTTTTAATATGCTTTCTTTTATTCTTGGGAGCTCATTTAGAAACTAGGAAAAAGCAATGCTGGTGATTGCCTGCGGTCCCCTTCTTAAAACTTGTGCCATTCCAGTATCACTGTGACTCATACACAGTTCACAACAACTGGAGATGTGCTTTTTTTTTTCAATATCAAAAAGGATGTGGAAATGGCAGTCGATGAGACACCTGGATTTTTTTTTCTTCTAATAATAGAAACTGTCCACAAGGAAGATCAGTAAAACAAATACACTAATATTTTCTTCCTTCTGTGACAGCCTCATTCTGCAAATTTGTTTAAGGGGAAATGAAGAGAAGCATGGCAATTACATCTATTTGTTTTTAGCATAGAATTACTTAAAGAAAAAGCTGATGATTTTTTTCTTAGTATATATTGCAAAGAACATGTTAATACAATTAAATAATTTGGGGGAGGAATCTGAACCTGGAATTGCATTTTTGTAAGGAAATAACAATATCAAAAACCTATTTGCCAAGGCAAATCAGCAATTTCTCTGTAAATAATAATCCTAGAGAGTTGCCCAGGGGCACTAGAAGGTTAAGTGATTTGCCCATGTTCACACAGCTAGTTTATGTCAGAAGCAGGTCATGCTGCCTTTCATTTTAAATTATGCATTTAAAAGAGGTATATGGTTATTATTAGGAGTTAAACCCAGAATTTATCTAAGGAAAAGGAAACTTTTTCTTTTATTTTTCTTTTTTGTTTCCTTTCCTTAAAATATGTATTTTTGAAATATTTTATTGACACCTTTTTCTTTTCTTTATATTGCAGTCTTTTTTTTTTCACCTGGGGGAAAAAAAAACACGCAACAAAAACAAATCTTTTTTTCCCTATTCTGAGGAAGAGACATACACAGAGAGACAGAGACAAAGATAATACATGCATACAAATACATTATATATGTATCTCTTAAATACTGGAAAGATGATGTTGTGGGTATACAGTGGGACCCCAAGAGGCCGAAAGATCTCAACTCCCAAAGTAAAGGGAAAAACAGCTCTCTCTCCCACCTTGGGTATGAGATATGGCAGGACATGACCCAGGTACACTGAAGCAATACTAAGGTCTGCAAGAGGATATTCAAGATAGTTTGGATGCTGCATATCTTATTGATACCCTGTTATCAAAGATCCCTTCTTAGTTATCTGGCCCCAGTCTTTGCATTTCTCCTTGCTTTGTAACTCCTCCCTTCTTTGTTTTGTAAAGTTACAGAAGGCCTGTTCTTCAGTGAGACAGATTTTCCATAGTGAGTCTGTCTCTGGGCCATTTACCCTCTCTCCTATTGAATCTTTTTTATTTTACAAGATTCGTGATGAGTCTCCAGTTCTTTGGGTGAGCTAGGCCCCTGAACAGGAAGCAAGTCCCCACCAAACAGCTGAATTTTTTGACCAATCAACAACTCTGTTCTATATTGTATACATTGGTTATGTTGATCTTCTAGTACACATTTTACTATATACTATCAGATATCTTTCATTTTTTGTTTGCTTTTAAAAAAGCTTCAGCCTCTCTGTGTATGTCTCCCCCACCCTTCTCTCTCCCTGACTCTTCCTTTTTATTCCCTCTGTCTCTGTCTCTCTGTCTCTGATTCTCTTTCTGTTTCCATTTCTGTCTGTGTCTCTGACTCTGTTTCTCTCCTCTCTTCTCTCTCATTCTCTGTGTCTTTCTGTCTCAGTCACTCTGTCTCTGTCTCTCTCTCTTGCTCTCTCTCTTGCTCTCTCTCTTGCTCTATCTCTGTGCCTTTCTGGATCAGTTTCTGTTTTTGTCTCTCTCCTCCCTTCTCTATTATTCTCTCATTATCTCTGTCTTTCAGTCTCTGTTTCTGGTTCTGTCTCTCTCCTCTCTCCTCCCTCCAGCACTGTGCCCCCGCCCCCAACGTCCTGAGCCCTGACCAAGCCTGGCTCATTGCTCCAAAGTAGAAGATTAAAAAACATTGTACAAAGACAGTGGCTCAGAAGCCTTGTAAAAGATTCTGAAATCCTGTAATATTCTACTGGTGAAAGCAATTTAGAGTTTTTTCTTTAGAAATGGTAATTACTAAAAAAATAAAAAGAAAAAAATATAAAAAGAAATGGTAATTACTGATTAATCATCTCTGTCATTAGGTGAGCTTCACTTGTGTACTATACCTTTAAAGAGAGCTCAGGAAGCTATGCAAAAACCTCTTCCCTGCCCATTACCATTTCTTTCTGGATTCTTCCTCCAGGAACCTATAACAGGTGTGGGAAACAACGATGGATGGCAGTGTATATGATTATCTTGTGACATTCTAAATGGCTTTGCACGGCATCTGTGCTTCACGCATTACAGAACTCTGTAGCAGTTTCCTGGCTCCAACAATGAATGAGATGATTAGTGTAGTTCCCAAATTGGTAACTATTACTAGAGAGAGTATAGTCAGAGAGGTTATACTGATTATGTGGAAGATAATGATGAGAAATGAAATGATTTGAGCTAGAAAATAGAATTTCTGAGGAAAGATTGAAGAAATTGGAGATCATTTTATCTGGAAAATTGAAGTCTTAGGGGGAAACATTAGTAGCCATATCTAGTTATTAGAAGGATTGTTATATGGAAGAAATCACAGACACATATTACCCTGTTTAATTGGCACCTAGGCAACCACAGCCCTAAAGCAGTGGGCACCACATTGAGCCTGTAAGTCATATACAGGAATAACTAAAAATCTAAATTCAGCCACTGTCTTATGGCTCAAACTTTCAGTCATTCAAAAAGAAGAATAGCCTGAAGTTAATGAATATTAAAATCATTAAGTACTCAAATAGGGGGGAATCTATAGCTAACATTTTGTCATGACCATGTCATGCAGCAAAAATGAGGTGATATGGTTTGGGTTAACTGAGACTTACTCTCAAGAGCATTATTTGTTTTGGTCTGAGGGGAAAATGGTGGGACCTGGTAGCATGAGTTGTTTGTTTTTTTTTTTTTGCTTTTTTTTTTTTTTTTTGGTGAGGCAATTGGGGTTAAGTCATTTGCCCAGGGTCACACAGCTAGTAAGTCTCAAGTGTCTGAGGCCGGATTTGAACTCAGGTCCTCCTGAATCCAAGGCCAGTGCTTCATCCACTGTGCCACCTAGCTGCCCCCTAGTATGAGTTTTTTAAATTAGTTAAATGATCCAAAGGCAACTTGAAATTTACATTTTGATAGGTATTTTAAAATTGCCTTTGTGGAATACAAGTAGCCATTCTACAAAAGTGTTTAAAGCTTGCTTGTATTCTGCTAGAATGTTTTAACTAGTTTAAACCATTTTCAATGCTTATATGTATGTGTATATGTATGTATGTGTATATATATATATATATATATATATATATATATATATATATATATATATATATATATATATATATACACACACACACACACACACACACACACACACACATATATATATATATGCATATTGACCTCACTCTTGCCAATGTAGGTTATATGTATGTCCACAGGGGTTTGTTTAGATGTGGATTGTGTTGATGATTTAGAATCTCACCTGCCCATTTCAAGGGAGGCTTTTGATTCCTGCCTTTGTCTTTTCCTCATTTGACCTCTTGCTGAACCAGTCTAACTCTTGCCAAGCCTCAGCCTTGGATGACTCCCAGCATCTACCACCTTTACTCTTCCATATGTGCTGCTGAACAAAAGTTACGAAAATCATGCAACCATTCTGACTTGGTCCCTTAAAATTTTATATTAGGCAACTTCAATGGGGCCCTCATTAAGACCCATCAATCCTACCATATCTCTCTTATCAAGTCATTATTCCAATCTACAAAGTGACTCTTAAGCCTTTTCATCCCTCCTAAAACTTCCCATAGATCCTCCTCCCCTCACTCTCCCAGTTGGAAACCTTGCCTCATATTTTACAAAAAAAGAATGGGAACATTTGCTTTGAGCTCCTTCTTCTTGCTTTCTCATTTCATTTCATTCATGGGCCTTGCACCACTATCTCCTCCTCCTCCCTTGTCTCAGATGAAAAGATGGGCTTAATCTTCATCAATACTAACACTTCTGCCTGCATAGCATAAACAATCCTATTCCATGTCTGATTACTTGCTTTGTCCTCCCCACTCTATTACTTATTTTAATCACTCCCTATCTACTGGTTTGTTCACTCCTTCTTACAAACATGCCCATGTCTTCCCAAAGCAGTAACTATTTTCTTCCCATTTCCTTTAGCCTTTGGGAATTCCAGAATGGTTCATGAGCCTTTTTGACTTTGCTATGTTCCTATTTTCTTCTTTGTTTGGATGATGTCTTTAAGATGCTGTGAACTAGGTTTTCAAAGCAATCGATCCAAACCTATACTTAAAATCGATCGAACTATAGGTATTCTTGCCATAATAATTCACAGATCTGAAATGATCTAGATATGTGAATCTGATTCCAATTTGAAATGAGAATCTGATTCCAATTTGAAATGAATCAAAAATTAAGAATTTGACATTAATCTAGGTCTCTAGTTTTGGAGGATTCTAATCAAAACTAGCCTTTAACAAGGGCCAAGCACTGTCCCAAGAGTGAGGATACAAATGAAGGCAAAAAGCCTATGCAGTATTAGTCATAGCAGAAGCAATAGTAGCAGCAGCGGCAGCACTTTGTCTGGGACTTGTAGAAAGCTGAGGCAGCCAGAAGACAAAAATGAAGAGGGACAAAGTTCCAGTCAAAGGTGATAATCATTGAAAATTCCTGTAGTCAGGAATTGGAGTTTTGTGTGTAAGGAAAGGCAAGGAGAGCAGTGTCACAGAGTCTGGAAAAAAATAAGGTGTAAGAAGATTGGAAAGGATGTGGGGTCAGGTTATGAAAGGCTTTAAAAGACAAATAGAAACTTTTTGTATCTGATTATGGCAGTAATAGAAAACAACTAGAGTTTATTGAATGGGGGATTATAATATTGGACTCATATTTTAGGTAGATTAATTTGAGAGTTTAATGGACGAGGACACACTGGAATGGGGAAAACTTGTGGCAAGCAACCAAACAGCAGCCTATTTCAATAGTTCTGGCTTGAACTGATGAGAGCCTACACCAGGGTGGTCAGTATCAGAGGGGAGAGGGGGTTATATAGGAAAAATATTTTTAAAAAATAGAACTGATCAGAATTTGACAATTGACCGGATATGGGGGGAAGGTAAGAGATAGAAATCCTGTGAATATGACACCGAGTTTGTAAGCATGAGGGATTAGGAAGAAGGTGTTGTCCTCTACCACAACAGGGAAGGTAAGGAGGGGTTTTAGAGTAAATGAGTGGGGTAGGGAGGAAAGGTTCAGGGGGACATGTTTGGACATGTCTGGTTTCAGATGCCCACTGGACATCTAATTTGGGATATCTGAAAAAATGCTGGAGATCAAAGATTGGAAATCATCAGAAAGGTTAGGGCATGCTGGATAGATTTGAGTCTTTTCAGCATAGAGTTGGTAATTAAATCCACTGGAGTTGATGAGATGACCAAATAACTATAGAAAAGAAGAGAAGAGAGTCCATGACAGAGCCTTGTGGGATACCTATAGTTAGAGGGCATGATCTGGATGAGAATTCAACAAAGAGATGGAGGAATAGTCAGAGAGACAGGAAGGGGATGAGGAGAGAATGGTGTCCTGAAAACCAAAAAGGAATAGAGCATGGAAAGGAATCATGTGATCAGTTATATCAAAGACTACAGAGAGGTTGAGGAGAATGAGGATTGAGATAAAACCTTTGTTATTTAAAATGAAGAGATCATTGGTAACCTTGGAGAGAACAGGTTTAGCATAATAATAGTAAGCAAAGGGTTAAGAAGAGAGTGAGAGAAAGAAAAGTAGAGGCATCTATTACAGATGACCTTTTCAAGGTTCTAGGTCCATTCATTGAGTTAAAATCTTATTTTAGTTTAATTTTTTCTTTTACCACTTTTGAGAAGGTAACATGAGTAAATTAATATTTTAGTAGGGGTTCATTTTATGAAATATTGACACAGCCTTTATGATAAAGCAATAACACGCCTAGCAGGCATTTTGCCCTTAAATTATATTATAAAATTTTATTTCCCTGTTCAATAGGTACACAGTTGAATGAGAGATTGTGTCTCTGTGGAATAGATGTGAGACACTGTAAATATGGTAGAATATTTGCTAACATAGGAGTTTTAGCTTTTTAAATGATAAAGGAATGCACTTGGTAATGGAAGGAGATAGAAGCAATCTGGGAATTCTCCCAGTATGAACCTGGTAAAGGACTGGATGTTTGTTGTCAAAGGACCAGCCTCTATAAATGAAAGGTGTCATATGAAGTTGGACTTTTTTGCCCATCGGAATTTTCTATATCATAGAGAAAAGTAAAAAAAATCTACATACAAAGAGGGAATGGGCATATAACACAATTATAGACCTTTGCAATAATAAAGTAAGTACTTAACAATTCAATATCCAGTTGGTTTATCCCCATTAAGAGCTATTGTTCTTAAAGTTTTACAAATTATTCTCCACAATGTGTAAGTTTTAGCATTCAAATTTTCTCTAAACTTCTACAGTCCAGATGCATGACTCATGTCATATCAGATACAAATACTTAGTGTTCCACCAGTTTTCGGACAAAACAAGAATATTACAATATTTTTACTGAGGTAATGTATGTTCCTAAAGGCACCAAAGTGGATTGAGACCACAAACCCAGTCAACATTCAGTGGATTATATGTTATTTTATTAAATCTTTTAAAGTCATAAATGGTAAATGTACAATAATTTCAATAGGTTAATGAGCCTTGAGCACAAATCATCAAAGTAACACCATTTGTATCTGGAGAGTTCATGAAATCTATAACATTGCTAAGTCAGGAAGTGAGCAAGTTAGGCTACTGAGCAGTCAAAATTGTCACAAAATCCAGGCACTAAAGCACCTATTAAGAGGCAGCTACTGGTGGCCCAGTGTACAAAACACAGCCTGAAGACAGGAGGAACCAAATTCAAGTTTAGGCTGACACTTAATAGCTGTGTGATCCTGAGCAATTCATTCAATCTCTGTCTGCCTTAGTTTCCTTACCTGTAAAATTGGGATAGTAATAGCATCTGCTTCACAGGATTGTTGTGAGAAAGAAATGAGGTGGTATTTGTAAGGTGCTTAGAAAAGTGCCTGGTATATAGTAGGTGATGAATAAATGCTTGTTTCTTTCCCCTCTCCTTCTTTTCTAAACCACACTCAGAGACTATTTATTCTTCTTTTATGTATGTATTTTTCAACCTCATTTATGTGGTTTCCTAGCTCACAGAATACTAGAAAATGTAGAGGAAGAAATTATGGTGATAGTTGGGGTGGAGAAGAAAAGAAAGGTGCTGATAGAAACAGGTATACAGACATGAAAACAAACAAACAAAAAATACCACTTAAAACTTGACAGTCACTGGTAGATGGAAAAATACACAAGGATTATAGTTACAATTTACTGAGTATAGAGGATAACAACGTTCTGTACATCCTTTAATAGTGTCTAGGACCATTAATACAATGTAACATATTATAAAATAGAATTGGAGAGTAATAGAAAATCTTAGAGGCCATATTGGCCTAATTACTGTTTCTCAACAAGATAACCAAGAGTTATAAAAAAAAAAGTTAAATTATTTTCAGTAGACTATGTTTAAGCAGAAATTCAATTCTGTACCCATAGGGACTAGACTTGTGATTTCACTGGTAAAAGAGACTGGTGGATGAGAAAATGCCTTCCCACCATGCAGGTCAGCAGCTTCTCTGAAATTAGTTTTAGAGATTTGATTAGAGGAATTAGAGGTTCAGTGACTTGCCCAGAGTCACACCAACAGTGGGTATCAGAACTAGATCTCCACCCCAGGTTAAAGGACAGCTCGCTAACCATTAATAATAACTAATAAGGGGCACAATGGGTAGAGTATCAGCCCTGGATTCAGGAGGACCTGAGTTCAGATCCAGCCTCAGACATTTGACACCAACTGTGTGACATTGGGCAAGTCACTTAGTGCCAATTGCCTCACCAAAAAATAAATAAATAAAATAATAACTAATAGCTAACATTTTTATTGCACTTACTATGTGCCTGGCTTTACAATTATCTCATTTGATTCATATAACCCTGGGAAGTAGATGCTATGATCATCCACATTTTACATATGGGGAAATTGAGGCAAGCAGAGGTTAAGTAATTTGCCAAAGGGTCACACAGTTGGCAAGTATCTGAGGCTGTATTTATACTCAAGTCTCTCTAACTCCAGGCTCAGAACTCTATCTGCTGTGCCACTCAACTGCCTGCCATTACTCAAGAGTGTTTTTCTAGAAACCTAAATGATCAGTTTTAAAAAGAAGTGTATAGGGGCGGCTAGGTGGCGCAGTGGATAAAGCACCGGCCCTGGATTCAGGAGTTCCTGAGTTCAAATCCGGCCTCAGACACTTGACACTTACTAGCTGTGTGACCTTGGGCAAGTCACTTAACCCCCACTGCCCCACCAAAAAAAAAAAAAAAGAAATGTATAAAGGAATAAAAGATTTTGGTAACTAATTGTGTAAACTTATTAGTTGAATATTTATTTATGAGGACAACCTTTCTCCAATGATTAGCAGGTAATGAAGACATGACTTACTTGGTAGAGATTCTTTCTCTCTATATGTTCTCCTTTGGCAAACCATCATGGTGATTTCCAACATTACTTCCAATCACATGACTTATAGTTTTACAAGTCTAGTTCAAAATCTCATGTGCCTAGAAATCAATCTGGATGTTACATTACCATCTCAAAGGTGAAGTGTTCTAAACCAAGTTCATTATTTTTTACCCTAACCTGCCCCTCTTTCTGCTTCATTATTTTTGTCAGTGGCCATCTGTCTTCTATGTTCAAAAAGATCTGCTGTGTTTCTTATTCCTCCTTTACCTGTTACACACAATGAAATACTATGTCAAATTGTTTTTACTTCCTCAATATCTTTCCCATAATCATTCGACTTCTATTCCAAATATAACCTATCTACAATAAGTTGACATCACCATCCCTCTGGAATTAGGCTCCCATCTCTTCCCCACTAGACTATTCATTAGTCAGTCAACAAGTATTTATTTAGTATTTACTATATATCAGATACTGTACTAAATGCTAGGAATATAATGGAAGAAAAAACAAAACAGTTCCTGTCCTCAAGGAGGATATAGTCTAACTTTAAAAATTAGATAAATAGGGGGCACTTAGGTGGCCCAGTGGATAGAGCACTGGCCCTGGATTCAGGAGAACCTGAGTTCAAATCCAGCCTCAGACACTTGACACTTACTAGCTGTGTGACCCTGGGCAAGTCACTTAACCCCCATTGCCCAGGAAAAAAAAAATTAGATAAATAATAATTTACAATGTAGATGAAGGAAATATGAAAGAGGAAAAGGATAACTACGTATGGTTGCCAGATTTATCTTCCCTATGCATAGATATGATCATGTCAGTAACTTCTTCCAAAAGTTCTCTATTTTTGTCAGGTATAGTTTAATTCCCTTTATCTGAGATTCGAAGCTTTCAATGATACATCTATATAGTGCTTTAAGATTTGCAAGATAGGGGCAGCTAGGTGGTGCAGTGGATAGAGCACCAGCCCTGGATTCAGGAGGACCTGAGTTCAAATCCAGCCTCAGACACGTAACACTTACTAGCTGTGTGACCCTGGGCAAGTCACTTAACCCCAATTGCCTCACCAAAAATAAAATAAAATAAAGATTTGCAAGATAATTTGTAAAGTATCTTATTTGATTCTCACACTCTGTGAGATATGTTATATTAATATCCTCCTTTTACCAATGAAGAAATTGATGTTGAGAGAGATTTAAAAATTTGCCCAAGGTCACAGAGCTGTTTGAGTATCTGAGCGACAATTCCAACTCAGTTGTTCATGTCTTCAAGCCTGGTATTCTATCAGTATAGGGTTAGTCTGTGCCATCTACAGTGTGCCAAAGGTAGAATTGTCTTTAGTTTTTACTGTCATCCACTTTGCTGGTGGCCCCCACACTTTGCAACAATAACTGTCAAAACAAACAAACAAACAAATAATAACAACAAACAAACAAACAAAGAAAAACTTGTTATGCCTCTGACCCTAAGGTTCTGTGTCAGCTATTCTTGTTTGTTTTAATATTTCAATTTATCGAGGCATCTAGGAGGCACAGTGGATAGAGCACCGGCCCTGGATTCAGGAGGACCTGAGTTCAAATCTGGAATCAGACCCTTGACACTTACTAGCTGTGTGACCCTGGGCAAGTCACTTTACCCCAATTGTCTTACCCCCCCCAAAAAAATTATCTAATCAGGTAGCAACAAAAATTATACTAAACAATTATGAATAGTTCTAGGATCATGGACTTTTTCTCTATGAGGATGGGAGAATCATATATGACTAAGGGTTTGTTGTTAGCCAACTTCCCATAAAAATTAACATCTCTAATCCTCCATGCCTATTACTTCTCTTCAGAGCACATCCAACCATGCTGCCATATTGAACCTGATAAAATTTTTGATTACATGCAATTCAGCCATCCATATGTATACCTAACTGTAAAATATTTTTTAACTCTAACTTAAATATTCCAAGTGTACTACAGTTCCTGTAAAATTATGTTCTACTCCAAAAGGAAGTATTTTGCTTTCTAAACATGTGAAAGTCACTTTTTTCTTATACTTTTCTTAGTGTTAGAAAATTTGTATTCAGTCCCCTGCTTCTGGGTAAAAGACTACAGGCCAATGTGTGCTTTTTTCTATTCCAGAAAATGAAATACTGATGAAAAAGAGCTTAAGAGTAAAAATATAAATATGTGATATTTGACGCAATGCCTTTGAATTCAAATGACAAAAAAGTTCAAAATAAAGATTTTATCTTTCTTTACAAACTCTGCACTAAAGAATGTCAGAGAATGTCAGATCTAAAAAGTGTGATTATCAATGAGAAGGGAATGGGAAGAAGAAGGTTGGAATTCCTTTCTGTTAATATGTCTGACTATGCCTTGTCTAACTTGGAGATACAGCATCCAAAGCCACCATTAGTATCCACTAAATAATTTTGGAATTCTATGACTTTGAGTACTGTTACTCAGTAATACAATTATATGTTTTAAATGCATGGTTATCCACCACAGGGAAAGAACAGAATAGACTTCTTTTTAAATTTATATTTTATTTTTCCTTACTAAAGTAATTTATCACCTACATTAGGAGGGTGGCTACTCAATCAATATTCATTTGCAGTTTTGGACTTATTCTTGCAACAAGTGTAAATCAAATATACTTCAGCAACATTTCAGATATGAAATGCTCAATGTCAATATCATTTTTTTTTTTGCAGGGGAATGAGGGTTAAGTGACTTGCCCAGGGTCACACAGCTAGTTAAGTGTCAAGTGTCTGAGACTGGATTTGAACTCAGGTCCTCCTGAGTCCAAGGCCAGTGCTTTATCCACTGTGCCACCTAGCTGCCCCCTCAGATATGAAATGCTTAAATATAAAATAAGTAAAGTTTCTAGCTAATAGAATTTTCCTTTTAACCCCCGTGCTTCCATCAAAGATTCTATACCAGGTAAATAAATTCCTCTCAATAGAGTGGAATGAATATAAAGGCAAATTCCAATAATTTAATAGTAGTTGTTAACACATTGTTTTTCATGTGGAAGTAAACACAGAGTGGGGGGGTATAGGAGGAGCAATGAACAATGATATTGCAAGACTATGACTTTTAAGAAATTAAATTGAGATTTTGATTTCTCTCCAGGATGAAGATGAGATAAAGTCAGGGTCCCACATTTTGTGAACGTCAGCTTTCCCAAGACATATCTAATGGGAAATCTAATGAATCACAGGGATTGAAGCTTATACTAATGATCTGGAGGAATAAATAGCATAATTTTTATTTTTTTAGATCAGGAAAATCTGGAAAAAATGCTGAGCTGAACACAGTAATTTAAGGGTCACTAAAATTTACCTATTCAATTAGACATTCTTTTAAAAAATAATCAGGAAAACATTAATTAATAACCACAATCAATTTAATTATAAGATTTCAGACCCTTGTCAGAAGGTCTCTCATGGGTTTACCATGTATGTCCTATCCTCTTACTAACCAAAAATAGAAAATGGAGATTTGCAGGAGAGTAAGTATATGAAGTGATCTTAAGAATTAAGTTTCTCGACCTCCAGCTCCTGGATGATTTTTCTACCTTTCTGTCTTCCTGACTGCAGACCGTAGACTATTTAATGATCACGGGAATTGAAATTTCCAAAATTGGAGGGATTTACTAATGGGCAATTCTAAATTAGAAATATTTCCTTAATTTTCTTAGTTATTCTATTATACTTCTCTGGCTTAATAAAAGACCACCAAAAGGAGGACATTGCAGTTGGAGGACTTTAAACCATGCCACAAAAGAAAAGGTAATACTGTCCAACCCTCCATAATATTTTTTATTAGTTGTTTTGATGGTATAAGCCCAAGTTTAACAGGAAATAATTGTTCAACAAAGAGGTTTTTGAGGAATTCAACTGCTTGAGCCAAGTACTACTTGATATTCATACAAAGTCAGCTTCATCATGGATTATGTAAATCATTAAAGGGATATTCTCTTTAAGGGAGGAAGCAAAGTGAAAGTGAGACAGCTCTAGGTTTCAAGTCCCTGGACTAGGTGTGTAATTCTCATTAAAAAAATAGCTAAATTAGCATGAGCAGTCAACTTCTCACCTCTGAGGATCAATTTCCTCAACTGTAAAAGAAGCATAATAATATTTGTGCCATCTATTTCACAGGGTTATTGTAAAACAAATAACAATGACAATATTGAACATAAAACTATGTTTATAATAATATTTTACCAAGAACAAACTCACAATTTGCTCTAAATCATTGTAGATATCTTTTATATGTCATGGTCCTCTTCGAGAATGAAGGACACATAATAACAACAACAACTTACATTTCAACTTTCCTTTTCTTCAATAGAGATATATCCCTAGCACTATTGTTGCATTTATTTTTCAGGATTATGGGAGTTGTTTTTTATCTTACAAATGGAAAAAAAAAATTTTGTGGGGAGGACTGACAGAGATTTTCTTGAGGTAATTAGACAAGAACTAAGAGCATCAAAGATAATTCTATTAGTTGTGGTAGAATCATTCAAGTTATTAAAAATGATATTAAAATATAAAAAGAAATGATATTGAGGAGGGAAAGGAAAGCATAGTGTGTAGTTTATGGAAATTTAAGAACCCTATTATGTTCTCATTAGCATATATTAGCCATATGTATAGGATATCCATAAGTTAGCTGCTTGTTCATTCACAATTTGGAGAGAGTCTGTAGTGTGTGTTTATTTTTGCCTTTTCAAGGTTTTTTGTGTCTGCCATTTGACAAGGATATAATTCAAATATGCATAGATATATAGATATCGATATAGATATTAAATAGTCACTAATCAAATAAAGATAAAGTGTTTAGATTATTTACTTGAAACTTTTGTTATCTTTTGGAGCAATTTTTGGGGGAGTCATATCCCCAATCTTCCAGACAAAAAGGCAGTAGATTTTATAATAATTAATTTTACAACACAATTCTTTAGATTAGCTTCATTATTATATACTCACAGTACAGAAGAAGATAAGATTGATACAATGTTCCTTGCAACCCCTTTGCCCCTTCTAACAGGTAAATGATAAGCACTTAGCAAAAGGGATTGACACATGTATAATTTGATTCCTGCCAAATAGAAGCAACTCTAATGAGGAAGAATGGGAAAGTTGTCCAAAGACTGAAGAGAATGCACAAGGAGATCAACGACCAACTTAGATCTTTAAAATAAGATCTATCTAGGAAATAGAAAAAGGGCTAATAGCAGAGGATGCATAAAACAGGATTGCAATGTCCTGTAAAGAAGAGTGCCAGAATGAGCTAAATCTGGCAAGTAATGCTAATGATAACATAAGAGGGTAATGGAGAGAATAAAGAATCAAAGAAGGGTAAGACCTACTTTTCCAGGTCAGTGAGATTTGGGCCAGGAGTCAGGAAGACCTGAGTTCACATCTGGGCTCAGAAACTTATGAGCTCTATGACCCTGAGCAAGCCACTTAATCTCATCTTACTTTCCTCTTCTGTAAAATGGGGGTGCTGTTGTTCATCCTTCATTTTTGAAGAGGACCAATGACATTACAGAGTGATGTCTTGACTTGCATGTGAATTGGATTTTGTTGAGTTACACAAAATTCTCAGCCTCATTCTCTGTAACAGAGTCATTGAAGTCCAGTGGCAAGACAAAAGCCAAGATGACTTGCAACGGCCTGGGATGCAGCAGATGATCTTGGCTTCTTTGGTATCTGAAAAAGCTCTACTTGGAAGCACCTGTTTTAGCTGCATTCATGGCCATTGGAACAAATTGTTCTCATCTTCCCATTCTACCATGGGAAGTCTTCACATGCTTGGGGTAGACATCCCCCCCTGACTCACTGACAGGTTTGAGGCCTGTTGGTTGCCCTCAGTCTGTTTTTAGCCTCTCTGCTGAGATGGTTTACTGGGGTGTAGCCCCTGTGCATGCTACAGCTTCTTGCAGCCACTGGTGAGAGTTGAGTGACAGGTGGACATCAAAGCCAAATGAGCATCCTTGAAAAGGGCTCATCAAGCCCTCACACCAGAGGTGTTATCCTTCCCTGAAGACCATAGGCATGCTAGAGTATTTCATAAAGACCAAAAAGATGAGAGGGTGCCAGGTTATGAAGGGTTTAGAAAACCTAATAGGATTTTTATTGGATTCTGAAATGGGGAATGAATTTTATTGAATAGGGAATTGAAATAATCAGAACTTAGATTTAGTGGGATCAATTTGACAGATGAGTAGAAGGTAGACTGGAATGGGGAGAGACTTGTGACAGGGAGGTCAATCAGAAGGCTTTTACAATAGCCCAAGCCTGAAGTGATGAGGGCCTAGATCAAGATGGTAGCATTATCAGAGAGGAGAAGGGGACATAAGAAAGATGTTACAAAGGTAGAAATGACAGGACTTAACTACTGATTAAATGTGGAGGGTAAAGTCAAGGGTATAATAATAACACCTACCTATCAAGGTTGTTTTGAGGATCACTTGAGATAATGCTTGTAAAGAACTTAACACAGTTTCTGGCACGTAGTAAATGGTAACTATTGTTATAATTTTTTTAGACTGAGAGGGCTAAACTAGGAATAATGGGTGGAGGCAGTGGGTTCTCCTTTATTGGGGATTTCAAGGCAATGTGTAGATGACTACTTGTTAACTATTTTTTATTATTGTCTAGTTATGGGTTGACCTCAATGGGCTGTCTGAAGATCTTTCAAACTATGAGATTCAGTGATTTTTGTGATTCTGTGAACTGTCTTAAATTAGATAGATCATTTTGTAGATTTCTACAATAAATATATTGCCAGTTTATATAGACCATTACAATTTATAGAGAAGTATTGTGCCATAGTGGATGGAGAGTTAGCCTTGGAATGAGGAAATCTTTGGTGCCAGTCTATCCTTGACACATACTATTTGAGCTTTGTTTAGTTCCTTAATCTATCAGTGTTCTATGCAACTGCCTAAGAATATTACAAAGAACATGCCAAGGTGTATTGGCAGAAGAAATTGTCTCTTCTTAGATTTTCTTATATCAATGAACCCACTGGTCCAATCAAATTATAATTTATAAAAGAACTTTTCTTCTAAGGTAGATAGTGAGAGTATTTTTGAGTATATTTAACAGAAGAGATAACTAGGACTCAGAGATATTAAATGACTTTTACAAGTTTACCCAGAAGCCAAGTGACTCAGTCAGGATTCAAACTCAGATAATTAGACTCTGTCTAGTATTCTTTTTATGACATTAGACCACTTCACCAAATGCATATGAAAGTGGGCAATAGTTTTGTAGAGGTTAAATTAGCTATTCACCTGAACTCCTGTATTGCTTTGAGTATAAGCTGCTTCTAGTTGAGGTAGTCATGATATGGTGAAGTGACAAGAACACTGACCTAGAACTTGGAAATGAGTTTCAATTGAAATCTGCCACGTTATGATATGTGACCATGGAAAAGTCATTTAACCTTGATAAATCTCAGTTTCTTGATCAACAACAACAAAAAAAAATAATGCCATTTACCTAGCCTAACTCACAAGGTTTTATGAGGAGATGCTATATAGTATGAAAAAGCTCTCTAACCATGAAATGCTATGTAATTATCATATACTATAATATGATTATAAAATTGGCAGTGAAGAAACAAGGTTTGATAGGGGGAGCAATGAAAACACTATACATTAAAAAATAGTCATAGATTCTGTGGTCCTTGGCCTTATAGTAACTACAATGTACCCTTCCATGGTGCCAAGGAAATAAGGTTCATCTACCCACTAAGGGCTATGATCTGATTAATTATTATTTTACAGATCGGTAGATGTGACCATCTCAAGTGTATGTCAAATAAAAAGGTAGAATACCCCAATTAAAGGCACACATGTCATCATGGGTAAACATTTCTGAAATGTTTTAGCACATGTTCTCTAATCATCAATTATCACAGCAAGGAAGGGCCATTAACTATTTCTATCTTGGTCTTTATGAGTCTAAGAATGAAGTAATAGCAACATTAAGCAGGAGCTTATAGATTTATGATGTTCTCAAGGTTTTAATGAAGAGCTATTTGTTAGACATTTGCCATAAGCCAGTTATTCCTTTAAGAATATTTAGTTTCCAGTAGCTATTACATTCAGCTAGAACCTTTAGTGTGTTTTCCACTCACTGGAAATAAGTCAGCGTTTGTGGAAGTACATTAGTGCTTTGGACCATCAGGGTACCTTTAATGCACAGGCATTACAATTTACTAAATAGCCCTCTTGGGTCTAAAGGAACTAGTGTGGAAGTGCCAAGTATAGGATTAAAGAGTAATTAATGGACTGAAAGGAGGTCATTTATGGTAGTATATTATAAATTCAGTTCTTCCATTGTATTTCTTATTCAGTTAAATTACAGAATGTTAATATTTCTGTGTAGAGGGTATAAATTCAGATAAAAATCAAATTTGTATACTCATAAAGACTTTCATTTTGAAAAAAGTTTTATTTTAAAAATATTACTTCTTGTTCCTAATTTGCAGATAATGGTTAATATATAAATAAAAACAAAATACTAAAACAAAAAATAATAATGTATAAAAGAATAGACGCAGACAAAATCTATCATTATTTCCTTAGGGAGTATAGAGAAAGTAAGCAATTTGCTATGAGGAGAGCCTAAAAACTGTCTGAGCCAGAAAAAAAAAAAATCTCCTGATCATCGTGAGATATGTAGCCAAAGCTTGCTTTACTGACTTAAAATATAGAGCCAGGTTCAAATAAGTACCAAAAAAAAAAAAAAAAAAGAAAGAAAGAAAGAATTCCCTGAGGTGATTGCATTATTCAAATTTGAACTGTATATTTCCATTTCATTGGATCCATTTACCATATTTTACATAACTTTGAATAGCACGAATTTGAATACATATAACTGACCACTTCAAGGGATTTATTATTCACACTCATAGAGTCCTAGCTAAAAATCATTTATGGGCAGCTAGGTGGCACAATGAATAAAGCATGGGCCCTGGATTCAGGAGGACCTGAGTTCAAATCCAGTCTCAGACACTTGATACTTACTAGCTGTGTGATCTTTCCTTAACCCTTATTGCCCAGCAAAAAAAAAAAAAAAAACATTTATAATATCTTACAGAAGAAGATGGTATAACATTGTAACATTATTTGCCCCCCCCTCCCCCAAATCATAAGAGGCATTGAAGGGAAAACTAGATCATAGTGAGAGTATTTAACACAGTAAGGATGATAGCAAATGGATAAAGAATTAAAAAGGTCTGTCTCCTTGACTATAAAACTTTCTGCACCAAAATAGAGATACAACATGGACTCTAACTTTATACTTCTTGATGTTCTACATGTGCACAATGAAAAGGTTTGTGCTGGAACATAATTTTGAAGATATTGAGGATCATTTTGCTAGATATCTGAGAGAGGAACAAAATGCATCTCTTGCTGAAAAATAATGAAGAAAGGAGGGGAGGGAGAGAAAGTACAAAGGAAGAAATGAGCATTTATTAAATATTATGTGTTTGGCAAAACTGGGATTTTGAATTCAGGTTTTGTGACTGCAAGCTCAACATTCTTTCTATAGCTCCATTCTGCCAGCCAATATGGATATGGATATGCTTTATTTTATGACCTGTGGGTCCAAATCCATTGGGACACCCAAAGAAGAGCTGGAGATGATATTTGACACATGGGGAGTCAGGTCACTGTGATATCACAGTGTAGTAGAAGTTTGGGAATGATAAATATTCCCATTTTCTCAACTTGATATAGATATGAGTAAATGTTAACATTGAGTAAAATTTGGGCTAAAAAACATAGGGGAATCCAAACATAAGTTTGGGTGGGCCTATCACAAGTCCTAGGTGTGGTCACCAAATCAAGACTGCTTTGGTGTAGGACCTGGAGAAACTCAACATACTTTGGAGCCATCTCAAGCATTCCTCGAGGGTTGCTGGGTTCAGGTGACATTCTGGGTATAGATAACCTTTAATCACATAGGGTTCAATTTGAACAGTTTAATAAAATTTAATAAACAATATAATAAATTATTTCCCCCATAAAGTACATGTGGGATATGTAACAAAGTGAAGAAATAAAAAACTAGCATAGATAGGCCTGTGTTGACTAAGAGTTTGGCCTTAGAGTCAGCTACCCTGACCTTTTATTCTTTCCTTTCCCTTCCCTTCCCTGGTTTGTTTTGGTTTGTTTCTTTTTAAATTTCTGCATTTGTTTTGCTTGGTTTTTCTCCCCTCTGACTATCTTTAAATGTCATTAGAAAAAGTAATAAGGGTCCCTGATAACAGACTTCAGTAGGGGATGAGGGGGAGGGAGGTTTAAAGGGAAAATCAACTGGGACACTAAGAGTGAAAATCATTTATATTTCATGTAATTTGTAAGTTGGTTATTATCTCTACCTGAATTTACTATCTTCAGTCCTGGAATCTGTTCAGAGAATGACCTTCCAGCTTTCTGCTTCTCTCATTATTTTTTGTCTTAGATGCTGCTAAAACAGCAAGAAAAGCTCCAGGGGAATGATCTGTGATTTGGCATTACTGCTTGAGGGGAGTGAGTAAGTTTACAGTAGCACCTTCACTTTCTCTTCTCCAAATAGTTCCCTAATAGCAATTACTATGTTGAGAAATTGGTCCATCATTGTAGTAGAGAGTGGTGCTGTTTACTCAAATCAATTTCCTCAAACTTAAATAATCCTTCTCAAGTTGTCCTTGGAAACATTAGTTGGCTATTGCTTGACTGCAATCCACCTTTGAATGTAAGTATACTTTGTGAAAATGTCTAAGACTAATGATCTGTGTACAAATGCTGAGCTCAGACATCTCCGTGATCTGCTTGCCATAGGTGGCCTGACATTTTAGAAGGCCTACAGGGAAAGAACTGCATGAAAAGTCATTTTTTCCCCTTATAAACCTGCTTTGAGTTCACTGTTGTCTGCTTTACTACTTTTGTCACTTAATCTGAGAGAGCATTCAGATCAGGGGATGGTTATTGTAGGTGAAGTGAGAACAGATGGCAAAATGAATCTTTAAAAAGGTAATTTTATGCCCCTCCCCTCCAAAAATAAAAGTTTTCTCCCAGCATTTATACTTCAAAAAGCTTTTAGCAAGTTTAGGTAATTAGTGGGCCTTGGCAAACTTTCCATCATTTACTTAAACGTATCATTATAAAGGGTTTCATTTAATTTCAAAATGAGAATATTCATTAGAAAAAAATCTTGTTAAGGTCTACATTGACCTTAAGTCAATATTAGTAAGTTAGTAGATGTTACTGTATAATTTACATCTAATATATAAATAAATCTGTTGATGTTTCCTTCTATCATTACTCAAAATTACAATTATAAAGGGAAAAAGAGCAATATTAGAGGTTCAAATCTAAAAAAAAATAGTGGGAGCTGGAATTTTAGTGGCGGAAGTAGAGGAACTAGGTTTAGCAATACCATACAAGTTCATATAGAAGTACATTTGGAATCAGGAAGCTGTGAGTTCAAGTCATACATCTGCAATGTAATTTTAGACCAAACACTTAACCTATCAGAGCCACCAGGAAAATCATCCTACTTGTCATTTGAAATCATCCTACTTGTCATTTCTTATAGCACAATAACATTCCATCACCATCATATACCATAACTTGTTTATCCATTCCCCAATTGATGGGTGTCCCTTTGATTTCTGATTCTTAGCCACCACAAAAGAGCTGCTATTAATATTTTTGTACACATAGGTCTGTTTCTCTTTTTTGGAATATAAACATAGCAATGGTATTGCTGGATCAAAGGATATGCACAGTTCTATAGCCATTTGGGCATAGTTCATTTGGGATTTTCTTGGCAAAGATACTGGAGTGAATGGCCATTTCTTTCTTGAAATCATTTTACAGATGAGGAAACTGAGGCAAACATGATCGAGTGACTTACATAGCTAGTAAGTGTCTGAGACCAGATTTGAACTCAGGTTCTCCTGACTCTAGGCCTGTCATTCAATCCACTCTACTAACTAGCTGTCCCATATAAGGTCTAATAATTGTTTATGACTATTATGTAAATAATAATTATGATGATTTTCATATAATTCCAACTTGTGGATTTAAAACAAGCTTTTCTATACCTAGATTGTACAATCCTATTGAAGACATATGCAGAAACAAAAGCAAGGAAATACCTTGGCCATCCTAGACAGGCCAGGGGCGGTAGCAAATACAGCAATGTAGATTTCAAACTATTCATATGAAATAAGATAGGGTTTCTTTAAGTAGAGGCTAATTCCTCTTAGTATAGTGAGTTCTAGTTGCACTTCTCAGCAGTGCAACAATACAAAATAGTTTCAAAGAACTCACAATAGAAAATGTCCTCAACATCCAGAAAAAAAGAACTGTGGATTGTGAATGCAGATTGGACCATTATGTTTCTACTTTGGGGTTGTTTTTTCTTTCTTTCTTTTTTGAGTTTTTTCCCTTGTGTTCTGATACTTCTTTCACAAGATGACTAATGAAAAAATATGTTTAATGTGATGGTACCTATATAACCTATATGAGATTGCTTTGTGTCTTGGGGAGGAAGGAGGGAAGGGAAGGTGGGAGAAAAATTTAGAACTAAAAATACTATGAAAACAAATGTTTAAAATTACCTTTTTATATGTAACTGGAAATAATAAAATACATTTATTTTAAAAAATCTCTGAAAATGTAGCAATGGAGGGTGGAGGGAAGCTAAAAAATGTAGCATTTTAGAAGAACAGAATAAATAATAGCATAATCAAAACCAATGTAAATAGCTTTTAGAGTACCAATTTGAGGGTGTTGTAGCCAGATGAGTCCTTCACCATACTATGTTGTGTTGGGAAACTGATGAATACTCAAAACATAACCTGAGAAATTACTAAGCAAAATGCCTTGCAGTAGATGGCCGCAATAATTACACAAATTTGCAATATTTCTTACTAGATATAATAGGTGGTACCACTTATAAGGAACTACTGGTGAAGAACTACTTTACCCATCTAATTTAACAAAATTAACATTTTGTGTAAATAAAATTCCCAAACGAAATTAAAAAATACTTTATTATATACATGCATAAATAATACTAGGCAATACAATTACCTCCTTAAAAGAAGCAAAAGCATGAACATAAGTTTGCTATTAAATCAGTATAGAACACTGGGGGAAAAATGAAGCCCATTTCTCATGACTAATAATCAAGAAAAATGTAGCCAATGATATTTTCTCACAGCATGAAATAAAAAAATCCTTATGCAAATATTAATATCAACCAGTCATAGTTTTTATAAGTAATACTACATGATCCAGAAAATTAGGATTCCAATAACTCATTTAGAATGGAAAAAAGGTAAAACATGAACTTCTTTAGTCTGACAAATAACAAGAAGCATGACTTAACTAATGGACTAATTTTCTACTTTTCTACTCAATTTTAGGTTCTATGTGCCATAGACAAGGAAAGGAATCAGAAATAGTAACTTTAGTATTACTACTCAAATTTACTATGTATAAATGATGGTAGTTTCAGTTGAAAATAAGCACATAGCTGCTAATATACTTCCTTATTTTTTGTTTTATATTTTTTTCTAACTTTAGAGTCAAGTGATTAAAATGTTATATAGAATAAATATGCCCTCATTCCTCTCCTTATACTCCATCTTTGTATTTGGAGGCACATTTTACATTTTGACTTTAAAAAATGTTTTTTTCCCCTGATTTTATGAAGAAAGTCATTAGCTACATATGGGTTCACTAGTCAGTTCTGACTCAGTAAGCTGGTAAATAACCCACAAAACTCCTTCTAAAATCAGCACTCTATGAGAAAAAATAAAGTTACTGTTAATTCAATTCAATGAATATAGATGCCTCAATTTTCTCTCTACTTTTTTCTTGAATGCTCAATAACAGTTGTGGCATTTGTAGTTCTCGTAAAAGATAATCAACTCAATTGTCAGTGTCCAACAGTTCATTCCAATCCAGCAAGCATTTATTAATCAGTCACCATGTGAGACCATGTGCTAGGCGTTGTTGAAACAAAAAGAAAATGAAAAATAAAATAGCCCCCTTTCTAAAAGAAAGCTTCCTTTCTGTTGGGGGCATATAATATATAAATAGATGTGTGTATATGTCTTATTTTGTCTATTATTTTAGTTTGTTGATATGTTGATGCTATGAGTGAAAATTTTTTCCAGTTCTTGATTTCTTAGTGATTTTAGACTTTACTTTAGTAGCTGATAATATTTTGAATTGATAGACTATTGGAAAAGATTTAATAGTAGACTTTGGTCTTCTTCTGTTCTTTATATATATATGTGTCATTTATGTAATTTACAAAGCCATTTTTGTAATTTTGTTATATTAAATAGAAAGTTTCATTATATGATGAGGAATTAAGGGTAGGTCTAGTTTGCTTTAACTAGGGGCAAAATGCATAATAGCTAATAATGTTAGAAACATATTTTTCCAAGTTACATCATATTGGTTAAAAATATATAATCACTCTAAAGGTGAACTTACTAAAAATAGATGGAATTAACCGATTAGAATTGTTAAAGATAATACAAAAGTATATTAAAATAGTTATTGCAAATGATGATGTCATGTATGCTGTTGAGGTATGAAGTGTATGCTATTAAGGGAGGAAATGTATGCTATTTCTTCATATTAGAGGTATAATTGAGACCCATATAATGCAAATCTTTACCCCTTATGGCTTAAAAAAAGAGTACGATGTTATAAGAATATATATGCCAACAAAAGCCATTATAGCAACCATTGTACTTCTTGACTTACGATATAAATATTCATGGATCTTGAAGCTCTGAGTCTTAGGATTCTAGACCTGAGACCGGCTTTATTGTGAGACAGGATTCCTCTCTCAATAAACCTTTTTTCTTTGCCTTGGAGACTTTTTTTTTTTCCATCTAACATTGGACTTAGAAATTTTCATGACAATGCTTTGTGACTTCCTTCATTTTTAGAAAAATAATTCCATTTGCCTCCTCAAGTTTAAACCTATCTTATTAATTTTCTAGTCAGTCAGCAAGCATCAATTATGTACCAGGTATCATGCCAACTGTTGGTAATATAATTATAAGCAAAACCAGTTCTTGCCTTCACGGAGCTTATATTTTAATAGGGGAAGCTGAAAAAGTAGTTGGAAGAAAGGTACCCAGATAGAGTAGGGATCATCATGGAGAAGGCCAGAGTGAAGTTATTGTTGTTTTTGTCCTTCATTCTCAAAGAGGACCAATGACATCACAAGGGTGATGTTTTGATTTGTTCATGAATTAGATTTAAGGAAGGCAGAGCTGCCTAAAATCATCAGCCTCACTTTCTTCTCTAGAATCATCAAAGTCTAGTGGCAGTATAAAAGTCAAGATGACTGGTGATGGCCTAGGATGAAGTGGGTGACCTTCGTCTTTTAAATTAATGTCTTTCCCAGGTTTTATTTTTTCTGAAGCAAAGTCCATACAATGATTAAGGACTATGTAAGAATTGAGCCCTCCATATTGGTGCCTTGAAAAATCTGAGGTTACAGTGATTCAGGAATATTCTACATTGTCTTGAAAGGATAGAAGTCTCCCTCATCTACAACTCTTGCCTGAGCTGCCTAAGTGTGGATTTCTAACTAAGCAGAATAGGAATGTTGGACACCAAGAAATGTCATTAGGATTTTATTTCAGTGGGGAAAAGATAGGAAAACAGCCTGAAACTGATGTCAGATTTCTATTTGAAAAGTATGACAAACAGTAGATAATCTGAGTACATTTCTCTAATTATTTTTTTGTCTTTTTTTTTGTGTGTGAGGCAATTGGGGTTAAGTGACTTGCCCAGGGTCACATAGCTAGTAAGTATTAAGTATCTGAGGCTAGATTTGAACTCAGGTCCTCCTGAATCCAGGGCCAGTGCTCTATCCACTGCGCCAACTAGCTGCCCCCTGCCTCCTTTTGACATGAATAATTTTGTCAGATTCAGAGTTAAGATTGATTTCTTTATTCCAGGACTTTTTAGGCTCCTGACTAAGTACCATAGCTGCCAACTTGCCCCTGAGTGGTACTTTGTTAGAAGATAGTTGGCTCTATCTGGCTAAAAGATTCAGCAGGTTCATGGTGACTGTCCTACTGGTCTAACCTGGTTCTGACCCTAGAGATAAATCCCTAATCTCCTCTGTAAGCGATGCCTGTTTATCCTTGTTCTGGATTTGAGGCTCAGTCTGTGATCTGCTCTCGGCTACTCAGCACTAAACTGCTAGTGCAGCTTTCTTCAGTGCCCTAGGGATTGATTGGATTCTTCACTTCCCTCTAAGAAAAATCTCTTTCCCCTCTGCCCAGAAACATGCTGTTAGCCTGGACTTAGGGCACTGATTATGTCTGTTCTTGATCTGCACTGAGTCTGCAATCTGATTTCCATTATCCAACACTTGTCTGGATCCAGGACTGAGCTAAGTCCTGGCCAACGACTGTTTCATTGTCCTACCATGTTTACATGCCCTTTGGTTACATTTGTGATCTTGGACTATAAAGATGCAGAACCACCATGGTTTCTCCCTATTTCTCTGCGTCAGTGGTCCTTTTATATCTTTGTTGAAATATCAAAGGGAGGAGCTATACTGTCCTGCTTTTTCCCTAATCAGAGAGGCTCATTTGCCTGTTTCCTATTTTTTCTTTTCTTTTGTTTTTTGTTTTTTGCGGGACAATGGGGGTTAAGTGACTTGCCCAGGGTCACACAGCTAGTAAGTGTCAAGTGTCTGAGGCCAGATTTGAACTCAGCTACTCCTGAATCCAGGGCCAGTGCTTTATCCACTTTGTCACCTAGCTACCCATCCTATTTTTATTTTCAACTGATACACTTTGAAATTTTTTAAACGGTATCAAATTATTTTGGTGACTATTACTTAATATTTCATTTTCAGGTCTGATTATACTGTGCTACCCGTAAGTTTTTCTTTTTTGTAGTATTTCTCTTAAGATTCTAGAACTTTTATTCTTCCAAGTAAATTTTGTAATTGTTGTTTGTTGCTATTATATATTTTTCCAATAATGTAATTATTATAGCACTAAATTTGAAAAGTAACCTATACGGAAGCATATTAAGAATGTCCTTCCAGGGGCAGCTAGGTGGCGCAGTGGATAGATCACGGACCCTGGAGTTAGGAGTACCTGAGTTCAAATCTGGCCTCAGATACTTAACACACACTTACTAGCTGTATGACCCTTGGCAAGTCACTTAACCCCAATTGCCTCCCTAAAAAAAAAAAAAAAAAGAAAAAGAAAAAAAAAGAAAAGAATGTCCTTCCCCCTCTCCCAAAGTTCAGATAAAAAAAAAGAAACATATATTTGTTTCTCTCATCTAAAATCCTTTCTGAACTTTTCCTTTTACAATATTTTGTAAAAGGTTAAAAACAAAAGCTATTGTCTAGGGAAATGAATTAAAGGTGGTGACCAAATTTGAAACTAGAAATACCTCTTGTTTAATTAAGTTCATTTCCTTTCCCTTTCCCTATAGCATAGTGTTCTTTTCTCCTTCCTGAATGGATAAAGATATTGATCACAGAGAGGTCTCTTTGATTATTCCAAAACAACACTTGAGGGGAGCAGTTAAATAAGAAATTGTACTTATCTGACAAGATTAAGTGATCATTGTTCTATCAGATGGAGTAGAATGTTAACTCTAAACTGTACTTTATCATGTTGTAAACTTTTCTGTTTTAAAGTTTTCAATAAATGTGACTTCAAACTGGTGGAGAGATGTCTAGGCAAGAGACATGGGGTAGAGATTGTGTGAACACAGGCATTTTTCTCTTTAAACTAGAAATGCATGGATTTAGTATAATATTGTATTCATAAAACTGGTTTCTGGCAAAATTGTACATAAAATGCAGAGAATGCCATTAACATTTTTTGTTCTTAGAGAGGTAACAATGTTATTTTTATGATGTTAGCACTCTATGAACAGGATATCTTTATTTATCTCCCTTTATAAAAAAGCTTGCATATGTATTAGTCAGTTAACTACCAGGTATGTCTTATTTTTATTTGGACTTTTCAATCTTGTACAACTCTTAACAACCCATTACCTCATTTAAAAATTTTTTTTTGGCAAAGATATGGACAAACTACTCCAGCTCATTTTACACATGATTAACTGAGGCAAACATGGTTAAGTGACTTTCCCAGAGGGGCAGCTAGGTGGCATAGTGGATAAAGCACTGGCCCTGGATTCAGGAGGACCTGAGTTCAAATCCAGCCTCAGACACTTGACACTTACTAGTTGTGTGACCCTGGACAAGTCAACCCCAATTGCCTCACCAAAAAAAAATAATAATCATAATCATAATAATAAAGTGACTTGACCAGGGTAACTTACCTAGAAAATGTCTGAGGCCAGATTTAAACTTAGGAAAATGATTCTTTCTGACTCCTGGACCTGGTACTCTATGTACTGTGCTGTTCCACTGCCCTTTAGGGAGCCATTGATGGTTGTTGAGCAAGGAAGTAACATGGTCAAATTTGTGCTTTGTGAAGATTATTTAGTTATTTGGAAAAGACTAAATTTGAAAAGAGAAAATACCAAAGCCTGGACTCTAAAAAGGAGACTGGTGTATTACTGTGACAGGCAAGTAATGAGGTACTGAAAAAAAAAAATTGGTGTTTATGTGAGTGGTAAAAATGGGATAAATGTGAGACAGGTATTGGAGTTGGAATGGTCAGGGCATAGAAAATGTTCAGGCTTTAATTGATACTAGATAACTTTTTTTTGGAACTTATCAATAAACTACTATACCAATATAACATCTTTCAGGATCATATTTTAACTGATTTCAATGTTTGAGTTTTTGAGTAATGACTTGTCCATTTTAGTCCTTCCTCCAAGCTATTGATTTCAACTTATTTATTTATTAATTTATTATGATATACCCTGATAGGATGATTTTGCTAATTTGATTTTCATTTGAATGAAAATGTATTCTGGCATTCTGCAGACATAGCTTAAAACATTTTGTTCAAAAGATGCAATAGTATTATGTCAGGAAAACTGTTAATTTGATATTTTTTACTATTTCACTTCAACAAAAAGGCCTCTCTTGTTAAAACCAAGAAACAGTTCAAACAAGGCATTTAAAAAACTTATGCTTTATATTCATCAATTAGAAAATTAATTGCTTAGCACTGAAATAATAAAAAAAGGCTGCAATACAATTAGTACAACAGGAGTAGAACATTGTGAACTTCTGTTTCTATCCTTAATTGTATTTTGTTGATGGAAAAGTGATAATATCCACTATGATTAGGCGGAAATGACTAGAGTCTTGAATTAGTTACATGCAATTGTATTTTAGGGCCAAATAAAAGGAAAAAGTATTGTTCATAAAAGAGGGTAAGTAGATAACCTAGGATCCAGGAAACTGACTTCTTTTCCCAGTGTCATTAACTAGCAAGGTGACTAGGAGCATGCCTTTTACCCCATATCATTATTCAATCAATAAGAACTTTAGCAGAAAAAGAGATAAGAAAAAAGAATATCTTTCTCCTGTACAGAGATAATTGAAATTCACTTAATTGGATTGTCCAAACACTTAAATATTAGGCAGATAAGAGTCAAACAGATCCATTTAACCTCTTAAAGACATATTTTCCCTTATTTGTTAAAAGGGAATAATACTGTTTATCTTCCTCTAAGTAATGTGTCAAAGGCACCATTATAAAAAAAGCAACATTTTATTTTATTATTGCATCGTATTTGTTAAATGTACAGTATGGCAGACCCACAGAGCACTGTTTGAAATCTTGCATATGTCTATGGCTAGTTGTCAAATAATTCAGGAGAAAAAAATCAGTAGAATCAATTGTTTTACTTAATTGATTCATTTGACTAAATTGATCTAATTTATTAAACCAGTATTTTCCAAATAGTGAAATAGGAGACATTAGTTTTTCCAGGTGATATGAATGGAGATACTAGAAGGAAAGTTTGATACTAATAATATTAGCTACACTGAAATGGATATGTGTTTATGTGTATATATGATTATATGTATATGTACATGTTTATATGCATATAAGCACATATACATACACATATATAAAAGTATTTTTCTTTACATTTTGAAACTTTTACTTTAAATATTATTTCAATTTCTTCAATTTTCATTCTAAATTTCCCTCCCTTTATTACTGGGACATTCCAATTTCCTGATTCCCTGGAGCATAATTCATGAGTTTTATCAATATAATTCAAATCAAAATATCTTACTTGGCCAAATCATTCTTGGACATACTGAATAAATCATTTAATCTTTGAATTGCTGAATATCTCTCTAAAATTATTTATTTCAATTAACATAACTATTTAGTAGTCCTATTAAACCAAGTACCGTCCAATTATTCAAGGAACTGAGATTCATGACAAAAAGTCATTTTTTTTCTAATTTATGGCCCAGCAGTGTATGTTTTTAGTTAATATGGGCTATGTCTGATCTTAGTCAAATCTCCCATTCTCCACTCCCATTCCTGTCTAAATTAAATTACTTTAGCTCATTCCCCCACTTAGAATTGCCTCTTGGAGATCTCAAAATATAACTCACTTTTATGTCTTCATAGATGTTGGTAAAGGGGTACCCAGCTCCCCAAGAAGTACTCAAGGAAACAATGTATATTAAATATAGAGCAGAATTATTTATCATTATAAAAATGCAGAAAACACAAGAAAGACACATTTATCTCTGAGAGATCAATTCTTCTCCTTGTCTGTTATGGGACATCTTATTCTAGAACATCTGAGAGCTCTAGAAACCACAAGTTAAGTTCCCTTCAAAGGAGGATCTCAGTCAAGGATTGATGCTATGACTCTGGGAGATTAAATAAGTCCTGGAGGAAGATGAACTCACCAAAGAAAGGGCAAGTTGGCAAAGATGATAAAAGATAGGAATTGTTAGCCTTGGAAAGGCATCAAAAATATAGGCAGTGGGGGCAGCTAGGTGGTGCAGTGGATAAAGCACTGGCCCTGGATTCAGGAAGACCTGAGTTCAAATCCGGCTTCAGACACTTGACACTTACTAATTGTGTGATCCTGGGCAAGTCACTTAACCCCCGTTGCCCCAACCCCGCCCCCTAATATAAGCAGTCATACATTATTGATAAGATTATAAATTGATCTAACTCTTCTAAAGGGTAACTTAAAATTATACAGAAAAAAAACTTCCTGAACTATTCCAATCCTTTGGATCTAAGCAACTAAGACATGTTTGGGACATCAATATGGAGAGAAAGGTTCTATAGATTGTGGAATAGATGACAAAATATGACATCACTATTTGGTAAGAAAAATAATTTATTTCTGGGCTAAAAAAATTTGATATTATGCATGAATATAATGAAATATAATTGTACCGTAAGGTAATTTTAATATTAGAAATTCAAATCAATGTGGGAAGACTTGAATTAACTCATGCAGAATTAGAAAAGCAAAATCTAGAAGAAAACATACAAAATGACTATAATAATGCACATGGCAAAACAAAATGATGACAGATTTCAGATCAAATACTATGAACAATGTGGTTCTAGATGTACTATTTCAGAATACATATTTTTCTTCTAATTAAAAGGGTAGTAAACTATGTATGGGGCATATTGCATGCTATAGTAGTCATGGTCCCTATGTTAAACTCTTTTGCTTCAAGTTTTATTCTGTTTAATAATTATTTTAGTGTTAAAAACCTATCAATAAAACTAAAAAAATGATCCAAGATCTTCCTAATATACTGATGAGATATTGGAATATACTTCAGTGGAAGATCAGGATAGAAAGTTAAAAGAAAATCATTATGAATAGTGAAAAGTTAGGTATTAATACAAGGATATAAATATTTGCACACATGCATATACACATATGTGTGTGTATACACACACACACACACACACACATATATATATATATAGTAACCTATGGAATAAAACAAGTATTTCCATAACATAGTATAATAAAAAAGATGACTCTACTTGAAACTACAAATCTACAACATGCTATTCCTTTATAATGTATAATAAAGTTATTGTGTAAATTTATTTTACTTTCCCTTTTATTTCCTCCCCCCCATCCAAGAGATGGCTACTTTTAGACACAGATATGTATGTGTGTGTTTGTGAAATCTTTGAGCACATATTAGAATGTTAACATTTTATAGTTAAAAGCACTAGAAATTTAATGAGTCTTCTATTTAAGTACTACTTAATATAATCAAATTAATTTAATTTTTTATTTGGTTCTCAGACTAGTTAAGCTGTTCACAATGTAGAACCATGTCATCTCAATATAATGGTGCTGTATTTATCTTGTGATCTGATGACATTCTGGTTTGGGTTTTTTTTTGGGGGGGGGGGTTGCAGGCAATGGGGGTTAAGTGACTTGCCCAGTGTCACATAGCTAGTAAGTGTCAAGTGTCTGAGGCCAGATTTGAACTCAGGTACTCCTGATTCCAGGACCAGTGCTTTAACCACTGTGCCATCTAGCTGTTCCCTATCTTATGACATTCTGAAAGGACCAAATATAGCTTTGCAAATAAAGGTTTTGATTCAACTTTGAGAATGATAAAAAACCTTGTGTTTCTTCTATCTTCTGAATGTCAAATTGAAATATATTTCTATTTTGTATAAACCATGCTATTATCCCTGAGAAGTTAGTCCCTTAAACTTTAAGCAGAGAATCAAGGAAATGAAGGAAAGAAACTTTTATTAAGCACAAGCTCTGTTCCAAGCCCTATCTACTTTATAAATATTTTCAGCTCTGGGAGGTAGGTGCTATCATTATCACTATTTTGTGGCTGAGGAAACTGAGGCATTCAGAGTTTAAATGAGCTTAAGTGATTTGCCTAGGAATTTGCATTCAGGTCTTCTTTAGTTCTTAGGCTTGTAGGCTCAGACTTCTATCCACTGAGCCACTAGTTGCCTCAATGTTCATGTTTAGATAAGAAAAATAAAACTTGTCAAAAAAACCCCCAGCCAATTCATTATAAGTCTATACCTGGTGAGTTGGAAAATTAAACTGACTTCTTTTCTCTTGGATCAGTTAATCCTATAATTCATATATTAATGCAAAATAGGAATTTGTTTTTGCATGTGATAGCTCAGGGAACAGGGTAGAATATTGAAATACTTCTGAAAGTTGAACATTATGTCTGTGCAAATCCCATTGTTCATCAGGAACATAAGATCTAGCTCTGCTGAGCAAACCTGGGACCGTTCATCAGCGCCAGAATACAGTAGAAAACTGAGTAAAGGGAAATAAGGAGTTAAGTTGTCAGGAGAAAAATACACAAGTCAGTATCTGCCAGGGAGCATACACAGCAGGCAGGAGCCCCAGAGAGTAGAAATGGATTGCTAAACCCAAATATAAAAACACAGGAGTGCAGTCAGTCACCAAAACAAGGTTAGGTATCAGAAGCAAGAGTCAGAAGGACAAAGGGAAACAAGAGGGAAGGCAAATAACAAACAAAGAAGGGAGTACCTAAGGGCCTAAAATATTTGACTGTGCTTGGTTGTATCTTTGTCTTTACCTAACTCTTAAGTATACAAGCCTAGTTCTCTCCTCTAAAAACACTGGTAGTGCCTGAATGTTATATTCTGAGACAGTTTCCATTCATTCATAGAGTAGCCATATTAAGAAGATAAAGTTTTAATTAATAGGCTCCACCATAAGAAAAGAGTCATAGTTCTTAAAAGGAAATTTTCTTTTGGATTCATATGTCTTTAAGAAAAGCATATCAGGGGGGACAACTAAATGGTGCAGAGGATAGAGCACTGGCCCTGGATTTAGGAGGACATGAGTTCAAATCCAGCCTCAGACACTTACTAGCTGTGAGACCCTGGGCAAGTCACTTAACCTCAATTGCCGCACACACAAAAAAAAAAAGGAAAAAAAAAAGAAAAGCATATCAGGGGCAGCTAGGTGGTATTGGATAGAGTACTGACTCGGGAGTCAGGAGAACCTGAGTTTAAATCCTGGCCCATGCACTTTCCAGCTGTGTGACCCTGGGCAAGGAACTTAACCCTGATTGCCTCTCAAAAACAATGACAACAACAACAACAACAAGAAGAGGAACATATTGGGTTTCAGAATATAAAATATATTGCTAAGACTGTTCTGATTTCCAAACTAGTCTGACCCAATGTTATTTGCCAACATCTTGTTGTATGATTATTCCAATTCCCTTACATGAATATAATGCAAGAACACAGAACAGTAAACTGCAGATTATGGAGTCCAAGGCCATGACCTCTATAGTGAGATTAATGCTTGGACAGGGCAAATTTCAATAAACTATCCGGAATTTCTGATCAGCAGCATCATGGAGGTCTATCAAAGAGACATGCCCTTCTCAAGTTCCAATATCATGAAAACCATGCCCATGATAAATTCTCTCCTGGCACATACAGATTGACTTCATATTTTATACATTTATCAGGCACTGTGTTGCTGTGGGGAAAAGTGAGGAACTTGGAGTCATGAGATTTCAGTTCAAATCCTGATGCTACCATATTTCATGACTCGAGCACTTTTCTCCAGGCTATACTCTTGGCTCTGCACAGCACTTTCTCTTTCATTCCATAAAAGCTCCTTCACACTGGAAGTTCTTTTCACATTTGAATATTCTCAATCTTCTCACACTGGAAGTACCTTCAGTTTCTATGACCTTTCTGTCCCTTTTACTAGTTTGCCCTCCAAGATACACTCCTATCTTCCCCCTTTTCAGTTTCCTTTTTGTGTGCTATTGTCTTCTCCCACTATAATGTGAGATCCTTCAAGGCAGGGGTTATTGGTGTGCGTTTATTTCTTTAATTGTTTTTTCTTCCTTCTTGTATTTTGTATTCCTGGCAGTTAGCACAGTGCCTAACACAGAGTAAACACTTAAAAGGGGCAGCTAACTGGAGAAATAGCTAGAGAGAGCACCTGGCTTGGTGTCAGGATGACCTGAATTCAAATACAGCCTCAGAAACTTATTAGTTGTATGATACTGGACAAGTCACTTAAGGACTGGTGTCCTCAGCTTCCTCATTAGTAAAATGTTGATAATAATAACCTACCTCCTAAAGTTGTTGTGAGGATCAAAAGAGATAATAATTCTATAAAATTATGAGATAATAATTGTAAAGTGTATAGCCCTTTGACTAGCAAGTAATATATAAGAACTGGTAAGCACTATTTAAATGCTAGCTATTATTGATATTATTCTTAATCTAATTAATATAATTAACAAAGTGGAAAAAATTTAACTTCCTTGACATACCGCCTTGTGACTTTAGACAAGTTACTTCAGTCCTCACAGTCTCAATTTCCCCATCAAAATGAGTGTTGAATAGCATGACCTTTAAAGTCCTTTTTTAACTTATATTGATTATTATATGATGTCCCTATTATTGAAAAATGAGTACACTAAAGAAAAACTATGAAGCATGTAACCTCATAAAAACTTATTCGAAAGGCTTATCCCAATTCTAATAATCTAAATTTTTTTTCTTTTTGTCCCCAGTGTCCTTTCTGTGAAGTATTTATTTCATTGATGATAATAGAAACTTGGGCTTCTATTATTGTACTTTGAGCTTTCCAAAGTTCTTTTATCAAATGGCCCTGAGAAAGACAAGGATCAATATTATTATTCCTGTTTCATGACTACAAAGCAAGAAGAAAGGGGGTCAAGTAATTTGTGCAAGATAACAGTGTCAAGGTAGGAACTCAAATTCAGTTCTCTCAACTCCAAGACAAAGACTATCTCACTGCACCGCACTTATAGATGTAAAGCTGGGCAGAATGGGTTTATTTAAAGTTTGATAGAATATCAATGTTTAGTTAAAATTTTAAAAGGCCAATCCATTTACTGGTTACCATATGTCTGGCACATCAGTTTTAGAAATTCATTCTCACAAATTACATATTTTGATAATGATAGGTTATTCGTTTCATCTCAGTAAGATCTATTAGGGTAAAAAAGTCCTGTGATTATTTCATTATTAAATCTACTCTTTTCACTGCCCCGCACAATATCACACAGAAATAAATTATATTAAAAGCACATTATTCTTAGGGAAAGAAGGAAATCTAAATAGGCTGCATTTAACTTATGGTTGATGGCAGGTTTGGCTATTCTTTTGGAGAGAGTAAGGGAACTGTAACTTCACTGCAGTGTGCAAAAGTTCATTTTTTAAAGGCCCCATAATTTTCACCTAAAATTCAGAAAATAATAGCTTAATATATAATGGGTATATATCTAATAGAAGTTATAAAGGGCAGGCTACAATCTTGCTTTAGGAAATGTTGACACAGTTAGCATGACTTCCTCCCTCGAGATGCTAAAAGCTTTCATGGGGAAACAAAGACCTTTGGATTACAAGTTTATTAATGTTTAATATATGCCATTTAATACTAGAAATGCCATTTGTAACATTATTAGAACCTCCCTATAAAAGTGATGGCGTTTTATTCTCAACACATTCTTCTTGTTTTTGATCTAACCATTAAACAAACAGCACAGGGTTAGTGGAAAGAACACTGAATTTCTGATCAGGAGATGACCTGGATTTAATTTACTGCTCTGAAACAAAGTACATGTGTTTCCTTGATCAAGTCACTTAACCCTCCTAGACCTGAGTCCTTGTCTGTAAAAATTAAGACACTGGATTAAAGGTTGAATTTAAGACCTAAATCCTGTGATTCAAGTTCTGAGAATTATAGCTGAAGAAATTTGCCCATGTGTGGCTTTTTATGCAATTAGTTCAGTCTATCATTACACATAATACAAAAGATTGCTAATCACATATTATTTAATAATATGCTCTGTTACAGTCAAACTGAATTTCTGATTCTTTCTTCTTTGATTGAACATTTCATCTCCTATATATGTTCCCTCACACAGGTGGTCCCTTATACCTAGAATGCCCTCCCTTTCCATCTATACCTCATTGTATTCCTAGCTTCCTTTAAAGCACAGATCATGTTCTACCTCATAGATGAGACCTACTACTCGTAGTTATTAGCGTTCTTTTCCTTTTAAAATATCTTTATATTAATTTATATTTATATTTCTGTGTGTAGGTATATGTTCCCAGTAGAATATAATCTCTCTGTGGCTAGGGACTGTTTATATACATATATATACACACACATACATATATGTGTATGTATGCATGCGCATGTATATGTGTATATATATGTATGTGCATATATATCCATGTGTATGTATATGTATATGTGGGTGTGTGTGTATATGTATATGTGTGTGTATATATATATATATATATATGTAATCCCCAGATTCTATCACAGTTCTTTGCATGCAAATAAAAGGTGTTAAGAAATATGTTAGTAGTTCATGACTTTAGTTAAAGTGTGCTAATTCCTATTGCTTATCTAACTATGCTGGACTTTCTTGGAAAACTACAACAACCACAAAACAACACCAACAATAACTTACTTTCATTTAGCAAATGAAATCAGGGACTTCTGACATCAAGAGTCTATACCTTTCCAAAAATTGGAATTTTTTTAAAAAGTCTATTCTCTGGGATGCTAATCTAAAATATCCAAAGACAAAGTCAACACTGGATGCTATATTCTAGTAGAATACTAACTCAATTTAGTGCTCTACAATAGACAGGCTTTTCTGCAGTCTCACTACATCGATTAGCAATTTACTATGAATTTCTCTTTTACCTTGTCCCACTTGTGAGCAGTCAAGAATATTGATTGTGAAGGAAAATAACAAAATTGGCCAATGTTTTCATTTAAACATATGAATGATTGCCTTTTTCTGCTTGAAAATCCATTTTTGCATGCTAGGTAGGATTTCCTTAGATAGTAAGAATAACCCATCAGGTCAGAGGCAATGTCTACCTTTCCATATGTATGGATATTCGGCTTGGGTTCACTATGGACTTTTTAAAGTTCTTTAAATAAAGCTTGCTAAGGGCCACATGTCACATTTGTATAGGATTGTTTATTTGTTTAGTACCCTTGCTAAGAGCCCAGGGCATTCTTCTGGTGTGGTAATGTGCCAGTTTTCCAGTTTGAAAATCCAGGCATCCTGAAACATAATTTAAAAGAAAATGTAGTGCTTATCTAAAGACTAAAAAATGTCCAAAAAGTAGGGGGAAATCATTATCAAGAAACAAATGTTCTGTATCTTTCAATATTTCTTTATATCTAAGACATTAGCATTTTGGAGTTTCAAAAAACCTAAGCAGAACAGACAAATCTTTTATTATTAATTTAATTTATTTTTTGAGTTAAAATATTTTTAGGAATAACATATCAAAGTAAAGGTAGGAGGAAAGAAGAGGAAATGCTACTTTAAACATAAGCCTATATAAATAGATAAGCTACTGTATTATATTACTGTAAGTTATGTATTTCCATATATAAATTTCTTCTAGACAGTCATTGTACCTTTAGACATGGGCAAAACAAAGAAACAAAACAACAACAACAACAAAGGGACAGGAATGGGATAAGAAAATCTCTTATTAAAAAAAGTGTTTTTTTAATTTCATGGTATATAGCTCCATTTTTTTGTCTTATATTTCTTGCGGCATTTTTATAAGAAATAGTCAACCCATTTTCCCACCCAATCCACAAAGTCCAAAACCTTTTTTTGTGAATGATTGTATTTAATTTGTCAAGGTAAAAGTATATATATTTTATTTTTAAAAATGCTTTCTATACACACATACATATATGTGATATATGTGTATGTATGTATAGGTGTGTGTATAAATGTATATCTGTATGTATGTACACACACACACACACACACACCCTGATACAAAGATGTCTATTTAGTTTTAGTTGTCAGGGGAAAAAACTTTCATGATTTTACTAATAATTCATTTATTCATCCTGTTAACATAAGTCATTTTAAAGCAACAGTAGGTAATGAGGATTGTATGATAGGTTAGATTCTGCCTCTGATCCTAATCCTACCTGGCCCTGACTAGTTTTGCTCATATGATCCAAGGTCTAAACCTATCTGGGTTTTAGCTTCCTCAACTATAAAATTGATTGGTTATGTTGGGTGTACTCTAAGGTTTCATAACTTCTAGAATTTTTATGATCGAATATACTTATCAAAGGATGAGATTTTTCAAAGACCATGCTCAAAATCAGAAAGAAAAGAGGAAATAATACTTCTCTCTTCCTCTTAGACACATGATGCATATCTCCAGCTCAGTTTATAGCCAGCATGGCAATAATTATTATAATAATGATAATAACAATAACAGACATTTATATAGCATTTTCTATAGGCCATGCACTTTACAAATATCTCTTTAGATCCTCACATTAACTCTGGGAGGTGGGTGCTATTATTATCTCCATTTTACATTTGAAGTGACTGAGGCAAACAGAGGGTTACATGACTTGCCCATTATCATACATCTAGTAAGTTTCTGAGGTTAAATTTGTCACTTAAGGTCCAGAGCTTTATCTATTGGATCACCTAGCTACTTTATAATGTCATTAGGATTTCAAGCTATTTATTTGTCCTTGGGGAAAAAAGAAAAAAAAAACTACTTAAGGGGTAAGGTGAATAAAATCACTTTTTTTTTCAACTTGAATATAGGGAATCTAAGGTGTGCATTATCAATCAATGAAGAACCATTTAGTTAGCATCTATTGTGCTTGAAAACAGAGTATAAGAGAGGAGTAGTGTACAATGAGTCCAGAAAGATATGTTGGGAAAGGTTGTGAAGGACTTAAATTTCTAAGTGGAAGAGTTCATATTTTATCCTACTAGAAACAGGGAGCTACAGAGACTGGTTTAATAGAAGAGTGATATGGGTCAGATGTACTCGTAAGGAAAGTTACTTTGGCAGCAGAAAATAGGCTGAATTGGAACAGAGAGAAACCTTGAGGCAGGTGGGCCAAATAGGAGTCTGTTGCAATGATATAAGCAGTATGTGATCTGGACCAGGACTAAAATGGTAGTTGTGTTATTAGTGAGAAGAAGTAAAATTCAAGAGATTCTCTAGAGGTGAAATAGCAGTATTTGTCAAATAATTTGGATCTATGGGGAGACTGAGTCAGAAGTTGATGACAAAACAAATCACAATTATAAAGGGGACCTTAAAGATCATATAGTCTACTCCCCCACCCCCATTTTATCTACAAGGGAAATGATACACAGAGATTTTAAGTTACTCCACTTTATGCAATTACTTCTAGCCAAGACTAGAACACATGCCTCCTTTTCTTAATATATTGTTATTATCATGTTGGTTTCCATCACTTCAATTAAATACATATTAGAAAGAAAAGTGTTACAAATATGTTCATGTTCTGCTATTAGTGTGATTATTATTAATTTTATTGTGCCTTTCAAAATGAATAGCTATTCTTAATTACTTTCTCTACATGAGGAATTTCTAAGGAGTCTAAGGAGGCTATGGGCTTATGTCTCCTAGGCAATAAGGTAATTATTGAAATGTCCTTACATCCTGGTTATTTGAAAATGGGCATGATAGGTTTTTTAAATTATATTTTTATTCAATTATCATTTTTCTCACTCCCACCACCCACTACAGTAGGAAAAAAATTAAAATTAGATTTATAACAAATATGCATAGGCAAAGAAAACAAATTCCCATATTACTCATGTCCATAAATGTGTAACTCATTTCTTTTCTCATCTCTCCAGCAGATTAGAGGGAACATTCTTCATCACCAGTCTCCTAGAATCATGTTAAATCATTATATTTTTCAGAGTTCTTAAATCTATCAATTTTATCATTTATCTTTATAGTATAAATTATTGTCATGGTTCCGCTCATTGACTTGAATTTTAAATCATCAATTAATCTCAGGAAAGTAGCTGTTTGAGTGAATGGAGGATGTATATTTCTATTGTTAACATCACTGAATATCATTGATTTAAAATTTATTTGTCCTCTAAAAATATCCAGATAAGGTATAGCATTATTTAATGACTTTTCCCCCAGTTCTGCTTCTGATACTACAGACTTTGACACCATGCATTAGTGACTTTTTACCAAAGAAAGTCCCTCAGAGCTTTGGGTCTTCCCTCCTTGATCTTCTCCCTTTCTCTTCTCATCATTCTGTCCTCCTCCCTCCACAACCCCCTTTTTCCCATGGGTGAGTATCATCTGGCACTTTCATTATGGGGAGGAGAATATAGTAAATACTTAATAAATGCTAAATGTCAGATGTGGAGGCAGGATTGCTGAGGAAAGACAGTGACTCACTTAAGCTCTTCCCAAGACTCCTCCAAATACCTTTAAATAATGTTATAAGACAATTCCTGGAGCAGTAGAACCCACAAAAGGACAGGCTGAAATAATTTTCCAGCCAAAGACAACTTAAAAGGTCATCAGGAAAGGTCTGTTGTACTGTAGTGAGAGTGGAGGGTAGACTAGCTCAAGATGCTATAGCATAGGGCAGGCCCCAGCAAACCAGGAGGATGTCTTGGGAGCCACTGAATACATATCAGCAGTAGCAGCAGTTACTGTTTCAAGAACTCTCAGCTCACAATCAGTAAGGGGGTTGAACAATTGGTCAAAAGGAGATTAAGGGGTCCCTTTGCTAGCACTGAGGTGGGGCTCTTTTGCTTTGTTCATACTCAGATCTAGGTGGTAGCCTGTGAGGCAGTCCTAAGGTGGGGAGGAGCATTACCACACCAGAGCTTATGGACTCATCACAATTCCAGGGAAGATAAGAGGACTGGTGCTTGCAGAACAGGACACAGGCCAAGTGAGTAGTAAACACACCTCTCCTTAAATTATACCACCTTGAAAGAACTGAAAACTTACAGGTCCCTAGAAATATCTCTGAAAACAACTGTACAAATCACTAAAGCTTGGGACAGTGCACCCTCCACCCTGGAAGCAGAGTATTACTTTAACAAATAGTTAAAAGTCAAGAAATATGCTGAGGAAATGAGCAAATATTCTGACAATAAAAAGTTACTGGGGTGACAAGGAATATCAAAACACACCCTCAGAAGATAACAATGTCAAAGCTCCTACATTCAAAGCCTCCAAGGAAAATATGGATTGGTCTCAGTCCATGGAAGGGCACAAAAAGTACTTTGAAAATAAAGTAAGAGGGGCAGCTAGGTGGCACAGTGGATAGAGCACTGGTCCTGGAATCAGGAGGATCTGAGTTCAAATTTGACCTGACACTTGATACTTATCAGCTGTGTGACCCTAGGCAAGTCACTTAACCCTAATTACCTCACCAAAAAAAATAAGAAGAAAAATAGAAATAAAAGGAAGAGAAGTAGATGAAAATGGGAAGAGAAATGAGAGTGATGCAAGAAAATCATGAAAAAAAGCCAACATCTTGGTGAAGGAGACATACAAAAAAAAAAAAAATCCACGAGAAAATAACACTTTAAAAACAGACAAGGCCAAATGGTAAAAGAGATGCAAACAGGCAATGAGGAAAAGAATGTCTTGAAAAGTCAAATTTGCCAAATGGAAAAGGAAGTACAAATGTTCTCTGAAGAAAATAGTGCCTTAAAATTTAGAATTGAGAAAATGTAAGCTAATGACTTTATGAGAAATCAAAAAATCAATAAAACAAAACAAAACAATGAAAGAATAGAAGACAATGTGAAATATTTCATGAAAAATAACTCATCTGAAAAATGGATAAAGGAGATAATAATTTGAAAATTATTTTACTACCTGAACACCATGATCAAAAAAAGAGCCTAGACATCATCCCAATTATTGTCAAGGAAAATTCCTCTGATATCATAGAACCAGAGGTTCAAATAGAAAGGAAAATAATCCACCAGTACCTCCTGAAAGAGATACCAAAATGAAAATTCCTGAGAATAATATAGCCAAATTTTAGAGCTCTCAGGTCAAGGAGAAAATATTGCAAGAAGTTATAAATGATTCAAAAATCATGTAACCACAGTCAAGATAACACAATATTTAGCAGCTTCTGCATTAAAGGATCAGAGGTTTTGGGATTTGATATTCTGGAGTGCAAAGGAACTGGGATTACAACCAAGAATCCCCTAACCAGCAAAACGGAGTATTATCCTTCTGGGTGGCAAATTGGCATTCAGTGAAAGAAAGGACTTTCAAACATTCTTGATGAAAAGACCTGAGCTGAATAGAAAATTTTACTTTCAAATACAAGACTCAAGAGAATCATGAAAAAGGTAAACAGGAAAAGGAGATATAGAGGATTCATAAAGGTTAAATTGTTTTCATTCCTACATGGGAAGATGATAATTGTAACTCATAAGAATGTTCTCAATTAGGGCAGTTGGATGGAGTATATATAGACAGAGGAAACAGGTGTGATTTGAATATGAAAGGATGATATCTAAAAACCTAAAAATCAAGGGGTGAAAGAGGAATGCATTTGGAGAAAGGGAAAGGGAGAGGTGGATTGGGGTAAATTATCTCACAAAAGAAGCAAGAAAAAGCTTATAAAATGGAAGGTAAGATGGGGCAGCTGAGGCAGAGTGAGTGAACCTTAGTCTCATAAAAATTGGATCAAAAAGGGAAAAACACACACTCCAAGTTGGGTATAGAAATCTATCTTACCCTGCAGAAAACTGGAAAGGGAAGGAGATAGGAGGTAGAGGAAGTGATAGTGAGGCAATATTGGGGGAGGAGGAAGTCAGAAGTAAAACACTTTGAGGATGAACAGGGATAGAAAATAGAATAAACAGCATGGGGAGGGAATATGATAGAGGAAAATACAGTTAGCAACAGTAACTGTGGAAAAAAAAATTTGCAGCGTTTGTATGATGAAGGCATCATTTCTCAAGCATATAGATAAATCAATTAGATTTATAAAAATAAAAGCTATTCCATAATCAAAATATATGAATAGTTCTCAGATGAAATAATCAAAGCTATATATAGACATATGAAAAAAAAACTCTAACTCAGTACTGATTAGAAAGACGCAAATAAAAAAAAACTCAGTGGTACTACCTCATAGTTATTGTATTGGCTAATAGAACAAAAGAGAAAAATGATAAATATTAAAGGGAATGTGGAGAAAATAAAACATTAATGTACTGTTGCTGGAGTTGTAAACTGATTCAACCATTCTATAGAGCAATTTGGAAGTATGCCCAAAGGGCTATGAAACTATGTATCTTCTTTTACACCAATATTAGGTCTGTATGCAAAAAGAGATTTAAAAAAAAAAGGAAGAGGAGCCATATGTTAAAAATATTTATAGCAGCTCTTTTCTGGTGTCAAAAAATTCAATATTGAGGAAATGCCTATCAATTGGGGAATGGCTGAACAAATTGTTATATGTAATTATGATGGGATACTAATGTGCTAAAAGAAATGATTATCAGGATGCTCTCAGAAAAACCTGGAAAGACTTACATGAGCTTATACAAAGTGAAATGCACTGTGAACAAAGTAAGAGCAATATTGTAAGATGATCAGGTGTGAATGGCTTGGCTATTCTCAGCAGTACAATGATCCAAGACAACTCTGAAGTACTTATGATGAAAAATTTTATTCATCCCCAGAGAAAGAAATGTTGGTGTCTGAAATACAGATTACAGCCTATTTTGTTTATTTTGGGGTTTTTTTAGGATTTTCTGTCTGTTTTCTTTCACAAGATTGATTTTACATATAATTGAGGGGAAATAAAATGCCAAATCAAAAATAATGAATAAGTAAATTCTTAATGTCTGACTGCCTTAGATATGACAAGCAGTTTGGAATAGAGTTGGTGTGTTTTTGTTTCCAACTATCCGTGGATGGTCATGGTCAGATTATAGACTCGAAACAAAACAAGGCCTGAAGTTAAGAAAGACTCATCATTCTCAGTTCAAATCTGGCTTCAAAAACTACAAGCTTTGTGACCCTGGGAAAGGAACTTAACCCTGTTTACCTTAGTTTCCTCATTTTTAATATGAGCTGGAGAAGGAAATGGCAAACTACTCCAGTATCCTTGCCAAGAAAACTCCAAATGGGGTCATGAATAGTCAGAAACAACTTAACAACAACAACAACAAAGTTAATTATACTCTACCCAAATAAATTGGGAAAGGCATTGTTAAGATGACCCTGGATATTTAAGGCAATTTAAGTTAAGTGAGTTGCCTATGGTCACACAGCTAGTAAGTGTCTGAGGTCAGATTTGGACTTTGACCCAGTTTCAGGGTCAGTGCTATATGTACTACATCCCCTAGCTGCCCTTATTGGGAAGGAAATATGGCTATATTGGTTTTCTAATCCTTCATTCAGTTAGATTGCTTCTCTGGTGTGTGTTAAAAAAAAAAAAAAACAAGGAAGACTCTTCTTGTCCTTTTTAGTGTAACTCTCTTCTTGTATGTATTATGGCAAGTAAAGACAATGGACTTCCACTGTTCCCTTCAATTTTTTATTCTCTTTGAAAGTTGCATGAGAAACAATCCCTGCTACTTCTCTGGTGGAATAAGGAAAACAGATTTCAATTTCTACCTTTAGTTGTGGTCTTTTCTTCCTCTCTCTTTTATGTATTCATTATAGATGAATCTATTTAAATATGGTTAATCTAATTCCATCCAATTTACAAGCATACTTATGTCTAGAAATTTAGGATTACTGTTAAGAATGATATTATCAAAATAATTACCAAATGCTTAGTATATATGGAAGTCAATCTACTTCAATAGATTCAAGGCATATGTCAAAACCTCTGGGACTAGATTAGTTGACCACAAAAATCGAGAGGTCACTGTAGTTGTTTCTATCTTGGAAAGGAGAAAATTAAGGATAGATCAGTACTTATAATATCAGAACTTGGTTGGGAGGGTAGAAGTTTTTGTATACATTATACAATGGAAGTTTTTAGAAATACTCAAAAATGGAGTGACTGGAGAAGAGGTAGAAGTCAATCTATGGTACTACAACTGTATTGGCAGCCAGCATCTGCCATATCTGCTGTTTTCTTTTTCAAGACCATGAGCATCAATGTGTTTTGATTGGATAAGTGTACATCAAGTAGGCAAACATGTGAATTTGTGTTTTTGTTTCTTTATTTTCTTTTGTTTTTTTGATGAATGCTCACTCAAACAGCAGGAGAGTTAAGAGAAATTAACGTGTGAGGAAGGTAAAGTCGATCTCAGAATTGCCTTACTGTTCCTTACTGTAAAAAAAAATCTGTTAAAGTATGCATTTGCCAGATGTAATAATATTTATCATACAAACTTTTGGTTTATCCTGTCATCATGTTGATTGAGATCTCTTTATTGTAGCTTGAATAAACGATTGGATGATATAGAAGAAGGAGGCCTTTCTTAGTGCAGCTTTGGGAAATCAACCTCCAGCCCTTTGTTAGACAGTTGATTTTTTTTCAATTGGAGACATAAGTATGAACAATTTCACAATTATATTTTTTTCATAAAAATGTTATTGTTTTCCAGTTACATGTAGAGAAAGTTTTCAACATTTGTTTTTATATGATTTCTAGTTTCAAATTTTTCTTCCCCCCACCCCTCCTTCCCCCTTCCCCAATACAGCAAACAATCTGATATGGGTTATATATGTAAAGTCACATTAAACATATTTATGCATTAGTCATGCTGTGTAAGAAGAATCAGAGAAAAAAGGAAAAACCTCAAAAAACAAACAAAAAATAGAAATAGTATCATTCAATGTATATCTAAGTTCCATATTTTTTTTTTTGCTGGATTTGGAGGGTATTTTCCATCATGTGTTCTTTGGAACTATCTTGGACCATTGTACTGCTGAGAAGAGTCAAGTCTATCACAGTTGATCAACATACAATGTTTTTGATACTGTGTACAATGTGCTCCTGGTTCTGTTCATATCATGCAGCATCAGTTCATGTAAGTCCTTCCAGGTTTCTCTGAAAGTTGACTGCTCATTTTTTCTTACAACTGGAGTCTTTGGATTTATCAAACAGTACATTACTAAAGTCATTTAAGACTGTGTCTCCTGTGCCTAACCTATTTCATTGATCTACCATTCTATTTCCTAGCCAGTACCAAATAGTTTTGATGACTGCTGCTTTATAGTAAAGCTTCAGATTTGGTACAGCTAGCCCAGCTTCCTGTGCATTTTTTTCATTAGTTCCCTTGATATTCTTGACCTTTTGTTTTTTTCTAAATGAATTTTGTTATTATTTTTCCTAAATCTATAAAATAATTTTTAGGTAGTTTGATTGGTATGACACTAAAGAAGTAAATTAATTTAGGTATAAGTGTCATGTTTATTATATTAGCTTGCCCTATCCATGAACAATCAATATTTTTCCAATTACATAGGTCTGATTTGATTTGTGTGAAAACTGTTTTGTAATTATGTTCAAAGAGTTCCTGGGTTTATCTTGGCAAGTAGACTCCCAAATGTTTTATATTGTCTACCATCACTTTAAATGGAGTTTCTCTTTCTATCTCTTGCTGCTGGACTTTGTTGGTCCTGTATAGAAATGCTGATGATTTATTCAGATTTATTTTATATCCTGCTACTTTGCTAAAGTTGTTGATTGTCTCAAGTAATTTTGGTTGATTTTCTAGCATTCTTTAAGTATGCCATTATATAACCTTCAAAGAGTGATAGTTTTGTTTCCTCCTTACCTATTCTAATTCCTTTAATTCATATTTTTTTTCTTGCTAAAGCTAACATTTCTAGTACAATGTAAAATAATAGAGATGATAATGGACATCCCTGTTTCACCCCTGATCTTATTGAGAATGCCTCTAACTTATCCCCATTACATATAATGATTGCTGATGGTTTTAGGTAGATACTTCTTATTATTTTAAGGAAAGCACCACCTATTCCCAAGCTCTCTAGTGTTTTGATTAGGACTGGGTGCTGTATTTTGTCAAAAGGTTTTTCTGCATCTATTGAGATTATATATATGATTATGGTTAGTTTTCTTATTGATGAGGTTGATTATGTTGATAGCCCTGCACTCCTGGTATAAATCCCATCTGGTCATAGTACATTATCCTGGTGATCACTTGCTGTAATCTCCTTGTCAATATCTTATTTAAGATTTTAGCATCAATATTCATTAGGGAAATTGTTCTATAATTTTCTTTCTCTGTTTTTGCTTTGCCTGGTTTTGGTATCAACACCATATTTGTGTCATAAAACAAATTTGGTAGAACTCCTTCATCTATTTTCCCAAATAGTTTGTATAGTATTGGAATTAATTGTTCTTTAAATGTTTGGTAGAATTTACTTGTAAACCCATCTGGCTCTGGAGATTTTTTCTTAGGGAATTCATTAATGGCTTGTTGAATATCTTTTTCCAATATGGACTTATTTAAGAATTGTATTTCCTCTTCATTTAACCTGGGAAATTTGTGTTTTTGTAAATAGTTATCCATTCCATTTAGATTGTCAAATTTATTGGCATACAGGTGGGCAAAATAGTTCCTAATTATTGCTTTAATTTCCACTTCATTGGTGGTGAAATCACCCCTTTCATTTTTGATATGGGAAATTTGGTTTTCTTTCTTTTTTTTAATCAAATTAACCAGTGGTTTATCTATTTGTTTTTTTTTCATAAAACTAGCTCTTAGATGTATTAATTCTATACTTTTATTGCTTTCAATTTTATTTTCTTCTTTAATGTTCAGGATTTCTAATTTAATATTTAGTTGGAGATTTCTAATTTGTCCTTTTTCTAGCTTTTTTAGTTGCATGCCCAATTCGTTGATCTCTTCTTTCTCTTTTTTATTCATGTAAGCATTTAGAAATATAAAATTTCCCCTAAGCACTGCTTCGGCTCCATCCCATAGGTTTTGCTATATTGTCTTATTATTGTCAGTCTCATGGATGAAGTTATTGATTGTTTCTATGATTTGTTGGTTGACCCACTCATTCTTTAGAATGAGATTATTTAGTTTCCAATTAATTTTCAGTCTGCCTTTCCATAACTCTTTACTACATTTAATTTTTATTGCAGCATGATCTGAGAAGGATGCATTTACTATTTCTGCCTTTCTACATTTGATTGTGAGGATTTTGTGCCCTAATACATGGTCAGTTTTTGAGTATGTGCCATGTACTGCTGAGAAAAATGGTATATTCCTTTCTATCTCCATTCAATTTTCTCCAGACAGCTATCATTTCTAACTTTTCTAACATTCTATTCACCTCATTAACTTCTTTCTTATTTATTTTGTGGCTAGATTTATCTAATTCTGAGAGGGGAAGATTCAGATCCCCCACTAGTATAGTTTTTCTATTTCCTCCTGTAGCTCATTTAACTTCTCCTCTAAGAATTTGGATGCTATACCACTTGGCACATGCATGTTTAGTATTGATATTACTTCATTATCTATAGTACCTTTTAGTAAGATGTGGTTTCCTTCCTTATCACTTTTAATTAGATCTATTTTTGCCTGCGCTTTATCTGAGATAAGAATTGCTACCCCTGCTTTTTTTTACTTTTGCTGAAGCATAATATATCCTGCTCCAACCTTTTACCTTTACTCTGTGTATATCTCTTTGCTTCAAATGTGTTTCTTGTAAACAACATATTGTAGGATTATGGTTTTTAATCCACTCTGCTATTTGCCTCAGTTTTATGGCAGAGTTCATCACATTCACATTCACAGTTATTATTACTGACTGTCTATTTATCTCCATTCTATGTACTCCCTTTGTGATTCTCCACCCCCACTTTCTTTCACCCTTTTTCTCCTCACAAGCATTTTGCTTCTGACTCCTGCCTCCTCCAATCTGCCCTCCCTTTTATCAGGCCTCATCCCTTTTCTTTACCCTTTTCTTCCCTGCTTCTGCCTTCCTTTCTATTATTCTCCCTTTTTCCACTTATCATTTTTTTTTTCCTAAAGAATAAGGTAAATTTCTTTACCCAAATGAACATATATATAATTTCCTCTTTGAACCAAATCTGGTGAAATTAAGGTCAAAACAATACTCACCCCTCCCTTTTTCCCTCTATTATAATAGTTTTTTTTGCAACTTTTCATATGATGTAATTACCCCATTCCACCCCCCTTTCCTCTTCTTCCCATAAACTCCTTTTTTTCATACCTTAATTTTCTTTATATCATCACATCAAAAACAATTGATATTTACACCCTTTGTGTATATTCCTTCTGTCTGCCAAAATAGATATACAGTTCTCAAGAGTTATAAGTGTTATCTTCCCATGTAGGGATATAAATAGTTTACCTTATCAAATAACTTTTTCCCCCAGTTTACATTTTTAAACTTCTCTTGCGTCTTGTATGTTTGATCGATTTTTCTATTCAGTTCTGGTCTTTTCTTCAGGAAACCTTGAATGTCACCTATTTTATTGAAAGTCCATCTTTTCCCCTGAAAAAGAATGTTCAGTTTTACTGGGTACTTTATTCTTGGTTGCAATCCAAATTCCTTTGCCTTCAGGAATATCATCCTAATCCTTGCTATACTTTAATGTTGAAGCTGCCAGGTCATGTACAATCCTGACTGTAGCTCCATGCTATTTAAATTGCTTCTTTCTGGCTGCTTGGAGTATTTTCTTCTTTACCTGATAATTCTGGAATTTGTCTACAATATTCCTTGGATTTTCCTTTTGGGGTCTCTTTCAGGAGGTAATTGGTGTATTCTTTCTTTCTTTCTTTTTTGTTTGGTGAGGCAATTGGGGTTAAGTGACTTGCTCAGGGTCACACAGCTAGCAAATATTAAGTATCTGAGGTCGGATTTGAACTCAGGTCTTCCTGAATCCAGGGCCAGTGCTCTATCTACTGTGCCACCTAGCTGCCCTGGTGGATTCTTTCGATGATGATTTTATCTTATGATTCTATAATATCAGGGCAGTTCTCCTTCATAATTTCCTGGAATATGGTGTCCAGACTATTTTTCTGATCATGGCTTTGAGGCAGTCCAATAATTCTCAAATTGTCTCTCCCGGATCTTTTTTTTCAGGACAGTTGTCTTTCCAATGAGGCATTTCACATTTTCTTCTATTTTTTTCCTTCTTCTGATTATGTTTGACTGATTCCTGGTTTCTCATGGAGTCATTAGCTTGCAACTATCCAATTCAAATTTTTAAGGCATTGTTTCCTTCAGTAAGGTTTTGCATCTCCTTTTCAATTAGGCCAAATGAATTTTTTAAGGATTCTTTCTTTCTTTCTTTCTTTCTTTCTTTCTTTCTTTCTTTCTTTCTTTCTTTCTTTCTTTCTTTCTTTCTTTCTTTCTTTCTTTCTTTCTTTCTTTCTTTCTTTCTTTCTTTCTTTCTTTCTTTCTTTCTTCCTTCCTTCCTTCCTTCCTTCCTTCCTTCCTTCCTTTCTTTCTTTCTTTCTTTCTGGCAACGAGGGTTAAGGTACTTGCCCAGGGTCACACAAATGTCAAGTAAATGTCAAGTGTCTGAAGCTGGATTTGAACTCAGGTCCTCCTGAATCCAAGGCTGGTGCTATATCAACTGTGCCACATAGCTGCCATTCCTCAGTCAATCTTTTTTGCTTCCTTTTCCAAGATTTTAATTCTTTGTGCTTCCTTTTCCAAGCCATTGATTTTTTTTGCTTCTCCTTTTCCAAACTGATGATTCTTTTTTCTCATAATTTTCATATTTTGCTTTCATTTCTCTCCCCATTTTTTTCTACCTTTCTCAGTTGTTTTTTAAAATCCTTTTTGAGCTCTTCCAAGAAGGCCTTTTTGTCTTGAGATGAATTCATCTTCCCTCTTGAGATTTCACACGTAGGCAATTTAAGAGTATTGTCCTCATATGAGTTTGTGTTTAGCTCTTCCCTGTGGACTCAGAAATTCTCAATGGTAAGAGCTCTTTTTTGTTTCTTATTCATATTGCAGCTTATTTTTTTTTTTAACGTTGAGGTCTGGGGCACAAGGATCCCTGGTTCAAGCTTCTTGTGCTGTGGCTTAGGGGCAATGTCACTGGCTTTCTACTCTGGGGCCTCTATGGCTTGTGATTTTCTCACCTCCCTGGGCTTTCTCCCTTCCCTGGGATGGTTAGGCCCAGTCATGCCAGCTGGCAGCCTGCCCTCTCTACTGGTGCTGGTGGATTTTACAACTGGCCCACTGTGCCACCAACTTGCTGAGCCAGGATCAAGTGCCCTCTGTTCTGCTCTTGCCAAGAGTCCTGCTGACTTGCACAGACCCCCAGTGCTGTGCTACGCTGCCTGAGCTGCTCTCTGCTCCCCTTTTGCCCGAGTGAGACTGACCTTTCCTGAAGTCTTCTAAATTATCTCAGGTTGGAAGATTGTATGTCACTCCTTTTGTAGGTTCTGTAGTTTCAGAATCCATTTAGAGGCTTCATTTAATATTGTTTTTGAGGGAAGCTTGGGAGAGCTCAGGCAACTTACTCTTTTCTATCTGCCATCTTCTTCCCTGATATTTTAAGAGAATAATATTAATATATAGAGGGAAAACATTCATGAATTTACATGTTTGAACTAAGCTAGAAAATGTCTTTAGGCTCTTTATGATTGTGGTGTCAGGCAAAAATTGTTATTTACTCATTGGTATTTGAAAAACTTAGAATTCTATTGTTCACTGCTTTAAAAGTCTAATAATTACTAGACAGAAAGGGTTAGTAATTTGTAAGCCCAGATCCTTTTCTTTCTAATGTAATTAAAAACTTCTAGGTCAAAGATTTTTAACTTAGGTTTCATGAACGTTTTAAAAATATATTTTCATAATTATATTTAAATAAATTGTTTTCCCTTGTAAACCTTTTGTATTTTATTGAAGGAGCCATGGGATGTTACCAGATTAACAAAGTGGCCCATCTGACACACAGACACAGACACACATAAACACACACATATACACACACATGCATGCGTGCACATATTATGAACAAACAGTTTAGATCAAGGATGTTTAAGCTTTCCCAGGGAAACTTTAGGGGTGATGAATTATTTTACAAAAATATAAAATTTATTACTGACTAATAAACATGGGGGAAAAAGAAGACACTTTCATTTAAGGCACAGAATCTCCTTGGAGTAGCCCATAATGCAATCAATTCTCTTTGAAAATTATACTCTTGAAGGTCACTAATTATGCTTATTAAGCATAAACTCCAACACAGTCTACATTTGTTCAAAGAGAATCTGCCTCTTCAAAGAAATCTCTCTGGAATCAGTCAAAGGGATTATGCCTAGGAAAAATAATAGATAAGTACTCTCAGAACAATGTGCAGTGATTGTTGCAATTTTATACATCACTGCTCTTTTATGACAAATTGGGTGGCAAACTTTCCTTACTAATCTGCCCCCAGCCTGTCACTGAAGAGCACAATGTCAATATAATGCAATGAGGCTACAAGTCTAGTTATAAAAGGTAAAAATACAAAACAAAAGCATCATTAACTGAAGAGGCATGCTCAGTAACCTTCTGGTGCAGATAATGGAAAACAACTTGACAGTTTTAAGAGAGGGGATTATGTATGTTGTCCTAAATAGCACAGCCATTTAACTTCCATTATATCGACTATTTTGAAAAACATCCTGAAAACTTTTAATTATCTAAATAGGGGAAAAAGGGCTTAGGAGGTGTGCCTCAGCCTTATAGGAATTGTATTCAAAGGGTTCCCTTCCCCCATGGAAAAAAACAAAACAAAACCTCTTTCTTTCTCTCTTTCTTTCTTTCTTTCTTTCTTTCTTTCTTTCTTTCTTTCTTTCTTTCTTTCTTTCTTTCTTTCTCTTTCTCTTTCTCACTCTTTCTTATCTATCCTATATACTGATGTTTGTGCATATCTAAGATATACATATATACTCACATATCTTATTCTTCCAGCTTCTAGGTCCAGAATCTTCTGCACTATATCACTTAGCTGCTATCTTTTAGTGTACATGATTTTAAAAAATACAATCTTGTAGGACTAAAAAAACATGCACTCAACTGTAAAACCAATTAGATTGTGATACGGTCTTAAGGAAGGTCAGAGTTATAGGAGATTGAATAGTTTAGTGATCAGGGAAGCTTCATAGAGAATGTATTCCTTGCCCTTTGTTTCTAAGAGAGAGAAGGATTTCCAAAGTTGAACATAATGAGTGTATCTTTTTCAAAGAAGTAGGAAACATATGTACTACTAAAATGCAAGAAGAAAATGAATGAAATAGGGGAATTGCTAGTGTTTCATTTGGACTGAAAGCTAAACTATATAGAGTACTGTCAAATCAAAAATGGAAAGATAGCCTGGCATCTGATTCTAGAAGACCTTAAATAGCACATAAACTCATTTATACTTCATAAAGCAGGCAATCAAGACCAAATGAAGACTTTTGAGTTTCTTGGTAACCCAGCCTAACCTCTACCTTAAAAAGATTATTTTGACAGCTGTGAAGTATAAGTTGGAAGAAAGAGAAATTGGACGTTGGGAATACCTGTAAGGAGACCATAACAGTTTTGCAGGCATCAGTCAATGGGCTCTATGGAATCAAGCTGAAGGAGTTAATGTGTAGGTTCCTGAATTTCTTATTAAGAGAGAATGATCTCAGTTCTACTGAAAACTAAGAATATGGTCTTCTTAAGCATCAAGGAGGTAAAAATGAGTAATACTACCCAAATGGAAATACTTGAAAAAAAATTAACATTGAAATGGAGAAAACACTTTCTAAAATGCATATAAATACCAAACTGACTAGGTTGACAGGTGACAAACCATATTTTGATAATTATTCACTTTGGTACTTTGCTGTCACTTTTTCTCTTCAGCGAGGTTTGGCCCCCCCTCCAAAGCCAGGAAATCTCTTGAGAAATTGTGCCTAATGCCAGAGTAAGTAAAGTTCTCGAAATTACAAAGAATGAACATTTCCACATAGAAAGATGCCTAAAGTAACTATAACCAGAGGGGAAGTCAGACCAAATCAATGACCTGACTGAGCTGGATAGACAACCTGTCATCTTTTAGGCAGCTCTTCAGTAATGCATGCTGCTGTACTGACAATGAGATGACACAGGAAAGCTGATTTCTGTGAAATAAGCAGGAATAATAGCAAGTGGATTTCAATTATTGTTCTGGAACAAGTTATAAGGAGTAATTATCATTACAAATAAAAAATAATTCAATAATTTTGTAGAGGGAAAAATGTATGCATACAAATGTGTGGACACATATTTACATAAGTACAAACATATAAACATGCATAGTTCATAAATATATGCATGTGTATAACCATATGGATATATGCTTGCCTACGTATGTATGTATATATATGTGTATTATACATATATTTATATACACATGGAGACACACACAGAGATATTCACACATATGTGTGTGTCTCTGTGTATCTATATGTATGTATATATACATATACATACACATATATATGTATATATACATATACATACACATAACAAATATACATAATAATAATTTAATTCAAACTAAGTAAAAATTTCTCTGCTAGCAAGGTTGGCAAGAAGTGAAACTAGTCTGTCTCATGGAGATTTCATGAATTTTACAAAGTGTACCCTGTTAAGAAATGTAAGGGATATGTCCATCACTTCAAGACAATACCCATAATGTAACACCAACAAAAATAATGGAGTGAAACAAATTCTGCTGAATTAACTCAGAGCTAGAATTAACTGTTCAAATGGCCTAAATCGGGATAAAACAAATCAAATTGATAATGCTGTATGGTTATTGAAAAGTACAAATTCAAGACACATTCTGTAGGTGGACGAAATTGAAGACACCTAATACAATATGATTTGAGAAGTACCACAAGGGATTCTCTTCCTCCTTCTCCCTTAGGGTACTTCCTCCTGAGGCATCCACTTTTGGAGGAGTTCAGGTTAGCCAGCCTTCAGTACCCAACCAGCTCTACTCTGACTTTCTGGACTTCAAAACTATGCATGAGTACATTCATTTACATCACCACTTTCAGCTCCATTTTGTATGCTGCCTTCCCCTTTTCAAATATTAGTGTCTTAAAGGTATGAACTGTATTTTTTGTCATTTGTACTGTTATTTCCATCCCTCAACATAGTGTTCACAACTTAGTTAATGCTTAATAAATGCTTGTTAAGTTTAAAAGAAGGGAAGGAAGATCAGTCTGTGATCAGTGACAGCATTTGAAGAGATTCTTAAATGGATAAGCTTTATTAAGACGCCATCATCAGGTAAAGTCTTTTGAAACTTTGTCAGAGATAACTGTCCTTGGTACAGGGAAATCCCCCAACTCCATTTTAAGGGGAATCTCTGAATTAATTTCAAATGTCAATGGAATGTCACCTGAACTAATGAGAACAAAAACCTAAAGGTCTCCAGTTTTATACTCCCCCCACCAGGAAGGTGTAAAATGGTAAGATTTTTGACTGTGGTCTAAATGGAATTGATAATATTTATTTTGGAAATTAATAAAATGATCTACTGACTAATGAGGTGAAAAATAAAATGTTCATTCTGAAGGGTGATTATGGAAGGTTGGGAGCACAGCTTTTGGCTTGGACTCTATCATAAACTTTCCCCTACATAAAGGAGGCATCTAACAAGCGAGACAGGGGGCTGATAATATGAGGTACCAGAGAAAAAAGCCAGATACAATATGCAAGGAATTACATAGCATAAATAGTTCCCAGTTATGAAAGTCACAGAATCCCCTCCATTCTTCTTGTTATCAGATTGTCCCCAATTCACCCATGGGGGCTTTTCACTCAAGTTTTTCTAAATTTGCACTAACTGATGTAGTAGTGATAAATATCATGTGAGGTTTCTGAATTCTGGGCAAATCACACAAAGCCCCAAAAGTTAAGTCTGATGTTCAAAGATCAGCATGCTAAGTAGGAAGACATTCATTATATAAAGTCTGACTCCCTAGGTGAGAAATCATTTGGCTGTGAAGCCTCATGAAATTAGTTTGGTAGTGCCACAATTAGACACTGGAAGGTAAATATGGAGTGTGTTGTAGGATACTAAACTGAGATATTAGGAGAAAGGACTCCTGGAATAGGGAAGGTCTTCATGGTTAGTTAGGTTTTACCTACGTCAGCACGTATTGCATGGTTAGGATCCAGAAAGTAGCATCAGTTCAATGTAGCATGGAAAACACAGGAAAGGATGAACAGGAAGGAGCCATCATAGTTAGGAAGAAGCAATTCCATGTTATCTGGGGAATAGAATTTAAGATGAAATCAACAAAATAAGAATAAATGCAAATTTTGAATACTAATGTGTTAAAGACATGTAGGAAGAGGAGGTAAGGATTATATAATCATTAGTACTATTGTGAAATTTTTAAAAAGTAGGTTTGATTTGATTTACTTTTGAATGAAGGCACTACAATTACTGATTCTGATTGACTAATGATTTAAAAAGCCTCTCACTCCAGAGAAGTGTATGAAGTCTGACAATATTCAATCTGCATAAGAAAAGGAGGTAAATTTTGAAGATTTAGAGGAATAATATGCAGTAGTGCAAGATCAGAGGCTTTCACACAGACGAAAGAACCTAGAGAGTGGTTATCTAATTTTACATGGGTCTAATAGACTAAAGCTTATGGATTGGTGTCTATAGATCTCTGACTTGTCAGACTAATATTCTTATCATGCTGAGACTATAAATATATTTGATTTTATTGGAGCAATATAAAAAAGACTTGTTGGGTTGTATTCCAAGGGGGTCACTCATGACCTAGAGAGTTGGGAAAGATGTTAATGGCAAAACACAATGTAGGGAAACATTTAAATCGGAGAAAAAACTGCCTCATTTCCAAAGTAAAGTTCTAATTTCCAAGGAGTTCATTCAAATTTATAAGAAATAAGACATTTCCCAATATATAAGTAGTCAAAACACATGAAGAGGCAATTCTCAAGAGAAGAAATTCAAATTCCTATAAGTATAACAAGAATAATTACTCAAAAATTACTAATATTTAGAGAACCACAAAATAAAGCAACTCTGAGAACAGCTGTTGAAAAATGTGCATACTTTTGGTGGAGCTGTGAATTGGTCCTTCTTTTTATACAGCCATGGACCTGGAAATCAATTTGAAATTATGCTTTAATGTTACCAAACTACGCATACCATTTGACCTAGCAATGCAACTATTGGTCCTATATATTAACAAGAGCAAAGAAAGATATGAACAAAATTATGTGTACATGTAGATAGGTAGACAGATGATAGATATATAGATATAGATATACACATGTATACACATAGATATTTGCACATATATGTGAATAAATATTAATTTTCATATTATTAAAGAATTAGAAATGAAGGGGGTAGCCATCAGTTGGAAAACTACTGAACAAATTATGGCAAATAATGTAATATAATATCTTTCTGTAATATATATAACATATAATATGCATATATATATACATACATTCATTAATACATATATATGTTCACAATACATGTGTATTAGAGAGATTGGAGTGATGTTGACAGGACATCTATTCTAACTGGTCGAGTGGCAAGGTCATAGCCTCCTAAGATGGGGTTGTATAAAACCAGGAGTTAGTTTAGAACTCAGAATACTTGGAGTAAATGGATAGAGAGGGGAGAACATGTTATGCAAGTCCCTGATGAGGAATCACATAGAGAGCAGAGAAGAATGATTCAGTCTTGTCCTGAGTTCCCACCTCAACTTGGTTGGAGGATTTGGACTTTTTGATTGGTGCTCTAGAAGCATTCTTGGGACACGAGTAATTGGCATAGTGTCTGCTTTGGGAGAAGAAAATAGATATGGTATAAAATGGAAAGGAAGAAAGGGAGATTCAAGGTTCCACAAAGGAGAACCACAAACAAACAAAAAAAAAAAAACTATGACATTCCTAAGGGGAAATTAATGAGTACCCTACAAAAGGGAGGGAGGGACTTCCAGCAACTAGGACCTGCAAAGTTACCCCTTTGCCACAAGTGCTTTCTAATCATAAGTCACTTTTCTCTAGCCTCTTGTATGGACTGGTGGTAGAGTATGTCAAAGTTTTGTAGTTGTTATTTGTTTGTTTGTTTTCCCAAGGAACTTTGTTATTTGTTATTTAGTCTTTTCAGTCACATCCAACTCTTTGTAGCCCCATTTTGGGATTTTCTTGACAAAGATTTTACAGTGGTTTGAAGATAATCCTGTACCTCAAAGGACAGTGCAGCATATATTTAAATATTAGCCTTATAATTCAAAAAAGTTTTCTAGTTCCATGTTATCTGCCTTTTTGGTGTGACTGACTCACTGGTTCATTTTACAGATGAGGAAACTGAGCCATACAGGGTTATGTAACTTGTTCAGGGTTACATATCTAGTAAGTTTCTGAGGCCAGATTTGAACTCATGAATAACTGACTCTATGCCCAGCACTCAACTCATTGTGCTACTTAACTGCCCATTTTCAGAGGATGATTTGTTCCAACTATTCCATTGTAGTAAATACTCATTTTGAAAGGTTAACTAATTCTTATTGACTAATCAATATCACTGATAATCATTAAAGGAAGCACACCAATGTGGATTTGTGAGCTTTAGTATTAAATAGAAACTCTCCAGTCCCTCACTTTTCAGGGATAACATAGCAGCCCTAAGTGTATGAAAATAGTCATACTTTAAGGACAATACTTATCAATGCTAGTCAGAATTGTCATAATAGCAAGTGAATTTTCCTATACACAACTTTTTTTTACTCATTTTTCATTATGTTGTGAGTATAGAACTACTAACACAATTTATGATACTGAGCTTGCCAATTCTATGCTTAACAAAATACCCAGACCATCGCATAATCAATTCCTCAGAGGCTTCTCATTCATCCATTAGGTCCCCATGTTCTAATCTGCTAATGAAGTATTTGATGTGGATATAAACTGGAAATCTGGGATTAGAATTCTTGTTTTATTTTTGATTTTTTTCCAAGTCATTCAACTACTTTAGTTCAATTTCTATGTGGATAAAAATAAACACGACAATGATTTAAATACTGAGCTAGTTCACAGTCATTCAGACAATTAGTCAAAGCATTTTATGAAAGTCATAGGAGAGGGATATTACACTTATAATTTTGTTAGCTGTGAAAATTTTCTTTAGGGAAGATGGTAGCTTGAACAGGACTTTATAGAATTGGGTAAAATTACTTCTTTATTAAAGCTCACATATTTGGTGTTTATATACCTGTTTATTCTTTCTTTCCTTTCCATTATCATTGTGCTGAGTTATTAACTCATTTATTCCTAATTATTCATAACTACTAAGTTTGAAAAATGAAAATTATACCACACTTTAATAAGAAACACATTTCTAATCTTCTAGTTTTAGAAACTCATAGTTATGTGTAATAAATGATTTGTTGCCAAATCATTTATCTTAAAAATACCATTTCATGCTTTGAAGTAATAGCTTTCATTAATGTACATTTTATGGTGAAACAAACATTTTCAACATTCCAGGGAAGTGGTATGCTAATGAACACTGATAAATTGTCAATTTGGGAAAAGGGGGCTTGTGTGTCACTTTTAAAAGCTTTTACTTCACAAATGGGCTACTTGCCTTCCATACATTGAAGATAATTTGGTAGCTCAAAGGGTGTTGCAGCATATTGTTAAATATTAGTTTTATATTTAGAAAAGTTTTCTAGTTCCATGTTATCTGCCTCTTTGGTGTGACAACTTTACTGCAATAGAATGCTGAAGAAAACCACCCATCTACCATCATTACCCCACCCTGATTGCAAAAGAAATAGGAATGTTCCCATTTTATACCACCAACCCATCTTAGAAAGACTGAGGATACTTCATTATACAGGTCCATTATGGATCAAAATTTTTCTATACAAAAAAAAATTTGGGGCGGTTTTGAGAGAAAAACAGTCATAGAAAGGCAATAGAGATCTGGAGGGTTGTTCAAGAAGACAGAAATACCACCTGCTTTGCTTTACGAAGAGCAATGCAGATGTCGCTATGAATGGATTCCATGGATGTAGTTCTGTCTGCAGTCTTCTTAATGGGATGCTTCTACTTAGAAAACAAACAAACAGATGAAGGAAGGAATAGGTTCATTTGTCCTAAACCAGACTGCAAACTGCAGTGGCTGGAGTGATTGCCTTGATTCACCAAACATAAGGGCTGCCTCTGTCTTTTAAGTGGGGGGAATATTGAGGCTGTGATTCTCTCCCCCCGCTCCCAGTTATTTACCCTAGCCTCTGTTGATGAGTTCTTCAAGGTGACTGTTCAAGATGACACTGGTGTAAGGGTAGATGCCCTTACAAGGAAAAAAAAGCCCAACAAATCCACAGCTTTGTAGAGGTTTTCTGAGGTCTGTGCTCCACATTAGAATACACAATGTTTTCCGGATGTCAGATTAGCTACACTCTGTTTCAGCCAAGTGCATTTATGCCTCCACTTTCTGGCATCCTGCCACAACTGAGTTGCTTTTCATTCATCAAACCTTGTAGCTCACCACTCTAACTAGGCAACTGCTCCTCATTTCTGCCCAAATCTCTTTATCATGGAATTGGGTTCCTTTCAAAGAGTTTATCATGGTGAAAAGGGCCTTCGAAGCAAAAACAATGCCATTTATCAGCCTGGGCAAGGAAACTGCTAGAAAATGATAAATTTCCAGTGGATGACTGTAGTTTATCACCAGTTTATTTTAACTTCACCTTGTACTTGCCTCGTGTATTTTTGTGACAAGCATATTGTATGTGGCCTTTGTCCCTTGCACTGGATAGATATGTTTAATTATTTGCAACCACAATTACACTATTTCCTCCCAGCAGTATGTTACCCAATGGATATGTTAGATCAGTAATATATATTGTTGTGATCAGAAGATGACAAATTACAACTTCCTTATTTTTTTACAAATGAAAAGTGAGACCCAAGGAGATGGATTGCTGGTTCCTGAAGTGACACTGTTAGAAAATGACAAAACCAGGACCTGAATCCTGGTCTCAATCCTACATTGCAGCTCTCTCTGCATAGCACTTAGTTAAGAAATCATTGATGTTGTGAGAAAATAATGGGATTTGGCAGATACTCAAAGGTTCACCTGGAGATTAAACTGATTCAATTAAGTGAGAGCTATTGGCTTTGCTGATTAGCCTACTTCAAGTTAATTTTATTGGAACCACATCTGGCTGGCTTTTAACAAGTTATTGTTCTCAGAAGCTAAGGACTTTGAATTCAACTTGAGACCACCTTCAAGTCCAGTGAACCAATGGATTTGGATGATGCCTACCAATCAGCTTGAAGCAGTGTTTAAGGACCACCTCTGTCCCAGACCTATAAAATGCTTCCACACTCAGTTTGGGAGCAGTTCATGGTTGGTTGAAGCAGGCTCATGGCAGAGGACTTGAGGAATAACCAGACCAGGTTGGAACTCTAGGCTAGGTAGGCCTTTTCTTAACTCCACGTGTTCTCTCTTTTCTAATATATAGTATGCTTTAATAAATGTTTAATGTTTAGTGCTAAAGCTCCTAATATAAGCCAACCACACATTAGATTTTTTAGACATCACAGATTTTAAACATCACAGTGTATAAATTGTAATATTTTATCAATGAATCAATCCATCAATCAATCAATCACTTTTACTGAGCAATAAGTGTCTTATCCATATACTAGAGGCACTGAAATTATAAATGATATATAAGACATAGTCTTTCACCAGAAGATACTGAAAATGGCTTAGTCATTCAAACAAGGATTCATGAACATTTTTTGTAGTTTTAGAATAAATACAGGAGGCTATGTCCCATATATTTAATCTACTTGTTCTTCTTTGATGTTTGAAAATGCAGTCTATCTTTAAGGTTATTTGTTATAGAATGAGAGTGAGATAACACCTTAAAGATTGTCTGGTACAACTTCCTCATTTTAAATTTGAGAAAACTGAGACCTAAAGTAAAGGGTAAGGAGGCAGAGCCAAGATGGCAGAAAAGCAGGATGAAGTATACACAAGCTTCCTTCCACCAAAATCTAGAAATGCATCACATCAAGTTCAGAAGAGGAATTGCAAAGGAAAAAATCATAGTAAGTCATATTTAATACCCAAGTAAGTATGAAGAAGGAAGGAAGGAAGGGAGGAAGCAAGGAAAGAAGGAAGGGAGGGAGGAAATAAGCCATTATTAAGTGTTCATTATTGTCAGGCATTGATTGTGCTTAGCATTTTGTGAATAGTAGATCATTTGATGCTTACAATAATCCTGATAAGTGGGTGTCATTAAGAGCTGATGAAAGTGAGGTAGCTAGCAAGCAGCAAGGTGACTTTTCCCTAAGTGATCTAGTAATATCTGAGTGAGGATTTGAGCACAGGTCTTCCTTATTTAATGTTCTATATATTATCTACTATGTCACCAGCTGCCCCAGTACAGAGTCTTATTCAGGAAAAGTGAGTAACATTCCAACACATATGAACTGAATAAAGACCAAGGCTGTACACCAGGGCAAGAAAAGGTTCCAAACCTAAATAGGAGAACCCTAAACTTTTACATAATATGAGAACATCTGACAACTGGAACCTGTGTCATTCAATAACCCTTTTTTGGTGATGGTTACAAACCAAACTGAAAATAGGACATGCCCCTAGAGATTGTGTTCTAGAATAAGGAGAGGATAAGATCCCTAAACTGTACTGAGTGAGGAACAAGTTCAGAAGCAAACAGTAGCTACTTGTATATTTTCCTTCCCTATTTTTTTCTCATTATCCCCACTCTATTTAACTTATCCATCCTTACTCCTCTGCTTTATTTCTCTACCTTGCTGCTACCTTGCCCTACTATTCCTTACCCTACCCACCTCTCAGAGTCCTTCACTTATCCTCTCTCTATCCCCTTTTAACCCATCCCTGATAAGAATTAGGTTTCATTACTACATACCCTCCCCCCCTACTAGCTTCTGTATTATTTTCCTTTTGTGCCTCAATTGTATCAGATAATTATTCCCTTTTATCCCTCTCTACAGTTTTATTTTTTTAGAATCATCCTATCATAGATCAGTCTTTTTATCATTACCCAAATAATAATGACAGTCGTAAAAGTACTACTGATATTTTAACATATAAGGAATGAACACTTTGTCCTTATTGTGTCTCTTATAATTTGTCTTTAATGTTTACCTTATATTTCTCCTGGATGTTATTTATTGAATTTTCCCTTAAGTTTTGGGGGTTTTGTCACAATAACCTGAATATCTTTCAATACATTAAATATCTGTTTTTGTTTGTTTGTTTGTTTTGGTTCAGGATTATAAGAAATTGAAGGAATAAAAATTGACCATGAAGGAACAAAGTGATCACTCTTTGAAGATGGTATGATGGTTTATTTAGGAATCTCGGCTATTAATGGAAAAAAAAAACTAGTTGAAACAATTCACTTTAACAAAGTAGCAGGACATAAAATAAACCCACATAAATCAATAACACTTCTATATTAACAATAAAACCTAGCAGGAAGTAATATAAAGAGAAACCCTACTTAAAATGACTACAGACAATATAAAATACTTAGAAGTCTTTCTGCCAAGAGAAACCCAAGGATTACATGGACACAATTACAAAACACTTTTCAGACAAAAATAGAGAGAGCTAAATAGAGAAGTTTTAATTGCCCTGGGGCAGACTGAAGAAATATAATAAAAATAATATTTTACCTATATAATAAAAATTCTACCTACAAAGTTAATTTACATATTCAGTGCCATCCCAATCAAATTACTAAAAAAAACCATAATGTAGAGGTAGAAAACAAAATAAAAAATTTTGTCTGGAAATAACAAAAAATCAAGAATTATCAAGGGAATCTGTAGGGGAAAAGTGAAGTAAGGTATCCTAGCAGTTCTAGATTTCAAGCTATATTTACAAAGTGATAATCATCAAAACAATCTGGCACTGCCTAAAAAATAGAATGGATGATCAATGGAATCGATTAGGTTTATGCTACATAGTAGTAAATAACCACAGTTACCTAGTGTTTGATAAACCCTCAAATCCAGCCTGTTATAACAATAAATTATTATGCAGATTGAAACATACTTTTAAAATTTTTCTTTTTTGTTGTTTTAGTTTTTTGTATTTTCTTTTGCTACATGGGTAATAGGGAGATATGTTTTGCATAACTTCACTTGTACAATTAATATCAAATTGTTTGCCTTCTCAGAGGTGGAAGGGGTAGGAGGGAGATTGACAATTTAGAACTCAAAATTTAAAGAAAATGATAGGTTTTTTTACATGTAATTGGGAAATATTTATCAAAATAAATCAAAATAATTAAAATACTTTTATTGATTTAAAAGAAAGAGTGGATCAGTGAATTGAGCATGTACATTAAAAAATAGAAAATAAAGAATTCAAAATACTCTATTACAAAAACATAAATTGTGTGAATCAAAGAGGGCTTTTGTGGTTTTTATTTGTTTTGTGTTTTTGTTTTTAGTAGATATCATTTCAGTATATCACAACTGTGTGTTTATCAAACATCAGGATACTGGATTTGTTTGCTTTTCTATGTTTTATAATAATATTTTCCACTGATCAATCTCTCTATTGCTTAACGAGGACTATATTGCTTTGATGATTGCTGATTAGTAGTACAATCTAATATCTGATCCTGCTAGCCTCCATCACTTCAGATTTTTTCATCACTTAATATGAAATGCTTGACCATTTGTTCCTCCAGATCAATTTCCTTTTTCTTCTTTTTCCTAACCTTAGAAAATAATCTTCTGTTAGCTTAATTTTACGGCATTGAATAAATTGATTTAGTTAGTATTTTTATTTTTAATTTGTAGATTCATCCTAACCATGAACATTTAAAGTTTTCTAATTATTTATTTCAGTATTGTTTCCATATGTTATAATAATAATTTTTACAAACATTTTTCTTTTTTTCCTCTATTTTGTCCTTCCCTTTTCATCCTCAAGTATTCTTAGTATGATGTTGCTTAGTTGAAAGTATTGCCAGGTTTTCATTAAATGATGTTTACCCAACAATGTTTCTGTTTTTATGAAATGAAGCTACTCATAAGATTCACCACACTTTTTAATATTTTACAAACAAGTTTCTATCATAAGCTACCTTTCCATTCACCTCTTATGTGGTCTTATGGCAATTAATTAATATTAGTTAAACAATTACATGTAACTATTTTAAGTATTGCTAAAAATGAAGGCCATGTGGTACAAGTTAATATATAGTAAGGATTTAGATTAAAGGAAGTCAATGTTTAGAATGCTCTAATTAATATATGAAAAGATATAAGTAAAACTAGAACATAAGCCTTTTCTTTTTTTTTAGTTATTTTAAAATTTTTAATTAGGTTTTTTTCCCCAATTATATATGAAAACAATTTTAACATTCATTTTTTTTTCAATTTTGCAGGGCAGCGAGAGTTAAGTGACTTACCCGGAGTAATACAGCTAGTAATCATCAAGTGTCTGAGGCCGGATTTGAACTCAGGTCCTCTTGAATCCACAGCCAGTGCTTTATCCATTATGCCACCTAGCAGGTCCCAAGATTCACTTTCTTTTTTTTTTTTTAGTGAGGTAACTGGGGCCCAGGGTCACACAGCTAGTAAGAGTCAAGTGTCTGAGGCCGGATCTGAACTCAGGTCCTCCTGAATCCAGGGCCGGTGCTCCATCCACTGTGCCACCTAGCTGCCCCATAAGATTCACTTTTAAAACTTTGAGTTCCAAATTTTCTCCCTTTCTTCATCACCCCTCTCATTGAGAAGGCAAACAATTTTCTATAGGTTATACATTTTTAATCATGCAAAACATATTTCCATATTAGTCATGTTGTGAAAGAAAGCACATACCAAATAAAAAAAAGAAAAAGAAAGTTAATAAAGTATGCATCAATCTGTATTCAGACACCAACAGTTCTTTCTCTAGGGCTGGATAGCATTTTTTATCAAAAGTCCTTCAGAATTGTCTTGGATCATTATGTTGCTCAGAATATGTACACAGTACATTTCACTTTGCATCAACTCATGTAAATCTTTCCACGTTTTTCTGACAGCATCCTAATCATAATTTCATATATCACAATAGTATTCACTCACAATCACATAGCACACTTTCTTCAGCCATTCACCATTGATAGACATCTCTCCAATTTCTAAGCCCTTGTCACCAGAAAAGAGCTGCTATAAATATTTTAGTACATAAAGGTTTTTTTCTCTTTTTTCATATCTTTTTGGATACAGAAATATTAATGGCACTGCTTGATTGAATAAAAGCATTTTCAAGTAATTCTGAAATGCTTGCTGAGATCATGTAACATGCATATGGAAGCAGATGAAGGAAACTTGTATACATGTATAACCTGTATAAAATTGCTTGCCTTCTCAATGAGAGGGGTGATGAAGGGAGAAAATTTGAAACTTAAAGTTTTAAAAGTGAATGTTGGGAGCAGCTAGGTGGTGCAGTGGATAAACATCCCTGAAAAAGATTTTGAAGGGATATCTGAGATATAAATAGAGAAATTTAAGGAAATAGATGATATCCAAAAGGGAAAAGTGACATATATAACTTGATAAGTCTGAAGTGAGCAGAAAAAGAATAATCTATATAATAACATCAATATTTTAGAAATCAACAATTTTGAGTGATTTTATAAACTAATGAAGAATTAAATGAACAGAAACAATAGAACAATTTGTATGACATCAGTATTGTAAAACTAATTTTGCAAGCTGTAAAATCTAAAATCAAAGCAATGATCACTCTTGTTCACCAAAGTCTAACAAGGAAACAAGGAAATATGATATCCATTACAGAGTGAGGCATATATATATATATATATATATATATATATATATATATATATATATATATATATATATATATATATATATATGCACATATATACATATGTGTATGCATGTGTATGTATATGTTTGTACATACATATATACATACATAAACACAAATATACACACACATATACATATGATCCAGGTTTTAAAAAATCCACAATGTATTAGTCAATCAATACGTACTTATTAAGTACTCTGTCCCAGGAACTATGCTACATGGTAGGGCTACAAAGGGGAAAAAAAAGGTACTTCCCTCAAGGAATTTATATTTCAACAGGGAAGGCAATACCTACAAATTCTGTAGAAATTGAACTTGAACTGACTTTTAACAAAAAAATTATTCCAAGGCAAGTTACAGAAGGAAACCATTCCAGTAATGGAATATATATATATATATATATATATATATATATATATATATATATATATATATATATATATATATATATATATATATATATATATAATCTATCTATCTATCTATCATCTATCTATCTATCTATCTATCTATCATCTATCAATGCATAGAGATGGAGGATGGGGTGCCATTTCTGAGGAACAACAAGTCGCAAATATAAAAGGAATACAGACAGGAGTACTCTATAAAGAGAATGGAAAGGCACCAATGTTGTGAAGAGATTTAAATGTAAGCAGAGTTTATATTTTATCCCCCCCAAAACTGGAATTTATTGAGTAAGGGAAGACATACCTACACTTGAGGAAATTCCCTTTGGTAGTTTTGTGAAGGATAGGTTAAAATGGAGAAAGTGTCAAGGCAGGGAGACTAAAAGTAAGCTGTTGAAACAACCCAGGAAAGAAGTTATGAGTGTTTTAATCTTCTGACCCTTGCCAGGTGGCTATGTAACTGAAATATTCGAGGGATATTGTAGAGGTTGAAACAGGGTTTGGCAATTGACTAGATATGTGGGTTGAAAGTAAGGAGCTGAAGATGACATCAAAGTTTTGGACTTAGGTGACTGAAAGGATGGTAGTGGTGTCTTTGTTGGTCATAGGAACGTTTCCATACTCTACTTCATCTCCATAATCTCTGATTGTTTTCCTACATTCTTTACCAGCTCTGTTATTTGCCAGTCTTGTTTCATTCATTAGTTGTCATACTTCTTTCATTGGGTTGTCGGGAAAAAATCACTTCGCAAGTGATGTGAATTTTTATTATTAAATGTTGAATAACCATTGAAGGAATAAGTCTTGCATCATAGGATTTAGAGTTGGGAAAGACTTTATAGGTTAATTAGTTCAACCACTTTATTTTTTCACAGAAGAAAGATAATACTCAGAGAAGTATTTTTATTTTTTATTCAAGGTCACATAGCTAACTAGCAAAAGAGTCAGAGATTAAATGCTCATTATCTCATTTTAAATCTAATTGTCTTTTCTCTATGTATCAAGCTAAAATGTATACACATATGCAAAAAGTAAAACATTTATGTATATATACAAACACATATATGTATGTATGTTTTTGAGTATGTGTGTATGTGTATATATATAATCTATGTATCTATCATCTATCTATCTAATCTATCAATTTTTCTATCTACATGTGTATGTATAAGACCATGTGTATATTCGTCACAACAGCCCTGAAGCAGGTACTATTATTATCTTTAGTTTACAGATAAGGAAACCAAAGCCAAGAAAGGTTAAATGACTGTATGTGAAACAAAATTTGAATTCATCTTCCTGACTTTAAGTCTGTCCAGCCCCTGTGCACTATATCTCAAATGATATACCTCAATGAAAAAACACATGCACATATATGTATATGTATGTATGCATATACATATACATGTGTATACATTTATGTATTTATGTATGTATATCTATATATCCTGACACACACCATTGGTCCATCGTATAAACTAATAAGGGAAGTCTCAAGTCATGAGATAAGTATTTAATTTAAATCATTATATTATAATAGTCAATGATATTATAACTAAATATTATTTAAATATTTGGTGAGACTGGTTTTCTTTAGCCCATAGAAAACACATTGGATTGGCTACACACATTTAAATACTTAAGTTTCTCAATGAGGTACAGCCTTACCTTGTTATATACTTGGAAATAATCACAAACTACTTTCATATTGTTTACGTAGGCTATGAAAAAGAAAAAAAGTGTTTTTCAGACTGTATGCTACATGTCTCCCTTTCCCCACACAATAGTAAGATATAAAACTTGACCTGTAAAGCTTGGGGTTTCATTTTTCAAATGAACAGAAAGTGGGATTTGGTCATTCTTATTTCTCTCCTTGTTGTATGACAGTAGACAAGTCACATGGATTCTCTGAATCTTATTCTCCTCATCTGCAAATTGGGGATGTTATCATGATCATTATTATTAAATATTATTATTATACATGAAGTACATTCATTAATAGGTTACGGTGAGGGAAGTGCTTCCTAAAGGTTAAAGTATTTTATGAATGTTAGCAACCAATATAATTATAAAAGACTAGAAGGACAAAGGGAATTTAGGCAGGCTGCCAACTGCTCAAAGGGGTCTCAATTAGGTAATATGTTTTGCTTTTATAGGAAATGGTTAAAGGACTTTTTGAGCTTTTATATTTCTCCTATCATGCAATTATACACACTCTTGTAAGCAGCTGAATGAAAGTATTCAACTGTCTCACAATTTACTATTAATTCACACTTATACTTAATATTACCCATAAGGACTACAAGGCAAGAACATTATGACAATGTAGGCAGCAGCTACTTAATGGACCCGAATGCTTTAGAGTTATTATTATCATATTTTTGAACGTGTTTGGAATCTCTTAGGAATTTTCATTGGAAAACTGCCTTCTGAGACCCTGCATTATAACAAATCTTTTCTGCCATTTGAGTTGATGAGCTAGAGCTTATTGCAAACACATAGAAAGAACAGACACCTCATCATAGTCCTCCTTTTAAAGAGTAATGAAGAAAATCAGAAATGTGGAATGTTAAAAAATACTTCCCGGTTGACAATAGCTATTAGCTTGTGATAATTTTGGCTAAGCTTCAATTTCTACCACGAAATGCAATATGTATTACATTTATAGAAAATAACAAATATCATGATAGGTCAGACCATGGAGCATTTATGCTCTGAACAATGGTGGCAAGAAACACACATGCACACACATAACCTCATATTCACTTTTGCATCAGCAACTATACATATTCCTGGATATGCAAAGTAGAGGAGAAAAAATGAGAGGCACAATGTTGACAAGTGTGTGGATTGTATGGTATATTCCTAAACACGTCAATGGTCTTTTACACCCTACTGTTGTAAAGAACTCCCTCTGCATTCATTATATATTTTCATTGTCTACCTTTAAAACTCAAATTTTGTGTTGCAATTATGTCCTCAAAGTATAGTACAAGTCCTTCGGGTTCTAAAGTGATATAGAGGCGCAGCTAGGTGGCATAGTAGATAAAGCACTGGCCCTGGATTCAGGAGTATCTGAGTTCAGATCTGACCTCAGACACTTGACACACTTAACTAGCTGTGTTACCCTGGGCAAGTCACTTAACCCTTATTGCCCTGCAAAAACAAAACAAACAAACAAAAAACAACAAAAAGAAAATAAAGTGATGTAGAGACCTTGACAGTACCCTTGTCTTTTGACAGCTGCAACAAAAATCCCAGAAACCTCTCCATTGGTTTGCAGAGGGTGGTCAAGGTAGAGAGGCTTACAACAGGATAGTGTACAGTATAAAACCCTCACATCACCATTGACACCTTGTGTCAATTAAACATGTTTTACTTTTAAGAATTTTAGTTGCTTCACAGTAATTATAGTAAGGTAGATTTCATGTGTTATAAAAAGTGAATATTATATAAATAAATTTTTGTTTGTCTATTTCATTTTTTGAGATGGTAGTGTTAAGGGTTAAAATTCTAGCTAAACTGTCTAAAATATCTAATGAGTGGTCGCCAATAAATTATAAGCTTTAGCAAGAGTTAGACTTTTAAGCATTTATTAAGGAGAATAAGAATTTGGTAAAGAGAGAGAAAAAGGCCTAGATTTCTATCTATTAAAGGGAGAGCACATTTCTAGCTCCCTTCTCCACCAGAGTCCAGAGGAAAAAAGAGCGAGACTCAGCGCCAGTCTCTTCCTTCCTCCTCCCACTAGCCCGCGTCACTTCCTGACTCCTGGTCTTGCCCTCAAAGACCTTCCCTTCATGGGCAGAACTCCTCTACAGTAAGTATCCAGCAGGTGGCGTTATTCCAATCGTTACAGTCCCCCCTGTTGTTCCTCAAGAAACAAAATGTTTCCTTGACGGAACAGTAAAAACAATATGATAACTATTGCTAACTAATAATATGTGAACAACAATATAGAAAAGGAAGAGAGGAAAGTTTTGTCCAGAGGGGCGATTTTTTTTGTCCTCATGAACCGACGCTTTGACATTAGTCTTGCAAAGGGAGGGCCTCTGCAGAGAATACATGTTACAGATGGTGTATATTATAACAGAAAGAGAAAAAAACCAACAAAAACAACAAATCAAAACTGTTCATTTAAAGTCTCTGAAAGTCTTTTCTCAGATGTCCTCTAGGTGTAGTCGTGGAATGGAAGTCTTTTCAGGGGTTGATGTGTGGATGCTGGTAATCAGCCAGGAAAATTTCCTACAAAATTGAGCTTAACACAACTTTAAAACAGCTTTGTCAATAATCAAATCAAACAATGAAAGTTCTCAAAAACATGTCTAAGGGAATACAGAATCTTAGTTGTTACACATGAAACATATAATAAAACAAAAATTGAAACATTCTTTAAAATTATAATCTTACTATAGTCCCCCCTTATGGAGGGTAATTGAGAAGACAATTGCTGCGATATTAATTTTTAAAAATAATTTTTATCTTTGTTTCATCACTTTTTGCATCATCTGCCTAATTATCCTCATGCCATTATGAGAAATTAGAAAATCTAATATAATTGGTAACAGGTGTCAAGGCCAAATTCAACACTGTTATTTATCATGACACCTGAGATAATTATGGGGGTTACCATAAAAGAACAGAGAAATGATGGGATATGAGCATTCCCACACTTGAGCAATATGTACTGTCCATGCAGTATGCCAGGCTTAAAATAGGTGGATGGAATATATGTCCATGCCACCGAACATATTGGAGGAAACTGAGTCAGACTTAATCAGATGCATGGGATTTGAGATGTCCATGGCATCAGGCATATAGGAGGGAGCATAGAAGCCAGGTGTAGAAGTGAGATGGGTGGGATGAATACTTCCAGCCATCTGTACAATATTGTGGGGAAAAATAAAATAAAATATTAAACCAAGAGAATCCAACCTCAACATTAGTCAAAAGCCGTTCCCTCGGCCATACCTTGACTTCATGCATGTCTCCCCTCATGTGACAGTTCAGTGTCTGCTCTTGCATGTATTCCTCTTGTGATTGGATGGCATCTTGGCCAACTGGCATCTGATAACTCAGAATAAAGGCAATTAGTGTCTTAAATGATAAGTTCCCATAATCCAAGTCTCATATGGATTTAAAAATTGAGGATAATAAATGATTGCAAAAAATGTGAATACATCTTGACTCAGAATATAATATATAATTATGCAACAATTTCAAATAATACCTTTTTTTACTTAGTATACAATTACTTTTGTGAAAAATCTGAACATATTTAAATATAAGTTAAAGCACAACAGAATCTCAAAGAAAACTTTTTTTTTTTTGAAAAAAAGAAAACTTTTACAAATGTTCCCCTCTTTTTTTTTTTTGGAATATGCTTATCAAAAATAATACTTCTAGAATCAATTTACACTTGCCATGGCAACCAATTTGCCAAGGAAATGCTTTAAAGAGTTTGATCAAATAATCAGTTGAGAAAAAATAACAAAAACAAACAACTCAGAATATGGGAGCACAATACTCCTAGAATTAACATTGTATAATAAAATCAAAACCATCTTGCAATGTTTCAAAATTAGATAGACAAATGAATAGAAGAAAATACACATGGAACAATAAAAGACAATGAAATTCAAACTAGGGAAATCTAAATGAATATGAATTTAATATTAATAAGAGTACTATAAAATATAAACTTGATCACATGACTATAAAAAGCTTTTACAAATATTCTCCTTGTTTTAAAAACTAAGTATAAGACACAATCTCAAAAGCATGAAAATCTCTATGAAAATAAACCCATACCATTAATTTCAAAATGTATATATAATAGCATAGAAATCCTATGTAACCTCTGAACTGACATTAATACTCTGAGTGAATTCAGAACACTTTTGATTCCGATATCTAAAATCCCCAACACTCATATCAATACCTTGCTGCTTACTTCTACATTTCTCTAAAATATATACCCTTCCATGGCAAAAGAAGCAGAGTCTTGAACTATGTTGATGGTTGTCATTCTTATTCAGCTTAAGTTTTTCTTCTTTAACCCCTTTATATTGTCTGTCAGTCTTTTCACCATACAAATGCTTTATAAGATTACTAATTAAAGACAAAAGCAGGTTAGCAAAATTATGAACAAAACAAGCATATCTGGAATTTAAAGAGTTTTCTAAGATTGTCTCAAAAGCACAGCCAGGCCGGGGAAGGGCTGAGCCTGAAGCTGCAAATGCAGGTAGAAAAAGTTGAGCATGCGCATCAGATCTCTGGACTTCCCAGGCAGGGGAAGCTATGGGCTTGGCCATGGGGGGAGTAGAGGGTGGGGTCTGGAGAGGAGGGGAGGGACCAGCACAATTTGAATCAGACTTGATTTTGAACTCAGGCCTGGATTCCTCTTCCCCCACTTTGCCTCCAGGTGCTAGGGGATTAAAAACTTCTAGAGGGTGGGTCATTGCCTCCAGGCATGCAAAATTAGAGCAACAATTAGTGTTAGAATTGGGAAAAGCTGCAGGAATCTCTTCAGGTTTCTCTGAAAAAGCATGGTTGGGAGAGGGAGTGATATTTCCTTGTGTGAGTAAGTTGCTGGCTCTTTTAACAAAAATAAAAAGAAAAATAGAAAATCCACAAAAACAAAGCATTAACATGATCTTATCCCCCATTTGTCTGGTTAAACAGACTAAAATCAAAAATAGGGTAATTAGGGAGTTTAAAAGGTCCATTCGAAAAAATTTAAAGGAAAACACAGCCAGTACACCAGTACTTAGCAGTTAAAGGGAGAGGGAGGGGAAATTTCTTACCCAACCAGAAGATCAGAAGACTGAAGTTTAGCTTTCCTCTTCGTGGTCGCCATCTGTTAAGGGTTAAAATTCTAGCTAAACTGTCTAAAATATCTAATGAGTGGTCGCCAATAAATTATAAGCTTTAGCAAGAGTTAGACTTTTAAGCATTTATTAAGGAGAATAAGAATTTGGTAAAGAGAGAGAAAAAGGCCTAGATTTCTATCTATTAAAGGGAGAGCACATTTCTAGCTCCCTTCTCCACCAGAGTCCAGAGGAAAAAAGAGCGAGACTCAGCGCCAGTCTCTTCCTTCCTCCTCCCACTAGCCCGCGTCACTTCCTGACTCCTGGTCTTGCCCTCAAAGACCTTCCCTTCATGGGCAGAACTCCTCTACAGTAAGTATCCAGCAGGTGGCGTTATTCCAATCGTTACAGTAGCATTAAAGGTCACAGAATCCTAGGGAATTACTAGCAAGAAAAATGTTTTTCAGGGTACTAATTTTATTTTGTATATGCCATTTTATGGGTTATTTCATGGATTCTATATGAGAACAAGTACCTATTATCAGCACTAATGTTTTGTGATAAAAATTATATATAGAAAAACATGAATGTTACCCCCATTTCCCATAGGTAAATGTATCAACATTAATGTGGTTTTTTTTTTACTTTTGCCAAGTAATATTACCCCTGTGAAAGTTAAGGATTGACTACAGTTACTCATCTATAACATGCATAATAATATTATAAATGTAATAGAAATGCCCTATGAGGCACCAGCAAAGAAACTTCACTCTGACAATCTGTGACTTATTTACAAATTCCACATTAACTATATTATTTTAAAAGTTCTAACACTTTTTCCTTATATGAATAGTCAGGCCAAATTCTTTGAATTGACATGTGTATGAAATCGTAAGGAATTAATTGTGATTCGGGGTTTTCATAACCCTATCTTTGCTTTACTTTGTCAGACTGAAAAAAAATGTAAGCTTAAAAGTTTAAGAGAAGATGGGTGTGTACTTTGGGAGGTAATTGAACAAACAAGAGGAAGTCTGACCACAGGGAACATTTAATGAAACTAAGTAACTAGCCTTCCTCTAATAGCTTTCCCATGCCCACCTAGATCTGGCTAGATTTTAATGGGGATAACCCCTGTGGATGTGCTGAGCCAACTGGGGACTCTGCATAGCTAAGAACCACCCCACCCCTTCTGGTGGAAAGGTCTGTTAGATACAGTTAGAAAAAGTTAAATGGAAGTTAGAGAGGGTTCTGAGAGAAATGGGGAAGGAAGGCAGACAATTAGAGAAGCTGCTGGTGTTTGACCTTCGGACAAAACAGAACACAGTTAATTCTCCTTAGAGCTACAGATTTGGGGTATTGGTAAGTTTTTTGGTTTTTGTTGCGTTTTGTTTTGTTTTTTAGGTAGAGCTAGCTGGAGGCAGGTTCGGGTGCCTGGGGCCTTTTTAACTCTGAGATTTATACATTGTTTCTAGTTCTATTAATCTCACTTGTGCGATTCAGATATTGTGTTTTAAACTTGTTCCCATTAATAAACCTGTGTTTTGTATTTTTGAAAGAGGCTGTTTCTTTTCTTACCTCAATATTAAGGCAAGGCACCCAATTAACTCTTCCCATACTAAATTTGGCCCTTACAAAATGGATGGAAGTCCAATAGGATTTTGGGGCTTAATTAAATCAGTACAATTTTATTTACAAATAGCAATATCTAGACAACTGTACAATATCTTTAAGGATGCTCTTCCATTTGTATTGTGTAAATGAAATTCTCCATGAATTTATCAAGTATTAGTATCTCCTTTTTTACCCCAGTAGGGGATTACCAAATAAAACTATCTCTATTGTTCCAATGATTATCATATCTCATATCATCCTATCATATTATACTGGATCAGCTAAGTGTTACTGTTTTTCCTGAGCTTCTTTACATCCTGCAGTGAGTGCATCTCCCCAAAAGTAATCAATATGACAATAATGTCTTTTTCAAATTCATATTGTTCACAAAAATAATCAAACTAATCTGAAAGCAATCACTTATGATTTCATGAATGCTTGAAATATTAAAATATGTATTAACAGATTTGTACAGTATTTGTGTGCATAGTGTTAATTATTCAAGATCTTCTTGAATTCAAAATTTATTTACCATCATTATAGGACATGAAGACATAAAATAATTCATGCTGAATATAATTTCCCTTTCTGAGGAAGAAACTTCCTTTTTCCAAAGTCCAAGCTTAACTTAATTAATGGCTCAGTTGGCCCCCATTTGATTTCAAGTGGCTTGTCTGCCCAGTATTAAGTTAATAAATGCCTCTTCACATCACTTGAATTTCAAATATTTCTCCCTAATCCATTACTTAACTCTCCCTCTTGGGACAAATATTTACCTTTTTGCTCTTATGTTCTTATGCAGGTTCTACTCTCTTAACTGCAATAAAAACATATTATAAATGACAGAAAAACAACATAGGAACCTCTATCCTGCTTCAGGGTCTAAAATCCAATTATAGTTTATTGTGAGGTTTTGAATAAAGGAGCAGAAAAAAGAAGTAGAAAACATCAATATATTTTACAGTTAAAATGATGCAATTTCCTTTGAGCTTGGAAGAGCAGATGTTATCAAACCTCATCTACCTTTGAATTCAGGATCCTGTCTACCATGGATATTTTCATGCAAACCTAGCCATTCATTTTTTTTCTTTAAACATCATTAAACTTTACCTTGATTTTTGCGATAAGAATTCTAAAATGTGTAATAGCACCCCTCCACTTTTTCTGGTTCATTGACATTTCAAGAAATGTATAATAAAGGAATTATATACTTAGGAGTATAATAAATTGGATTCTAACTGCTAATTCATCAGCTATTAAATTACTGGACAATATTCTTTCAGACATTTAATAATTTAAGGAGACAAGTAATTATGAATTAATATGTGACTATTTGAATTACCATATTACCATATGCCCAGATTTTTAAGAAATTGGAATAGATAAAAATTAGACATTTCTCCTGTGGTGCATTATGAAGAAACCAATTAGGATGCTGAGAAAACTAAGACTGTGTAATGTATGGATTGGTTGGATAAATTAGAAATTAGCATCTTGGAAAGCAGAAATTTAGGGGAGAAATGATTGATGTCTTCTAGGCCGCCATCTTTATGTCTTTATTTCTCTGAAAGGGATTAGATTCATTGCATTTGGCCTTGTCAGAATAAATGGTGGGAGAAACAAGGAGGGAGATTTCAGCTCAATATTAGGAGACTAGTCCTTATATTCTCCTCTGGAAGGATAATGAAATGCTAGAGGGATTAATGAGTTATCCATTTTCAGAGGTCTTGAAGTGGAGGCTAAATTTCAGCAATTGTATAGACATGATCTTGCTTTGAGTAGAAATTGGACTAGATTCCCATTGAAGTACCTTTCAACTCTGAATGTTTTTCATTCTAAAAATGAAGAAAAAGGTCTGATTCCACTAGAACAAAGAAATAAAAAGCACTTTGTGCTGTCTTTAATGATTAAAATGTATTATAAAAACTTATAGACTGGAAGAATCATGTGTGTGTGTGTGTGTGTAATTTTGAGGCCATTCCCTCTCTGTCTTAGTCTAGTAAATTCAAATATCATGAAGAGATTCTAACATAAAATTAGTCATCAGTCCAGTGGTTTGGATAGTAGAGGTGATGATCTAATATTTTTATAAGCACATACTTGATACTCAAGTTATATTAATCAAGTAACATGGAGAAGAAAGGAGAACATACTATCTTGAATGTAGGAGAAATTGCATTTTTAAGTGTGAGTGAACATACTGGAAAATGTTTGTGGGGAATTACGTTTGCAAGCCTAATCACATTTTGTACCCATGTGCAAAATGCCATGAAGAATTACTTAACATTTGAACATTTTATGCTGCTCATTTCTTTTGTACTCATTCCTTATGAACTTGCATTCCAGACTTATTTCCACATTATTCCATACCATACCCCTCTGCCAAATATCTTAACCCATATAGTGCCAGCTATAGTAAGCACTTAATAAATGCGTGTTGGCTGACTTCTGAAAATATGATTGCTGTGTCACCATTGGTGATCTTGAAAATTTTTCATAATTTTTCGATTGAAAGAGGTCCTTACACAACTGGAAAAGGGAAAATGGTTCAATTCCCTGCCCCCTGCCCCCGACACACACACACACATACACAAAGGGAAGAGGGTGAAATCTAAAGAGGATAGGACAGTGGACTCAACTTATGCTTTTCATAAAATTGTTAAAGAGTAAAACATACTGTCTTCATGAGGAATATTATGACATCAATAAATGTCATTTGTTTTAAATCAATGTGTTATCTTGCTTTTTAAAATTTAGAAGGCAGGGAATTGGGAAGTATCATTTTGATCCATTTGATCATCATTCAAACCTTGGGTAGCTTTCTGGGGATTCATAGAAAATAGGACCTCTAGATGCTACTCCAGTTTCATGCCTTGTCTACTTAACTAGGTTCTATACTCTGGAAAGAAATTGGCCTAATTTTTATTATTTGTTTAGCTCTTCCTCAATTTCCCATCCAGTTTTATGAAGAGTACTATGGTAGAGAGGCAGTGTGGTGTGATTGAAAGACTCTTGACATGGGATCAACAGTGATCCCAGATTAGAATTCCAAGATTTATAATCACTAGTGCCAAAGTAAATTGTTGTACTGTGGGCAAATCATGTAAACAGTCAGAGTCTAAGTATTATCTGAAAAATGGGAACAATTGTAACTGTTTCATGTTTTTGATGATCTAAGGGATGAATTCATGTATGGTTCTGTATGGAACTTAAGGTGCTATATCAATGTCAATTATTAGTATTTGTCCCTGAAAAAATAGTTGTTAGCCAATATATTAAAGGATTTTTGAGGCATGAGGCTAAGATTGAGTTGGAGAAGCCTGGGAAATGCGTCAATATGGGGGAAAGCCCAATGACATATTTTAATTGTTTTGCATAGATTATAACCTATATCTTTTAATCTATTATTTGCAAGCCAATTTTTGGAAAATAGTTTGCTAAGAGTGCCCTATATTTTAAAAGTAGTTTTTGAAAGATAGCTGCTTTGGGCATTTTGAAATTATGGCACTTCAAAATATTTTCAGAAGTATTCTGCTAAGTTTAAGGACTTCGTACAATAAACTATATTCCTAGAACTTACTTATTTCATCAGCTGGTGGTTTTTATCTAAACTACATCTTGTCCTGTTGCTGGATGTAGAGGAAATGGAATTTCTCAATAAAGCAAAGATACTTGGATGTCTTAGAACTACTTAAAATAATTACCTGTTATTTTTTCCCTTTAGAATTGTTGAATTAAATATATTCATGCAGGGAAAAGGGAAGTAAAAGGAAAGATTTCCTCCCTTTTTTGTGGATAAGTACTTGAAGTAAGCAAGTTTCTTTGGAGAAACACATGAACTCCTTCACGCCACTAGGGTACCATTGGATAAGTAATAGGTATGGAACATTAAGAGGTACATGGTGGTCTGAAAGAACTAATTCACCCTTCTCAATTGGCTAATTTAATCAGAGGAGTCACTTGTGCATTAGAAGAAACAGGATCATTGACTTTCAATATGAAACATTTCTATGAAAAGTATGACATGTAATTGGTTATATTCACACCCTAATAAAGGAGAATTTAGTACAGAAAAAAAAATGGTACCATTTATGTAGAATCTTAGAAATCTGATTTTTTCCTTTTCACAAAAATGTTGAATAGGTTTAGACCTGCACTGGTCAACAAAAAAGCCTCCTAAATCCCAAACTTCAGAATAGTCTTTTCTATTTCTCTCTAGATTCTGCAGCAACCAAGAAGAATATAATTTAGGCTGATAATAAATACATTTTAGTTAGAAGTTCTCAGGCAAAATAGATGGAAGCCTGAGGACTGGAAAATAAAGACTCAGAAGAATGAAATTAATGTTTATTCTAATTGTAAACTGCAAGGGCCTGAGATGTTTAGTTGATTTCAAATTAATTTTCTAGTGATATATAGTGAAGTGCCTCATACCTTGAAAGTTCCAAATTAAATTGTAAAAAGTAAGTCATTCTGGCCTGAACATTGAAACATTCAGGATTTCAGGGGAATATAAGCTTTCATTTTACCAATAAATAACAAAACCATATAAAAAAGTTGAAATTTATGGGATGGAGCCAAGATGGTGGAGGAAAGGCTGTGGCTCCCCCAAGCTCCTAATAAACCACTCCACTCCAAAATATACCATAAGACAACTCCTGGAGCAGTCTAACCCACATAAGAAGAGTGAGAATATATTCTGGCCAAAGACAACAACTGGGATCACCTGCTCAGCAGGCTGCATAATCAGCTCACAACAGATTGTGCCTTCAGTGTGTTGGAGTCTTTGGCACCAGTAGCTAACTTCTGAGACTTGGCTCCTGGACCAGTGAGGGGGTTCAATAATTGGCCAGGGTGAAGTGGCTGTGGTCTCTGCTGGAGTTGGGGTGAAATTCCCTGATTCTGAACCAGTGGGCCAAATCGAGTGGTGGTAGCCCATTGGGGTGGGGCACAGGCATGCCAAGCTTCCTAACATAGAAAATCAGATTTCAATCAGACAACTTCTTCTAGTTTGAGGTGAGTAAGGAGAGAAAGCATCAGACTATAGAAAGATTTTTTGGGGAAAAGGTAGACCAGAATACACCCTCAGAAGAAGATAATAAATTCAAAGCACCAACAGCCAAAGCTTCCATGAAAAATATGAATTGATATCAGGCCATGGAAGTACTCAAAAGGGAATTTGAAGAGAAAGTAGGAAAGATATATGGAAGATGTAGAGAGATGGAGGAAAGAATGGAAAGAGAAATAAGAGCAATGCAGGAGAGACATGATGAAAAAAGGAAGGGCAGATTGGGGTAGGGGGCAATAAAAAGCAAAACACTTTCAAGGAGGCATAGGGTGAAGGAAGATAGAAAATAGAGTAAATATCAAGGGGAAGGAATAAGTTGGAGGCTGATACACTTAGCAATAGTAACTGTGAAAGAAATAATGAACAGAATGATATCAGAGGGAAGTATGAAAAATGCAAACCATCAACAGATGAAGAACTATTGGTATCTGAATACAGATTGAAGTATAATTTTATTTGTTATCTCCTCTTTCTAAAGTTATTTTGTCTATTTTCATTCAGAACCTGACTAATGAGAAGATGTTTTGCACGACTGAACATGTAAGAGATTTTGATTTGCTTGATTTCATAAAGAGGGTTGAGGAAGGAGGGAAGAAGAATATTTAGAACACAGAGGTTTAAAAAATCAATGTGAAAAGCAATGATGAGGGGGCAGCTAGGTGGAGCAGTGGATAAAGCACCAGCCCTGTATTCAGGAGGACCTGAGTTCAAATCTGGCGTCAGACATGTGACACTTACTAGCTGCATGACCCTGGGCAAATCACTTAAACCTCATTGCCCTGCAAAAAAAAATAATAATAAAGTAAATGAAAAGAAAAGCAATGATGAACAGGAGGAGTTCAGAGAAACCTGGAAGGACTTACATGAACTGATGCTGATTGAGAGGAGCAGAACCAGGAGAATATTGTACACAGTAACAGCAACATTGTGTAATGACCAATGGAGATAAACTTGGCTCTTTTTAGCAATGCAATGGTCCAAAACAATTTCAAAGAACTTAATCGTAGAAAATGTTCTCAACATCCAGAAAAAAGAACTTTGGTTTATTAATGCATATTGAACCATCTTATTTTTATTTTGGGATTTTTTTTCTTTTATTCCTTCTTTGTTGAGATTTTTCCCTTGTGCTCTGAATTTTTCACAATATTACTAATACAGAAATATGTTTACTGTGATTGCACATATATAGCCTATGTCAGATTGCTTTCCGTCTTGGGGAGGAGGGAGGAAAGGGAGGGTGGGCAAAAAAAAAATTGGAACTAAAAATCCTATGAAAACAAATGTTGAAAACTATCCACATATATATATATATATATATATATATAAAACTAGAAAATAATAAAGAACCTTGAGCTAAAAAAAAATTTAAATTTAAAAATTTAAATTTATTTTAATAATTTTAAAAGGAAGAAAAAAATTATAGAATTCCTATTCTAAAAGTATTGTTAAATAATTTTGATTTCATCATGATGTTTGAAACAGTTCAACTGATATTACTATAAAAATAGATGCTTTTTCGTGTGGGGGGTGATGGATACTACTTGCTTATAGCAAGGGTTTTTTTTATTATTTAGATACATATGTCTATGGGCACAGCTCCATGGTACAGTAAATAGAGTGCTGGCCCTGGAGTCAAGAAGACCTGAGTTCAAATCTCACCTCAGATACTTACTAGCTATGTGACCCTCAACACGGGGCAGCTAGGTGGCACAGTGGATAGAGGACTGGCCCTGGAGTCAGGAGTACCTGAGTTCAAATCTGGCCTCAGACACATAACACTTACTAGCTGGGTTACCTTGAGCAAGTCACTTAACCCCAATTGCCTCACTAAAAAAAAAAAAAAAAGAAAGATTATTATGTGACCCTCAGCAAGTCACTAAACCCAAATTGCCTTAAAAGATTGAGGAGCATCTCCTGTATATGTATATATACACACACACATATATATGTATATATGTATTCAGGTATATGTATATATGTACACATATATATGTGTATATATATATATATATGTATATGTATGTATATATTGCTACTAGACCTTGGAGGAGAGAGATAGGTTGGTGAACTTGAACAGCACTCCCTCACTTAATTCCAATTCAGTGCAAATCATGACATCACTTGGATGTCATGGTCTTCTTCAAGAATGAAGGACAAGCAACAAAAACAACATGTGTGAATAAATATATGTATGTGTGTATGTATTGTTTTTGTGTGTATATGGTTCTTTAAAATATTTTTTTCTTATCCTCCTAGCAACCCTGCAAGATAGGTGCTATAAGTATTTTACAGAGGAAGAAACTGAAGCTTAGCAAGGTTAAATGTGAATAGCTAGTGGTAACAATGCTCAATAGTGTTAGAGCTGAGATTTGAGCCTGAGTTTTCCTAACATTAAATCCAGTCCAAGATTCAATCCATTATTCCTTATAGTCTTTCCTTTACAATCCCCTCTTATCATGAGGTCATAAGTCAAACTTCATTTCTAATTTTCTGTCTCCTTTTTTTTGAGTTCCCAACTTTGGCTTTCATTTTATAGGAACTCTAAAAGAGGGAACTTTCTCAACCAATACAGATCAACACTGCATTTACAATTTAGTCAAGGGAGTTATCAGAGGCCACTGTGGGACTAAGTGACTGGCTCAGAATCACAAGTACTGTAGGTCTCAGGGAAGAGAATTGAAAAGTTTCTTCCTGGTAATAATTCAAACATTCAATAATGCAATGGGTAAGGAATTTGTCTTTATTTGTAGCTTCCTAAAAATCCTTTCTTTCAACTCCTTTTGCTCTACACTGTTGGTATTTGTTTTGTTTCCTCAAAGCACTTAAATATCTCCAGCCTTATACTTGTTGCCCTCTCTTATTTGATGATTTCAATTTATATTTTACTGTGTGAGGGTAGTGTGGGATGCTTACATCTTGGTGTGAATACCACATGGAACAAAATACAGAAGGAGAGGGTATCACTTTACCATTATCTAATAACAGAATGTATTTCATAATTTTGCTTTCCAAGTGATCTGCTGTAGCCACTAGCCCAGTTGTCCTGGAAAACCTTCTCTGATTCATGGACAGAAGATTGCCTCTATTAACATACATAAGCAGTCCCACCTTCGTAAGGTTCCAGGTTCATTTAAACACTATAGGAAACAATCACACACTGACCTAAGTTCTAAATAATTCTGGAGTATGATACAACTTCTGTCCAATGGCAGCTAGGTGGTTCAGTGGATAGGGTGCCAGGTCTGAACTTAGAAAAGCCTGAGTTCAAATCCAGACCCTAGGCAAGCCACTTAACCCTGTTTGTCTCAGTTCCTCATGTGTAAAATTAGATGCAGAAGGAAGTAGCAAGCCACTCCAATATCTTTGCCAAGAAAAGCCCAAATAGAATAATGATGAGTCAGAAACAACAAAAATGACTCAACAATATCATGATGCAAATTTATTGCATAAGATTAAAAAATATTACATTTTATAACTTTGGAGCCCCCTTTCCAACTGGCATGCCCACTATCACAACAGGTTGCCCTACTATCTTGGTTACGATCTTCTAGATATACTTAAGCATGTCAAGGTCATTTCTTTTTTTTTTTCTTTTCTTTTTTTTTTTTTTAGTGAGGCAATTGGGGTTAAGTAACTTGCCCAGGGTCACACAGCTAGTAAGTGTTAAGTGTCTGAGGCTGGATTTGAACTCAGGTACTCCTGAATCCAGGGCCGGTGCTCTATCCACTGCGCCACCCAGCCACCCCCAAGGTCATTTCTAAAATAAGGTATCGAGAACTGTACAAAATATTTCATGTGAGATATAATCACAGCAAAAGAGAAGACATAAACAAAATTACTCATTTTGGTCATTGTTATCATCATCACAACAACAATAGTATTGATATAGCATTGTAGGTTTGCAGAGTGATTTAAAATCTCATCTGAGCCTCACAGCAACCTATAGAGGTAGATGCTATTATTACCTATTTTATAGGTGAGGAAACAGGTAAATAGAGTTTGAGATTTATCCAAGGTCACACAGTCTGTTAGCTATCTGAAGTAGAATTCAAGCTTGTCTTCTGACATCAAGGCCCTCACTCTATATACTCTACTAAGTTGGCCTACTAGCTGATGTAACCCTATTTAAGATCCCAACACAATTTTGCCTGCTACAACATAAGGACTCATTTTGAACCTTCAGCTTCTAGAACAGATAGCCCCCTTTCCCCCCAACTATTTTATACACATATTTTCCTATCTTGCATTTTAGCATTTTTAAACCCAAATTAGGCAAAACTGAAGTTTAATCTTATTACACTTGTTCAATCATTCTAGCCACAAGGTTTTTTTTTTTTTCATTCTATTCTATCATCCAACCATGGTGTCTATTCTTTTTGACTTTATGGTACCAATCAATAAATTAATTAAGAAGCATTTATGGAGTAGAGTGGATAGAAAGCTAGCTTCAAAACCAGGAAAACCTGGGTTCAGGTCTTACCTCTAATATATCTTGCCTGTGTTTCCTTGGGCAAGTCACTTAAAATCTCAGTTCTTCAGGTTACTTTGAGACTCTAAGTTGCAAAGAAGGTGCCTATATGCAGAATGAGTTTCCGCACCAGAGAGTTCTCTATACCAATGAAAATATAGATCTATATCCTACCTATATTTTTACATGCCAGGCCCTGTGTTAGGTTTTAGGAATGTAAAGTCCCCTCCCCCCATAAAACATTATATATGTGTGTATATATATGTATATATTTATATGTATATACACACACACATGAAATATTTACAAAATATATGCAAGGAAACATAGGGAATAAGAGGTACTAGTAGCAAGGAAGATCAGAAAAAGCATAAGAAAATTGAGAGAATTTAAAAATATCTTGCTGAAATCTAGGTATGCTATAGAATATCTAAATCATTCTTCTGAGCTGTTGAGGAACCTTGTAAAAAAAAGACAATAAATAATTTAATATGACTTTTCCCTCAATTAATCCATGTTACCTTTATTACTAGTTCCTGTTCTAAATGTGCATGAGCTAACCCTTTAATATTGTGTTCTAATTTTAACAATTTAGTGAGGAAGCAAAGTTTAACAGTAGATAGAGTACCAGGCCAAGAGTCAGATAGATTTGAGTTCAAATCTGGCCTACAATACTTATTAGCTATATGATCTGATCAAGTTACATAATCTCTGCTTGCCTCAGCTTTCTCATCTGTAAAAACCACATAAAATCATAGTAGTATCTCAAAGATATATTATGAGAATCAACTAAGATATTTGTGAATTGCTTAGCATAATGATTCACATATTAAGAACTATATAAATGCTAGTTATTATCACCATTATTATTGTTTATTATTATTACTATTAAAAATAAAATAAGACCCACCTAATGCTCATAATTTGGAATATATACTTTTTTTACTCTCCTTCCTTTTTTCCACATGGCTCAGGATCACATATGTCTTCAAGCCACATCTATAACATTAGATGGTGTTTTAAATACTCTATTTTAATAGGGATGTTGATGACCTGCAACACATTCAGTGTAGGTACTCAGCAAACACACATGTAGATTGGTTTAGGAAATAGAAATAATTCCCTAAATTTTTTTAATGGGGGAGGGCATGTTTAGTATCTTCAGATCTTTAAAGGGTTATTATTTTATTTGGTTTCAGAGAAGAGAAATAGGACTGATAGGTGGAAGTTAGTGGAAGACTGGTTTTGACTCAACATAAAGAAAAACTTCATATCTATTAGAGATACCAAAGCTACAATAGACTGCCTTGCAAATAGTGAAGTTGCCATCACTGTAGGAGGTGGGGAGAATGCCCTCAAATAGAGCCTGCATGACATTTGCAATATTAAAGATGAATTTTCTTCTTGGAAGAAGTCTAAGACTAGGTAACCTCTTCTTATCCATTTCAACTTGTGATTGTTTCTATAATTGTCACTGGTATATTTTACCTAGCAATGTGAAAACTTAAAAGTAAATGCTATTTATATCTTTTGTTTTAGCATAATCTAGATTTCCTCTTATATCACTCCTTCTACCTTCCAAGATCACTGTCTCTTAAAATAGAATTTAAAAATAGGAAAAGCAAAGGAAAGGAAAAAATCAGTAGAATTGATCAATACATTGAAAAAATGACATTTTCCCCATATGTTTATAAAAATGAACTCTCCGTTCTGCAAAGGAAGCAGTGAACATTTCTCATTTCTCTTTTTCAGGGTCAAGCTTGTCTTTATAACTTCACAATATTCATTTCTTATTATTTTAGTTGTTATTATTTCCATCTGCATTGTAATATTTCCTATACATTTTGTTTTCCTGGATCATGTGAGTTCTATCAATGTTCTATATAATCATCATATTCATTATGTCTTACAGCATTGTAATAATTCATTACCTTCATGTATCATTGTTTATTTAGCTATTCTCCAAAGTATGGCCATCTACTTTGTTTTCAATTCTTTACAACAAAAAGAAATGATGCTATAAATATTTTACTAACTTTCCACTTTCTACCTGTAGCTCTGCTTAATTTAAACATGATACCGTTCCCAAGAAAGGGTGATCACTTGAAATCTCACCATTTAACTCACCTTTGGATACTCAAAATTTTCCCAACTCTCTCAGTTTCATCTCCCCTCTGACTGGAGAGATGGAGGGTAAAGCACTAAATTGCTCCCAAAGGTTTTTTTCATTTTCCTGATTGTTTCTAGGTCCATCCTAGACCTGGACTTTTTAACTAACACTCCATTTTCCATCTGCATCTCTGCTTGGTTTGAACTCAAAAGAACATGAACTTTAACTCTCCATGCCATGTTGTTCCCCACCTCCATTTCTAGCTTTGTATTTTTGTCAAGCTGGGTGGTGCAGTGGATAGAGTGCTAGGCCTGAAATAAGGAGAATTCATTTTCCTGAGTTGAATCTAGCCTCAGACATTTTCTAGTTGTGCAACCATAAACAAATCACTTTACTCTGTTTGTCTTAGGTTCCTCATCTATAAAATGAGCTGCATAAGGGAATGTCAGACCACTCCAGTATCCAAGAAAACTTTAAATGGCATCATGAAGAGTCAGACATGACTGAAAATGACAGAATGACAAATTTGATTTTAAGCTTCTTTAGGGCACGGGCTGTCTTTGTTTTTCATATTTATATCCACAATATTTGGCACAGTGCCTGGTATACAGTAAGCACTTAATCAATGTCTATTGAATTGAATTGAAAATGTTGGTATATATAGAGACCTTTGTTTTTGTAAATTACTTCCTGAAGTATATGTTTTCCAGTGGAATCTCTGAATCAAAGCTGTTTTAGCCAATTTATGTTCATAATTTTATTTGTTTTCCAGAATATTTATACTAATTTTCAAGTCCACCAACAGTGCATTAGTTTCCCTCTCTTTCTATAACCACAATATTGACTATTTCTATCTTCTATCATTCCTACTGGGTGAGAAGTGAAATCCCCAGGCTGTTTTTATTGACATTTAAGTACTATGATTTTTAGAAATCTTTCTTGTTTTTAATCTCTTGCAATCCTTCATTTATAAAGCTAAGTGTTCATATTATTTGGCCAATTATTTATTGATGGATAACTTTTGGTTTTATTGATTTCTACTAATTTCCAATACATATTGAATACAAAATCATTATTATAGATATACAATGGAAAGATTCCCTCCCAGTCAACTGTTTTTATCTTTTTATCCTAACTGAATTAATTTTGAATGTGCAAAACCTTTTGAATTTCATTTAATTAAAAGTTTGTATTTTATATTTTGTAATTAAGTCTATTCCTGTTTTGCTCAAGAAGCTATCTTCTACCCATAGCTGTAAAAGTTATGGAATCACAGATTGTGAAAGTTGAAAAGGAGCATATTTCTCTCTACCATCTTGGCTCCACCCCACAGAGGAGCATATTTCTAACCAATGTCTTCTTACCTCCAATTCATCATTTCAATACATGTAGTAAAAAATTACTTTTCATAATGCTTAGTTCTGATCATGTAATTTCAGAGTTCAACACCATTCATTGAAGATGCCTATAAACTTTAAGATCCTTATTCCAGAATTGAGAACTCTCTGTGATCAGGTCCAACTAACCTTTACAACTTTATCTTACAATATGCTTCTACCCAAACTTGGCAGGCAAAACACATTACTCCCTGAAGATATCCCTTTTCCTGCCTACAGATTTCGGTTCACTCAGTTCCTATACCTTGAATGGCCTCTCCACGCATTCCCACCATTTTAATCTATCTCTGTTCTTCCCAGAACCTATTTAGTGCTTTCCTATGGTAAACACTTAGAATAATTTGTTGAACTGAATCTTTTGAACAGTACTTAAAATGCTACCTTCTCTAAAAAGTCTTTCCTGTCTCAACCAGACATTTTTTTTTTTAACTCTGACTTCTCATAGCAGGAAGTTTATAAATTTTGTATTAACTTATTACATTATTCTCTACATTCTATCCCTGCTGCGTGTATAAATTGATTGATTATATTAATTGCCTTGCCTTCTTTACCAAATATACTAAAATAAAGACTTTTTAGCACTTGCTCTCTAATGGAGAAGTTTTCAGAGAATTAACCTGGTATTTTAAAGTCCTCTGTTTATTGTTTGTTAGCTCTAAGACCTTGAAAATGTATTTTAACCTGTATGAGTCTCAATTTGCTTATTTATGAAGCAGGCTAGTCATGATAATATGTTATTACTATTAGTACTACTACTATTTGGGTTTTTTTTGTTGTTTTGTTTTTTTGTTTTTTAGTGAGGCAATTGGGGTTAAGTGACTTGCCCAGGGTCACACAGCTAGTAAGTGTTAAGTGTCTGAGGCCGGATTTGAATTCAGGTACTCCTGACTCCAGAGCCAGTGCTCTATCCACTACGCCACCTAGCTGCCCCAGTACTACTACTATTATTATAGCTATTTAGTGAGAAAAGCATACCGTAAACTCAAAAGCACAAGTGAAACATAATTTTCTTCTCTAAGTGCCTAGCACAGTGCCTGATACATTTCAGCATAGAAAATATTAAATAGATTAAATATTTTGTTAAAATTTATTTCCTTTGAAGTGGGTTTAGTCAATATGATACTTAAGTGAGGATACACATCAAAAGGCTGACAGAGATCATGTTGTTAATGTAAAAATATACCTATGTAGTCTAGGAGTCAGCAACAACAAAAACAAACAAATAAACAATATTAGGCATATGCAAGGAGATTAGAGAGATTTAGAAGTAATTGGCAAAAGGATAGAAAATTTCAATCAAGGGGACATCAGATGTCAGTAGATTTTCATTCAGGGTATCAATATGTTTCTATTTTGAATTTCAGAAGGCTAGATGGAGGGAGAGACAGACAGAGGCAGAGAAAGACAGAGGCAGAGAGACAGATACTCTTCATGGGTAGCTGAGAGAGCAAATTGTTATGCTATTCATATAGCATACACTCAATCAATATTTTTGAATGGATAAATGAATCAAAGAACAATTTTATGTCCTCTCTCTGATATGTTGTAAAAAAGCTGCCTCAGATTGTTAACTATTATTTAGGTCTCTAATATAAAATAATACTAGCAAACCCATCTTCAAATCTCAGAAACATTGTTATTATTGTTGCAGACTCTTACATACATGTGAATGCCAATACATGGTAGGTATTTTTTTTGTGGGGCAATGAGCATTAAGTGACTTGCCCAAAGATCACACAGCTAGTAGGTGTCAAGTGTCTGAGGCCAGATATGAACTCAGGTCCTTCTGAATCCCAGCCAGTGCTTTGTCCACTGTGCCACCTAGCTGCCCCTAGGTATTCTTGTATTATCCAAACCAATGACATTGCACTCTTTGATAATCTTCAGCTGAGATTTCTTATAGAGCCCTCAGAGACCTAAGTTCATCTATCTCTGGAGACATGGTCAACTTTGTATCAATAAAATTATAAGGTCAGGAGTCACACAGAGTAGTGACTACTAGTTGAAGTAATTTAGTGTGTCATTCTGGAGATAAATTCTCATAGTTCTGGATACCAATGAAATACCCAATTTGTTCTTTCAAAAATAGATCATTATTCATTTTATATGTTTTTTTATTTATTTTCAAATTGTCCTTTTAATGATGTCATTGAATCAGTGAGTAATCCAATTAGGCTTTATTAAGCACCTAATATGTATGTGCTAGGAATTATAATAAGTTCTGTAGGTACAAAGAAAAAAAATAGTTCCTGCTCTCAAGGAATTCACAGTTTTATGGGAAACAACATGTAAATGACTAAATATAAACACAATATATGCCAAAGAAACTACTAGTAATCTCAGAAAAAATGGCACTAGGATTAGACATTGGGAAAGACTTCTTGCAGAAAGTGGGACTATAGCTGAAACTCAAAGAAAACCAAGGAAGTTGGGAGGTAGAGATGAGGAGAGAGCATTCTAGACATAGAACTAAGGAAAACTAGGGTTTTTGGGAGATAGTGAACCTCCTTAGTTGGGAAATGGAGTATTGTATGAATTTATGAAGAAATGCATGTATATATGTTTGCATGTTTGTAAGAAACAGCTAGGAGATGAATGTTACTGTATTCCAGTGAGCTGAGCAAACTACTGAATAAGTGGAGTGAAGAAAGGATATAGAATGCCTGATTGAGATCCCCCATTTGGCACCGTGAATATTTGAATTTGTATACACAGGAAGAAAATAATTAATTTAATAAACATAAACTATATCCTAATATAGGAGCTAGTTAAAAGTTTCTCCTGAAATGATAAGAAACAGCAGTTTTCAGAAGAAACCAAATCTACCCATAGTCATATTAAAATGCTCTAAATCATTATTGATTAGAGAAATGTAAATTAAAGTAACTCTGAGGTACCACCTCATACCTATCAAAATGACAAATGCTGGAAGCTATTTGGGAAAAGAAGTATGCCAGTAAATTGTTGATGGAGTCATGAACTGGCACACCTATTCTGGAGAGCAATTTGGAACTAGGACTATAAAACTGTATATACTCTTTGACCCAGTAATACCACTTCTAAGGCTATATCCCAAAGAGACCAAAGAAAAAGGAAAAGGATTTATATGTACAAAGATATTTATAGCAGCCTTTTTTCGTGGTGACAAAGAATTGGAAATTAAAGAGATGCTAATGATCTGGGGAATAGCTGAAGAAGTTGCATATGTTATTGGTGGAATACTATTATGCCATAAGAGATGACAAGAGGGATAGTTTCAGAAAAAAATCTGGGAAGATGTTTATGAACTGATGTAAAGTTAAATCAGCAGAGCCAGGAGAACATTGTACATATTAACAACAATATTGTAATGATGATCAACTGTGAAAGACTTAGATAATCTAATAAATGCAGTGAAACAAGACAATTCCAATGGACTTATGATGGCAAATACCATCCACCTCCATGGAGAGAACTGATGAACTCTACAAATTAAAGTATAATTTTCTTTATTTTTCTTGCTTTTTGTGACATGACTTATATGGAAATATGTTTTTTGTGATTTCACATATATAAATGATATATTGATTATCTTCTTAATAGGTGGGGGAAAGCCTTGGGGGAGAGAGAGAATTTGGAGATGAAGTTTTGAAAAAAAGAATGTTAAAAATAAATAATACATTAAAAATAAAACCTTTCATAACCTGCCTCTACCTCTCACCCCCTTTCCCCCAAAATCCTTTCTTCTCAATATCTGAGATAAACTAATACACTCAATTTTCTAACAATGTTTTTAAAATCTAATATACCAGAAATGCAGGATGAACTATATTTCATCCCCTAGAAAATATCTAACTTTAAGAAAAGTATTTTATATTTAGTAGAGAAAATAAAATTTTGATTAACAAGTTATTGATAATAAATATTTTCCCAAAATTAGTTAATTCTAAGGTATCTATTGTTTTTACTTCTTTAAATCTTGCTTTTAGTTCCAATGAGGAATTCTCAATAAGTATAAAGACTATCTTTAAAGAATTGTGTGAAAGAAAGAGAAGATAGACTGTTCAGATGTTTAGAGTGAGGAATGACAGATGTACAGAGTGTTCCTTCATCACCCTGTGAGATTAAAATTGGATATTAGATCATAAATCTCCCCTACTTAACCTTTCCCTTAATTTATCTCCCAGACTAGTAAATGGAAGAAGTTTCTGGTTTTCTAGTTAGAGCTTTTATTGTATGGTAGTCACAAGGTGATGTTGATTAGAAGGCTAGGAAAGTAGAAATACGATACAAATCGTCTTAAGTCTAGGCTTAGTCTATATTCCGTATAAAACTCACCAAAAGCCGAAGCCACCTTTGGGGAGAGAGAGAGAGACCGTGTCAAGCGCGTGCTGCTGCTAACTGCGAGCCGGGCCCAGTCAAACTCTTGTCAGCAATCAGCCTGTGCAGCGCAGTCAGGAGACCAGTGGAGCAGGGAAAAAAGGCCCTACTTCCGTTCTCTCCTTGCCTTTTAAGCTCGCACCCCGGAAGTCGAGTGCTCAGCAGGCAATCTGGCATGCGTCGCAGGTGGACTGGTGTGCGTAGCTCATGCTGTTGGTCTCCTCCCCAAAAGGGTGGTCCTAAAAAAAAAAAAAAACTGGCGTCTCTCCATTATCTAACCGACTGTTAAATCTTTTTACCACAACCCTTACAGCACTAAGAGAAAGCAAGGAAGCCCTCTGGCACATTGAATAGAAGCCCTGTTGTAAACATTAGGAAGACTTGGATAGTCAAATAGTCCAGACATGCTTGTCCAATAAGTTTCAGTCTCCATCACTGGAGGGAATTCATGAATGAAAGAGATGACAAATCTATGTGAGAACTTGAGGCTATTAAAAATAATAGTTTCCTGGAAATATCTACCATGTAGATTCACTCTCTCTTGAATGGTCTTGGTTCCTGAAAAGATAACTAGGAATCATGATTAACTTACTAGCAGCTACTAACATTATGGGGAGTGTTTAAGAGGAAATAATAATTTGAAGACTGTCTTTATGCACTCCAATATCTGCAGGAGTTTTAACAATAATAATGTTACCATTTCTAAGGGGAAAAGTATAAAGATGAACTATTTTCTGGTGAATTGATCAGATAATTAAAACTCAATTCTCCCCCCTTTCTATAGTTTGTGACTTAAATTATCTGTATAATTATGTCTCTCCTTCTTTTGTCTGAACTCTGTAGACACTGATTCAATATAATCTTGAATGAGTGACAACCTCTAGGTACTTTAGTGTTTTCTATAAATTATTCAAATTATCAGTGTAATTATCAGCAGAGATCTTGGGCCCATGATCAAAGAAAAAAGAAATATTTCTTTTTTCTTTGCTATTTCAATAGCTTTCCTTTATATGACCATTATTATTATTTAGAAAATATATTTCCAAGCCTTTTATAAGTGTTACCGAAATAAACCCAACCCATAAAAATGTGAACTCACTAAATTATTTTCTTTTTAGAAAGGTAAAGTAAGAAATCAATTTAATGCCCAACATCCAACATCTTTAGAAAGGAGTTAGCCCTGATTTATTTTTAGGTAATGCACCCCAATCAGAGACTGTAGTAGTAGTCATTTTGAGGCTTGTTAAAAGTAGCCCAGCAGTGCCCTCTGGGGCTAAAATCTTGCTCTAACATCAAATATATCTTGAGTTATTTTACACTACAATGGGGATGCATAAATGGCCAGCTGTCCATCTGCATTTATTAGCTAGACCTTGAAAATTAGGTCTGCCTTGACAAAATAAGTACCTTTTCCATGAACTGTACCCCAATTCCTGCCATGTACCCTGAATGTCTTATTGCTTTCATCTTAGGATATAGAAATGGGTGATGATTCTAGTTTCTCATTGTTAATAACTTGTCTTTTAGGGGAGGGTGGCCCAGATGGCAAGGGGAATAAAAAACACAAGATATAACTATTGTTGGAAATAGAGGCTGTTTAGCTCGGGAAAGGATTTGGGAGAATCATATCTGCTGTTTTCATATAGTTAAAGGGCTGAAACATATGAGAGATTAAAACTATTCTTGACTCTGAATAGTGGGTGTCAGATAAAGTGAGTTTCAGGAAAACAAAGCAATCTTTTTAACCATTACAATAATCAAAGATAACATTGAATGTCTTGGAAGAAGGAAAGATGAAGGACTCTTTTCAGTGGAGGTTGTCAAGTAAAGTTGGATGACCACATTTTGGGGGAAATTCTGAGGTATTTTTCCACTCTGAAATTCTATGATCTATAAAGCCATGCTACTTTACTTATGGAAAGAGTACTAAGCTAGGAGTCTGGGCACTAAGCTCCAAGTTCAGACTCCATTTCTAATTAGGTATGTGATTGAGGGAAGACACTTCCTTTCTCTGGACCTTTGTTTCTTAATCTTTAATAATGGTCTCTAATTCATTTGACTTCCAGCTCTGAATTTCTGTGATTCATGATTTTTCATTCCATCCTTCTGCCTTCACAAGAGATCAGCAAATACCCTATTTGTATATCAGACCACAAATAAAAAATCCATTAGCTATGACTACCCTGAATGTATAATAGCCAGAGATTATAAACCACACAACAAAATAATCCATTTCTACCATGAAGATCTGAAAACTTTAAACTATAGTTACAATAGTCAGCCATTAGCTTCCATTAAGACCTATCCTTGCTTTTTCCCTGCCTGTCATTCAGAAGCTACTTTAACTCATCACTTAATTCTCATAGCCTTTAAAAATTTTCCCCTTTAATCTTATCTTCACAAAGCTTGTTCATACTTTTTTTTAAAATTAGTGTATATAATCTATCTAACCCAGAACAGTGGCTTTGGCTCACACTGGAGAAATGAGCAAGAAGCCAGGTAAAGGATCATAAGATCAAAAATGTAGAGCTGGAAGAGACTCTAGAAGCTTTCTAGTTCAAACTCCTCATTTTCCAGATGAGGCTTAAGAAAGTTAAGTGACTTGTCTATGGCCACACTGCAGAGAACATGACTCCAATGAAGTAACCACATTGTTTGAATGCCAAATGTTCATTTGCCTAAAGGACTATTTTACAGAGAGTCTGTACAAGACCTACCATGGAGTTCAGAAGAAGAATTACAAGGACACTCTCAAGATCATTCTGAACAACTTTGGAATCAATTGTGTGAGATGGGAGCCACTGGCAAAGGACCACCCAGCAGGGCATACCCGCATCAAAGAAGGAATTGTGTTCTATGAGCAAAGCCAACTTCTGGTAGTTTAAAAGAAACATGAGAGATCTCCACACTGAAGGTTCATGTGGACTATTTGTTCCTGACCTGTGGTAGAGCCTTCCAAGCTTGTATTTGTCTGATCCATCACGTTTAGACATACTTCAACTATACGTTGAATCAAAAATAGTGAAGTCATTTTTATATTCTAAAATGAGGAACAACAACCAACCAACTGGCAGGACACGAACCCAAGTCCTCTAATTCCAAATACAGTTCTCTTTGTTCCCCCCATTCTTCCGGTATAGAATAAAAAAACCCCAGCACCTTAAACTAAAAAGGGAGTGATTTAACCTCATCTAGTATTGAAGATTGACATTCTTTTTTTCATTAGCAAGCCAAAATGACTTCAAAAAATCTTCATCAAGCATGATTGCATTGAAAAATAATATCTAGATTTTTATTTGTTCCAGATAAAAGATCACAAAAAAGGAAAAAAAGGATCTTGGTCACAGTTTCTCTAGGCTAATCCACTCCAAAAGCCTCATTTTATAGGAAAAAGATCTGAAACCCCATGAGATAGAGATTTTGCAAAAATCCCAAGACTGGTAAGTAGCAGATGCAAAACTTCAGACTCCTAGTATTAGAGACTTTGCAATGTACCACATACAAACTTTCTTTTTTAAAAGGAAAGAAAAATCAGCTGTTATCAGAAGCTACACCATGGTGACTTACAATAGGAGAAATATCTGCAGAGCATGTAGTGAATACATTTGTTTCTAAAAAGTTAAGGACAGTAATCCTGATGTTCAGGATTTCACTAAAATAGATTTACAATAGATGCCTTCCCTGAAACAAAAGCCAAATCCATACCACTTTCTCTACTTTACTCCATTAAGATAAAAATTAATCGAAGAGCAGGGTAGTTAGGTGGTGCAGTGGATAAAGCATCAGCCCTGAATTCAGGAGGACCTGAGCTCAAATCCGGCCTCAGACACTTGACACTTACTAGCTGTGTCACCCCGGGCAAATCACTTAACCCTCATTGCCCCACAAAGAAGAAAAAAAATTGATGGAAGTATGTGTTATTGAAAGTCGGCATGGCATAGTTGATAGGAAGTTCTTGAGGAAAGAATATTTGATTCAAGTTCTGCCACCAATACACACTTGGAGTCACCACCTGTGTATTTGTGTGTGCATATATGTACACACATATGTATATGCATGTATGCATGGATATATGCTTATGCATGTGGAGATACACATATAAAATGTATATGTATATGTATTGAATCTACCTAATACTCAGACCTCACCTTCTATTTAGAGGGCAGGGCTATTTGCTCCAGGGCCTCTGTTGAAGGAGGGAGCTCAGCATAATTTTCTCTCTATTTCCCACCAGGTATACTGCTTCTGGACTTCTTCAGATGTTTCCATCGTGCCACATTCTTCCCTTCTCTCTCATTTCCAACTTTTTTTTGTGTATTGTCTTTTCATTAGATTGTAAGCTCTTAGAGGACAGGGACTCTCTTGGTTTTAATGTGTACTTGTATCTTCTGCATTTATTAGTGACAGGCACATAATAGGCACATAATAAATGTTTATTGACTATCTTTGCCTCTGTGTATATGCAAAAGACCCATGTGAGTATATGAATAGTAGTTAGTAATAGGCATTGGATGGAATTAAGTCATGACATAACTTAAGACTATTTTTGTTTTGGCTTTATATTTTTGAGGATTAATTCCAAAGCAATAAATTTCTTGGAGTGGCATGTAGACATGACTATAGGCAACAGCTTTGAGAGCTAAATCATCAATCTTAGCATTTTACATCAACACAGGTTTTCTGAATGAAATTTCATAGCAGAATGTGCCTATTGAATTACCTCTGTAAATAAACTTTAATCTCCTTTATAATCTAGTGAGTCATCTAGATTTATTATTATATCTCTACTACTAAAAGGGCTCTAGAGACTGCTGTATGCCAATATAATACACAGTAGATGTTACTAAATATTATCTACCTTTAATTTATGGAGCTTTTCACCAGTTCATTGATGTATGGAATTCAAACTTATATCTGAAATACTGGATATTGCTATGCTGCATATTAAAAGCAGCAGGTGGTAGATTTATTTTGTTTTCATAACACACTAGATACATATTTATCATGTACCTTATTCAAGATATTATGCAACTATCACATGAAGAAATATATTAGATGGAATATTTGAAGAAAATAGAAAGGCAACTTGGTGAACTAGATAGATTTCTCGACAGGAAGACACATGTTCATATCCTACCTCTAACTAATTGTGTGAACATAGACAAATAGTCACTAAGTGTATCTAACTCTAGGGTAGTTATTGAGGAAAACAAAAAACTATATATCATTGGATATTTATCCTAACGACTACATAAAGAAAACAAACTGTACTAACATCCTTAATTAAATAATAACAGGAATTTTAGTTTTTATATTATACTTTAGTAGCACTTTCACATACATTATGTTAGTTGATACATCCACCATATGAGGTAGCTAATATAGATATTAAAAGACCCATTTTTTCAGATATTAAAACTGAGTCACAGAGAAGCAATTAGTCTTGAATCACATAGCTAACATGAAATAAAACAAAGACTATGACACATGATCTTATAAATATATCATTGTTTTAAAAACAACCATGTTGATAGTAGCTCTTGCTACCGAGTCTGCTATCTTTTTTTTCAATGCAACTTATTTCTTTTTTTCATGAAAGTATTTTATTATTTTTCAGTTACATGTAGAAATAGTTTTCAACATTTGTTTTTTATAAGATTTCTAGTTTTCTCCCTCCCTCCCACCCCCTCCTACTGAAGTCAGCAAGCAATCTGATGTAGGATATATATACAATCACATTAAACATATTTCTGCATTAGTCATACTGTGAAAGAAAAAATCAGAACAAAAAGGAAAAAACCTCAAAAAAGAAAAACAAAAATATAGAAATAGTATGGTTTAATCTGCATCTAGATTCAATAGTTGTTTTTTTTCTTGATTTGAAGAGCATTTTCCATCATGGGTCCTTTGGAACTATCTTGGACCATTGTATTGCAGAGAAGAGTAAAGTCTATAACAGTTGATCAACACTCAATGTTGTTGTGTATAATGTTCTCCTGTTTCTACTCATCTCACTCAGCATCAGTTCATTTAAGTTGTTCCAGGTTTCTCTGAAATCTGCTTACTCATCTTTTCTTACAGTTTTCACAGCTTTATAGCCCTTTGGGCATAGTTCCAAATTGCTCTCCAGAATGGTTGGATTAGTTCATAGCTCCACCCAAAATGCATTAGTGTTCCAATTTTTCCACACCTTCTCCAACATTTATTATTTTCCTTTTTTGTCATTTTAGCCAATCTGATAGGTGTCAGGTGGTACCTCAGAGTTGTTTTAATTTTTGCATTTCTCTAATCAATAATGATTTAGAGCATTTTTCATATGGCAATAGATAGCTTTGATTTCTTCATCAGAAAACTGCCTGTTCATATCCCTTGACCATTTCTCAATTGGGGAATAATTTGGATTCATATAAATTTGATTTAGTTCCCTATATATTTTAGAAATGAGACCTTTATCAGAAGTACTGGCCATAAAAAATGTTTCCCAGCTTTCGGCATCTCTTCTAATTTTGGATGCATTGCTTCTGTTTATACAAAACCCTTTTAATTTAGTGTAATCAAAATCATCCATCTTGCATTTCATAATATATTCTTTCTCTTTTTTGATCATAAACTGTTCTTCTCTCCATAGATCTGAGAAGTAAACTATTCCTTCCTCTCCTAATTATCACCTCTTATGTCTAAATCATGTACCCATTTTGACCTTATTTTAGTATAAGTCATAAGATGTTGGTCTATGCCTAGTTTCTGCCATGCTATCTTTCAGTTTTCCCAGCAGTTTTTGTCAAATACTGAATTCCTATCCCTGAAGCTGGGGTCTTTGGGTTTATCCAGCACTACATTACTAAAGTCATTTACTACTGTGTCTCCTGTGCCTAACCTATTCCATTGATCCACCACTTTATTTCTTAGTCAGTATCAAATAGATTTGATGACTGCTGCTTGATAGTAGAGCTTCAGATTTGGTACAGCTAGCCCACCTTCCTGTACTTCCTTGATATTCTTGACCTTTTGTTTTTCCCAGATGAATTTTGTTACTATTTTTTCTAGCTCTATAAAATATTTTTATGTAGTCTGATTGGTATAGCACTAAAGAAGTAAGTTAATTTAGATAGAAGTGTCATTTTTATTATATTAGCTTGGCCTATCCATGAACAATTGACATATTTCCAATTACATAGATCTGATTGTATTTGTGTGAAAATTGTTTTGTAATTGTGTTCATAGACTTCCTGGCTTTGTCTTGACAAGTAGACTCCCAAATATTTTAAATTGTCTACTGTTGCTTTCAATGAAATTTATCTTTCTATCTCTTGCTCCTGGACTTTGTTGGTCATGTATAGAAATGCTGATGATTTATGTAGATTTATTTTATATCTCTCAACTTTCCTGAAGTGGTTAATTGTTTCAAGTAATTTATTAGTTGATTCTGTAGGATTTTTCTAAGTATACCATCATATCATCAGCAAGGAATGAAAGCATTGTTTCCTCCTTGCCTATTCTAATAGGTTTAATTCCTTTTCTTCTCATTGCTATAGCTAACATTTCTAGTACAATATTAAATAATAGAGGTGATAATGGATATCCCTGTTTCACCCCTGATCTTATTGGGAAGACCTCTAACTTATCTCCATTACATATAATGTATGCTGATGATTTTGGGTAGCTACTGCCTATTATTTTACAGAAACTCCATCTATTCCTATACTCTCTAGTGGGTTTTTTTTTAGGAATGGGTGTTGTATTTTGTGAAAAGCTTTCTCTGCATCCATTGATATATATATATATATATATATATATATATATGATTTTGGTTAGTTTTTTATTGATGTGGCTGATTATGTTCATAGTTTTCCTAATGTTGAACCAACCCTGCATTCTTGATATAAATCCCACCTGGTCATAGTGTGTTATCCTGGTGATCACTTCCTGTAATCTCCTTGCTAATATTTTATTTTAGATTTTTGCCTTAATATTCATTAGGGAAATGGGTCTATAATTTTCCTAATCTGTTTTGACTCTGCCTGGTTTTGGTGTCAACACCATATTTGTGTCATAAAAGAAATTTGGTAGAACTCCTTCACCTATTTTCCTAAATAATTTGTATAATATTGGAATTAATTGTTCTTTAAAGTTTTGTTACTATTCACTTGTAAATCCATCTGGAACTGGATATTTTTTCTTAGGGATTTCATTAATGGCTTGTTCATTTCTTTTTCTAATATGGGCTTATTTAAGGATTTTATTTCCTCTTCAGGTAACTTGGGCAATTTGTATTTTTATAAATATTCATCCATTTCATTTAGATTGTCAAATTTACTGGCATACAGTTGGGCAAATTAGTTGCTAATCATTGCTTTAATTTTCACTTCCTTGCTGATGTAATCACCCCTTTCATTTTTTATACTGGTAATTTTGTTTTCTTCTTTTTTTAATCAAATTAAACCAAGGTTTATCTGTTTTATGATTTTCTTGCTTTCAGTTTTATTAATTTCTCCTTTGATTTTCAGGATTTCTAATTTAGTATTTAATTGGGGATGTTTAATTTTTTATTTTTCTAGCTTTTTTAGTTGCATGCCCAATTCATTGATCTCTTTCTCCTTTTATATCATGTAAGCATTTAGAGATATAAAATTTCCCCTAAGCACTGCTTTGGCTGCATTCCACAGGTTTTGGTATTTTTCTCATTATTGTCATTCTCTTGGGAGAAGTTATTTATTGTTTCTATGATTTGCTGTTTGACCCACTCATTTTTTAAAATGAGATTATTTAGATTCCAATTAATTTTCAGTCTACCTTTCCATGGCTCTTTATTACATGTAATTTTTATGCATCATGATCTGAGAAGGATGCAATGCAACTTATTTCTGAACAAAATAATCAAGTTTATAGCAGATTCAAGTTGGTTACTACAACAACAAAAAAATGGTTTAATAGCTTTTTAGAAATGTCCCCATAGAAGTTGAACAAATCTACTCATTGTGCTTTTCCTCACTTTCATAACTTCTCTATCCTCAACAAATAGGCTTAATCCCTTTCCCATCCACACCCTATTTCAAAAATAACTATAATACCTCTATGCCAAATACTTTAGTGGATGAAATACGACAACAACGGTGATAGAGACAGAAAGAGGGTAAATAAATTGTGCCTGTTTCAGGGCCAGTGAATTTAAAAAGTGGATATGAATAGAAAAAAGTCAATATTAAATTAAAATATATTTCTTATTGCTTTAATATAATTAATTTAAAAACAAGTTTCAGTTTAATAATATTTTAATAAAATTGTTTTGATTAGGCAACAAAATAAAATGCTTAACTAAATTGCTTCATATCATTTTTTAGCATCATATATATGTATGTATATGTATGTGTGTATGTATATATATGTGCATGTACACACATATACATACATATATACATATATATGTATGTGTGTGTGTATATATATATATATGTGTGTGTGTGTGTGTGTGTGTGTGTGTGTGTGTGTGTATATATATGGGGCAATGAGGGTTATGTGACTTGCCCAGGGTCACACAGCTAGTAACTGTCAAGTGTCTGAGGCTGGATTTGAACTCAGGCCCTTCTGAATCCAAGGCTTGTGCTTTATCCACTGAACCACCTAGCTGCCCTCTGCAATATATTTTTAGCAAAAAAAAAAAAAAGAAATAAAATAAGATTTTTTAAAGTATAAGCTAAGATTGCTTCAAAATTTTAAGGTGAGAAAGTTGGCCCAGTTTCTTATTTTTTCTCATTTCAAGGTATCTTGGTCTTGTAGGGGACAAATATAATATGGGGAGAGTTAATTGGTTTGCTCACAAAATATTGGGGTTCAGAAAACAATGAGGGACCTCTAGGTCCAATGCTTTCTCCCCTCTGGACTGCCTTTTTAAAATTATTTCTCCCAGGCCAATAAAAAGGAGCTTAACAACTTCTTTTCCACAAACAAATCAGGTTTTATTTAATGGGAATAAAATACACAGCAAAGGTGAAATTAATAAAGTCAAGGACAAGAGAATAGGGAAAAAGTTAAATGGATAATTCCCCTAACTCTAACAAAAGCCTATACAATTCCCAAATGTGCTTTTAGCTCAGCTAATTCAAAGGGCTGGATTTAAATCCCCATCAGGGGTTAGTAATTTCTATGGCAGCCAGTCCAATCTGAAGCACCTTCAAAGCCAGAGAGCAAGTGAGAGTGTGTGCTACTTGCTGTTGGGTGTCTCTTTTTCTACCTTTTTCTCCCTCCCCCAAAGGGAGGTCTTTTAAGTTATGTGGCTGAGACTGGTTCCCTGTTGATGAATCAGTCCATAGCCCATGAGGACACTCCTTCTCAGGACTGGACAAGTTTAAATTAGGCTTAACAGGGCAGGCCAGATGTGGCTCAAGATCTAATTACCTTAAGTGGGTACTAAGTTTCTTATTCACACCAAATTCAAACACTACTAGATCAATCAAGTTGGACTCCTGGGCATCTGCCAAATTCCATTATTTTACCACAGTCTGAAACTACATGATAATATAACACTGAAAAAGACATCTACTTTACTCTTGCCCCTATCCATTTTCAGGATAATTTTTGCTGCATTGTAGACAAAATTAAATTTGTCTTTGAAAACAAAAATTAGACTTTTATAAAGAAATATTTTGTCCGGGTTACAGCTGTACCAACCAGCCACAGAAAACTTGGAACTCAGCTTGGAGTTTTCCTTTTGATTAGATAACTTCTTTACTAAACTCCTCTTCTCTATCAGGCAGCTAGAAGGGGAAGAGTTCAACTTACGTCTTCTTCATAAAACTCACTTCTATTCTTTCATGAATATTTCATTTCACTCTTAATAGGGTGAGCTTATTCCTTTATTTGGGGCTAACATGTTCAAATGTCTCTGACATTCTTTCCCTTCCCAAATGCTATTTCAAAAAGGCCACATCCTGACATACCATCCAAAATGTAATGTGAAAATGGCCTTTATTGAAAACTTTCCAAAACTGTTAATTTATTTCTAACTTTAGAAGGAAAATAAACTGGAAAAGGTATTATATCAAGGTTTTTGAAGGAAAAATCAGAATAGCTGAAGAAGTATACTGAATTATTTGTTGAGGAAGTTAATGTATGCCTCAAATCAGATGAATGAGGTGAATTAGTTTACTTTATTTCCATAAATCTCTGTAATATAAAAAGTGTAAAATAAGATGAACTGATAAATATGAGGAATTATTTGAATAAGAGAAAATAACTGTTTTTACTGCATTTTTCATCTGGTCCTACACCTTTGGTTATGTCAGATAAATTGAATATTTCTGCTTACGTATGCTTCATGATGGCTTCTATAATTATTATATCCACATGAAAATATCATTCATTTTCCATTAAGGAGAAAATATAGATAATCAGATAGATAATATGTATATAATGGAATAGATATCTGTCATCTATCTACCTTTCATTTGTGTGCATGTGTGTGGATAGGTAGGTAGGTAGAGAGTAGTTGAGTGGGTAGGTGGGTGGTTGGAGAGATGGAGTGGTAGAGAGATAAAAAGATAGAGACAGAATGAGTTTTATCTATTTCGATCATCTCTCTCCCTATCTACTTCACTTTATCTATGTATCATCTATCTATCTATCTATCTATCTATCTATCTATCTATCTATCTATCTATCTATCTCTCTCTCTCTCTCTCTCTCTCTATCTATTTATCTATCTATCTATCTATCTATCTATCTATCTATCTATCTATCTATCTATCTATCTATCTATCTATAATGTATCTTTCTATCTCTCTGTCAACATGTATATAATGGAAGTATGAGAGTCGATATAGAGCTGGGTTGTGATTCAGAAAGTTTTTAGATCTAAATTCTGCCTCTGATATAAGATGACTGTTTTATCCTTGGGAAATTGCTTAACTTTTAATATTCTGGGCAACTTTCTACATATATAAGTTTATAACAAAGTGCTGATTTGCATTGGCATATAGAATGTCCATTCCTTAGAACCATGACATCACAGATCTTGTCCTATCTTTTGGAGTATGTATTTGTGTGTTTTCATACAACTGTCTACATACAATTGATAAATATTTTCTTTGTTAAGTAGAGTAAAAACACAACTTGCTTCAGTTAAAAATCCAGTAAGATCAACAGGGAAATATATATTTAGTATCAAGAGAGTGACTTAATTTCAATGACAATTCTTTGAAAATGGAATCCACATATTTAACATTAATAAGTGTGGTTCCTATTAAAACTAGAGGAGTTTAAAGTTTATCCTACAGACTGTAAGAAACAACTGGCACTTATTGAATAGGGAAGAATCGGGAAGATCTATCTTTAAGGAAAATCACTTTGGCACCAGTGTAGAAAATTTATTGGTTTTGGGAGAGATTTGAGGAAAGGATACCAATTAGGAAGCCAATCAAATAGTCTAGATGAGAGGTGCTAAAGACCTAAACTAAGATGGTGATTATGAATAGAGAGACATAGTGGAATGCAAGAGATGCTGAGAAGATAGAAGTAGAAAACAAATAGGATATTGTTGGATATGTGAGGTGAAGGAAAGTGAGAAATTGAGAATAACAATCAGGTTATGAGAGTAGGGAAATGATTGTGCCATCAGCAGAAATAAAGAATTTTGGTGGAGAGGGATGCAATTAATTCTATATTTAATTAGTTGGCATTTTTAGCTTTGGTTATGAGGTACTGTAAATACAGGAAAGAGTTTATTTCAATACCTTCCACTTCTTTATTAAAGTAGACATGTAACAAACAAACAATTGTATTACAACAAATCATCAGAAATCTGAAGGTTGTTTATTCCTTTATTTAGTTTATACTGGAGATAAATTTATGCTACTTTGGTTTAAAGATAAGTACTTAAAGTCCAGGGGGGATTAAGGTGGAATCAAGGTCTTAGTGTTCTGTGGTCACTAGCTAGGAGATAGGAGCAGGATATCCTGAGGCATAAACAAAATCCAAAGGTGGTCATTAATAAGTGGCTATGCCAGTTCAATGTCAATAAATTCAGCCAAGGTCCAATACACAGGGAATCTCATGGAGATCAAGGTGAGGAGCGCAGCATGTACTGTGGACTTGGGAAGAATTGTTGGCTCAAGGTGTTTTGAGCCTCACACTGGCCTTTAACTTTTTCCACCCATACACTGTCATACCCTTCCACCTCCTCACCACACATAAACTTTCACAAAAATTTACTGTAGGAAAACATGACTATAAAGTTTCTTTTACATATTGAATCAAAATAACCATCCTGTTCTTTCATTAATTCCTAAAATATATCTTTATTAAAAGAAAATTTTACAGTTTTATTTGTTTCTAAAGATTACTATAACACAGAAGCTACATTTCAATGTGTTCTATTAAAATTATAATTCTTGGCTCCAATATGATGAAATTCAATCCTGATCATTTTATTGCAATAGTGGGTCCCTGGCTCTTTGAACCCAAATGCCTGTGTGTCAGGGATGTTACATTTCACCTGTCCCTAAGGACCTTATGGTTCTGCTTAAAAGGGCTTGGGGTGTCTTGTCTCTGCAATTGTCTCAAGCCCCCATTGATTATGTTTCCCCAATTTAAGGGGATACCCAGTGCCCTACATTCATTCAGTCATTTAAGTAAAAGAATAGTTTTTTTTTTAAATGAAGGCATAATTACTTAAAAGAGAAGTATCCTCCTAATACCAGAGGCACAGTTACCCCTACATACAAATATGCCCATACTCATCTAGAAGTATAATTTTCCTTATACTCCTCCCTCTCAGTCTCTGGGAGGAGTAGTAGGATTAAGTTCACAGTTAAATTCAGTTTCTATATAACATAATTTCACAAAGTTCTGATTCCAAAAGGGATTGGCTGGGTTTGCAAGCTCTGGGCTTACATCCAGGTACCCTAGCTCCACAGGGCTTCCTTCCTAGGTTGGCAGCAATATGTGTCCTTAGATCCTGGCTCCAAGGTTACTATGGCTCAAGCTCCAGGATCTGCGGACTTCACCTCCTGTGCCTAGAACTGAAAAGGACAAACAAAACAGGGCAAATCCTCAAGCCCATTGTCAGAGCCATAGGGACTAAAAGAAAGGGGGAAGATAGACCTTTTCCTTCCCCTCTCCCTACCCCAGGGATCCCTCCCCCCCACAACTTAGTGCATGCTGTTCATTTTGTGGGTTTTGTTCAATTGTCATATAAACCTTTGCATCATAGATTTATTGGTATACTATTTTTATTACTTACAACCACAAATCTAAAATTTGGGGGTTACATTTATCTAAAAACACTGTCCAGATTAAGGTATAAAATACACTCATTTTAATTTTTTTTTCCCTTTATCATTCTAGATTTTAACTCTCTCCCTTGACAATCTCACTCCATTATTCAAGTTCAACTGATATCTCTATGCAAACACATCTTCAATCTTTATTTTTTCCTCCTGACCTCTTTTGCACTCAAAACCAATGTCTTCAATTATTTATGGGACATCTGGCTGCACCATCAGAACATCAGATTCAAAATGTTAGAAATCAGATGTCAGGAATGCTTCTGATTCAGGCTATCGATCTGGTAGTTTAGATATGTTAATGGGGGAAATGCAGCACTCATCCATCATTCAACAGTTAATAAAAAGTTGTGGGAAGGAAAGGATATTAAATAAGAATATGCTGAGCCATACTGAGTAAATTCAGCCAAACAAAGCTTTCTTGCCTGATTTGCCCATAGTGATCCCACCAGTCAAGCACCTGAACACTCTTAGGGCTTCACAGGGCTGTTATAAACTTAAACAACCACCAAACAATATCAACAGCCTAAGAGTTAAAAAAAGCCTTGACTTATCAAGCCTTGAAGATGGCTTCAACAATTTTTAAGGAAAACCAAAACTAGGCCAAATAGTATGGGAGTATGGGTTGGGAAATTGCTTCTTCCACAACAGGTGTCACCTATTTACCTAAACTTTTTCCTCTTCCTATAGGAAGCTGTCAAGGTTTACTTCATTATTTCTGTCTGTACAGTATTTAAAAGAACTCATGTTTATAACCTTGTGATTATCTTTTGTCTCGGCAGATAGGATGTACAGTAGACAAAGTGCTGAACCTTGAGTCAGAAAGACCTGAGGTCAAATCTTGTCTTATACCTTACCAGCTATGTGAACTTGGGTTAGTCATGTAACTTTTCCCTCAGTTTCTTTATCTGTAAAATGGGGAGATAATAGCACCTACCTTCCAGGGTTGTTGTAAGGTTAAATTGAAATCACACTTGTAAAATACTTGGCAAATCCTAAACTACTGTGGAAATGCTTGCTATATTGTTCAGTTTCTTAGCTGATATTCTACTTCATATACTCAGTCAATTACAAAGTTGACTCAATTTCATTACTGCAACATTTATTGCTTCCTATATTCCTCCTCTATTCCCTTTTCTACCACACTGACATAGGGCTTTATTACCACATACTTCAGCTGTTAAAATAGCCTTCACATAGACCCCCTTACTTCAGCTCTTACCTTTTCAATAATTCCTCCTTACCACTGAATAAGTAATTTGAAGAGAACCCATACATCATCTAAGTCTACTCAGAATTAATCATTAATATTCTTAAAAGATACCACCCATATTTAAATGACATGTACTACAGTAGAAAGAACCCTGAATTCAGAATCTGAGATGCTGGATTTTAATTGTATTTTATTTTATGTGCAATTTTAGATAATCCACTTTACCTCAAGGCTTTTGCTATCACACTTATAAAAGGAGAGATGTAGACTAAGTTCCAAGGTCCTTATGAACATATAATCTTAGAAACAAAATAACCTGAATACTGCATCTGCATTGTCAATTTACTTTCTCAATATAATTGAGGATAAGGAATGAAGTGTGTCAAGGCTCAGATTTTTCTCAGAGATTGGAAAGACTGTCTAGAATTTAAAAAAAATGAATTGTTTAGGCAGTGGAGAGGCTGCTTATTGTATTTAAATGTGAAATATCATAGGATCATCAATTTAGAATTGGAAAGGTCTTTAGAGATCACCTAGTCAACCCCCTCATTTTATGTTTGAGGCCACTGAGGTTCAGCAAGGTTAAATAACTTTTCCAAGGTAGCACAGGTTGTGAATATTAGAGACAGTATTTGGAACCAATTCTTTTGATTTCAAATTCAGTGTGTTATTTCCACTTTACTACAGACATCCTTTAATAACATTAGGACCAAAGTAAATATTCTAGGGCTATACAATAATATGAAATTATATTAATAATAATCTCCAGAAGAGTACATGTTTCCATTTTCAAGAGTTAGCAGGATCATTGGGCCAAACATACTCATGTGAAATTCAATAGGGATGAATGTAGAGTCTTGTATTTTTGCTCAAATAGTCTATTTAAAAATATGCAAGTTAGAACTAAAAATTGTATGAAAACATGTTGAAAATTATCCTCATATATAACTGAAAAATAATAAAGTACTTTTATTAACAAAATAAATAATGAGGGAGATGATTTCAGAAACACCTGGGAATACACATATGAACTGATGCAGAGTGAAGTGAGCATAACCTGTAGAACATTGTACACAGTAACAGCAGTTTTTAAAGGGTGATCAGCTATGAAACACAGCCACTCTGAACAAGACAATAATCTAAGACAATTCCAAAGGATGCATGATGAAAAATTCTATGCATTTCCTGTGAGAGAAGTGAAGAACTCTGAGTACAAATCAAAATATACTTTTTAAAATTTATTTTTTAAAAATTGGGTATGTGTTTTATTTTGCAACAGGTAATATGGAAACATGTTTTCTATGACTTCACATATAGAATTGAGATCATATTGCTTGCCTCTTGAATGGGTGGGGAGAAGTAGGAGAGAGGGAGAGAATTGGGAACTCAAAATGTTAAAAATTAATGTTAAAACCTTTTTTACATGTAATTTGGAAGTATTTAATGAAATAAATAAAAATATTAAAAAGAAAAATGCAGGTTAGAGAAAGAAGAATAATAGCAATATTAGTAGTAGTAGCAGCAGCAGCAGTAGCGCAACCTCAACATGAGTTAAAGGTATAATAAGGCAACCAAAAAAAGTTCATGTGATTTCGGTTTTCATTGAGTGTCATAATTTCTAGGAATATGGGAGTTATATCTCCTCTGTACTTCATTTTAAACAGAACACATAGGAGCACTGACTGGCTGGTGAGTGTGCAGAGAAAAGCAATTAGGAGAGTGAATGATTTTAAGCTCCTGCCATGTGAGAATAAACTAAAGAAAATGGAGGTGGTTAGCTGAGAAACAAAAGGACTTAGAAGTGTATGACATTCGCCTTCAACTATTGAAGGATTATAATGTGGAAGTAGTGTTAAAAGTTTTCTGTTTAGCTTCATCAGTCTGAAGTAGGAGAAATGGATGAGAATTATAAAAAGGCAAGTTTGTCTTGATATCAGGAAATTCTTTTTTGCTTTATAGGCATCCAATTAGAGATATCCAAAAGTGAAATGGATGTGTTGGGGTGGGAGCAGGAATATGTTCCAAATTTTTGGATTTCTTCAACCAAAAGTTTATCTCTTTCAGGAAATGTAAAAAAAAAAAAATACCCTTTTTTTTTTTTCCAGATAAGAGCTAGATTTATTGGCCACTGAGACACAATCCAATTGTTTCCTTGGTTCAGTAAAAAGGCATGACTCTAGGAAAGTGTTCATCTGACTTTCTTTTTTTTTTTTTTTAGCTATGAATAGAATTTTTATTTTCCAAAATATATGCAAAAACACATTTTAACATCAATTAAAAAAAAATTGTGTTCCAACTTCTCTTCCTCCTCCATTCCCACCCCCCACCCACTAGAACTCAAGCATTTAAAAATAAGTTATGCATGAGTAGTCATGGAAAACATTCCCACATTAGCTAGGCTGTGAGAGAAACTAGTCAAAAAAACCGCAAAACTTCAGATTGAGGAATTGTCAAAGAGGAAAAAAAAATTTTTTTAAATGTGTTTTCAGGGGCAGATAGGTGGCACAGTGGACAGAGCACCGGCCCTAGAACCAGGAGCACCCGAGTTGAAATCCGGCCTCAGACACCCAACACCCACCAGCTGGGTGACCCTGGGCAAGCCACTCAACCCCAATTTCCTCACTTAAAAAAAAGAAAGAAAAAAATAAAAAAAAATGTGTTTCCATCTATTTTCAGATGCTATTACTTCTTTCTCTGTAGATGGGTTGCCATTTTCATAAGTGCTTCAGTGTTATATTGTTTCATTGCCTTGCTGAAAATAACCACAAGCTTCCCAACAGATCATCTTACACTATTGCTTTTATTTTGTATACAGTACATTTCACTCTGCTTCAGTTCATGTAGGTCTTTCCAGGATTTTCTGATAGTATCCTTTTCAACATAACCTAAATAAACTACCTTAAACTTGGCAAAGAATTTTCTTCGTGTTAGCCCAGCGAAGTAGGTACCATATATTTTGCCATTATATTCAATCATCATAACTATTTCCCTCCATCCTATTCCCATCTCATGATATTTACTCTATTTTCTATATTCTTTTAAACTATTCCTCCTCAAAAGTGTTTTACTTCTGACTGTCCCCTCCCTTACTCTGCACTCCCTTTTTTTTCACCCTTCCTTCCTTATCCTCTTCCCCTCGTACTTTCCTGTACTGTTAAATAGATTACTCCCCCCAACTGGGTGTGAATGTTATTCCCTCCATGAGCCAACTCTGATAAGTTTAAGGTCTTTGAGCTAATTCTGTGTTCCAAATTTTCTTCTTCCCTCTCTCCTCAACCCTCCCCATGAAATCAAACAATTCAATATATCATACTTGTGCATTTATGCAGAACATCTTTACCTTCCTCTAAAGTATTTTGCTTTTTACTACTCTCTTCCCCAATCTACCCTTCCCTCCTTCCCCTCCTCCCCCTTATCTCCCTCCCCTACCTCGGTGCAAAAATATATTACTATACCTACTTGAGTATGTATATTAGTCCTTCTTTGAGTCAATTCTGATGATATTAAGGTTCACTCACTCCCCAATTGCTTCCCCTCTTCTCCTCCCCTCCATAAGCTTTTTTCTTGTTTCCTTCATGTGAACAACCTCTCCCCCGACCATCTTTCCCCTTCCCCCTCCCCCAGTCTATTTCTCCTACACCTCAACCCGATTTTAAAGATGTCATTATGGGTTAGTTAGGTGGCACAGTGTACAATGCACCATCCCTGGACCCAGGAGGCCCCAAGCCCAAATCCGGCCCCAGACATAAGACACCCCACAAAGAAAAAAACATAAATGCTTTACAAATATCATCCCTTCATATTCAGTTTAGACCTGTGTCCTCTGTTAATTCCTTACTGAGATAGTTCTTATGAATTTGAAGTATTATCTTCCCATGTAGGAATATAAACAGTTTGATCTTTTAATATCCCTCATGAAGTCTTTTTCCTGTTTATCTTTTTATGCTTCTCCAGGAATCATGAGAGAAAATGGATGTGATTGCTACAGGGTGAGTTTAGTATTGCTATCCATACACACGGATAGGTTCCTCTTTTTACTATTTGAGGTAGTACCCTCTTCCATAGATAAACCAATAAACATGTATAAAGTAACATGTATGCCTCAGAGACTGTGCTAGGTACTAACAACATAAAGATAAAAGTTAAACAGCCACTGTACTCTAGGACCTTCTGTGTTAGTAACTTATTTCCCAACTAGATTGCTAGCTCCTTGGAGAGGGAATATAATATTTGTCTAAATTTTAAATTTCTTCCAGTCTATAGCCCACACCAAGCACTTATTAGTCATTTCTGTGCTAGTTACTGTAGAAAATTAGCTTTCTAAGATGGTAATAGATTTGTATTGAAAAAGAGAGGAGAACACACTTCAGGTATAATTTATATAAGTACTTTAAGGTTTGCAAAGTGCTTTCCATATATTGAACATTAGCCTCAGTAATCCTGTGAGGTAAGTACTTTCATTAATCCCATTTGGACCAATGAGGAAGCCAGGATTGAAAGAGTTTAAGTGATTTGGAGAGAGTCATACAACAAACAAGCATATGAAGGAGGTTTCAAATAGATCTTCCTGACTCCAAGACCAGAGTTCTGTCCATTAAGCCACTCAACCATGTTCTCAAAGACTTAGAGAGATATCAGGGAAATTGTCACAGAGTGAGAGGTAACATGAAAGTCCTTTGGAGGGGCTGCTGAGATGGAAAGAATCATGACAACTTAGAGATCTAAAGCTATGACAGCCCCTTGAACAGAAGTCCAAGAGACACTGTAGAATTACCTGGAATGGCATTCGTGCACATAGGATTTGATAAGTATTTACACAGAGCTAACAAAGTTTGCTTTTCTAAAGAACTCTCAGCTCTGGGTAAATGGTGTTTAGATATAGAAAAGTCTCAGGAATCTATATAAATAGACACATATTCAGGTAACAGTTTCCTAAATGAGAAGAGTATTTCATGGAAGTATGTTTAATAAATAACAACTTTTGATGTATATAATTTTAGACATTAAGTCTATATTTTATCTAATGTCAAATGAGTCCCACTTTCAGTGTAATAAGCACTTCATTCTAACACAGCATTTGTTTCTACATAAATGTTAGTGTCCTCAGTGAAGAAGCCTGCTTCTTTAAGAAATTAACCCCCACAATTTTAGAATCATCTAACAAAATATTTAAGGAAAATTAAAGATCAAGACAAGATAAAACAAAATAAAAATATGGAATCATGAATGTCAGAATTAGAAGGAACTGCAACAATCATCTACTCCAGGTAACACCAGAAAAGTTATCCCCACAACAACACATCTAGCAGACATCCAGGCTTTGTTTGAAGATCTCTAAAGAGTGTAAACCTATTTCCTGAGGCAATGTATTCTGCCTTTGGATTAGTCTAAGTGTTAGATATGTTTTCTCCAGATCATTTTAAATCTGCCTTGAGGATTTCCATATTTCCTCCTAGTTCCACCCTTTCAGGCTAAACATAGATGAATTGATTCATCCTTCAATACACAAAGGCAGGTAACAAGTCCCACCTGTCCCTATCATCATGTGGCATGATCGTTTATATTTGCGGAACAGGTTGTGTTGTGGGGATGTTGTCATGCTTCCGAATTGATGTCCTCCTTGGGATGATGGTCTGCACTTCTATTAATTCCAATATAACTTAACTTCATTCCCCTGTTTGTAACAATTTCTAATATGCATCAATTTACACTTCATAGTAAGACCACAAGCATTTATTAAGTACTTATTATGTGGTGTGATTCTTCTGTCCTAAACTCTTGGGCTCCCAATATTACCAAAAGAATACCCTTAAAGAATAAATTCTATTTGATAGAAGACAACAAACATAAGGTAGCTGAATAGAGCGAGGTCAAAGTGGTAAGGGGTTACCCATAAAGGAACATGGTGGTGAAGTCTGGACCTGGACAGCTGGCCTGGCCTCCTCTCCAAAATGGAAGCCCCAGGAGGAAGTTATCAATGAGATAACAGGTCTGTAGGGCTATAGGGACTATTCAAGGGTAAGAAGAACCTTGGTTGGGGCAGCTTGGTGGCACAGTGGATAAAGTGCCAGCCCTGGATTCAGGAGGACCTCAGTTAAAATCCGACCTCAGACATTTGACACCAGCTATGTGACCCTGGGTAAGTCACTTAATCCTCATTGCCCTGTACAAAAAAAAAAAAAGCCTTTGGTGATAAGGTAAGTTGCATCATGAAAAAGCAGCTGAGGCACTGTAGCAAAATCCAGAAAATCAGAAGCAAAGTAAGCAAAGTTAGTTGGGGAATGAATGTCAGAAAAACTTCAGTTCAAGTCCAGAATCTAGCAAATATCTAGCTGAATGACTATAAACAAGTGATTTAATTTCAGTTCCCTAGTGATATTCAGTTATACTAATTATCATAGGAGATCTGTAAACTAATGTAATCCTAGCACTAGATATCTTCCCCCAGAAAAAAAGGAAAATTTAAAGAAAAATATATTTTTTAATTTTTACATTTCTTTGTATTTATTTTTCAGTTGTTTAGAATTTTATTTTCCCCAATTATATGTAAAAACTATTTTAGCATCCATTTTAAAAACTTTGTGTTCCAAATTCTCTTCTTTCCTCCATTGATTTATATGCTTTCTATTCTTAATAGGAATGGATTTGCATTTTGTCAAAGGCTTTTCTGTATATATTGATTTTTTTTGTTGTTATTTTTATTGGAGGGGAGTATTTCTAAACAGTTCTTTAGTAATGTACACCAGGAGATGTCTACTTCATCAATACAGTACATTTCTTGGGCATCATCCTTGCTCTACCTGCACTCTCCTGCCTTCTTAAGTCTTTAGTATATACATATATGAAATGATTTTTTCTCTCTCCTATCTTATCATATTCAGATCTTCCCAAATCCCACTACTAAGTAAATTCTAACATCTGCTTCCTATTGACATTATGTTTCACAGGGGAGCTGGAGTAAGTGACTATCCTGACTGTGTCTGGTTGTTGTCCTTTGTGCTTGAAGAGGATCAAAATGACATAACTATGTCAGGATCAAGGTACAGTGTATTTGGCTGTGGCTGATCAAACTAATACTAGCTTGCAAGACTCTTCCAGAGATCAGACACAAATAGTCCCTATGAACATTTGGAGTGGAAATGTCTTTAAATTTGAGCATTTCACATTTCTTTCGAGCTACTTCAATTCTGCTTTGCTCAAAATGGATCATACCTTCTTTGATGTGGGCATCCCATGATGGGCAGTCCTGTGCCAGTGTCTCCCATGTCTCATGGTTAATTACAGAGTTCTTCAGAGAGACTTTGAGAGTGTACTTGTATTTCCTCTACTGACCTTCATGTCAGTGTTTGCTTTTTGTGAGTTCTATATAAATACTCTTCTTGGTAAGTATATATTTGTTATTCAAACAATATGCCCAGCATATCAGAGTTGTGATCTCTGCATTAGAGTTTGAATGCTTGGCAATTCAGCTCAAGAAAGGATCTCAGTGGCTAGTACCTCATCTTGCCAGTTGATCTTCAGAATCTTCCCAAGGCAATTCAAATGGAAATCTATTCATTTTCCTGGCATGGTGCTAGTATACTGTCCAGGTTTCACAGGCATATAACAATGAGGTCAGCATAATGACTCTGTAGACCTGCAGTTTGGTAAGCAACCTAATAATTTTTCTCTCCAAAAATTTCCTTTAGAGCTTCCCAAATTTTAAACTAGCTCTAGCAATGCATGTGTCAATCTCCTCATTTATGTGGACTTTCCTGGAAAGTATACTGTCAAAGTAAGTGAACTTATCCATAGCAACAAAAACTCTCCATTAGCTGTGTCTAATGGTTCCACATATGGATGTTGTGGTGCTGATTCATGCAAAGCCTCTCTCATTGTTAAAGGTTAGGCAAAAATTAGCACAAATGGCAGATCCATACACAGTCCAGATAGTCAATTGATGCAGCTCTCCTGTACAACCTCATGTCAGTAGGAAGCAGATGCTAGAATTCACATAGTAGTGGAATTTGGGAAGATCTTGTACTATGACAAGATAGGACAGCAGAATACATTCAAGAATAGCAAAAATTAAACAGTTCTGAATGGAGGAAAGTAAAGCAGAGCAGAGGTGATACTGAGGAAATGTACTGTACTGATGGAGTAGATATCTTGGGGAGTACATTACTAAACAAAATCCATATGTATTTGCCTATCTGCCTCATGGGATTCAGTAAATGCACAATTATCTGTAAACAAAAAGTCATGCACCAAATCTCCCTCCATTTAATCTGGACCTGTAGCCTTTTCAAGTTAAATAATTTACCTTCAGTGTGGCAGTTCACCTTGATGCCACTTTCATCCTCAGTGAAGGTGTCTGACAACATTGTTAAAAATAGCAGAAGCAAGCACACAGTCCTGCTTCATTCCATTGGTGACTGGGAAAGTGCAAGCGCATCCCCCATTCCACAGAACCCATGCAAGTATGTCAAAAATTAGTATTATCTAACCTCAACTGAATCCTCACTGTGGACAATTAATACTGTTCCACCAAAAAGAACTCTCTACACTACTCTCCATGGTAGCTGTTCCAAACTTCTTTTGTCCCCAAGCTTTTTACTCCATTTCCTTTTTAGAGCCCAGCAGCTGAGACCTTTCCTCATACTTTATTACTGAAAATATAGAAGCCATTATTTTCCTCTTCTTCTTCTACCACCATGACCACTACTGAAACAACAACAACTACTACTACTACTACTACTACTACTACTACTACTACTACTACTACTACTACTACTACTACTACTACTACTACTACTACTACTACATCTCCTCTCCACAAGCAAAGACCTAGAAAAAAAAGATGACCATAACAATTATTTCAATTTACTTTCCTCTCACTCTCTTGTCATCCTTTTGGAATCTGGCTGCTGACTTTAGCAGTTAACTAAATTAGGACTTTCTAATATTGCCATTGATCTCTTTATTTTATCAATTTTCATCTTTCTTGACTTCTTCATATCATTTAATAGTGCTGTCCTGGCTCTCTCTTTTTTTATGCTTCAACCTGTATGCAGACACCATCAGTTCTCTCTCTGTAGATGGATAGCATTTTTCATAGGACCTTCAGAGTTATCTTGAATCATTGCACCCACCCTGGATCCAGGAGGACCCTAGCCCAAATCCAGCCTCAGACATAAGACACTCACCCTCTGTGTGACCTCAGGCATGTCACCCAACTCCAACCACCCCACCAAAAAAAAGTTTAAAATAAATGCTTTACAGATATCATCCCATCATAATCAATTCCTACCTGGGCCCTCTGTCTAAATGTATTTCTGTCATCTGCCCTAATATTGAGAAAGTTCTTATGAGTTAGTCCCCTCCCTGACCTGGGCTACCACCACTCAAGCCTACTTCCTGGTTCTCTGCAGGAGTGAAACACCAAAGGTCTGCCTCAGCACCAGCAGAGACCCCTGTAATCTCCCCCCTGCCCAACCACTCAGCCCTCTCACCAGACTGTGACCTTAGTTCCAGAAGAAGCTGGTGCTGCAGCTGATTCAGAGGCTCAGGGAGTCTTTTTCTCTGGCAAAAACTGCCTGGGACTGGATATGTCAGCGGGACCATGGGGTTGGGCTCAAACCCTGCCCTGGCCCAATGCACCCCTCCTGCCAACCTTCTAAGCAGACTTTGGCTGGAAAATGATCTCAGCCCATTCTTTTATGGAATCTTCTGCTCCAGGAATTGTCCTATGGCATTATTTGGAAGTTTTTTGGAGCAATCATGTTGTGAGTTCTGAGAGCTTACTGCCTTTCCTCTGACATCTTGGCTCTGCCCCAGAAATGATCTCTGCCTCTCTTTTTTCTTTCTTTTTTTTGTGTGGGGCAATGAGGGTTAAGTGACTTGCCCAGGGTCACACAGCTAGTACATGTCAAGTGGTTGAGGCCTGATTTGAACTCAGGTCCTCCTGAATTGAGGACCAGTGCTTTATCTACTGCACCACCTAGCTACCCCTGTTTTTTTTTTCCCTGCTTCTCTTTCTAGATACTTTCTTCTTTCTGGGATTTCATGACACCCTATGTCACCACTACTCATTCCCTTTAGCTGCAACAGCAGTCATATCCTTCCCCCGTGCTATAGATATACCCAAAGTCTCTATTATGGCTTCTCTTTTTCCTATCATCTATATTGTTACCTTATGAGTATCTATAGGTTTAATTATCCTTTTTAATTATTAATTATCATATAGAGATGCTAATCACTCATCTCTATCTCTCTAGCTCTAATCATTTGTTTTCTGAGCTTCAGTTACCTAAAACTAACTGCTTATTGGACATTTTGATCTAGAAATTCAATATGTTTGAAATATACATTATCTTTAACTCCAAACTTACTCATGTTCCAAATTCCTTATTTCTGGCTAGAGTATGGTTACCATTCTTGAAAAAACCCAGATTCACAACTTTGATATCATCTTTGACTACTCACTCTCCCTCATCCCACAAATTTAATCAGTTTTCTAATGTTTTTGTCTACCTTCAAAACATTTTTCACGTCTTACTTTTTCTTTCCACTCACATACTAACTATCTTAGGTTATATCACTGTCATCTCTTCTGAAATATTGCAATGGCCCTTTATTGGGTTTTAGTGCTTAAATTTTTTATGCACTGCAATCTATTTTGCATTCATTATCCAAAGTATTTTTTTTTTGCAAAGCTACGGTACAACTATATCACTTCCTATATATAGAATAATTTTCATTTCCCTATTTTAGCATTTATATTCCTTCATATTCTGCTCCCAACATAAATTTCCAGCCTTATTACACATTTTCTCCTCCACTTGGAAGAATCTCATATTATTCTTATGGCAAATATAGAGAAATATGAAGGTGATAATAATAATTACTCTATGATTCTGTTAATGATTCAATGTCAATGTTGAAGGAGGTCTCTAATTGAGTACCCCATGGATATGTGTTTACTTCTATATTCTTTAACATTTAAACAATTATTTAGAAAACTCGTAGATGGTATAGTATATTCATGAGATTTACAGTCAAAACAAATTTTTGAAGGAATACTCAAAATACTGGATGACAGAAAAAGGATATGAAAGGTAAAACATTGATTGAATGCAATTGAATGAAATGTTGTGTACTTGAGAATAAATAATTTAACTCCAAAATGCAAGATGGGGGAAGTATTATAAAAGCAGTTCTGAAAAAAAAAACAAAAGATTCAGGAGTTTATTTGACTTTCAAACTCAATATGCATCAGTAATATTATAGGAACTTTACGACTTTAATGACTCACATTAAGAGGAACATATCTTTTAGGAATCTAGAACTTTCTATAATGATTAGATGAACATTTGGTCTGAAATTCTATAAAAGGGATTCCACTTAAGGCAGGTTTTCCTCATCTTTTTTCGCATGGTTTTTGGTCAGTCTGGCAAAGTCTATGAATCACTCTTCAAAATGATATTTTAAATAATTGAAAGAAAATTATTTATATGTACCAAAACAATTATAGCAAATCTTTTTGTAGTGGTAAAGGATTGAGACTGAGGGGATGCTCATCAATTGGGGAATGGCTGAACAATTTATGGTATATGAAGGTTATGAAGCACTATTGTGCTGTAAGAAATGATGAAGGGTATGGTACCAGAAAAAACATGGAAAACTAATAGGAATTGATGCAAAGTGAAGTGAGCAGAAACAGTAGAACAATTTATACAATGGGCAATAATGTAAAGATAACCAACCAGGGAAAACTTGATAGTTTTTACCAATACAATAATTAATGAAAATTCTAAATGAATCATTATAAAAAATGTTATGCATCCCCCACACAAAGAAATGATGGGCTTAAGGTATGGATTGAAACATTTTTTTTTTGTTTTTTCTTGTGTTTTATCAGAACATGGCAAATGAGGAAAATTTTAAAAAATAACAAAGAAATGCTTATATTGGCTTAGAGGTAAGTGAATGTAAACTTATGATTTTTCCCATGCAATTTTACAGACCCTTACCCCAGGTTAAATACCTTTATCTTAAGGTATTGGTTGAATAAATGACATATCAGCACTATATAATTTCACAAATAAGTATCTCTTTTCTATCTTCTATATATGGCTGATTTTGTAATATATTAGTCAGTCAATGAGGTTTTATTAAATACCTACTATATGCCAGTCACTGTGCTAAGTTCTTGGGATATAAAAAAGGGCAAAAGACAGTCCCTGCCTTTAAGGAACTCACAATCTAATAAGGGAGAAAGCAAGCAAAATATGTTTAAAAAAACATACTAAATTCATATGGAATTAATAAGAAATGATTAATAGGAGGAAAGCACTAGATTTAAGAGGGGTTAGGAAAAGCTTTCTGAAGAACATGGGAACTTGTTTGAGACTTGAAGGAAGCCAGAGAAGTCAGGGAAGACAGTAGGTGGAGATGAGGAAGGAGGGTATTCCAGTCATAGAGGGCAGCCAGAGTAAACAACCAGAGTCAAGAGATGAAGTGGCTTATTTGTGGGAGGGCAAAAAGGCCAGTGTCACTGGATCAGAGTTTGTGATCAGCACAATGGTACACAAAGATGAGAAAAGGTGGGGTTAGGGGGCAAGGTTATGAAGGACTTTGAAGTTCAAACTGAGGACTTTGTATTTTATCCTGTAGTGGATAGGGAGTTACTGGAATTTAGTGAGTAGGGGAGACTGAGTGTGGATTTTATAAATTTTAGGTGAAATTAAACAAATAAATGCATCAACAATAGTGACCCATGACAATTAAATAATAACATATTTAACAGAGATCACCATACTTCTAACCTCTAAAGAAACGGTTTCAAAATATAAAGACTTAACAGAAGAAATCACAATAATATGGGAATACACCATCCATTTCTACTACTAGAGTTTTCTCAAGAATGAGTCTCTCAGTTGATAAACCTTTCTCCAAAATTTAATTACTGAAAAACACCCTATTCTGTATACTCACCCTAAATCCCAGTAAGTTTTAAATATAAAAGAAAAATAAAATAGCAACTCATTCCTAGACCTCAATTCTACCTAATTTTCAAGGTATATAAAGTTGAGAAGATTAGAGAAATAATTCTAAGTGGAGAGGCAACATAGTAGAAAGAGGGAAAGAATGTAAACCTTGCCATCAGGGAAAATTCTGGGTTTAACTTATACTTTGGACAACTACTTGTGTGATCCTAGACAAGTCACTTAAACTCCAGTGCCCACAAATTATCTCCACCATTTTATTTGCAGAAAATTGTCAGATCTAGATTTATAGAGGGGTTTTTCTCACTGAGAGTTCTCTACACCAATTAATTATAGTTCAGGATATTTAGAGTTTTAAGTTTCCTAAAGTATTTTGTAAACATTATGTCCTTTGAATCTCCCACCAACTCCTGTGAGCTAGGAACTAAAGATATTATTATAAAAAATGTATAAAGTTATAAATAACTTTCCATGCTACAGCTAGTAATTATTAGTAGCAGGAGTTGAATCCAGGTCTTCCTGATTCTGAAGCCCACCGATCATTATTCATACCTATCCCAAATGCTTCAAAATGCATTCTGTGTCCTAAATTTAATTTCCTTTTTCAACAGTCAGTCAGTAAAGAAGTATCTAATGCATGCCAGTTGATTAATAAAATGAGAAGCAAAAGGAGATCAGGTTCCTGATCCGAAATAGTTTGTGACCAATTTGGGAGATAGGCATGCAACAACTAAACAATTCTAAAGGAAAGTTATGTTAGTTAAAGAGTGGTGTGGTATAGCAGATGGAGTATTGATCCTGGGGTCAGGAAGATCTAAGTCTAAGCTCTTCTCCTTGAAAAGGACTAGCTTAAGAGGCCATTTTACTTCTCTGGATACCAGACAGTACTTTTTTTTTTTTTTTTTTTGCTGGGCAATGAGGGTTAAGTGACTTGCCCAGTGTCACATAGCTAGTAAGTGTCAAGTGTCTGAAGCCGGATTTGAACTCAGACACTTCTGAATCAAGGGCCAGTGCTTTATCCACTGTGCCACCTAGCTGCCCCCAGATAATACTCTTTTAAGAAATTTCTAAATTACATCAGTAAAAGAAGTTTGAACATTAGGAAATGCATACATTGTCCACTTATCAACAACCATTGGCCTACACTAAAGTAAAGGGAAAAAATACTGTAAAATAGCAGATAATAAATGCTAATTATGAACAATATGGACCAAAATTCTGAATTTGCTTTCAGGAAACATAAAAAATTAAAGAGAGATAAGATTCTAATTAATTACTACTAATTAGTAATAGTGATTCAGAAGTTTTATTATCCCTAACTAATAATTAAATATGAATCTGGTAAACATATAAGAGCAGAAGTAAATGTGGTATTGAAATATACAATATAATATGTAATGAAATACTGCCAATAATTATAGTTAAAATATTTTTAAGTGTGTTGTGTAGCTTTAAAATTTATCAGGAGCAATTTCTGTTCAAATTGCTATTACACGGAATCCACTGCAGAGTAAAGATTTGAAATTGCAAGTTCATTTTGTCAACCTCAAAATCCTAAGGTATGATGGCCTCTTACAATTGCATCCATTTTCTCCTGAGGAAATTAAATAGATTCACTGAATGTGCCAAAGCCTGCAAATGAGGTAGAGGCATTTCAAACAACTGATCTTTTCTTGATTTGATTTCACCTGTCAAGCCTTCATTTTTAGCCACCAAAGACATTCATTCCTATAAATAGCATAGTCCTCTGTATTTCCTTCTCAGGAAGATGAGCAGATCTTTAAGGCGGCATATTTTTTTTCTTTAATTAAAAAGGAATATGTAAATTAACATTTGGGACATCCCGTAAAATCTGACTGATCACTTAGATTCACCAATTTCATTTTCTTCAAACTACATCCAAAATTATTACGGAAAATTTTATCAGCCTCTTTTGCCCCAATCCACAGTCATCATTATCACTAGTCTCCTCATTAGATTTTAGTTATGAGACCTTGATACTGTCACTTATACAATAACGACAAGCTCTTTTCCTTGATCTCTATAAAAGCCAAATTATGCATTAATTATTCCAGATTTTTTCCCTTAAATAAGATGAGTTCAACTCTTGAACCTCTTAATAAAACCTAGTGAGGTAGTGAGTTAACTAATGATCTTAGAACTTTTCCAATTTAGCAGTAGTTGTAAGCTTGTAGATACTTATTTTTGTTATTGTGTTTTCTAGGTCTTGGTATTATTTATTAATTTGCTTATTCATTTATTTCAATCAATTAATAAACATTTATTAAATGCCTACTATGTCCTAGACACCATACTGTGGAAAGATCCAAAGGGCAGTTCTTGCTCTCAAGGGGATACAATTTAAGGGGAGAGATAACAAGAGGGGGAGGGTTTATGGGAAAAAGAAAGAGTATGTTTTAGACATGTATTTAAGATGTTTATTGGACATCCAGTTGGAGATGTAAGTTTAGAGATAAACTGAGGTGTTAGGACAGGATGGGTACATATGAGAATCCTTAGCATAGTAATAGTAATTAAATCCTTGAGAGATAATAAGATTACAGTGTGAAGTAGTATAGAAAGAGAAGAAAAGAGAACATGACCCAGGACAGAATACTGTGGGAAACCTATAGTTAGTGGGATTTATCTAGACAAAGATCTAACAAATGAGACTGGGAAGTAAGTTAAAGAATGATTGGTTAGAGTATTTGAGGGAGAGTTAATATGTATGTTAAATCACCTAGTATGAGGGCAAGGCTTGAGTAGGAGAGAAAAATTGTGAGCCATGTACCAAACTCATTGAAGAGGAAGGGGAAAACTTGAAAGTCTATAGACAACAGTTCTTGGATTTTTAATTGATAGAGATGAATAGCATGAACTTCAAAGGAGAAGTTACTGAGTGAAAGAGGTAGCAAGGTAGTGATAGAACTTGGAAAGGTGAACTTAAGGGAATGAATGAAGCTTCATCCAGTACTAGAAATGGTGGCCCAGGAGTCTATGTCATTGGGGAGAGGGGCCCAATTTTCTATAATAACTAGAAGATGGGAAGAACAAGATAAGAAAAGGGGAGGTTTGTTGCCTATGGAATAGGTAGGTATTCCAGAGGTTGTAGTGTGAAGGGTAGGTAATGTCTCATTGGAACTTTGGGGTGATAGAGTTATGAGTGATGGAAATAAGGAATCAAATGGTATTGGATAAGGAATGGGTTTAGATGATATCCTATGGGGGTTTAGAATAATTGGTTTATGTAGGGTATGACCAACTATAAGATTGTTTATCCTGCTGCAGATATTCCTCAGGGAAAATTTGCTATAGGAGTTGGAAAGTGCAAGGTCAGAGGAATATATGGCTCCTCCTGCCTCCTGAGAAAGGAGATAAGACAGTGGAAGGCAGCACTCCTCTTCCCAAAAGAGGTTGGAGTTCAGGCTACAGACAAGTACAGTATGAGATGGAAGGCCTAGAGTCAGATGGTCACATGGAAAGTTCCATTTCACTATTACTCTTTCCCCTGAAGGTTAGATATTAGTTAGGACATTGCACAGCAGAAGATGGAAGTAAAACCTGCTCATCAGGGAAAGGAAATCCTCATCCTTGCTACTTTTCTCTCCCTTCAAAGGAAAATGGGAAATGGAAGGTCTGAGGTCAAGGAGAAGGTTACCTGCCAATGGGGAGGTTCATTATCTTTGTCCTAGGTTTTCTACTTCCTTACTAGGAGAGCAGGCCAGAAGAAGGGGGTGAGAATTGCTTTTGCTGGCACAGATAGAAACTGATCCCAGCCTGGTCCCTTCTCTCCTTGCACCTGGGACATTTGCTGCAGGAGATGGGAGATGAAGGGTCAGGAGAAGATCTTGTTCCTCCTCCTACCTTACCTAAGACTATAGATCAGACAGGAAATTGAAGACTCCTGGCATGGAGGAAATGTGACAAATGGAAGACATCTGGTGAGACTTGGCCTGGCCCCATACAGTCTAGGGACAGGCTGAGGAGCTAGAGAAAGATCTGTCTGTTCTATTTAGTTGTTCTGTTCATTTGTTTGTCCATGTATTTATTTTTTTTTAATTTCTTTTATTTTACTTTATTTTTTTGCAGGGCAATGAGGGTTAAGTGACTTGCCCACGGTCACACAGCTAGTAAGTGTCAAATGTCTTAGGCCTTGTCTATTTATTTTTAATATGAAGCCACTTGTTTCTGAATTTCAAAACAATGCCCTTGGTAATGAATAGGACATAATGAAAATGCAGGTGTTTTTAAGATAACCATTTAAAATACCACTGAAATATTAATATTTTATGACTTTGACTTTGATTAGTCAACATTATTTTAATATATGCTTCTGCATTCTACCTGCATTCTAAAGTTATTTTTTTGTGTGTGTGTGCTTTTAATGTATACCCCATCATATAGCCTTGTCTCTTTAAGTCACTGTACATCAGCCTTTACATTTAAGGAGGTCATCAGTGTATGAAATGAATGCTTGTCTAGAAGGGTTTGTAAGTCTGTACATGTGACAGATCTTGAGCACTTCTCTACTTGTTAATCAGGAAAGTGGTTTAGAATGAAGATTGATTTTTATTTTAAAATGCACATTATGTTTCTATTTAATACATAACATTTGACATTTTTTTGTACCTGACTGAAGGAAAGGATGATTAAGTATATATCATACAAAGACAAAGATATAATTTAAAAATTGTTGGAAACACTAAGTCTCTTAATATGCTCTGTGCTCTCTTGCTGATCTTTTACTGACCTCAACTCATTTGCTTCCAATACTCTACACCAGCATGAGTTTGTCATGACTCAAATACAGTTTTTCTGGAGGACTCAATCACAGGATCCACAGCGCTTTGCATAATTCCCCAAAACTGTGTTGATAGAATCAAAGGATTATACTCATTTTATTTCTGTGAGTAATGGATAAAAGAAATGAAAATTCTTCATGTATATGATTTAATATCACAACATGATTTAGATGATCATCTTCAATCATTGTTATTTTGAAAGTAAAGGTTCCATCTCTGTGTTTTTACCTAGGCAAATCTTATAACTAGAAGTCAGCTCTGACACTATGTCCTAAAGGTAGCTTTTCTTAGGTACCTGTGTACATGTTGTCTCTCCCAGAAGAATGTAAGCCTCTTGAGGGCAGAGATGTTGATAATTTTTGTCATTTCTCATTACCTAGCCGAGTGCTTGGCACAAGTGGGTATATCATAAATGCTTATCTATTTTAATTGGTGGCATTGAATTCATAGAGGAATCTAGAAAAAGAAAACTGTTCTAACAATTTTTCTTTGTTTGAAAAAAATCTATCCATATCACATGTACTTGTACCAGATTTTCTGACTTAACAATAGAAAAGCAGACTGTTGTATACCAATGGAATAAACCATTCCTTATATTATATGAAAAGAGTAGAGGAACAGAGTTGTCCTCAATGTGATTCTGCTTCTTCAATCCATATGGGGTTTTTTGGAATGTGTATCTTCTCTCCCCTCTGAATCCTCTATGGTAGAGCATTAAATAAGTCCTAAACTAAAATGTGAATATGAATGTTCAGGGACCTGGTTATTAGCTTCAGGAAAAGAGGAATTGTATGGATACAGGTGAAAGGAAGTCAGATTATCTTTTTTCCTAAATGTTTTACAATGAAATGATTTTTCTGGACTTGGAAAATAATTGTAGTTATTTTGGTAAGCATACTCACATACTACTGAACACAACTATAATAGAATGCAACTGAGTTGACCTGGAGAACTATAAATTTACTTTATCTCATCTCAAATGGGCCCTCAGCGAAATAGGACTTTTACTCTAATTTCTTATACTTTTCATTCCCACAAAGGGTCTTCCAAACTGCCTCTTCTCTCCTTCTGTTTATCATACTTTCCCCTTCCCCAAGCTTTACTAATGGGGACTTTACTAAGAAAAATAGAGGATATGTCTGATGAGACCATTTTTCCCTTTCTCTATACCACAAACCCATTGAAATAACTCTATATTTTCTCCTCCTTTAACCCAGCTTCAGATAAATTGGTAACCTTTCACCTCACCAAGCAAAAACCGTTTTACACTTATCCTTTTTTTGTGGGGCAATGGGGGTTAAGTGACTTGCACAGGGTCACACAGCTAGTAAGTGTCAAATGTCTGAGGCTGTATTTGAACTCAGGTCTTTCTGAATCCAGGGCTGGTGCTCTATCCACTGCACCAACCTAGCTGCCCCTACATTTATCCTTGATATCATTTCCCTTCTGTGTAATGCAGCAGATTGCTTCCACAGTCATCCCCCCACTTAATATTCAACCTCTTCCTATCTATTGGTTCTTTCTCTAATTCCTATAAACAAGTCCAAATTTCCTCATCCTATATCCTTGTATAGTTCCTCCCTTTCTCAGACAAACTCCATGAAAAAGCTCATGTTCTCTTCATCTTCTACTTTCATTTCTCAGTGCTTTGCAATCTGGCTTCTGAATGCATCTTTCAATGAGCCTTCTCTCCTCAGTTACTGTGGAACACAATTGACATCTGATGATTTTTTTTTCAATTCTTCATCCTTTGTGACATCTCTGAAGAACTTGACATTGTTGACCAGCTTCCCCCTCCTAACCTAAATATTCTCTTTTTCCCCTCTGGTTTTGTCACACTACTCTCTTAGTTCTCCTCCAACCTGGCTCACAATTCCTTCTCAATCTCCCTTGTTGGTCCTTATCCATTACATTTCCCCTAAAAATGGGTATGTTTCTAAGGTTCTCTCTCTCTCTCTCTCTCTCTCTCTCTCTCTCTCTCTCACTCACACACACACACACACACACACACACACACTCACAGAGCTGTATATTCAGCACAAATATCTCTCCTAAGCTCAAGTCAATGATCTACCTATTAGACATTTTTAACTGGCCTAACACAATAAACATCTTGAATTCAATATATCTAAAAAAGGCATTGCTATCTTTTTACTAAAGCCCAACTCTCCTCTAAACATCCCCATTTCTACAAAGGGAAACAGCATCTTTCCAGTCTCTCATGTTTGTAACCTTAGTGTGATCTTTGATGCCTTATGATGCCCATGAAGACACCACATAAAAAGGGACTTATAAAAGAAGTGGTAGAGGAGGCAGACAATATCCTCATGTGTTCATGGCAATAAAGTCTAAAGAAGTAGAAGCAGAAAGCCAAAAGAGGAATAATGTATGGCTACTCTGAGCCCTTCTTCAAAATGGAAGTTCCAAAAGGAATGTATCAATGGAGAAGGTAAAGGTGGAAATACTTTCTACTGCGAGAAGGCCACAAGAGTAAAAGGTACTTCCAGCGTGGGAGGCAGTTTAGGCATGTGAGGCAAAGTTGATAGTGTCAACAGTAGCTGGGAAATTAAATGTAAATCAGAAATGCCTCTTTTTTTGGATTTAAGCCCCTTAAATATTGGCCCAAACTCTTTTAAATTTTTTATTATGCATTGTTCTCTTTCCCACAACCTGTATTCAACCTAAACTGTACTTTTTGCTATTCCTTACATAGGACACCCACATTTTATGTGTCCTTGTATTTGCACCATCAGAGCCCCTATTCCCAGAGCATCTTTCCTCCTCCCTTTTGCCTCTCAGAGATCCTTCTTCCCTTCAAAGATCAGTTGATCTATTACTTTCTAAATTAAACTTTTCCTGATTATGGCTAGTTCCTAGTGCTCTTTCTCTTTGAATTACATTTTATGTATTTTTATATACTTTCTATGTACTTAGGTGCTTTCATCTTCTTGGATAGAAAGCCAACTCCTTGAAGACAGGAATAGTTTCATTTTCATCTTTGTATCCCCAAGGTATGGCATAGAGCCTCAGACATTAGATTTTTAATAAATAGCTTCACAGGATCACAGTTTTAGAATGGAAGGAACCTCAGAAACCATCTAATACAATTACAGATAAGGAAACTGAGGTCTAGAACAATTAAGTGACATACTTAAGGTTAAGGCCAGTGGTATTGTCTTGTGGGACTTCTTATTGTTGGATCATTTGATTATTAAGAATAGTGACTCAGTAATATACCTTAATGAAAGAAATTAGTATTACTTCAAGGATAATTAATAAACATGGGCATTTTATTTAAGCTATTTGAAAATAAGGTGAAATGGAAAATTATATTGCAAGTAATTATCACATCATAACTTCACTTATTGCTTGATCACACTGCAATATGTGAAGGAAAATAATTTCCCTAGAGATTAATATAAAAAATTGTAGGTATGAACAACATTTGAAAGTACTGAGCAATATATCTGATTAATTAATATTCAACCATGTTTTCAGACCTTCATTTCATCTAGTTTGAGGCTGGATTTGAATTCAGATCTTCCTGATTCCAGGACCACCTTTCTATCCACAGCACTATTTGGCTTCCTATAATACACACAAAAATACACATGTTTTTATATAGACATGTAAGCACATGTATGTATATATGCAAAGATAATTCAGGGCATTGAATACCTTATGAATTGTAGATCTATGAAAAGATAAAGCACAGAGTAAGAAGACCAGGATAGGTTGTTGTCTGTATAGCAGGAAGAGATCATTTGCTATTCTACAGTATATTTTATCACTCAGCACCCTATAAAATGTCATGCATGGAAAGCCCAATTCTTTCTAAGATTTCTTTTTTTTTAAATTTATTATTTTTTTGTGTGTGGCAATGAGGGTTAAGTGACTTGCCTAGGGTCACACAGTTTGTAAGTGTCAAGTGTCTGAGGCCAGATTTGAACTCAGGTTCTCCTGAATCCAGGGCCGGTGCTTTATCCACTGCGCCACCTAGCTGCCCTGATTTAGGTTCATTTCTAAAAATAGATTTTATCATTTTGATTTGTTTCCTAATACCTTTCTTTCACTTATATCTATAATAAAAATATAACTTGGATGGGTAATATAGAAACCATGGAAATTTTTGTAAGGACAATTTTGAGATTATCCTACTCAGACATTCAGGGAAAAATTAATATTTTATCACCACAAGAAAGACAAGCCAGTTGATCTCTGGGGTAAGGATACAGCCAATAGCTTGAATAATCTCTATGAGCTTCTTTCCCATATTGAAGTTTCCTGCAGCTAGTAGATAAAAGCATGGAAAGAACACTGGCATCTTGGTTGATATTTAGCTAGGCCTGTTAAACTGGTGGTAGAGCTGTGCATTTTGGGAGAACGGGAATCAAGAGAACCAAATGAGGCTTCTTTGTGGAAGAGCAATGTGACTCAAGTGAGTCAATTGGCCAATTAGCATTTGTTAAGCACCTTCTATGACAGGAACTGTGCTAAGAGCTGGAAATCTAAAGGCAACAACAACAATAAACATTTGCTCATAAGGCTCAAGTGCAGTACAATCTAATGGGAGAGAAAACATGGAATCAGCTATTTGCAAATGTGACAAATCCAGGATAAATTGTGCATGGTGTCAAAATGTAGAAAAAAAATGGAAAAGGAGGAAGGGATCAAGTTATGATAGAAAATTTTCTATTTGGTCCTGTAGACAATAGACTGGAAGCTGATTTGGCTTTCTCCTTGTGTTTTCTGTGTTTGCTATTTGTTTGGCCCTGGCAAAGTCTGGTATGTTGGTCTGAGCTTTAAGTTGCTTTGGGAGCTTAATCACAAAGTACACAGTGGACCTATGGAATGATGACTGTCATGAGTTCAACAATACTTGAAATTATAGCCAGATAGCCCTAGATACATACTTGAGCTCAGAAACAAACAAGCTTTGTGATCTCGAATAAGTAATATTTCCCTGAGCCTCAGTTTCCTAACCTGTAAAAAGAGGATAATAACATCTCTAGAACCCATCTCATAAGCTTATTTGTGAGGGTTCAATTAAATTGTACCTTTCAACTTTATATAAATGACAAAATGACAGCTTTTTAAAAACTTTCTTGGAGGGACAGGGCTTGCCCAGGGTCACACAGCTAGTAAGTGTCGGGTGTCTGAGGCCAGATTTGAACTAAGGTCCTCCTGAATCCAGGGATGGTGCTTTATTCACTGTACTCCCTTGCTGCTCCAACAAGCTCTTATTTAAAGAATCACATGGCTCCATTCCTGTTCTTTATGCCATGCCTGTTAGAACTAATTAGGTCATTTGACCCAATTGGACAATATACACAGGACCTTTAAGCATATTAATACTTACATGAAATGAATTTGCAAAAAAAAATCATATAAAGAAAATATGACTATTAAAATACTATTTTTTTCATTAAAAACCATGATAACTTTTTGACCTTCTGAGAATCTCTTGTGAAGAATAGTTAGGCTTTGTAAATTCCAATGTTAAAACCCTGTGACAGAAATACTTTGTCATTCACCTGATTGATTTTGTTCTTGCTTCTGTGCTTTGACTTTTCTTTCAGAACCAGCCTGAAAAGCCCATCTCATTATCTGCCTCCTCTTTTGCTTTTAGAGTGAGGAGATGCTCCCTTGGATCTGCCTTAGCAGTTTCCAATTAATCTCAAAGCTGATTCACTCTAAGTGAAGGACTAAATGTAGGTTTTAAAAATTTTTTTAAGCAGTGCCTCACCATAAATCACAAGTTTAAGTAGAACTAATCTGTTTAAAGTGGCCATTATAATGTTGATATAAATATAGTTTCTAGTTTAGAAACACCTGAAAAGATATATAAATATAATTTTGCATTATTATAGTTAGCTTCAATAATCTTTAATTTCACTGATGAGACGATTCCATTCACTGGTACAGTCAGCAACCCATCCTGGTCTTCTCACTCTGTGCTATTCTCAACTACATCTTTTCATAGAACCTCAACTGAGGATTTTCATACTCAATGCCCTGAATCCTCTGGGCATATATTTGTGTAATATGCACATCTATATAAACACACACACACATACACACACATATATGTGTGTGTGTATGTGTGTGTGTGTTAAAAGCAGCTAAGTCATGCAGTAGATAGAGTTTGGAGCCTGGAGTCAGGAAGACCTGGGTTCAAAGGCAGCCTTAAAAAACTTCCTAGTTGATTTTGGGCAATTCATTTAACATCTGTTTGCTTCAGTTTACTCATCTATGAAATATGAATAATATTAGATATTATCAATGGGGGAAGCTAGGTGGCACAGTGAATAAAGCATTGGCCCTGGATTCAGTATATTTCTATGATTGTGTGTGTATGCACTCAGGAATCAATTAGAAATGTATAAAAAAGATCATAGAAATATACAGGAATAGGGCTTAGAGGTCATCTTGCTCAAACTCATCTCTTCATAGATCAATTAACTGAGGTCCAAGGAGGGTTGAAGTGAATTTCCTACTAGTAAATGTCAAATCCAGGATTCAGACTGATCTCCAACTCTAGCACTATTGTCAATGTTTCACAATGCATTTTTAATTCAGAAACATGACTGACCTTCCTGATGAAGTCTTTTTAAATGCCATTACTACTCTCTCACATAATATATTCAGTTCTGAAGGGGTAAAATACACATAGAGTACAATTATTACTAGATAAGAGTAGATCAGTAATAGCTTTGCTCCATTTCAAATCTAATTATTTCCTCTTTCCAGATTCACCTAAAAATGCCCTCAGGATAATCCGATTCAGTTGGGTCATCAAAGAGCCTTCTCTCTGTCCCTGTGATGTAATTATCTTTTTTTTTTTGAGAGGCAATGGGGATTAAGTGACTTGCCCAGGGTCACACAGCTAGTAAGTGTTAAGTGTCTGAAGCCAGCTTTGAACTCAGGTCCTCCTGAATCCAGGGCCAATGCTTTATCCACTGAGCCACTTAGCTGCCCCTGTAATTATCTTTTTTGATTATACATTTTCCTGATAGCACTCCTTACTTGAGTTCTTCAAAGTTTCTTATTTATTATATATCTCAGGTTGTTGTTCACACTCACAATGATTCTCTCAGTTGTCTCTTGTGTGTTATTCACTTTCAGTTCCTTAAAGACATATTCTATAGCTTTTAGCCATACTGGAAAAACAAACAAACAAGCAAAAAAACAACAAAAACAACAACAAAAGCTACCCTGTAGAATATTGGTTAAAAAAAGTTGGACATTTGCTTCCAGAAGAAGTATGGGATCATTAAAAAAGCTTTGCAGTTCCTGAAGACCATCTAGTTTACTCTTCTCTAACTCTGAGTCTAATTCTTTGTTCATTTCTTCTAGATAGATAGAGAAAAAAGACAGAAAGAGAAAGAAATGAAAGGAAGGAAGGGAGGAAGGGAGGGGGAGAGAGAGAGAGAAAGAAAGAGAAAGGGGGGAGAGAAATTTCTGTTAATTATTCATCTCACTGCATGTTATTATCTGGGTAATATAATTGTTTCTTTTGTTCTGCTTTCTTTAAATGTAGCCATTCTTTTTTTTCTTAAACTATGGATTTCTTCCAAGAGGATTCATAATGTCCCAGGATTCTGTACAATCATAACATTATCCATAAAGTGAACATCTGCAGGACCTCACCATCCATAAGAAATCTCCCTTCAACTTGACTTCTCAGCAAGATTTCTACCATCATAGGAGCAACACTTCTACTGTGCGTATGTATTCCTATTTTATGTCTCATATGACTTTTATAAGCAATTTGTCCTCAAACAAGGTTAAATCTGTTATTCCCTTTTTCTTTTTTTGTTATTACCTTTTACAAAGAATTTTGAATATTTTTGAGGCACGCATGAAAAATTTTGTTGGAAGAGATCCTTTAAGATCATATTTTGCTATGCCAATTCAAGTATTTTAAAAAGAAAACCAAATAAATGGGAAACAGTGGGATCCTATATTTGCTACATCTTTCATTTAGTTGTGTGATGGCAAGATTTGTCTTCTGTGAAATATCACTTATGAAACACTATACTCCTCCTCCTCCTCCTCCTCTCCTCCTACTGCTTCTGCTGCTGCTACAATCTCCTAGCATACTCTGTAAACTAGATCATGATAAGAGAGACAGAGACAGAGAGAAACAGAGAGACAGAAGAAATTATGTATGTGGGTTGATAGTGTTCAAAGTTATTGAGTTTTTGATGTTTACTGCTTATTATATTTTTAAAAATAATTAAGGTCTGAGATTTTTTTCCCCACCTTTGATATTATCATATACCTTGTGAACTGCTCTTTTGATACTTTCACAATGTCCTACTTCCAGTGCATATCTTCTTTATCTGTACTTGGTCTAATTTGTATGCCTTTCTGATCATTGCTTTATTATTGTTTTATTATTATTATTATTATAAGTTATTTGTATAAAACAACCGAGATTCTCATATTAGAATCCAACTATAGTGACTTTACTCTTCTCGATGATAACATTTTTGGTCTTTTTTATTTGTTTTATTTTGTTTTTTGTTTTTTTTGTGTGTGGGGCAATGAGGGTTAAGTGACTTGCCCAGGGTCACACAGCTAGTAAGTGTGAAGTGTCTGAGTTTGGATTTGAACTCAGGTCCTCCTGAATCCAGGGCCAGTGCTTTATACACTGCATCACTCCAATGATAAGATTTTTTAAAAAAACTTCTTGAAGATTCCCCCTCCCATTTTTCTTCTGTGTGTCTTTTTCTCCTATTCTCCTTAAACGGCCTCAGGATAACTTTTCTTAATTGTGTTTTTCAATAAGCTAACTTTAAATAGGTGTTTATTCCACTGCTTCTTTCTGTTTTATGAAGCAGCATTTATCAAATTTTTCTATCATCTTTATATATGATTTTACAAATAGGTTTATATTTTAAACTAATGTTACTTTTAGCTGCCATTTCTCCCTGCTTGACAAATCAATCAAGTGTCAATGACTGAGGAGGTTTTCATATACCCTTTTTCCTGCCCATTACATCAATTGTTTTCATATGAACAAAAATGTAAGCAGATTCCATATTTTCAACTTAGCATCATTTCATCTCCACACTTTACTCGGGATAAAAATGTATAAAAACATGTTTCTGAACCAACCACACAAAAGCAGTGCTTTCATTGTGTGGAGAGCAGTCTAGGTTGCTGTACACTTGACTGCGTTTAGTGACCAAGGAGAAACTATAGCCTGCTAAAAAGAGTCCCTCTCCCCAATACCTTGTAATATCTGAATAAGGTGCTGGGTAGTAGCAGATCAAGAGTTAATGAGTAGGTTTTATATTGTTTTCAGAATTAATTCAAAGTTGTTGTTTTAATTATTGGGCTTCTTAAACATTTTCTAACTGAAGCCCCTTTTTGCCCAAGAAATTTGTATGTGAACCCAGATATATAGGTATATAAAATAAGGTATAAACAATCTTGTGCTGTTGCCAAATCTTTAGCAATCCCCAGGTTCAGTTTAAGGATCTTTGGTATATATGAGCACATGCTCCAGGTTGTACTCTCTATATATGTATATATAGATCTCACATATTATTGTCATACTATTTTTCATTGTTTAGTGATATATTGTTTATAAATTCTATAATCTTGCTTGCTGCTTTGCAAAAGAGCTTACACTCTAAACTAGATGCTTCTAGGTCTCTTTGGTTGACAAAGACATAAGTGTTTGCAGGCTAGCATATTTTGTGGTTTTTTATTGTGGTGACTCATATCATTTAAGTTTCTCTAAGCAATGGTAATATAGAAAATATCTCAACTTTTTTTCTCATTTAAAATAAACTGCTTCTCATACTTAGTTTCTCACTTATAATTGTGCTAATTGTGCATTTTGTAATCTGTCAATAATTGATTCTCACATGACTCACCTGGTCATTTGCAGTGTGTTATTATATAATCACTTCATTTTTTTATGATGTTCTTTTTCAAACTCATTGACTTCTATTTTCTTAAATTTAATATATACATATATAAATATAGATTTAATTTATCTATGTCATAATATGCATTAAAAATGCTTGACCCTATCTTTGAAATTTTCTTTTCTTTTTTGCTGTTTTCCCCATGACCCACTTTCATAGTGAAGTCATCCTATGTCATTGAACATGTTGCTTTATTTTGGAAGATTTTTTTAAGGGTACAATCAAAAAATTCTAATTCTTCAGCATCTATAGCAGAAATGTCAGACTCTAGCATGGGCCAAAACTCTTTAGTGCAGCCCAAACCAAATTAAAATATTGTTGGGAAATATGCAGTAAAATAAAGTCAAATACAATAAAACATAAATAATATTAATTTGTGGTTTTCAAAGTCACTATGTCATATATAATGACCTGTTTCTATGTGAGCTTAACACTACTACTTTATAGGACATGTAGATGTATATTTTCTAGTCAAATTTATAGTGAAACAAGATGACCAAGTATCATATAATACAACATTTTGTGATATGTTGAAAACAATGCTACCAGACATTTTATATACTCCTTTCAAGAAAACCTGTGGTCAATCTATCCATTTACTTACTGCTTCTTTATATCTTCTGAATTCATATATATAGAAAATTTAAATGTGTGTATGATTCAAGTGCTCCAATATTAGTATCAACACATTAGTCAATGGAGAATGATATCATATGCAGAGTTTCAATTATTGAATTGATGTTTGAATTTTGTTTAAGAACTGTGTAATTCTAGGTTTCATAGTGAATAGAGCACCATGCCAGGAGTCAGGAAGATTTATCTTCCTGAGTTCAAATTTGGCCTCAGACACCAGCTAGATATGTGATTCTGGGCCAGTAACTTAACCCTGTTTGCCTCAGTTTCTTCATTTGGAAAATAAGTTGGAGAAGGAAATGGCAGACTACTCCAATATCTTTGCCAAGAAAATCCCTAATGCAATCACAATGAGTCAGACACTAATGGAATGACTGAACAACAATAGTACAAATTCTTCCCACCCCTTACTGCACCATACTTTGCCTTTTGACAAGATCATTACAGATGCAGAAGAAGGTTACACAGAACTAAGGGCTCATTTTACATTTATATTTTTTTATGGGTCACCATGGCTAATACACTGACCATCTAGTAACCAACTGCCTAGTGATGATGTCTTCAAAATTAGGCATGCTAGCTCCTGAATAACTTATATGACTTATCACAGGACCCATGCTCAAGACATTTCTAGTATGATAATATGTCTGAAGCTTATATAGTTTATATTACCCAAGCATAGCTTTAAGTCACTTCTATGACAAAGAAAGAATGACAAAATGACTTTTGTAGAAAATCACTACTCACATATTATTAGTGATAATCTTATTATATAATATTACAAAATGTTTATTACTAACATTTCAAATTCTGTAGTAATAAGAATAATAAGAATTAATAAGAATAACAGGCATTTACACGGTAAATTGAGTTTTGAAAAGTTATTCATTGAAAAGTATATTGGATTTTGGGTCAGGAATCCTGGTTCCCAATAATCTTTGTGATTTTGAGCAAGTCACTTCCTTTGTCTCATTTTTAGTTTCCTCATATGAAAAATGAGAGGCTACATTAAAACAAAACTATAAAAAGTAACAGGTATAAGAGGGGTGAATTTAAGGGGGAGGTAAAATAATAGGAACTTGTAGAACAGTAGGGGCTGGGCAAAGAAACACATTGTCTACAAGAGGTTCTTCAGAAGTTGCATTTTGGGGCTAGGGTCTATTATTTCATCTGAGTGGCTGCTTTAATACATACATAATACAGACCTCTGTGTGTGTACACATATGTACATATATATGGAAAATATTGAGTATATTTTACTCTTTATTCTAAGGTTTTCTTCTACCAACAACAATACCATGTACACATATACCATAAACTTTTGGAGATTTTAGTTAGCCTAAGGCAACTGTGGTTAACCAAAGGCAGCTGGTACTGGTATTGTGAGATGGTGAGCCTTGTTGTCAGAATCCTGGGTTCAAGACTCATTTCTGGAACAAAAGAGCTATGTGACCCTAAATATAACTAGATAATATTGTAGACAGAGCTCTCAATTTGAAGTCAGGAAGACCTGAATTTGAATTCTAGCTGTGTGAGCCTGGACAGTTTGTCCTTTCTGAACGTTAGTTTTCTCATCTATAAAATGAGTGGGGTTTGGCTTAATCGTCTTTCCTATTCCTTCTAGCTCTAAATTAATGATCCTATATTACCTACTGCCTCCCATCCCTTCCCAAACCCACTCTTTTCTAGTTTTCTAAGACTAAAAATTCCAAAAAACAATGTTGCTATTATGGATTATTAGAAAGAAGAACTTTTTTCAGTGGGAAATCTTTACATGTCTGTTTAAAAATAACCACCCATTTTCTAGAATCATCCTCTCCTGTAAATTTGCCCTTCCCAAACCTGTTCTCAAAGTTTTGTCTTCCTATATTCTCTCATTTTTGAGATGAAGAAACTGAAAATAAAACAGAGGAAGTATTTTGGCTAAAGTTACAAAGATTATGGGGAGCCAGGACTCCTGACCCAAATCCAATATACTTTTAACTAAATAACTTTTCAAACCTCAATTTACTGTGTAAAGGATGGGTTTTATTATTGTTCTCATTATTACTACAGAATTACATTCATAGAGTATATAGTAATCAATTTTATTAGTTATTACTTAGGTTAGCTCTACTGTAAATCAGAATTAAGATTACATTTTCCCAATGTGGAAACCCTCCCAAAGAAGTAAAGAACCTTATCAAGTGTTACTAAATCATACAGCCTGTCAGTCCATCAGTATTATTAAGAGCTTACTGTGGGATCTTAGACCTCGAGGGGATTGCTTGGCCTATTAAGTTGTAGTGCCTCTATTTGCTTAAAATCAGTATAAAATGGATTTAGGCAATGAATTTCCCTAGTTATAATCCTGCTAAAGAAAAGTATTCAAAGAACCAACAAATCCCAAATTTCCAGTTCTGGGGGTGGAGTGGGGAGGGGTAGTCTGTGACTTCAGCATAACATTTCTCTGGTTGTTTTGTTGTTTTGTTTTGTTTTCTTAGTGCTACTATAAAATGAAATACAGAGACCCTCAAGAACTAGCAAGGACAGAAATATTAGTAATAAGCTTAATTTACTTGAAAAATCCTTGATCTGAACAACCCATTTAAGTGTATGCAGCATTTGCTATATACAAGTCTCATCTTCAGTGCCAGTTACATGTGTAAAAGCTACATATGATTCACAAAGAACAATGGGAAGGCCTGGTTTTGTGTGAAGTAGAGCCTTGCCCTTTGAAGATTTTCTGGAACAGATTTTAATGCATCAGCCTTTAATTATCTGGAGCACTTATGTCTTTTCATTCTGAGAAGTCCAAGTACAGTATTTTACACATATTAATTCTAAAAGTAGCCCTTGAAGCAGGTAATGGAAAGCATTGCTCACCTCACTTTAGAGAGTGAAGGAAAAAAAAGATGAGCACAAAGAATTTTAAAGGCTTTCCTCAAGTTTCAAAAGCCTTCAGTATCAATTTGACAGTAATTACACCAATTCTCCAACTTAGATAGAGGTCAGAAAATGAAAAGGAGGATGGAGGGAGAGAGAAAAAGGGAGAAAGAGAGAAACAGAAATAGAGAGAAACAGATAGGGGGTAAATGAAGTAAGATGAACCAGGAGAACAATTCACATGGTGACCACAATAATCAATAATTCAGTCAACAAGCATTGATTAAGTGCCCACTATTTTGTCAGGTACTGTGCTAGGAACAGGCTATTGACAGAAGTGAAACACCCCATCCTTTATATCCATTATCTTATTTGAGCTTCACCTCAGAAGATCAGATAGAAGAATATTTAGGGGAATAAGGGATATAAAATCCAAAATTGGATATAAAGAGTGAGGGGAGTAAGAAAGTGCATGGAGAGTGAGACCAAGATTAGGAGCCTAGTAGGATAGTGGAGCCTATGATAGTAATAGGTGTAATGATTGGAATGATGCCACTTACTGGAGACTTGCTGTGGGAAAGCTCCACCATGAGGAAAATGCCTCAGAGGCATTGTGGCTTTTCTGGCGTCAGGAAATAACATTTGCTCATGGGTGCTGTCTATCAAGGCTACCAGCCAATCAACTTGAGGAGCCTCCTATGGTCTGGGAGGAGACAGGAAGGAGGAAAGGGAGCCTGCGTGGAGAGCTCTGGGGCTTTTTGGGTTCCTGACTTGATGGTGGTGGTGGCAGAGGACTTCACAGGAAATTTGAGGAAAGATAGGAATGCCAGGCTGTTGGAATTCTGTTCTCAATCTTTTTCTTTCTATTTTCCAATAAACCCTTAAAAACCTAAACTCGTTTTATCAGTGATTTTAGTCAGTTTCCCCCAAAACTGGGGGAACAGATTAGAATCCACATTTAGAATCTTAAATTACACATAGGGAAGTAAGGAAGAGGGAAAAGAGGGAGGAATGATTATGAGTCTGTTTTGGACATGTTGAGTTTAAATGTTTTCAGAACATTGTCAGAGATGGATAATACATAGTTATAGACCGAGTCTAAAAGTCAACAGAGAAGCTAAACAAGATAAGTAAATCTTGAATCCATTGGAGATGGTGAGATCACCAAATGAAATACTGTAGAGAAAGAAGAAAAGAGGGTTCAATATGGAGCCCTAAGTTAGCAGTTAGCACACAATTAGCAAGTATGACCAGGATGAAGATTTTACAAAGGGAACTGAGGTGTAGCCATACAGGTACAAGGAAAGAAGGGGGGGGGGGATTATCAACAACACCTAGAAAGAAGATATTAGCAAAGAAAAGAGGATGATTGAAAGTATCAAAACCTAAGGAGAGGTCAAGGAAAATAATTATTGAGAAAAGATAATTAGATTTGGCAAGTGGATCATTAATAAACTTTGAGTTCTTGTGGGTGGGGGTGGGAATGGAGGGAGGAAGAGAAGTTGGAACACAAAGTTTTAAAAAATTGATGTTAAAATTTGTTTTTACATATATTTTGGAAAATAAAATTCTATTCAAAACAAAAAAAAAACCTTTGTAGAGCATAATTTTAATTAAACGATAAGATTAGAAGCCAAATTGTAAAGAATTAAGAAGAGAGTGATAAGAAAGAAAGTTCAAGCAGCTATTGTAGGAAGACTTTTCAATGAATTTAACCACAAATGAGCTATGGAAAGATACATAGCCAGAATTTGTTTTTGTTGTTGTTGAGTTGTTTCAGCTGTATCTGACTGTGATCAGACAGACAGACAGATAGATAGATGATACATAGATAGATGATAGATTTTTTTTTTCCCTGAGGCAATGAAGGTAAAGTGACTTGGCCAGGGTCACACAGCTAGCAAGTATCAAGTCTCAGGCTGTATTCAAACTCAGGTCCTCCTGAATCTAGAGCCAGTGCTTTATTTACTGCCCTCTGACTCTGATATTTTGGGCAAAGATAGTAGAATTTTTGCCATTTTCTTCTCCAGATCATTTTACAGATGAGGACACTGAGGCAAATGTGGGAATGACTTGCCCAGGGTAACACAGATAGTGAGTGTCTGAGGCTGGATTTGAACTCAGGTCTTCTTGACTTCAGGCCAGGTGCTCAGTGGATACACTGTGCCATCTAAATGCTCTAGGCACCCAAAATAGGTGTATGGAATGAGTTTTTCAAGGATGAGGGAAACAGGTGTTTGTAAACAAGACAGAAAAAGCAGAGGACAAACTTCAATTATTTCCAGACATAAAATCTGTTGTTTGGTATTTTAAACCTTTTATAACCTGACCTTTTACAGTCTTTTCATATCTTACTCCCATTTATAGTGTTCCATCCTGTGACACTAGGCTTTTTGCTGTTTCTCAAATAAGACTCTATATCCTGAATCTGGACATCTTCACAGTCTTTTCCTTAGGTCTAGTTGTTTCCTAGGATGAAGCTCAAAGGATACAGTGGATAGAAAGCATAGGATGTTTCATTTTTTTCAATACCCATTTCTTAGAAGAGTACCTGGAACATAGTGGGTACTTAATCGATGTTTGTTGACTGAATTATTGATTGTTGTGATCATTGCATAATAAATTGTTCTCCTGGCTTATCTTACTTCACTTTGCATCTCTGTTTCTGTCTCTCTCTCTGTTTCTCCCTACATGAAAAGTGAAGTAAATGTGTACATAAACACATATAAACATATATTCTTAATATTTGTTATTTCTTAATGCCAAAATAATAATCCCATTTATATGCTACAATTTGTTTAGCCTTTCACTAAATGATTGACAGATTGGTAGCAAAGACTGATGGACCTCATGTCACGGAAACTGGTTAAAACACAACCTAAGACATTTAAGAGCTGTGTAACCCTGAATAAGTCATTTAAACCTCTGTGTTCCTCAGTTTCCTCAATTGTAAAATGAGGAAAATAATAGCACCTGCCTCCTGGATTATTGTGGGGATCAAATAAGATAAAAAAAAAATTAACGCAGTGTCTGACATATAGTAGGTACTTGACAAATGGTTGTTTCTTTTCTTCCTATTCCTTGATACCATAGAAGGGTTGCTATAAATATTTTTTCCATATAACAAAAATTTCCTTCTGTTTTTGATGTTGTTAGGGTAAATCCAAAGCGTGGTATTACTTTGATTAAAGGACATGTACAATTTAGTGACTGGTATAATTCCAATTTTTTTTTTTTTTTAGTGAGGTAGTTGAGGTTAAGTGACTTGCCCAGGGTCACACAGCTAGTAAGTGTTAAGTGTCTGAGGCCAGATTTGAACTCAGGTTCTCCTGACTCCAGGGCCAATGATCTATCCACTGTGCCATCTAGCTGCCCCCCACCCCATATTTTAAAATTCTACAACAGTTGGACTAATTTGCAGCTTCACAAGCAGGTCATTAGTGGAGCAGCCTTGTTTTTCAGCACATCTAGCCCAGAGCCTCAGCTTCTTGAAATTCAAGGATATTCTCCACAGTTTTAAGCCCCACTGATATCCAAACATCTTGGCAACAGACAGCATGTTGCTGCACAACTCATCTGTCCAACATTATTCTTTGTTGTCTTCTCTTGCTAGTCTCAGGGCAGCATTACTTAAGCTTATCATTTGTTTCTGTGGGTGGTCTCTCAAGTAACTGCATCTAGATCTGAGATCTACCTTTAGCACAATAACTCTCTATTAGTCTTTTGTTCTGCAAGTTCAACTATCCCTAGACATATGATGAAAAGAATGCTACCCTAGCCTTTTCAGGACAGCCTTAAGGGTCCTTTTAAAAAAATCTATTATTACTGATTAATACGATTTATGTTCTATCTAAGAAAGATAAGGAATTCATATCATGTCAAAACCATTATGCCAAACAAGAGGCAAATAACCGTATGTGCCAATACAACTGCATTTATCATTTATCTCTCTGGAGACAGCCTTGAGCAAAATACCTTCAGAACGGAATTAGGTATAGGGCAAGTTGTATGTAGATGTTTTACCTTTGGAAAGGAGGTTGGGCAAGAGCTCAATGAAGAGAGTTCGTAAAAAGGCAGAGCTTTAAGCAGAAAAGCAAAGTTCAAGGCATGAATATGTGACTAGCAAGCAGGTGGTCAATTGTGTTAGTAAAAACTGTTGTTAGTTGTTCTCCATATTTGTTCACTCGAAGAAGATTTATTTTTCAATTAAAAAACACCTTAAAATACTTGCCATGTTGGCAGCTAGGTGGCACAGTGGATAGAGCACCGACCCTGGATTCAGGAGGACCTGAGTTCAAATCCGGCCTCAGACCCTTGACACTTACTAGCTGTGTGACCCTGGGCAAGTCACTTAACCCCCATTGCCCCCCCCCCCAAAAAACCCCAAAAACAACAACAACAAAAATATCTGACATTTTGGGGCAGCTAGATGGCACAGGGGATAGAGCACTGGCCCTGGAGTCAGGAGTACCTGAGTTCAAATCTGGCCTCAGACACTTAACACTCACTAGCTATGTGACCCTGGGCAAGTCACTTAACCCCAATTGCCTCACAAAAAAAAAAAATACTTGCCATGCAAGTATTTTTTAAAGCACAAAGTAGATAAGATTTTCACTGGTAGAAGGAGTAGTGATATTCATTAAACCACAGATATTTTGAATTATTGATGAAAACAATGAATGTTGCAATGCCTATGTTCACTTGGATAGCATATATACTCAATTATATATTTTGCTACATTAATATGATCTCACTAATGTAAGTATTCCCAAATAAGTTGCATTAGATCATCATCCATAACTTCTTATCCTATTTAATTCTTGTCAATGTTTTCATATGATTATTCTACTGAAGATTCACACCAGTCATGTCAAATTCAAATAGAAACTAAACCATACATAAAGATCTCTTTTATGACATTTGAAGTTAGAAAAGCACATATTAACATTATCTATGTTCTATTGCATTTTAATTTATTTTGTTAAATATTTTCCAGTTGAATTTTAATCTGGATTAGGCAGAAAACAGGAATGTTGCAGTCCTCTGTTTGAAAATGCATAATATACTGGAAATATTCCAAGTCTTTTAACATTCTTTGGGAAGCAGTGAAGCACACATTCTATTCATTATCTAAAACTTTCACTCATTCAATTTCTGTTTTTCTTATACATTTTCTAGATATAGTATTTTACATTTCTTCCTTCATTTAAGTCATCATTATTAATGTTAGTCTCCTCATGCCTATCATGTCTTTCTATTGCATTTTGCGTAATCTACACTTTTGATTCTTCAGAAATTGTGCTAGTCCATGATTTTTGCTCATGTGATATCATTAGAAAAATATTACTAGATTAACAAAAGGATGTTTTATCTATGTGTTTTATCATATATATTTTATCATATGATATCTTATATATGTTTTATCATAGACATTTATTTCTATGCCAGATAGTAGTTTAGCATCATTAATTACACTAAGCAATTTCCCAAAATCAATCTATTCTGATTACTTCCTACTGTTAAATCCTGAGTCAACTTCATTGTCCATACTCAGTATATTTCCAAGATATGTGAACTGATGGACTAAATCTAGAGCACCATCCATCCAACTGTATTACATAGTCTCAGAAATAGGTATTCATTCATTCAGGTTTTGCCTATGTTTACTGGTACATCATAATGGATTTTATGTTAGAAGCAGCTAGGTGGTACATTTAAGACAGTACTGGGTTTGGTGCTAGGAAGACTAGACTTCAAATATGACCTGTGGTAAAAAACAGAAGTTTTAGCTGAATCATTTGAGAGTTGAGCGCATGCTACTGAAATGGCTTTTGAAGGACCACCTTTTGGGGAGGAGACCGTGACGAACAGCCGTGCGCCTGCTGCTGCCTGGAGAGCTGGCAAAGCATGCTGTGTCCAAGGGCACCAACTTCTGGGATGGCAGTTTAAAAACTGAGAAGGACTGGAAATTGGGCTCTCTCTGGTTTTTTAACTTAGCCATAGTGGCACTTGTGCTGATTCTCGGCCTGGCGGGCAGTTTGGGATTTGGTGAGTTTTATAAAGGAAAATAGATTAAGCTTAGATCTAAGATTATTCATTTGTGATACTTCCCTATTTCCCTAATTGTTATCACCTTTTGCTTTCTAATTAATTCTCAAGCAATAAAAACTAATCCCTCACAGATTTAAGGTCAGAGGCTTCTTTTTCTTACTGGTCTGGGAGATATTATATATATATATATATATATATATATATATATATATATATATATATATATATATATATATATATATATATATATATATATATATATATATATATATATATATATATATATATATATATATATATATATATATATATATATATATATATATATATATATATATATATATATATATATATATATATATGTATGGGAAAAGTTAAAAGGGGGAGTTTAATGCTCATATATCCAATTTTAAATCTCACAGTTTTGGTGACCATGAAGGGATATTTTAGATAGTTTAGCTAGAATTTTACCCCTAAAAAATGGTGACCACGATGGAACCCAAACCCCCAACAGACCTCAGCTTTAACTAGTTACATGGCATAGGGCAATTCACTTAGCCTCTCTTTGTCTCAATTTCCTCACACATAAAATGAGGATAATAAAACCACTTGGCTCATATTGTTGTGAGAATCAAATAAAATAATATTTGTAAAGCTCTTAGCATAGTACCTGGCAAATATCAAACACATGGTACTTAATAAATACATGCTTTCTCAGTTTTTTCATTCCTAAGAGGTTCTCATGCATGGCATCTAAAGTTATCCTTAATAGGGAATCTCTCTTCCCCTTGGACTTTGGATGGGACCTCTTTGGTGATAATGGCAAGTACTTTTTGTGAACATGAATCTTCTTATTTTATGACTCATTCAATATTTGTAATGCAAAGATCATAATATTTGCAAGAAATCCTGGGTGATCTTAACATATACATGGAAGACAACTTATTAGAGTAAAGTTTTTAGGATCATCCTTGGCTCTTCCAATTGAATTGCTTTTTTAAAACTAATAAATAGAATGAGTTTTTGAATTCTCTACCCTTTATAAAGTTGAATGTGGCCTTCATTTGATTTTATATTAAATTTAATACATTGTTATTTTTAAAGGATTTTTCATGTCTGTTTATTCCCTCCTAAATGTAACTAAATTAATATAATTCACTAGCATTTGTTAAGAACTACAATGTAAAACTAATGAATCTAGTATTTCTGAAGAATCTACCTTATGCCAAGTCTTAGGTTAGGTGCTAGACTTTAAGTACAAAGAATGGCAGAAGCAGCTGCAATACAAAAACAAACATATTGACCATCCTTGCCCTCAAGGAGCTTACATACAACATACAAATAAATAATAGGATAGGATATATTAACAAATAAAAATGTACACAATTGTTTCAGAAGGGAGGAAATGCTATCAAAGGGAAATCAAGAAAGTTATTTCCCCTTAAGAAATGCACCTTGACCCTGGGCAAGTCACTTAACCCCAATTGCCTCACTAAAAAAAAAAAAAAAAAAAAAAAAAAAAAAAAAAAAAAAGGACTGCACCTTGAGCTAAGCCTTACAACAAGTCAGAGAATCTAAGAGATACAGATGAGTAGGATTTCTTTACAAACCAAGACATGGAGTTCAGAAAGCGAATGCTGGATTTGTTACAGAGAAAAAAAAAAGATAAGTGTGGCTATAAAATGAAATGTTTGAAGAGGAATAATGCGAAAAAATTCTGGAATTGTAGAAGGCAACCAAAAAGCAGAGGGCCTTACAAACCAAACTGAAAGATGGCAGAGAGGAAGTAGCAAGCTGCCTGAGCTCTCCTTCTGTTCCCTCAAAAAGAATATTAAATCAAGCCTCTGGACAGATTCTGAAACTACAGAACCTGCAAAGAGACAGAGAGCACAGTCTTCCCACCAGAAATAATTAAGAAGACTTCAGGAAAAGGTTGGTCTGACTCGGACAAAAGGGAGGCCCAGCGCAGGGCAGTAGCCCAGCGCAGAGGGGGTCGGGGCAAGTCAGCAGGAGCTGCGGGCCACAGCTGAAAAACTGAGGCCCCTGGAACCTGGCTCAAAAATCTGGTGGCCAAGCAGGACAGTGGAAAAACCTACCTGCACTAGCAGGGAGGGCAGGTTGCCGGCTGTAGGGCGACAAATGGGACTGGCGGGATCAGGCGCCTGGCCCAGTGTGCTCAGACAGGAAGTGCAGGGGGGTGAAGTGCACACACTATAAAGGCCTCAGAGTAAAAAGCCAGTCACACAGAACCTATACCCCTGAACAAGAAGCCCAAAACAGGGACCCTGGTGCCCCCAGAGCAGACCTCAACTTAAAAAAATAAATAAGCTGCAATAATGAGTAAGAAGCAAAAAAGAGCCCCCTCCATTGAGAGCTTCTGTATCAATAGGGAAGAAGCCAACACAAACTCAGAGGAGGATGATACCCTCAACTTGGCTACATGTGAAGCCTCACGAGGCAAGGTGAACTGGTCTCAAGAACAAAAATCCTTCTAGGAAGAGCTCAAAAAGGATTTTAAAAATCACTTGAGAGAGGTAGAAGAAAAAATGGGGAGAGAAATGAAAGCAAAACAAGAAAACTATGAAAAAAGAATCAGGAGCTTGGAAAAGGAAGCACAAAGATTGACTGGCCAAATGGAAAAAAAAAACTGCATAATTTCACTGAAGAAAACAATGCCTTAAAAAATTCACTTGGCCAAATGGAAAAAAAAAAGGTGCATAATCTCACTGAAGAAAACAATGCCTTAAAAATTAAAATTGGACAGTTGGAAGATAAGGAATCGATGAGACACTAGGAACCAGTAAAGCAGAATCAAAAGAATGAAAAAATAGAAGAAAATGTGAAATACCACATTGGAAAGACAACTGATCTGGAAAACAGATCCAGGAGAGACAATTTGAGAAGCATTGGACTGCCTGAAAGCAATTACCAGAAAAAAGAATCTAGACATCATATTCCAGGAAATTATTAAGGGGAACTGCCCTGATATCATAAAATCAGAGGATAAAATCATCATTGAAAGTATCCACCGATCACCTCCTGAAAGAAACCTCAAAAGGAAAACTCCAAGGAATATTGTAGCCAAATTCCAGAATTATCAGGTGAAGGAGAAAATACTCCAAGCAGCCAGAAAGAAGCAATTTAAATATCATGAAGCCACAGTCAGGATTGCTCAGGACATGGCAGTTTCAACATTAAAGGACTGCAAGGCTTGGAATATGATATTCCAGAAGGCAAAGGAGCTTGGATTGCAGCCAAGAATCTATTACCCAGCAAAAATGTGCATTCTCTTTCAGGGGAAAAGATGGACATTTAATGACATTGGAGGCTTTCAATTTTTCCTGGTGAAAAGACCAGAATTGAATAGAAAATTCGATCTTAACATATAAGACTCAAGAGATGTATAAAAAGGTAAACAGAGGGGAAAAAAAAGGGTTACTCAATTAGGTTAAACTGCTTAAATCCCTAAATGGGAAAATAACACTCATAACTCTTAAGAACTGTAAATGTATATGAGCAGTGGAAAGGAGTTTACACAGAGGGTATAAATATAAATTGGCTTTGATGTGATGATACAAAAAAAATTAAGGGGTTAAAAAGGGAGTCTAAGGGGAGGACAGGAAAGGGGAGGTGGAATGGGAAGAATTATATCATATGAAGAGGTGAAAAAAAACAACCTATTACAATAGAGGGAAAGAAAGGGGGGGTGAACATTGTTTCAACCCTAATCTCATTAGATTTGATTCAAAGAGGGAATAACATATACATTCATTGGGGTAAAGAAACTTAGCGCATTCTTTAGGGAAGCAAAAGGGGAAGGGAAAGGGGGGGACTGATAGAAGGTAGGACAAAAGCAAGGAAGAAAAGGGTAAAGCAAAGAGAGGGTGATGATAAAAAGGGAGGGCAGATTGGGGGAGGCAGGGGTAAGAAGTAAAACATCGGTGAGAAGGAATAGGGTGAAAGAAGGGGGGAAAAGTACAAAGGGGGTAAATAAAATGGAGGAGAATAGACAGTCAGTAATAATAACTGTGAATGTGAATGGGATGAACTCTGCTATAAAACAGAAGCGAATTGCAGAGTGGATTAAAAACCAGAATCCTACAATATGCTGTTTACAAGAAACACATTTGAAGCAGAGAGATACACACAGAGTAAAGGTAAAAGGCTGGAGCAGAATATATTGTGCTTCAGCTAAAGTAAAAAAAGCAAGGGTAGCAATCCTTATCTCAGACAAAGCACAGGCAAAAATAGATCTCATTAAAAGAGATAAGGAAGGAAATTACATCTTGCTAAAAGGTACTATAGATAATAAAGTAATATCAATATTAAATATGTATGCACCAAGTGGTATAGCATCCAAGTTCTTAGAGGAGAAGTTAAATGAGTTACAAGAGGAATTAGATAGTAATACTATACTAGTGGGGGATCTGAATCTCCCCCTCTCAGAATTAGATAAATCTAGCCAAAAAATAAATAAGAAAGAAGTGAAAGAGGTGAATAGATTACTAGAAAAGTTAGACATGATAGATGTCTGGAGAAAATTAAATGGGGATAAAAAGGAATATACCATTTTTTCAGTAGTACACGGCACATTTTCAAAAATTGACCATGTATTAGGGCACAAAAACATCATAGTCAAATGTAAAAAGGCAGATATAGTAAATGCATCCTTCTCAGACCATGATGCAATAAAAATTACATGTAAGAAAGAGCCAGGGAAAAGTAGAATGAAAATCAGTTGGAAACTAAATAGTATCATTCTAAAGAATGAATGGGCCAAAAAACAAATCATAAAAACAATCAATAACTATATCCAAGAGATGACAATAATGAGACAACATACCAAAATCTATGGGATGCAGCCAAAGCAGTGCTTAGGGGGAAATTTATAGCTCTAAATCCTTACATGAATAAAAAAGAGAAAGAGGAGATTAATGAATTGGGCATGCAACTTAAAAAGCTAGAAAAAGAACAAATTAGAAATCCCCAATTAGATACTAAACTAGAGGTCCTGAAAATTAAAGGAGAAATTATTAAGATTGAAAGAAAGAAAACTATAGAATTAATCAATAAAACTAAGAACTGGTTTTATGAAAAAAAACAATAAAATAGATAAAATATTAGTTAATTTGATTAAAAAAAAGAAAGAAGAAAACCAAATTTCCAGTATCAAAACTGAAAAGTGTGATGTTACCACCAATGAAGTAGAAATTAAATCAATAATTAGGAACTATTTTGCCCAACTGCATGCCAATAAATTTGACAATCTAAATGAAATGGATGAATATTTACAAAAATACCAACTGCCCAGGTTAACTGAAAAGGAAATAAAATCCTTAAATAAACCCATATTAGAAAAAGAAATTGAACAAGCCATTAATGAACTCCCTAAGAAAAAATCTCCAGGGCCAGATGGGTTTACAAGTGAATTTTACCAAACATTTAAAGAACAATTAATTCCAATATTTTACAAATTATTTGGAAAAATAGGTGAAGAAGGAGTTCTACCAAATTCATTTTATGACACAAATATGGTGGTGATACCAAAACCAGGCAAAGCAAAAACAGAGAAAGAAAATTATAGACCAATTTCCCTAATGAGTATTCATGCTAAAATCTTAAATAAGATATTAGAAAGGAGATTACAGCAAGTGATCACCAGGATAATACACTATGATCATGTGGGATATATACCAGGAATGCAGGGCTGGTTCAAAATTAGGAAAACTATTAACATAATCAACCCCGTCAATAAGCAAACTAACCAAAATCATATGATTATCTCAATAGATGCAGAGAAAGCTTTTGACAAAATACAGCACCCATTCCTAATAAAAACACTAGAGAGTTTAGGAATAGTTGGAACTTTCCTTAAAATAATAAACACTATCTACCTAAAGCCATCAGCAAGTATTATATGCAAAGGAGATAAATTAGAGGCCTTCCCAATAATATCAGGGGTGAAACAGGGATGTCCATTATCACCCCTATTATTTAATATTGTACTAGGAATGTTAGCTTTAGCAATCAGAGAAGAAAAAGGAATTTAAGGAATTAGAATAGGCAAGGAGGAAACAAAACTATCACTTTTTGCAGATGATATGATGGTATACTTAAAGAATCCTCGAGAATCAACTCAAAAATTACTTGAAACAATTAACAACTTTAGCAAAGTAGCAGGATATCAAATAAATCCACATAAATCATCAGCATTTCCATATGTGACCAACAAAGTCCAGCAGTAAGAGACAGAAAAAGAAATTCCATTTAAAGTAACAGTAGATAATATAAAATAGTTGGGATTTTACTTGCCAAGACAAATGCACGAACTCTATGAACACAACTACCAAACACTCTTCACACAAATCAAATCAGATCTAAATAATTGGAAAGATATCAATTGCTCATGGATAGGCAGAGCTAATATAGTAAAAATGACAATACTACCTCAATTAACATACCTATTCAGTGCCATACCAATCAGACTACCTAAAAATTATTTTATAGAGCTAGAAAAAATAATAACAAAATTCATCTGGAAAAACAAAAAATCAAGAATATCCAAGGAAATAATGAAAAAAAATTCACAGGAAGGTGGGTTAGCAGTACCAAACCTGGAGCTTTAATATAAAGCGGCAGTCATCAAAACCATCTGGTACTGGCTAAGAAATAGAGTGGTAGATCAATGGAATAGGCTAGGCACAGGAAATGCAGTAGTAAATGACACTAGTAATGTAGTGTTTTATAAACCCAAAGACTCCAGCTTCTGGGATAGGAACTCAGTATTTGACAAAAACTGCTGGGAAAATTGGAAGATAGTATGGCAGAAATTAGGCACAGACCAACATCTTACACCTTATACCAAAATAAGGTCAAAATGGATACATGATTTAGACATAAGAGGTGATACCATAGGTAAATTAGGAGAGAAAGGAATAGTGTATCTATCAGATCTTTGGAAAGGAAAACAGTTTTTGACCAAACAAGAGATAGAGTATATTATAAAATGCAAAATGGATGATTTTGATTATATTAAATTAAAAAAAATTTGTACAAACAGAAGCAATGCATCCAAAATTAGAAGGGAGGCAGAAAGCTGGGAAACAATTTTTGTGGCCAGTACTTCTGATAAAGGCCTCATCTCTAAAATATATAGGGAACTAAATCAAATTTATAGGAATCCAAGTCATTCCCCAATTGAGAAATGGTCAAAGGATATGAACAGGCAGTTTTCTGATGAAGAAACCAAAGCTATCTATTCCCATATGAAAAAATGCTCTAAATCTCTAATGATTAGAGAGATGCAAATTAAAACAACTCTGAGGTACCACCTGACACCTATCAGATTGGCTAAAATGACAAAAAAGGAAAATAATAAATCTTGGAGAAGCTGTGGAAAAATTGCAACACTAATGCATTTTTGGTGGAGTTGTGAACTGATCCAACCATTGTGGAGAGCAATTTGGAATTATGCCCAAAGGACGATAAAGCTGTGCATACCCTTTGATCCAGCAATTCCATTTTTGGGTCTTTTGCCCAAAGAAATCATGGAAAGGGGAAAGGGACCCACATGTCCAAAAATATTTATAGCTGCTCTTTATGTGGTGGCAAGGAATTGGAAGTTGAGGGGATGCCCATCAATTGGTGAATGGCTGGACAAGTTGTGGTATATGAATACAATGGAGTACTATTGTGCTGTAAGAAACAATGAGCAGGAGGAGTTCAGAGAAACCTGAGGGTCTTACGGGGGCTGATGATGAGTGAGATGAGCAGAAGCAGAAGAACATTGTACACAGCATCATCAACATTGTGTGTTGATCTACTGTGATGGACTATATTCTTCTCACCAATGCAATGGTACAGAAGAGTTCCAGGGAACTCATGATAGAAGAGGATCTCCAAATCCAGGAAAAAAAAAAAGAACTATGGAATACGGATGCTGAATGAACCATACTATTTCTTTTGTTTTTGTTGCTGATGTTTTTCTGTTTTGAGGTTCTTTGTCATTGCTCTGATTTTTCTCTTATAACATGACTAATGCAGAAATATGTTTAATGTTATTATGTATGTGTGTGTACATATATATATATACATATATATATATACATATATATATACACATACATATATATATACATATATATATATACATATATATATATATATAACCTATATCAGATTACCTGATGTCTAGGGGAGGGGGGAGGGAGGGGAGGGAGGGAGAAAACTCTGAAATTGGAATGCATGTATAAACAAAAGTTGAGAACTATCTTTACATGTAATGGGAAAAAATAAAATACTTTATTAATTAAAAAAAAAAAAACAAGCTGAGTAGTTAGAATTTTATCCTAGAGGTAATGAGGAAATCCATGGTCAGATTTGTGCTATAGGAAAATTATTTTGGCAGCTGTGTCAAAAATGGAATGAAGGGGGAAATACCAGTGTGTGCAGATTATTCCTGCTCAAAATTTCATGATGATGAAATAAAAATACTATTCAGTAGTACAATTTTAAACTGGAATGTCAGTTGAAAGAATAATTTTTTTGGACAGGATGATAAAATCTATTCATCTATATTTCTATCAGTCTGTCTGTCTGTGTATCTTTCTAAGTGGCTTTAGATTAGGCTTGGAACAAAAAGGTTCATATACACATTAAATAGCTAGTCAATTTGCTCAATTCAGTACATAACCAAGAAAGTCATCAGGGAAAAATTCCCTAATATTTCAACTTTTAAAAAAATTTTAGTGCACTAACATGTTACCAAGTCTTATAGATTGTGGAAGTAGAAGCAATATGGTATTTTAACAGGGAATCAGGAAGTTTTGGAATTGGAATCACAAAGATCTGAATTTGAATCCTACCTCAAAGTAAACCCAAGCAAGTCACAACCTCTCTAAATGCAACCCTTTACACATCTCTAAGATTAGGACAATAATAAAATTTACCTCACAGTTATGATGTAGGTTCAAATAATATAATGTATATTTCCAACCTTAAAGTACTATGCAGCTGTCAACCATAACTACTGCAAAAAATACTGAGAGATATAAAGCTCCTGTCAGTCAGCCAGTTAAGTAAACTTTATTAAGCATCAACTATGTAGCAGGCACTGTGCTAAGTGCTGAGGATACAAACAAAGGGAAAAGATAATCCCTGTCCTCAAGGATCTCAAAGTTGGACATGGGAATCAAAAGGCAAAACCCACATCTAAATGGGACAAATATGAAATAATTTTAAAAAAGGACTAAAATTGAGAGAGAATGGGAATGGTTTCCTATAGAAGACAGGATTTTAACTGAGACTTGAAGGAAGTCATTGAAGCCAAGAAGCAGAAATCAGAAGTGACAGGATTCCAGGTGTGTGGGGATGGGAGTGGGGGGAGTGGAGGGGTACAAGCAACCAGTAAAATTGCCTGGAATCAGGAGATGGAATATCTTATTAAGGAACAAGGAATCCAAAGTCACTAGATTGGAGAATGTGTGTGTGTGTGTGTGTGTGTGTGTGTGTGTGTGTGTGTGTGTGAAGACAGGAAAAGTAGGGTAGAAGTTTAAATGTCCCACAGAGAAAGGGAAAAGGACCCACATGTATAAAAATATTTATAGCTGCTCTTTTTGTGGTGGCAAGGAATTGGAAATTGAGGGGTTGCTCATCATATGCAGAATGGCTGAACAAGTTGTGGTATATGAATGTAATGGAATTCTATTGTGCTGTAAGAAACAGTGAGCAGGAGGAGTTCAGAGAAACTTGGAAAGACTTGCATGAACTGATGATGAGTGAGACGAACAGAACCAGAAGAACATTGTACACAGTATCATCAACATTGTGTGTTGATCTACTGTGATGGACTAGATTCTTCTCACCAATGCAATGGTACAGAAAAGTCCCAGGGAACTCATGATGGAAGGGGACCTCCAAATCCAGAAGAAAAAAAAGAACTGTGGAGTAGAGATGCTGATTGAACCATACTATTTCTTATGCTTTTGGCACTGTTGTTTTTCTATTTTGAGGTTTTTCCTCATTGCTCTGATTCTTCTCTTATAACATGAGTAATGCAGAAATGTTTAATGTTATTATATATATATATAATACATATATGTATATATGTGTGTATGTGTATATATATACATATATATACACACATATATATGCATATATGCATATATGCATATATATATATATATATATATATATATATATATATATATATATATATATATATATAAAACCTATATCAGATTACCGGCTGAATAGGGGAGGGGGGATGGAAGGAGGGGAGGGAGGGAGAAAAATCTGAATTTGGAAAGCTTGTATCAACAAATGTTGAGAACTATTTTTACATGTAACTGGAAAAAATAAAATACTTTATTCAGAAAAAAAAATTTCCAATAGTGAGTCTATATTTGATCCTGGGTATGATAGGGAGCCATTAGAATTTACTGAGTAGGGGAGGTAACATGATGTGATCTCTGATTTAAATAAATAACTTTGCCAGCTGAGTAGAGGATAGATAGTCCATCCTAAAGGATTGTATAGCATAGTAAGGTAGATAAGATATATATAAAATTCACAATGCAAAATAGAAGATAAATGTGTAGGAAAGTTTCAAATATATTTCTTTGAGAAATAAAAGGGAAAGATTACTTCCAGATGACTGAATTAATCAATTAATTCAGTCAAAAAGTTTGATACAGTAGAGAAAGAATGCAAGAATATTCATTTCCAGATCCTTTCACTGAGAAGTTTGGCTATTCTTCTTTCTTAACACATGAAGAATTATTAATTTGGGGTTTAACAACCCTTTAAGAATATTATTTTTGTTATAAGAAAACTTTTTCTCATAGTTTCATCACAGTGTATTTTAAATGTGGTTATTAGGATACATGACTTATCTGAAGGTTTAATATATTGACTTTCACTGAATCTTGAGTATATTATGCAATTTTCAATCTTTTGGCTTAGGATGTACTTTGTCAGCTCTTATCATTTTATTTAATAAGAATATAGACCATTCATGTAAATATTGTCGTCTCAGAGCAAGTTTCAGAATCAGAAACAAGTAACAAAAATGACCATTTTCATAAAGATAGCCAGATTAGAAACACTACTAAGTTTAAACTGATTTTTAAAATGAAAACAGAGCAGATGAAACAGAAAGTTTGATATATTATTTGTCATTAATGGCTATGAAGAAATTGAATATTTTACTTTCCAGGGACAGTGAGGTCAAAAATCAAAGGATGATGTAATCCAAAGCAGTGCTTTCGGGGCAGCTAGATGGCGCAGTGGTTAAAGCACCGGCCCTGGATTCAGGAGTACCTGAGTTCAAATCCGGCCTCGGACACTTGACACTTACTAGCTGTGTGACCCTGGGCAAGTCACTTAACCCCCATTGCCTGCAAAAAACAAAAACAAAAACAAAACAAAACAAAAAAACAAAGCAGTGCTTTCTAAATCCAGTGGTATTTTTTGAAGCATGTTGTTTGAAGCTAAATTTATATTTAAAAGATATAAGCTCTCTGAGGAAAGTCTTCTATAATCTGTTATGGAAGCAGTTTGTGAGGTCAGGAATGTTAAAGTATGGTTCTCATGGTAATTATATATAAATATTAAATTTCACATGAAGAAGAAACTCTCCTTTACAAAGCTAAGAAGGTAGAGAAGGGTTTACCCTTAACAAGTTTATAAGATTTTTGTTTTTATATCTTTAAGATCATCACCCATATTAAAGCTTCTTGTAACCAAAAAAAGGAAATTTAAAGTCAATAAAAAATTATTTCATTGAATAACCTATGTTACACCCTATATGCTATGCCTTACTTTTCTACTTAATTGGGTTGAGCTGCAGTTTCCTTGTTTGTAAATTAGGAACAATATTACATACTAAAACTGATAGAATTGTTCTGAGGATTAATGTACTCCTTACTTACCTCAACTTCTTAGAATAATCAATTCTTTTTTTTTGTTTTGTTTTGGTTTTTTGTTTTTGTTTTGTTTTGTTTTTTGTTTTGTTTTGTTTTGTTTTTTGCGGGGCAATGGGGGTTAAGTGACTTGCTCAGGGTCACACATCTAGTAATTGTCAAGTGTCTGAGGCTGGATTTGAACTCAGGAACTCCTGAATCCAGGGCCGGTGCTTTATCCACTGTGCCACCTAGCTGCCCCCTAATCAATTCTTTTTAAAGATGCAAGTCAGGTGCTACCTGGAAGAATGGTAGAATGGTTAAAAAATAGAGTTTAGATATAAAGGCCTTGTGTTACTATAAACAATCCACTTAAAACACCCTGGGTCTTAGTTTCTTTATTTGTAAAATGAGGGACTTGGACTAAATGAATTATTGTTTCCCTTCCATATCTAAATCTATGATCCCAAGATCTTTTTTCTCAAACATCATCCTTGATTTCTCAGTGATATTTCATACTTTTGACAATGTTTGCCTGGAGACTTTCTTCCATCTAGGGTTTTGTAAAATGACCCCCTTTTGGCTGTCCTCCTTTCATAACTCCTATTTCTCCTTTGTTGGACTATCATCTATATCACATCTCCTAAATGGGGAATGTATGTCAAGTTTTTGACCTGCCTTGACCCTTCTTCAATTTTCATTCTCTCTCTCTCTCTCTCTCTCTCTCTCTCTCTCTCTCTCTCTCTCTCTCTCTCTCTCTGTCTCTCTGTCTCTCTGTCTCTCTGTCTCTCCCCTCCCTCCCCCTCATATCCCCTCAGACTATAATTTTCATTTTATATTGCCTATAAATGATCCTCTATTCAAAGTATATAGCTCTAGACTCCTAGTTCATTTTCTGAACTGCAGGAACATATTACCAATTCTCTATTTTTCTATTTTGAAGTAGATGTCCCATAGCTTTCTCAGATGCAACATGTACAAAACAGAATTCATTATCTTTCCCTCAAACTCACCCCAACCTTTTCCAAACTTCTTTATTTCTAACCTGGGCATCAAAATCTTGCCAGTTTTTCCAATCTTTTCCAGGTTTACAACTTTGATGTTCTCAACCTCTCTAACCTCTCCAAATCCTCCAAACCTTATCTACTCTCCACGTACATCTCTTAAGTCTGTTAGCTTCTCTATGCTGAGATGAATACAACCTAATTTATGTCATCACCTCTTCCCCAGAGTAATTACTATTGAATTCAATAGCCTCTTAATGTATTTCTTTACCTCAGAGATCCCTCCTCTGCAATCTATATTCTATATTACTGGCAAAATAACTCACAAATGCAGGTCTGACTATATTATACTCGTTCAAATACACTGTAATTTCTCCCTATTTTATCTAGGAACAAATCACTTGGAGAGGATGTCTATGATTGGTCCAGCACTCTGTGCCATCACCTTCATCTCTCTTACACTCTGCCTGTCTGTGTCCCTTACAATGTTGTGTAGTCTATTAAGTGCCAATGCTTGCTATGAGGGTACATCCACTACATTTTGTTGTTTTTAGCTAAATGGAAGACATTGTTGTTGATGAGAAGGTAATGAGATATTAAAGTCTTCTGTAGTTAAGTGTCTATTGCTGTTGATGTTTCTGACTCTGTTCTTCCCAAGGACTCCCTGCCATATCTGATATTCCATGTCTACTCTAGTGTGGAAGTCACCCAGAATTACAAACATGTTCTCTTTTGACACATTGATGATAAAGGTCTCCAAGTCTTATACTTTTTCTTTGGCCTCATCAAGTTTCATCATGGTGCACGCATATAACTAATATGGATGGTTTGGCACTTTCCTACTAGTTTCAGTCACATCACCACGAGATTTTTGTTCACTTCTTTTAGGAGGTGTAGAAGCTTGCTGACTAGATGAGATCTGATTGCAAAACTTATACCAGCTTCACATTACTTCTCATTACAACAGCCACACCAGAAAATGTATATTTAGGTCTGACTTCAGTAAGTTGGCCCTCATTTGCCAGTTTTATTTTATGCCTGTGAAACCTGGACAATCTACCAGTAGCATGCAGAAAATGTAACTACCTCCACTTGTATTAGGAATATTCTGAAGATTACTCAGAACAATAACATACTAGACAGTAAGGTCCTCTCAAGCTGAAGGGGCAAACATTCAAATTCTACTGCAGAGAGTGCAGTTCTGATGGGGGCTGGCAATGTATCCTGAGCACCACTTATAAATTTACATACAATAGTATTTTATGGAGAACTTGTACAATGCACATGTTCACATGGAGGTCAGAAGAAGCAATACAAGGACACTGTCAATGTCTCTCTGAAGAACTTAATATGAATTGTGAGACATGATAGATACTGGGAAAGGACTACCCAGCATACATAGTATGCCCACATCAAAGAAGGTGCTGTGCTGTGTAAGCAAAGACAAATTACACTAGCTCAAAAGAAATCTGAGATACTCAAATCTAGCAACATATCCATCTCAAATATTCATATGGACTATTCATGCATGATCTGTGGTAGATCTTTCTGAGCTTAGGCTTGTATTGGCCTGATCAGCCACATTCTAACACATTTGACCCCAATATCATGATGCTATTGATCCTCTTCAAGTACAAAGAATGAACACCAGAAATAAAATGCCTTTCAAAATTCCTTCATAATTTTAAGTCTTTAACAACTTTGCTCTCCAATCTGCCTAGCTAGCCTTCTAAATTGCTTTATGCACATTCTGTGGTATAGGGAAATTGACCTTCTTGCTGTTTCTTGAACATTGCCCTCAATTCTCTATCCCTGCCTTTGAATGAGCTTCTTTCCTAGAATACACTATGTCCTCACTTCTTCTTAGAATCTGGTTTCTTTCAAAATTCAGCTCAAGAACATTTTTAATATAAAACCATTCTTGCTTCCCCACCCCAAATTATTTTGCATAAATCTTTATTTGCTTTTCCATATCCCTTCATATAATGTAATTTCTTCTTGGTCAAGAACTCTTTTATTCTTATTTTGATTTGACAAGATTGTACTACAATGACTATGGTTAGATAAGACTTTCTGAGCAATGTGGTACAGTCTTTCAGGACTTTGGGCTTCTGGCTTAGTGACACTAAAATACAAAAGGAAAATTTGCTGCATCTTCACATAGGCTTTCTGGGAGCTATCTGCTTTCATTTCCTTTTGGGGACACCAGCTGTTAGTGCTCATTTCCTCCTTAAATTTTCATATATGTATAAATCTTTGTATATAGTATGTATGCTAATAGAAATTAGTCCTCCTGAAAGTAGGAACTTTTTATTTTGACTTCACACTTAGTAGGTACCTAATAAAAGCTTACTGAATTGAATAAATATATTTAAAGTGCTTCATAGATCTCAAATATTATAGCAATATCAGTTACTTTATTGGATGTTTTAATCAAATGCTACAGATAATTTTATTTAAATAAAATTCAAAATATGAATGCAATTTGGATTACATTTTTAGATTTGAACTATTAAAAATCCATCCCTTCTCTGCATTAAGTAAATAATAGTTCCTTAGAATTTAACCTTTTTTTTTTTTTTTTTGCAGGGCCATGGGGGTTAAGTGACTTGCCCAGGGTCACACAGCTAGTAAGTGTCAAGTGTCTGAGGCTGGATTTGAACTCAGGTACTCTTGAATCCAGGGCCGGTACTTTATCCACTGCGCCACCTAGCTGCCCCCATAGTTCCTTTGAACTAAATACCTTTTTCTAATATCCTTTGATTAATTTCTGTCTATTCCTACTAATGAAAGGGAAACTAGGATGCATGAATTATAATATTTTAGTAATATAATTTAGATTTTTCTAAGGAAAATATTCTAAGTATCCATCTAATGTGTTACTTTTAAAATAAACAATAAGAATATATAATTTAAATATATTTAATTTAAACTTGATTCATAATTATTAAAAACAATTACAGTCTTGGATGATTTTACAAGGGCTTGATATCAATAATACCTGTGTACCATTAAAGAGCTTTGTTATTTGATTGATTATTTGAATACTGGGGATATCAATATGCCTGCTGTATTTTAGTTTTTGCTCCATTTTGATCTTTTACAGCTACTGGTGGCTATAGAATTGCCCAAGATACAGAACATAGGCAGAAACATGCAGGAATCATTTTAAGTGTTGTTAGTTCCAAAACATTACAAGAAAGCAAACTCTGCCAGGAGCTGTTTTTCAAGGAATGCTACTGCAGACAAAAACTGCTGAAAGCACATTTGATATACTGGGTAACATAAACTACTGTATGAACTACCAGCTGGCTTATGATGTAGAACAAAGCAATTTAATATTTAGAGGTAGAGGTAGAGAAGTAATTTACATTTCTACAACATGACTATGAGGTTGCTGAGATATAAGCCCATAGAAACTGTTTTGATGATTTACCTTGATTTTGTTTTTAATGAGTACGCAATCTATTGAAACTATGTCAGATACATTGGGCATCCAACCTTCAAATATACTTTTTGCTTAAATCACCTGGTCAGCATCTGTAGTATTTTGTTTTGTTTGAAGTTTGATGTCATCCTAGTTCTCTAATTTATGGTCTTTTATGTGAACAAGGTGTTCTACTACCCACAATTGCACATGCTAGCAGGATTTGGGTTATTGTTTTTCCCTTTGTTGATATAAGTATGGGGGTGTGTATATATGCACGTGTGGTTATTGTCCCTGCACCTCCCATCCCTGCATCCCATGTGTGTATATATTTTTACCTCACCTAAATAGAAAACTGTACTATGGTCTTTTCTATGGGTATTTACTGTACCTCTACTCATATAGAACTTAGCACTGAGAGCTTGTTTTCCTTATTACATTGGGGCTAGGCAAAAGAATGCCAATGCAACAATGAAAATTCATCACAATGATACCAGAAAAAAAATGTGAGGGCATGCGCTACTAAGCAAATACTTCAAGCATTAGAAAGGCTGACATATGGAAAAGGGAGCAAACATATTTTTCTTGGCCTCACAGGACAAAGCAAGATACAGTGGATAGATGTTGCAAAAATGTAAATTTAGACTTTTCAGAGAATCAGATAATTTCATATTTGAAAGGGACATGAGCTGTAATCTAGTTCAACCCATAAGTGAAACATCATTATTATTACATCATACTCCATAAGCCTTTGCTTGAAGACCTCTGCTGAACAGAGACTATATTCCAAGGCAGGTTGTTACATTTTTGGATAGCTCTAGTTGTTAAGAAAAACATTAACCCATACATCAAACCTAATTCATCTCTTTTCAACTTCCAATCAAATTCATCAAACATTTATTGAGAATTGATTTTGTGCAAGGCACTGTTCTCATTGCTAGGGATACAAAGAAAGAGAATAATTATCCCTACTCTCAAACTGTTTACATTTTATTGAAGGTTTATGACATATAAACAGATAATTATAGACTTATTCAGATGAAAATGGAGAGAGAATAAAACTAGGAGGGTCAAGAAATGCTATCCATAGGTGGCATATAGATTAATGAATAAATGGTGCTCTTGCTTTTAAGAGGCAGAGGCTAGGAGGGAGTATATTTCAGGAATATGAGGCAGACAACTCTTCCAAATATTGATCCTACTTCTGAGTTCTGTATCCAAACAGAACACGCATAACCCCTCTACAAGAAAATGGCTCTTCAAATACTTGAAGATATTTAAAGTCTCTTGGGTTTTCTCTTCTTTATCCTTCCATAACATAACCTTGAAGTATTTCACCATTACTAGGTCCTACCCTGTACTCTTCCCAAATTAGAAACGTCCTTTCTAAAATGTGGTTCTAAACATTCAACCCCAAAGTTTAGATATTGTCTGTCTAAGTCAGAATACAGAAGACCTGTGACCCCCTTATTCCTAGAAGTTATGCTTCCCTGGCAGCTCAAAGTAATATTAGTTATTTTGGATTAATTATCATAGTTGACACATTGAGCCTGCAATCCACTAACACAACCAGATATTTTTATAGATATTTCCAAAAAATTTAGATTATGTACTGGGGTATAACATTCAGTGAATTCTTATTTAGGTACAGAATTGACAAAATGGCCTCTGAGTCCCCGTTGGAAATGTGACATTCTGTTGATGTAAGAGCAACGGTCAATAATTTAAACATTTTGAATGAAATACAACATGTAACACAGAATATACATAGAGTCAAGTCTTGGAAATATGCTTTTAAAAAATGCATTACAGGTGGAGATGGGGCACAGGCTCATTGAAGCTAACAGCCACAGTACACAAAGTTTTGCTGCCTGATTAATTAGTAAGTTGGCCTGTGGTGATCTATGACCAGAGAACAGGCCAGGCAAGTGTAGAACCTGTTCCTCCTTAAATCATACAACCTGGGACCCCTGAAGGTTGGAACAGTGCAGCCTGGAGACAGTGCCCCACTGTAAGAAGGAGTTAAAAGTCAAGTAAAAGACAGACAAGATGAGTAGACAGAGAATGATGAGGACCAAACAAAGTTTCTTTTGTGACAAGGAAGATCAAGGTGCACACTCAGAAGAGGAGTGTGCTCCTACATCCAAAGCTTTCAAGAAAAATATGAATTGGTCTCAGGCCATAGAGGAACTCAAAAAGAACTTTACAGATAAAGTAAGAGAGGCAGCAGAATAAATGGAAAGAGAAATGAGAGTAATGCAGGAGGGTCATGAGAAAAATGTCAACAGCTCAAAAAGCTAAATTGTCCAAATGGAAAAGGAGGTACAAAAGCTCTCAGGAGAAAATCATTGCTTAGGGGCAGCTAGGTGGTGCAGTGGATAGAGCACTAGCCCTGAAGTCAGGAGGACCTGAGTTCAAATCCGGCCTCAGACACTTGACACTTACTAGCTGTGTGACCTTGCGCAAGTCATTTAACCCCAATTGCCTCACCAAAAGAAAAAAAGAAAGAAAGAAAATCATTCGTTAAAAATTAGGATTGAGAAATAGAAGCTAATTACTTTACGAGAAATCAAGACATAATAAAACAAATCCAAATGAATAAAAAAAAATAGAGGGCAATGTGAAATGTCTCCTTGGGAAAATGGCTGGCCTGGAAAATAGATCCAGGAGAGATAATTTGAAAATTATTTGACTACCTGAAAACCATGATCAAGGAAAGAGCTTAGAAATCATATTCTAGGAAATTTTCAGGGATAATTGCACTGAAATTCAAGAAGGAGAAGGTAGAATAGAAATTAAAAGAATCTTTCCATCATGTCCTGAAAGAGATTCCAAAAGGAAAACTCCTGGGAATATTATAGACAAATTTCATAGCTCTTAGGTCAAGGAAAAAATATTGCAAGCTACCAAAAAGAAAGAATTCAAGTACTGTGGAACCCCAGTCAGGACAAGATCTAGCAGCTTCTACATAAAAGGATAGGAGGGTATGAAGTATGTTATTCCAGAGGGTAAAATGAATAGGGATTACAACCAAGAGTCACATATCCAGCAAACCTGCGTATAATATTTCAGGGGAAAAAATGGGACCTCAATGAAACAGAAGAACTTCAGGTAGTCATGATGAAAGGACCTGAAGTAAATAGAAAATTTAACTTTCAAATACAAGATTCTAGAGAAGCATAAAAAGGTAAACAGGGAAAATAATTCAAGAGGGATGTTAAAAGGTTAAACTGTTTACATTCTTACATGGGAAAATGATACTTCTAACTCATAAGAACTTTCTCAGTATTAGGGCAAATAATAGAAATAAATTTAAACAGAGGACAAAGGTAGGAATTGATTATGATAGAATGATATCTCTAAAGCATTTATTTTTTGTTTATCTTTTTATTTAGGATTGTTGGAGTTGGGTGACATGCCTGGGGTTGTGCAGTGGGGGAGTGTCTTATGTCTGGGGCCAGATTTGGGTTCAGGTCCTCTTGATTCTAGGGTGGGTGCTTTGTCCACTGTGTCACCTAGCTGCCCTATGATAACATCTTTAGGGTAAAATTGAGGGGTGAGAGGAATACACTGAGGGAGGGGGAATGGGAGAGGTAGAATGGGGTGAAATCCCACATGAAAGAAGCAGAAAAGTGCTTATGGAGTGGAGGGAGAGATGGGGGAGGAGAAGATAAGTGATTGAGCTGCATATTCATCAGAATTGCCTCAAAGACCTTAATCTCATCAGAGTTGGCTCAAGCAGGGAATAATATACACACTCAATTGGGTGGAGTAATCCATCTAACCCTGCAGGAAAGTAGGAGGGGAAGGGGATAAAAAGGGAGGGGTGAAAGAAGGGGGAGTAGATTGGGGGAGGGGACAATCAGAACCAAATCCCTTTTGAAGAGGGATAGGGTGAAAGAAGAAAGAAAATAGTGTAAATATCATGGGGAAGGGAATAGGACGGAGGGAAACAGTAAACAATAGTAATTGAAAATAAATTGAAAAAGTCAAGAGTAATGTAAGATGATGATGATTGATTGATTGATGGATGGATTGATAACGATTGAGTGAAGATGGGATTTGATTGATGAGAATGAAGATGGACTGTTGATGATGATAAAATGTATGGTATTTGCTTGGCTATTGTGAAGAAAATTCTTTGTCAGGTATAAGGTATTATATAAATGTTATTTATTACTGTTGCAAGAATCAACCTGATGGTGTTATTGTAAGGAAATGTCCCTTTAAAGTACCATATAAATGTAGTTTACCATTAAAACAATGATGAGCAGGATGCTATCAGAAAAACCCTGAAAGAGATGATACATTTTGAAATGTACTGTATATAAAATAACAGCAATACTGTAAGAATATCAGCTGTGAATGACTTGCTTATTTTTAGCAATGCAGTGATCCAAGACAACTCTGAAGTTCCTATGAAAAATACAGTTCATCTATAGAGAGAGAGCTGATTACCATCTGAATACTGATTGAAACATATATTTTTGTTATTTCCTTTATCTGAAGTTTTTTTTTTTCTGTTTTCTTTTACAACCTGGCTAATGCAGAGATATTTTGCATGACTGCTCATGTACAGCTTATGTTGAATTGATTGAAGGTTTTTATTTTTGGGGGCGGGGAAGGAAGGAAGAAAATTTGGAATAAAAAGTTTAAAATTTGATGTCAAAATTTGTATTTACATGTATTTTGGGAAAATAAAATTTAACAGAAGAAAATAAATAAACAGAAATAGAAATACAGGACATATATAGATATAAACTGAGTACTGAGCAAAGGATAAAATTTATCTAATTAACTTTAATAATAAAAATATTCAAAGCAACTTCAGCAGCACTGTTTTGAGACATAATAAAATATCCATCATTGGTCAAATATAATAGCATATTAAAATGTATCTATCTTCATTTTTCCTATTATTAGCATTCATTTATTTTCTTTTGAAAAGTTACCCCTCTAATTCCAAGTTAAGAAAATGATAAAATTCAATTCAATTTAGGTTAACAAGTACTAAATATCTACAATAAACCAGTACCAGGCAGTAGAAGAGAAAGACCAAAAGGAGGAAGCATGAATCTTTAAGGAATTTATATTCTTACTCTCTTCAGGGGCTTATAAGATATACTCTGATAAGCAAATATAAAATATGATGAGGAAGGAAAAAATAATAAGAAGAATATGCATTTGAGTGACTGGGGTAAAGTATTTGGAAAGAGATAGCACCACAGCTGAGCAATAAAGGAAGTTGTAAGAGGTCTATGGAAAGAGGCGATCAATTTTAGGTAAGGAGGATAAGCTGTGCGAAAGCCTAATGAATGTGAAACTCAAAACTATAAAGCACCATAAAAAGAAAGGTTGTTATTATTGTTGTTATCTTCATCATCAATATTTGTGAATATTCTAAAATGCTTTCAATGCTAAAATCAAATCAGAGGCTCAGAATGGCAAGTAAAATAAAATTTCTATTATGACATTCATATGACTATTGATTATTTCAAATACTGATCCAGGATGAAGTAAATTGACTGATGGCATCATCTTTAAGCCCTTCTAAGTATCAAAATATACCTAATGATGGGGGCAGCTAGGTGGCCCTAATAAAAATATGTTGGATTAATTAAAAAATGCATCAATTAAATTAATATTGTTTATTAGGTGCCCCTTAGCTAGATATCAATAGAAAAAAATAACATATTAGTATTTCCATAAAATGAGTCAAATTCAATTTATAAATGGCTCATATATCTTAATTAATTTGAACTCACAGAGTTACTGTGGTAGACCCAAATCTTTTTTCCCTTAAATTTATTTTCAGTATTCTTTTTGTTGTTGTTGTTGTGTTGTTTTGTTTTGTTTTGCTTTGGGGGGGCAAATGAGGGTTAAGTGACTTGCCCAGGGTCACACAGCTAGTTAATGTCAAGTGTCTGAGGCTGGATTTGAACTCAGGAATTCCTGAATCCAGGGTAGGGGCTTTATCCACTGCACCACCTAGCTGCCCCAGTATTCTTTTTTTGTTTAGTTTTGTATTCCAAATTCTCTCCCTTCTCACCAATTGAGAAGGCTAGCAATTTGCCATGTAAAATCATGCAAAACATCTTTCTACATTATCCATATTACAAAAAAGCAAGAAAAATAAAGTGGGAAAATTATTCTTTAATTTGCACTCAGAGTTCATCAGTATTCTCTCTGGACATAAATAACATTTTTCAAAAAATCTTCCTTCACTGTTCTCACAGCATATCCTTTTTATTCACCCTTTAATTTTTTTGAGGTAATTCCAACATAATTGACTCAAATTCATACCCTCTGTCTATGTAGATGAATTATAACTATCCTAATAATGACAAAGTTATAAGGTGTTAGATCATCTTCCAATATATGAATATAAACAGTTTAATCTTATTAAGTACCTTATGATTTCTCTTTCATGTTTATCTTTTTTATGCTTCTCTTGAGTCTTGTGTTTGAATATCAAATATTTTTTCAGCTCTGATTTTTTTCATCAGGAATTCTTGAAAGCCTCTATTTCATTAAGTACACAATTTCCCTCTGAAAGATTATACTCTGTCTTTCCGGCTAGGTATTCTTTCTTCTGATGATATTTGATATGTCTTCCAGAATACCATATTCCAAACCCTCCACTCTTTGAAAGTGGAAGGTAGTAAATCTTCTTTGATCCTCACTGTGACTCCATGGTATTTGCATGATTTCTTTCTGTATGCTTACAAAATTATTGATGATAATATTCTCACAGTTACCTCTAAGGTCCACCACTGCTGCCTGGTGGCCTGTAGGCTCGTCCCCACCCTGGTGTCACAGACTTCTCCTACTAAACTCTTAAGTTGTCTTAGGCTGGAAAAAATGCCTCATCCTGGCCCTTAGTTGGCTCTGCCACTTGAAAATGTGACTTCTGGTGTTATTTCAAGTTATTTGGAGGTAGATATTAAGAGAGTACATTTAGGTTGCTGCCTCTACTCTGACATCTTGACTTCATCTTTGGACCCCAGTCTTTAATTCTTATTTCAACATTCTTTCTATAACACTATATTTATTCTCATTTGGTTTTTTAAAATAATATTTTATGGCTACATACACATAGGAATTCAGAATTTTTTCAGTTTTTCTCTCATATATATAACTTGACAGTAATTGGAAATGATCCAAATACTGCAAATTAACTAGATTGTAAGATATTTTCTTTATCGAACATCAATAAATTTGGGAATCAAGTAGCTGGTATTCTAGTCTGAACTATTATAAGAAGAATTATAGTTAGCATTTACATAATAATTTCAGGTTTGTAAATAAATTTACATATATTATTTCACTTGAGCCTCAGAACAACCTTGGAAGGTAGGTAGTAGCATTATTATTGTCAACAATTTGCCAATGAAGAACCTGAGTCTCAAAGAACTTGTGTGATTAGCCCATGACCATTTAGTTAGTAAATGTGTTAAAGCAGGATTTAAAGTAAGGACTTCCTGATTTTGAGTATAGCACTATGCTATACTACACTATGCTAAAAATCCTGTAAAATAATTTGTAGTGATGGTCAATAACGAGCTTTTCCTTCCACATATAAGAGTGGTAATAAAGATAAACTATTTTTCTTCTCCAACTGGATTGAAGCTTTATCCAGGATCCTAAGAGTTGAATTGGCAATATCTTATTCCTGAACTCTAAGACAAAAAAGCTTGATTATATCACATGGTTGTATTTATTTTTGATCTCATAGAGGAATAAAAGTTTTCTCAAAAATGTCTTTTCATGAGTTCCTTCAACTTCATTTTGTTTACCTGTTCTCACTCCATAAATCCTAAGATTAAATTGTCCCAGTGTCCCAAGTGAGAAGAAATAGATTTGAATTGGATAGCAGGACAAAAAACCACTGTGCTATTTGTTATATCTTGCCAGATTTGTTCCAATGAATCAATGAGGATGTTGAATAAATTTCCCTTCATACAATCATTACCAAACTTTGCTGGTGGAATTGTCTGAGTAAAGTTTTAAGCAATGATCACATGAAGAATGGATTTTTATTGTAGCCAATGTATCAATATTCTATGTGACTATAGGTAGAAAAATTTTATGTTGAAAATTCATTTCACTACACTGGCAGAGGTGATATTGATTATAAAAAAATGTCTGCATTTGCAATTTAAAACTACTCTGGTAGGGTATATTGCAAGAGGTCATATTGCAGTAATAAAATTGATTTTTAATACATTGATTTTATATCATTGTGATAACCCGGGAGGTTCACTTTTTTCTTAGCAGGTTATTATGATTAAGAGTTCAATTTTACTTATTAAAAATAGTTTGGGTTTTGCATGGAACATAGGAATAAAAGACTGAGGGAGAGGGACCTAATTAATGCTCTTTCTTGTAAGTAGTTGTTATTGTGACTGTAGGACAATAGGTACTTATATAGCTTGATATGCAAGCAATATACAAACTAATGTAAAGAGTCAAAGACAATTGATTCCTGGACCAATTGGATCCTTTTATTAGCAAATATATTAGGTAGGTTTAAATTTCATAGTCAAAATAATCTGTGGTCACTTTGATGACCACTCTATGGATTTCAGTGCTAAAGACCAAATTTGCTCAGTTTCGGTTCACATAAATGCAATTGATTTTTAAACTATTCTGAAATAGAATCCTTTTGAGCTTATCTCATATGAAGGATCATCTTTGAACAAGAACATGATACCTTCAATCAATCAATATATAATCATTCAATGAAATTTTATTAAGAACCTAATACCATGTGCCAGGCTGAGAGCGGTGCTAAATTATACTTAAAGGTGGAGAACCTTTATTGATGTCTTCCCCCACTCCAGAATAATTTCTTGACATCCCCCACAACTTCCACCATTGAATTGTCCCCTGTAACAAAGAAAAGCAAGTTAAGTAAGACTACAAACACAACCACCATGTTGGATCCATATGTAGCGTGACATACTTTAACCAAGAAGAAAAATGTATTCCATCCTCTGATCTTTGGAACCAAGATTTAACACTTCAATTAATTCTGATACTAGTTTTGGTACCACAGAAAGGGATGCTTTGGATGTTTGGTTATATATGGGCCATTTAATTCTTTCTTTCTTCTTTTTACCACCTTGAAGTATATTCTAAGTAATGATATAAAAAGATGTAAATTTGTTACTGATTTTCCTCACACTATCAAAATTATGTTTTCAGAACAGTTGAACTGTGGACATAGTTTAAAAGGACTAGTTTTTTTTTTTTAGATGGTGCATTTAAAAAGCAGGTAATCTTATTTACATGCTTCTGGCATTTAATTTGGTTCCTTGTAAATCCCTCCTACACACACTCCTACTTCCCTTTTCAGTGCCTTTTAGGTCACTTTCTTTAGTAAGTAGGCTATCAAGAAGAATCCCAAGAAGCACAGAGAACAGATGGCAAATACAATCCCCTCCATAAGACTCCTGCTATCCTAGGAGCATACTCAAGAGCACATAGTAAATAGTGTTTATTGTAGGTGGGATCATTAGCCCTTTAGCCCTTTCATTACCACCTTGACCCCCACCGAACAGCATTAATGAAACGATAACTTCCCGTTGCTGCGGCCTCTGCTCTAATTCCAGCAGTGCTCTAGTAATGATGTTAGTGTTTACTGCTATTATATTACTAAGCTATGTATTACATGCCCCTAGCATCAGCCCCACACAGTTGTGGGCCTTCGACACACACTGGCAAAATTCTGCAGTGAACTGTGCTTATTAGAGCCCACCAGGAAGGCTCACTTCTTAGTATAATGAGATCCCCTGAGCTCAATGCAGGGCTCCACAGCTAGAAAGCTAGGGGAAAAACATTCTGAAGTGTGGGGAGCATTGAAAAGTTACCTGTAATTAAGTTTCTTAAAAAAAAATACTACTTTTATCTCCACTCTGATTAACAGAGTGGCAAACAAGATATTTAGTAAGCACACATATATTACTGGAAAACCTGAAAGTCACATATTCAACTAAAGAGTCTATCATTTTAAATCTAGGTTCTCTATCTTAATGGTAGTACAATGGTACTCTTTTTTTTCTCCTCCCAAGAGAAATGCCAATTTTTGTGCAAAAATAATTTTTCAAAGTAAGAGAAGGTAGGAATAATATTATTTGGAGTTTCTTTTCCCCCATAGGATTATTATTATTATTATTATTATTATTATTATTATTATTATTTTTCTGTTTCTGTCTCAGCTTGTTTCCCACTGTGGTTGAAGTTTTTCTTCTGTTACTCAAGCTTCCCTTATGATGTTATCCAGCTCTTCTTATCAGGATCCTATGTGTTTTCCCTCCATCTTCCCACTATTGCCTTGCTGTTAATAGCTGACAGTTTGCTGACTGTTGTTACGAATAGGCTAATCATCATTTTAATGGTTTCCAGCTTCTCTCTAGTGGACCAGTGAACTGTGTAAGTAATGCATAGCAGGTGGTGGCAGGCAGGAGATTATCTCAAATATGAATAGTCACAAATTCTCAGTTGACTTGATAGCTCCCTATTACAACATTTCCCATTTATAAAGTAGACTGAGATAAGGACTTGCATCAACCTGTCTAATGTACTATTATTTATCTAGTAAATGGCTATTTTCTTGAGCTATACCCCTGTTTTCTTGGGGCATTGGAATTATTATGGAGAGCTGAGCAATGCTTAGTTCCTTTGCCTGAAGCCTGGAAAAGTATGTTTTAAATGTAGTTAAAGAATACAAATGATAACCAAAATAGTATTTTTTTCAATTTCCAGTGTTTTTTTTGTTAAAGTTTTTTGGATAAAAATGAGCTCAAAATAAAGAAAGCATTCTGTCCCAGGATGTAAGACAACATATTCCCATATCCCCAAATGTGGGTTTTTGAAAGAGTACAGGGTGTTTTTTGTGATTTTACCCAAAAAATTCATTTGTTTTGAAATAGCACTTACACAATGCTAAAACAATCTGCTATTTCAGTCATTAGTAAGAAAAGGAAAGCAAAACAGGTCCAGATGCTTGGCACCAGGTATACCAACCGGCAATTGAGTAGCTCTTTCACTCCTGAACTAATCATGCTGGCACTATATAGAGACCTCCTGAGATCCCATTTAATTGAAGTGTTTAAGGGTCAACTAACTCAGAAATAATTACAGGAAGTAGTGAGAAACTAACAGAGAGAAAGGCATAGTTTATTCATTTTATTTTGTTTTGCATTTGACCAACCCCAAATGCAACTTAAAAGAAATGAAGACCCTTGTAATGAATATATACAGTTATGCAAAAGAAATTCTGAAATGTCATGTAGTAACTGCTTGGAAGCACATTAGTGTACTATTGGTAGAGCTATGAATTCTTCTAGTTATTCTGTAAAGCCCTTCCACACTGCTCAAAGCTAATTGGCTAGCATCATTCAAATCTATTGGTTTACTGGACTTGAGGGTGGTGCATGAGTAGTACATGCTGAAGTCAGAGTTTGGAGAACATACCCTCTGAGGGACAGGAGTTCAGGTAAGTGTGGTTTTAATTAAGTTAGCTTTAGTGAGTTAATCAGCAAAGTTAATCCAACCAATCTTAATATTATCCCCATCAAGGTGGGGCCTCTGGACATCCCAAAACCCATTATTTTCTCACAGCATGAATCTCTTCTTAAATTTGCACCAGTCTTAAAAATGTGGTGGAAAGATATCTATGAGGGTTTAGAATTCATAGCTTCCAAGGATGCATTCCTGAATGGAAATCCAGCCCCAGATCTGTACTACAGTTTAATTCCTACCAGTAACATTTGGCCAAGCTAGAGTCACAATTCTCCCTGACAATTTCTGGCTAAGGAGTTGTCATTAAGGTGTCACAATTTTTTTTTCATATATATTTTCTCATACTGTGAGATGTGGAGTATTCTAAGGGACCTTATACTTTTTTTATTACTTTAAGTCTCCTCTCTAAGGCATGTTATCTCTCCTTCAATTTCTATATTAGAGAATGTATAGGTTTCTCTGTGTATGTGTGTATGTTTGTTTGTATGAACTTTTCGTTACTCCAATAGATCTATGCCCATTATGTTCTTTTGAGAGTAGAGTGTTTATAATAAGAGAAAAAGCCAGTTGAAATCAGAATAATCCTGGTCCCTTTTGCCCGACAGAAACCTTGTTTTTAATCCAATAGTACTACCACGTAAACCCATTCTGAGATTATGAGATATTTACACTGGATTACTCATTTACTACCCTAGGAGAAGAGTTCTGAATAAGTTCAGAAGCATTTGAGGTCACTTTTTGATAATCCAATTAGAGCAACATATGTGTCTCAGCTTGAATTAGCCTTACTATATGGGGTAGGATGCAGAGACAGACAATCATGTAAAGAATAGTTGGGGGAAGTAACATTAACTCATCTTGGTTCAAATAGAAAATTATGTAGGAGAGTAGAAGGACATAAGTCTAAAGGAAACATGGAATATCAGACTTTTTGTTACAATGGATCACAGTGGCCATTTCATTCAATGCATAGCTGAAAAGAAATTCTCATTATAACATGACAGATAAGTAGCAATTTAGCTTTCTCTTGAAGAGTTCCAATAATGGGGAACCAACTATCAATGTCCAATGCAGCTTATTCTACTTTGGACAGATGAAATTATTGTGATTTTTTTTTCCTCTTGAGAGCAAACATATATTTACTTTTACTTTTTCTTCCCATTGCTTTTATTATGTTACTTAGGGCCAAAGAGAATAAAATAAGCCTTCTTATTCACAATAAACCTTCAAATATTTGAAGATAACTCTCTTTTTCTTCTTATTTTTTACTTTCTCAGAATAAACATCCCTATTTCTTTTTTTTCTTATAAAAGTATTTTATTATTTTCCAGGTACATGTAGAGATAGTTTTCAACATTTGTTTTTATAAGATTTCTAGTTTCAATTCTTTCTCCCTCCCTCCACCCTCCCCAAGACAGCAAGCAATCTGATATAGGTTATATGTGTACAATCACATTAAACATATTTCTGCATTACTCATGCTGTGAAAGAAGAATCAGAGCAAAGGGGCAGCTAGGTGATACAGTGGATAAAGCACTGGCCCTAGATTCAGGAGGAACCGAGTTCAAATCCAACCTCAGACACTTGACACTTAACTAGCTGTGTGACAAAAAAAGCAAAAAGGAAAAACTTCAAAAAAGAAAAACACCAAAAAAAAAAATAGAAATAGTATGGTTCAATCTGCATCTAGATTCCTTAGCTCTGCTTTTCTGGATTTGGAGAGCATTTTCCATCATGAGTGCTTTGGAACTATCTTGGACCATTGTATTGCTGAGAAGAGTCAAGTCTATCACAGTTCATCAATACACAATGCTGTTCATACTGTGTACAATGTTCTTCTGTTTCAGCTCATCTCACTCAGCAACAGTTCATGAAAGTACTTCCAGGTTTCTCTGATATCTGCCTACTCATGTTTTCTTACAGAACTATAGTATTCCACTGCATTCATATACCACAACTTGTTCAGCCACCCCCCAATATAGGGGCATTCTCTCAATTTCCAATTCCTTGTCACCACAAAAAGAGCAGCTATAAATATTTTTGTACATGTGGGTCTTTTTCCCTTTTTATGACCTCTTTGGGGAAAAGATCTAATAGTGGTATTGCTGGGTCAAAGGGTATGCACAGCTTTATATCCCTTTGAGCATATTTCCAAATTGCTCTCCAGAATGGTTTGATCAATTCACAGCTCCACTAACAATGCATTAGTGTTCCAATTTTTCCACAGCTTCTCCAATATTTATTATTTTCCTCTTTTGTCATGTTAGTAAATTTGATAGGTGTCAGATGGTACCTCAGAGTTGTTTTAATTTGCATTTCTCTAATCATTAGTGATTTAGAGAATTTTTTCATGTGAAAATAGATAGCTTTGATTTCTTAATCAGAAAATTGCTTATTTGACCATTTCTGAATTGGAGAATGACTTGGATTCTTATAAATTTCATTTAGTTCCTGATATATTTTAGAAATGAAGACTTTAGCAGAAATACTGACTATAAAAATCGTTTCCCAGCTTTCTGCCTCCCTTCTCATTTTGTATGCATTGCTTCTGTTTGTACAAAAACTCTTTAATTTAATGTAGTTCAAATCATCCATTTTTCATTTCATAATATTCTCCATCTCTTGTTTGGTCATAAACTCTTCTCCTTTCCATAAATTTGAGAGGTAAACTTTTCCTTCCTCTCCTAACCTTTTATGTCTAAATCATGTACCCATTTTGACCTTATTTTAGTACAGTGTGTAAGATGTGGGTCTATGCCTAGTTTCTGCCATACTATCTTCCAGTTTTCCCAGCAGTTTTTGTCAAATACTGAGTTTCTATCCCAGGAGCTGGAGACTTTAGGTTTATCAAACAGCACATAACTTGAGTCATTTACTCCTATGTCTACTGTGTCTAACTTATTCCATTTATCCATCACTCTATTTCTTAGCCAGTACCAAATAGCTTTTATGACTGCTGCTTTATAGTAAAGCTTCAGAGTTGTTATAGCTAGCCTATGTTCCTGTGCATTTTTTCATTAGTTCCCTTGATATTCTTGACCTTTTCAAGATTAATTTTGTTATTATTTTTTCTAGCTCTATAAAATAATTTTTAGTTAGTCTGATTGGTAAGGCACTGAGTAAGTAAATTAATTTAGGTAGAATTGTCATTTTTATTATATTAGCTCAGCCTATCCATGAGCAATTGATATTTTTCTAATTATTTAGATCTGATTTGATTTTTGTGAAAAAGTGTTTTGTGATTGTGTTCATAGAGTTCCTGTGTTTGTCTTGGCAAATAGACTCCCAATTATTTTATATTGTTTACTATTACTTTAAATGCAATTTCTCTTCCTATCTTTTGCTGCCGGACATTATCATGTATGGAAATGCTGATGATTTATGTGGGTTTATTTTATATCTTCCAAGTCTGATAACATTGTTAATAGTTTCAAGTAATTTTTCTTCTTTTTTTCAATAGATCCTCTTATAAGATGGACTCAAGTTTCTCAAATCAATCAAGCAAACGTTTATTAAGAATACTAAACCAGGCACTAGTGCCTAGCTCACTATCTTGATTCCTGAATTTCCTCACATGAGCATATACAACAAAACATGCTAAGATATCTGCCATGGTTCAAAAACTGATCTTGGAATAATTATAAATTGATAACTAGTGAAATTGATCTGATATGATGCAATGGCCAAAAGGCTGGCAAAATATTTAGTATCATATGAGGGAATATTGAAAAGAAAATAGATACATCTATCCCATGTGGATCCAAAGCTATTAGAATGTATGAATTATTACATTTTGTTCATATATGTGTGTTTGTACTTTCCTATTATTGCTTGTCATATAAGTAATCCCAAATAGGATATATCATGGTATCCTGTTGTGCAAACTGTTTTCAGAAACATTCTTATCTCCACTCCCATTCTGTCATACAGAAACCCCTAACCCTGAAACTGGGTAAAAGGCTTATTGTGCCAGATGAGACTCAAGCTCCAGAAACAAGAACATTGACAAGTCATTTACCCTGTCACCCCTGCCCTGTTCCTCATTCCCTAAAAGTTAGATAAACCTTTTGTACTATTCACGTGGGGAGTCCTTTTCTCTTCAACTGAGACACCCTTGCTGGTAAACTCAATGAACCCTCACTAGTCCAAATTCTGCTTCTTGGCCAGTCTGTCATTCCTGGCATTGATACCTATCTTTATGTAAAACTATAGTCTATCCAACTGGAATACCATGTGTGTTCTAGGTTATTGCATCTAAAGAAGAAAATTATGTGGTTAGAAATGCAACAGAGGGAAAATAAATTGATAGGAGGGCCTGCAGAGTATGTTTTATTAGGATAGACTAAAAAGATAAGGCTTCTTCAGTTTTCTATGATGAAGAATCTTAGGAGGATAATCAAATCAATTGCAAAAGATTTATTAAGCACTTACTTTGTTCCAGGTACTGTGCTAGGTACTAGGAACACACATACTAGAAGAAAAACAGTCCCTGCCCTCAAAAATGAAATACACTCTAATAATGAAAGCAACACCTAAAAGATCTGAAAAGGAGGAAGATAGGAGGTACCCATATTGGGTTATGATAGAGAAAGTTCAGGGATTCAGGAGTAGAGTTTGGAAAAAGAATGAACACATGGCTGGTCTGGGTATTTTCCTTAAAATATTCTGGGTTGAGCTGACCAACTGAAAGAAGGGGCCTCAATGAATGAGTGTACTAGGGTGAGAAGGCTATTGTGCCATGGTAAAGAAAATCCAGAGAGTTAAGAGAACAGATTGGAGAGGAATAAAGAATTATATCCTGGATAGGATGAACATTTAGAATTTGATCATGAATAATATAAACAAATTACTAGGATGGAAGAAATGTTTTGAAATTTACAATAGATAAATTAATATGAATTATATGCAAAAGTGAGCATTATGATACAGTGAAAAGAGTGCTGGCTTTGTATTCAGAGGATGTGGTTTGATCCTGGTTTTGCCATTTATCATCTATGTGATCATGGGCAAGTTCCTTAATCTCTCTGGCCTTCCTAACTGGTTCCAAACAAAATAAATGTAATCTCACTTCCACATGCAATTCCTCTTTTTGTTAGAGGAGAATGGTTCCATATATGCCACGATGAAGCATTGGAACAAAGTGTGAGTAAAGGCAGATATACTTGTATCTGTGCATTCCAAAACACATGTGTACATATTTATACATATATAATATACATACACATGAATGTATATAGATGCACATATACCTGTATATGCATTCCTATGTATATCTATACATGTGTAAGCATATATACACACACATTGGATACAAACACATGTGTGTATACCCACCTATGGGAATGGGAAAGGTTTGAGAAAAAGACAGGCCTGTACATTGCTCATGAAATAAGTTAGGATTTATTTTAATTTTAAGATGAACATACCTTCTGTTCTTTCTCAACAGAATGGACCATAAGAATAACCCAACAGAATGGACCATAAGAATAACCCAAAATTAAAGCCACTGTCTTCCTAAACTTCTCTGTGCGTGTGTGTGTGTGTGTGTGTGTGTGTGTGTGTGTAGAGATAGATAGATAGATAGATAGATAGATAGATAGATAGATAGATAGATAGATAGATTGACTGATTGAAGATATGACTATATATGATATGTAGATACAGCTCAAGGTGAAGTGAATATTTTGATATTACATGCTTAAGCTGCTGATTATACATAGCCAATCCAGAAGAGTATATGATCAAAAGTACCTTTAGGTCATAGAATCGTGAACTTGCAATATACATTGAAGAATTTAAGTGAATTTTTGTCAGATCCTTTCTTTGTTCTTTGTGTGTTTAATATTTTATTTTTCCCTCTCTTTTTCCTTTTATCATTACATTATGAATACCAAAGAAATGGATAATATTCTGAATTAGCAAGCATCACAAGTGTGATTATGTGCGTGAGTCATGGAGCACTAATGAAGGATAAGCAATAGGAAAGGTATCTCTTCTGTCATCTACAATTACATTGTAATCTGGTTCAGATTGAATTCAGGAATATTGCAGCCAGCATACAGCCCACAGATGAGTTTGACAACTTTTGCTCTGAATAACTTTAATCAAACCACAAGTTTAGTTCCTATTCCCTAATGCCCCTATAGCCAACTAAAAATGAAAATATACTCATATAAATAATTTGTGTCTTTGATACCATTTCCATAGTTCTACTAAACAGATCAAATTTTTGTTTGTTCATTTGTGCATTTAAGAGAGCATTAGGGGGGCAGTTAGGTGGCGCAGTGGATAAAGCACTGGTCCTGGATTCAGGAGGACCTGAGTTCAAGTCCAGACTCAGACACTTGACACTTAACTAGCTGTGTTACCCTGGGCAAGTCACTTAACCCCCATTGCCCCACCATGAAAAAAAATACAAAAACAAAACAAAACAAAACAACAACAACAAAAAAAAAAAAAAAAGAGAACATTAGACATGCAACCAGTCATGTCAAATAAGTCTCATGGGTGGGCCATAGCCCAATCCAAAGGACTGTGTTAATAAATAATCATTACATAGGAAAATGGGGTGAATTTTTTCCTCTCCATAAAAGTCAATCATAGATATGAAATGAGGAGTGAATAAAAGAGATCTCAATGAATGGTTTAATTTTTTTTTCCTACTCAGAAGAAAAGTTGGTAGGAAGAAGTGCTGAAGGAGGCTCAAGAGAAGAAGAAAAGATTTGGAACAGATTATGATTGGAAAAGAGACTCAATTAGGAGAACAATGATTTCCTTGCTCTAGTTGTATCCTAGAGAAGATTAGCTAAAATAAGCTTGTACTGTATCCAGTCACCACAGTTTCCTGATTCTATTTCAGTTATATTCATAAGATCATGAGAAGGAGCAAGCATTGTGGACAGTGGGACCAAGTTATGGTTGGGATTTGGCAAAGCATGACAGGAAATAGCATAAGGTATCAAAAATCAAGAGTAGATAATTAGGTAGAATGTAATTGTTTCACCAAAACATCAAGATAAATGTAAATAAACAATATAAAGAAATACATTAAAATATTTTTTTGCTGATTTGTGTGATTAAAATGGTTACATTTACTGCTGTGGTGAGCGTTGGTTCTCAGAAAAATTATGGCATTGTTCAGTGCACAAACTTGTGTTAGTGATCATTGTATATTGAGGTCTGATCTTTCCTCTTATTTTTTGGTTTTCCCTTCATCTTCATCTTAGTTATTTGGGGTATTTATGCTCTTCTTCTTCCTTTGCTCTCAAGAAAGAACCTGCAACTTACTTTCAGAAAAATGTTAATAATTGATAATAGCTTAACCTGGTATTTAGTAAGGAGGATTTGCATTTTTAACAGAGATCAAAGCCTTATGTGTAAGGAAATGAAATTATAGAGGTAGAATTTCAGATATCAGTAAGAAAGAAAGTTTTGATAATTCATTCTAAATATAAGGAAGAAAATCAAATTTAGGAGTTCAACTTTTAAATTACTTTAACTGAGTATATGTTTTGCAAATATATTTAATTGGGAGGTTGACAACTATTATATTTTTTAATAAGACTACTATCATCCTATAGAATCTGACTGGCACACAAAGAACTACTTATTGTAAATTTATTTTGCCAACTTGATTTTCAAGTTTCCATAGAATTTCTTTCTCGTGTGAGTTAATAGCTAATAATCTGTTTCAGCTCTTATGGTTTCATTCGGAACAATTATCTGGATAGGTGTAAGATCATAAATCCATTTAATGGTCAAAAAACATTACTAGGTGCCAAAATTGAAAAGAATATCTTCTGAAAGATACCTGAGGTCTTGTCAGCATCTGATCTCCAGTAGTAGCCGATTTTTAAGCTGTAAGCCTTTAAGGATTGATGTGTATTGGTTTCAGGATAAAAAAAGTTTCCTAATTTATTATCAGTGCCTTGTAACTCTCAGTCCTGACACCTACCTCATAAATTCTTCTTGAACACTTAAATACCAACATCCCACATTTGCATGGGTTTCTGTGTATATCACCTTTGGGTACGGAAGAGGGGAAAAAAATCACAACGCATTTTCTCCTGGAGAGCCAACCTGTTATGCTCATAAGCAGAAAAATACCAAAGAACACTATGCTCACATATTACCATATATAGGACAATTTAAAGATGGATATATTCTAAAGGTGTAAGAATAAGGTCACTTTCCCTTCCAGGCATGAAATTTGATTATAAACAGAAAATCCCTCTTATGTGGGGCCAATAATATTCAAAAGAGAGCACATATTCCATTGCTGCTACCTAAAGAATTTCAAGATAAAGACTGCTAGAAGATTTGCTTCTGGGGAAAAGAAATGTGGATGTTCCTTGTCCAACTTTTCATTTTTTTAAGTGATTATTCAAAAACCAAGTTTCTATGCCTCATCTGCTGATTAATACTCAAAGTTGTTTTAATCCCACTTAAACTTTTATTAGCCAAAAACTGAGTTTGTCTTTTTTATGCATTAATTCTTTGACAACTTGTCAAGACTATGGAAGACTATTCATCTATCTGATATTACAGGGCCTTGTTAATAAAATCCAGAGGAAGTCAAGTATTTATTTATTAATAACCTAATCAAAATAATCCAACAAAGAATGAACTATGGCAATTGACCTGGATCATTAATAATGCAATGTATAAAGTTAATGTCTCTTCTCCTACCTGTCATATGACCAGTTTTTTTCCAGTGTACTAATTTATTTCATTGCTATTATCATCTTTCCCAAAAACAGTTAGTGCCAGGTAGACCTTAGAAGCTATATGGTTCTTATGTCTGAGATTTTAAAAGGCTTTACAAACATTAATTAATTAAATACTTCAAATATCTTTTCAAGGCAGATTCTTACAAAAGCAATCCGAAAATACACACCTGGTTTAAGAAGCAAAGGACAGTTCATACGGGGGGGGGGGGATTAAAAAGCAATCTTTCACATTTTTGGATATAATTTTAATAAGAAAAAGACATCTGCTAAATGCCAACAGTTAAATAAGTCAGCTCATTTCCCCCACTAAGAAATGACTGGTATTAATTTAAGAAATGCATCCCAATCATATTGTTCAGTACTTGAAAAATAAAAAAAATGGCACATGGAATTTTGATTATTTCTTCCTTTAAATTTGAAATATTACTTGGAAATGTTTATCAGCATTTTAAAATGCACAAAAATAAATTTATTAACCGTTTAAGACACCAAATCACCATTTCTAAATAGGACTCAGTTTTTAAGTGAAAAATGCTATGCAAATATAAAATATACTTAGAAAAAAAGAATTATAGACTTTAAGTTGGAAGGGATCCCAGGTGTCATCTTATCCAAATACTACCTAAGCAAAAATCACCCCTACAACATCCCTCACTATTGGTCATTCAACCTTGTACTTCATCTAAGTGGCACAGTAGATAGAGGGCCAGGCCTGTAGTCAAGAAGAATTTAGTTCAATTCTGGCTGTAGACACTTACTAGCTGTGTCACTTGATCTGCCTCAGTTTCGTTATCTGTAAAATGGAAATAATAGCTCCTAACTCGCAAGGTTGCTCTGAGGATCAAATGATATACTTGTGAAGCACTTAGCACAGTACATATGGTACATAGTGCTACATGAATATTAGCCATTATTATTCTTAGAAAGTTCTAATTGTTTGTAATTTCTTTCTTTTATTGAGTCAAAATCTTTCTCTTGGGTAACTTCAACCATTATATAAATATTTGGTCACTTCAGCCAGCTATACATTCTTTAGGGCCTAATTACTAACTCAGTTTAATACTCAGTGATCCAATTGATCTATGCCTGAGAAAAGAGATGATAGAAGTCGCACCGAGAGTTTGGTAACTAGGTAAAGGAAGTCCACTTGAAGCTATCTGGAGGGTTTTTTGTTTGTTTTTTTGTTTTTCTGTTTGTTTTCTTGTTGTTGAAGAAAGACTTACCCTCCCAGGGAAGGAGAGAATGGGGTGCGATATAGGTCAGTTATTTGGCTGCTATGGGAAGGAAACTCACTCAAGAATCATCCTGTTGTTTCTTTGTAAATATTGCTACGTTGGGACAAAGTCAAACTCATTTCAGATTTGCTATGATTCTATTGCAGTGATATTAAATTGTGAGGTTGATGGTGTGGATATTCAGTGGAATTGCAGTGTTCTTGAATTTGTTTCTTTTGTTGTTGTTGTTTCTTCATTTGATTCATTGCATTCTAACCCTAGTGAGTTTGTCCATATCATCCCAACTCTAAACTGGCCTTTTAAACTTATATTTATAGCCAAGGCTACCTCTAGCGAGCAGACTAATAAGAGAAAGAGCATTCTCCCCCATGTTAGTCAATACCTATAATCAGTGCTTCTGATGCCCCTCACCAAAATCAGTTACTCCATGGTGCTCAGGAAAGAACTGTTTGAACAACCTTGACCACATGATTATATTCATACACTTGGCCCAGGATTGGGCCTCAATGGTTTGGGATTCATTTGGTTTGGTTTGGTTTAATTTGGTTTGCCTTTTATGAATAGTTCCTATAAATTTACCAACTTACCACTGTCACAGTTTTTTAGAGATGATAAAGATGATGATCTGCAATGAGAAATGAAATGTTACTCATGAGATAAGAACTGTAGCCTTCATTTTACTCTCACAGGAAATTCTAAAATCATGAAATTTCCTCTACCAATGCAAATAATAATTTTCTGTACAATATATACAAGTGGGCTGTAGGCTGAGAGTTTAAGTGACTTGCCTAGTGTCATACAACTAGCACATTTTAAAGACAAGACTTGAATCCAGGTCTTACTAGCTTGGAGATCAGGTCTCTAACTGAGATGATTCTCAGACTACAAGTGATACATTTAATTTTTTAAAAATTAATTTCTTGTAAATAGGCTACTCTCTTTCAGACTTGTTTTCTACTGTCCTCAAACCACCCTAGAATGTCTCAAGTTTAAAAAATTGTATGCACATATATATGTATACACATATGCACACACATATGCATACATATGTGTATATACATGTGTACATGTATGTGCATATACACAGACATGCATATATATACATAAATAAAAATTATACCATGATGTGACTAAGGACATGATTTAGAACAAGTTTTGCTAAGAATCCTATAACTTTAGCCTTCAGATGAGTTACTAAAAATGACAACACAATGAATCATTTTTCTTCCAGTCAGAGTACACTGGGTACATTGATACCTTAAAAATCCAATGTTAGGCAATTTGTCATTACGGATACTCCCTTTGTTGACAGAATTTGATTATATACCTTCTTCCTATAAGGTCTTTATGATTTGCTATGGTGAAAAAATACATCCCCCTATATATAATATCTTCTATTTTATTTCCATTCATACTAGAATCACCCTAGTTCTGATCCAAAACACCTGTTACCTAAACTCTAACAATAACTGCCTAATTAGCCTCCTTTCTCCTAGACTTACCTTTCTCCAAACTAACCTGCCAAGATGATCTTTCTAATTCACAGACATTAACTTTTTTTCAAAAACTTCAGGGACTCTTTATTCTCAATAGAATAAATTCATATGTCTGGCATTTGAGGCCCTACCTAATGTGTTTCCAGTGTTCCTTTCCAATCTTCTTTTTCTTCTAATGTAACATCATCCAAATTTTATTGTATTTTTATTTAATTTGTTTTATTTTTACTTTTTTGTGAGACAATGACGGTTAAGTGACTTGCCCAGGGTCACACAGCTAGTAAGTGTCAAGTGTCTGTGTCCAGATTTGAACCCAAGTCCTCCTGAATCCAGGTCCAGTGCTTTATCCACTGTGCCACCTAGCTGCCTCCTTTCCATTCTTATTTCCCATGATTTTCATTCGAGCCGCACAACCCCCTAATATATTCTGTATTCTTCTTACTCCTGCTTAATGGCATAGTGGATGGGGTTTTCACCTGGAATAAGGAAAAGTTAAACTCAGCCTTATATTCTAATTAGCTGTGTGACCCTGTATAACTCTCCTAAATAGTTTGCTTCTATTTCCTCATTTGTATAATGCGAGTAATAATAGCATCTACCTTCCAGGATGGTTGTGGGATAAAATGTTTGTAAATATTTGTAAAGCCCTTTGGAAACCTTAATAATACATTTATACATATCAATAATAATACATAATATTCAAAGAATACTATATATTTATATTCAAATAATAATAAATTTAAGTTATCATCATCATCATTGTTATTATTATTATTTTCACAGGTTATCCAAATGTCTGAGATATACTCCTTCCACTTTTTTAACAGTCGCAATAACTTTCTTCTGTAAACTTTCTGCTCAGGTGAAACCTCCATTAGAAAAAATTTCTTCCACTCACAGCTGAAAAGGAACTTCTTTTTCTTCAAAATCTACTCTTATAAAAATTTCTCTGTATTTCCCATTGCTATAATAGCTTTCTCCCTAGAATCACATATACTTCTTCCTTTTATGTCTTATTCCATTCCCCTTGATAGAATGCAAGCAATGGGAAAGTGTGAGCAGTATGGTTTTTTCGTCTTTGTGTATAATTAACTAACTTACTTGTTAGCTATCTTACTTGTATATATTTTTTTCTTAAGATTTTTATCAATGTCTTTTAATAGTCAGTTAGTGCAGTGGACAAAGTGTTGGTTGGGCCTGGAGTCAGGAAGACTCCTCTTCCTGAGTTCAAATATGGCCTCAAACATTTACCCCTGTTTGATTCAGTTTCCACATCTGTAAAAGAAACTGGAGAAGAAAATGGGAAACTACTCCAGTATCTTTGCCAAGAAAACCCCAAAGGGCATCATGAAGAATCAGTCATGAATGAAAAATGACAACACTATTTCCAAATATATCCCTTTCTCCTCAGACCCAGAAAACTACCCTCCCATAACAAAGAATAATGTGTGTGTGTGTGTGTGTGTACACACACACACACACACACACATATATATATATTTGGAATTTATATATATAAATTCCAAAAAAGAAAGGCAGTTCAGTGAAATTAAACATCTCATGGGACTATCAGCAGATACAATGTTCCATACACTTAATCTCCTACTTTTGAAAAGGAGGGAAACAGGTATGTTTACTTATTTCTTCTTTGGAGTCAAGTTCAATCATTAAAATTCCATATTTTATTTTGATGTTTCTGTTGTCATTTTTTCCCTTCATATCATTATGACACACTGTTTTCTTCTTTCTTTGAATCAATTCATATATCCTCTCATCTATCTCCATATTCTTTATATTCATAGTTTCTTATGGTACTTTAATATTCCAGTATATTCATGTGAGAGTTTATAAAGATATTCCCCAGTTGATGGGAGTAAAAACTCGCTATCACTCCCTAGTTCTTTGCCTTTCATGCATTTCAATGCTCTATGCTTCATACCCTTGTGCATTCAGTTATGTGAGTAGCCTCTTCACTCATACAGGCCATAGTTCCTTGATTATCCACATGTCATATTGTGGTACAGGCAGGTGACACAATACACAGAGCCCTGGATTTTGAGCCATGAAGATCTAAATTCCAATCCTGCTTCAGACACCTAATAGATACGGGAACCTGAACAATCTACTTACTTTTTCCTAGCCTTAGTTTCCTAATCTGTATAATGGGGATAATAATAGCATCTATGTCCCAGGATTGTTGTGGCCATGAAAAAAAGATAATATTTGCAAAGTGCCTTACAAACTTTAAAACTTTAGATATATGCTAGCTCTTAGAAGGTCTTTAAGAATAGCTAGCTCTGAAAAACTCTTCACCTCTAAGCTTCCTAGAACTCAGTAGGGTTGCTCCTCAGACAACAAACAGATCATCCCTCCCAAGGCCTATATTTGAAGCTATGTATATGCTTTTGAAGAGAACCAGTCACCTGCACATCACAATGAGACTTGAATCAGATTTCAGTGGTAGCTTTGTACTTAGTAGGCACTAAATAATTGTCTCATTGTTGGGAAATCAATTTTGTATGTATTAGATAACCTGCATTATATAAAATGTATAGGTCTCATATATTAACAAAGATCAGATATACAATTGAAAACTGAAAAGAAATTACTTCTTTAGTGTAGCTAAGCATTTTGGCATCTTAAGTGTTCATTCCAGCATTTTTAGCATAGTGTCATACATTTTCAGTGAGATTTAATTTCAGATGATTCATTTTCTACTTTAAAGACTGTAAAACCCTTGATAATGCCTATGCTTTATGTCAACCAGAATGTGTCATGCTCAAGAGAGGATGCTGCTAGTTCTGGCTTGATGCTTTCACAATACAAGGTATTAACTCTTTTGCCAAGGAGACATTTCACTGAGTTTCCTGGGCTTGCCTGAAGATCTCATGGATAACAGGCTAATAGAGAAACTGCTTCCTTATGCTGAGCTTGAGGTATTTTTTTATATTTAAATTGGTGCAAATGTTGTACATTAATATAATAGCTAGAGATTAATATTTTTTCCTTTGAGGAAAAATTTCTTCTGTATCTTGGGTGGAAATTGCCATAGAGATTATGTTTGAGAATATAATGCATATTTCATTTTTATAAATAATCCCTTACCCTTAAGGATAATAACAATCTTTAGGTAAAAAAAATATTTCCGAGTAAACATGAAAAATATCAGCAGTAGATTGATATACTAATTCTTTTCCTTTTATGCTAGTGACATAGTGATTTCTTAATGTTAAAAAAAGGAAGTCTTTGAGGTGACCATGTAGTCTATTGCAAAGATCACTGGGATATAAGATGAGAGACTTGAATTCTTGTTTCTCCTTTTACTGACTAAATGAGTGATATTGGTAAGGTTATTTTCTTTCTCTCTGCCTCTTTTCTCATTAAGAAAATGTGGACAATAATAATTACCTCACACATTTACAGGGTTAGTGGATCACACATTTAGAGTTTTAGGCATCTTGAAAAATATCTGATCCAACCCCTTGTTTCTATAGGTAAAGTAACTGATTTCTCAAGAGATACAATGACTTTCCAAAGGCTTCACAGTTGGAAGCAACAGGGCTGAAACTTGAATCCAGGACCTCTGACTCCAAATTTAGAACTCTTTCCACTAGCTCTCATTTTCTATTATGTGAAATTAATTCATAATGTAAAAAAAGTTTCAGCTAAAGTGAGGTTGGTTATTTTAGAATCAAAGAATCTCAGAGATGGATTCCAAAAACCTCAGAAACCTCTTGGTCCAACCCATAGCTGAACAATGCTGCCCTCCATAAGAACACCTGACAAGTGTCATTCAGCTTTGAATTAAAGACCTTAGTGAAAGCAAAGTCATTACATCCTTGCAAAACCATTTCATGTTTTTGATTCATCAAATAATAATTGTTATAAATATTATTTTGAATGCATCCTATTTTTTCTAAACATCTACCTAATGTTCTATTCTGGTAACTTGTTGTGGCATAGAAGCAATCTTGGGTCACCAAAGGTGATGCAACTAGAACAAAGGATATAAACATATGATCCAAGGATTAGCCCATGTAAATTCAGAGTTCTTAACCAGAAGAATGGTTACTAAGTTATGATGCCAAGTCTTCAAGAGCAAATCATTAATACTGTCGACTAAGTTATGGGTGCCTGCAATCATAGTCAGTGGAGAGAACATTTAAATCAATCACATAAAAGATCTTTTTTGCCTTCATCTTTATTTTTTAAAATAATAAACAGTGGTTCTGCTCGTGGTTTCCCTGAGGCACATTGTGACCAGCGCTTTCATTGTAGGTTCCCTCCATGGCGTAGCCTGGCAGGGCCAGAAGGTGATGGTGCAGCCCATCAACCTCATCTTCAGATATCTCCAAATCCTATCCTGAATCCAGGTGTGGCTATATGAGCAAGTAAATTTGTGAATAGAGGGTTGCACTATTGGTTTCAATGAGTATATGAATCTTGGATAATGCAGAGGAGATTCACTGTAAATCAAAGTCAAGGAAACAACTTGGTCAGATCATGCTAAAAGGAGACAACATCACTCTACTATAAAGTGTCTCTAACTAGAAGTCTGTGGTCAGTTAGAGGACACTCAGGAATCAAGGTTTTTTTTTGTTATTTTGTTTTTTTCTTGGTTATACCTGGTGGGCAGTAATAGTGGTACATCTTTTTTTATGTTATTTCACTCTTTTATGGAATTATGACAACAAATGGACCAGTCAGGGAATTGTTTCTATGTAAAAAAATAAAATAAACATTTTTATTTATAGATTTGAGTTCCAAATTTCATCCCTTCCCACCTCCCTGAGGTAATAAACAATCAGATATGGGTCATACATGTACAATTATATAAAACATCACCATTTTGTACAATGTTCATTTTGTACAAGAAAACTTGAATAAGAGAAAAAATGGAAAGAAATTGAAAAATAGCATGCTTCAGTTGGTTTTCAATCAATCTCAGTTCTTTCTTTGGAAGTGGATAGGATGTTTCATCATTAATCCTTTGGGATTGTCTTGGATCATTGTATTGCTGATAATAGTTAAATCATTCACAATTCTTAATCAAACAATATTGTTGTTTCTGTGTACAATATTCTCTTGCTTCTGCTCACTTCACTACACATCAGTTCCTACAAGTCTTTCCAGGCCTTTCTGAAATCACCCTGCTTGTTATTTCTTAAAACACAATAGTATTCCATTACCATCATATACCCCAGCTTGTTTAGTCACTCCCCAATTGATGAGCATTCCTTTGATTTACCATCCTTAGCCACCACAAAAAGAACTGCTATAAGTAATTTTTTTACAAAAAGGTATTTTTCTCTTTTTGGGGATGACTTTGGGATATAAGCCTAGCAGTGATATTGCTAGTTCAAAAGGTATGCACAGTTTTATAGCCCTTTAGGCATACTTCTAAATTGCTCTCGAGAATGATAGGATCTTTTCACAACTTGAGCCACAGTAGAATGGCATCACAGTTTTCCCACATTCTCTCCAACATCCAATATTTTCCCTTTTTTTGGGTTATATTTGCCACTCTGATAGGTGTGAGGTACTCATAATAGATCTTGATATTTCTTCAAAAATAATTGAACAACTAAACCACATAAACCTTTATTGATACTCTTTTTATCCCAATCATTAATAATTACTATCATTTGACCATATTTTTCCTCCTACTATATTCTGCTTTATTCATATGTAACTCAATCAAGTTAATGATTAAAAATCTTGTGACACTGAACCCCACATTGCTATCCATTTCAGGAAACTACTAGAATAATTTTACAATGAACCCAATCATTACAGAGAATAGCTCTGATCTCAAACTTTTAAATTTTTCTCTCCATCTACAAGCACTTATCTTTTGTACATCTTGCATTTCTTCGCTCCTATTTAATGTACTCTTTACTCTAATCATGACTTTTAATGTAACCCTCCAATCTACCAGTCTAAACTAGGCTCTGTTTTTTTGTCTCTATTAATTGTTTTTATCTTAATAGTATTTTATTTTTTCCAGTTATATGTAAAGATAGTTTTCAACATTCATTTTATAAGATTTTGAGTTACAAATTTTCCTCCCTTCCTTCCTCCCAACCCCTCCCCAAGATGGCAAGCAATCTGATATAGGTTATATATGTACAGTCACATTAGACATATTTCCACATTAGTCATGTTGTGAAAGCAGAATCATAAAAATTGGAAAAACCTCAACAAACAACAAAAAAAGAAAACTTAAAACTGGTATGATTTAATGTTCATTCAGATCCCACAGTTCTTTTTCTGGATGTAGAGAAATTTTTCTATCATGTATCACTTAAAATTAAATGCCCACATTTGCCCCCAAAGTTCTACTTCTTACATATTATTTGGAGTCCTCTTATTACTTTAACTTCTCTCTTTTTGTGACAAAGCTTAGATGTTACCTCTTTCATGATGATTGATTGATGATGATGGTGGTGACAAAATGTATGGTACTCAGTTTTCTGGGCTATTGTGAAGAAAATTCTTTGTCAGGTATAAGGTACTATATAAATGTAGTTTACTATAAAAAATTGATGAGCAGAATGCTATCAGAAAAACCTGTAAAGACCTACATGAGCTGATGCAAAATGAAATGCAATATTGTAAGATGATCTGCAATGAATGGCTTGGTTATTTTCAGCAATGTAATGATCCAAGACCACTCTGAAGGTCTTATTTAAAATGCAATCCATCTACAGAGAGAGAACAGATGGTATCTGAATGCAGATTGAAGCATAATTGTTTTGTTAGTTCCTTTATCTGAAGTTTTGTTTTTATCTGTTTTCTTTCACAACCTGGCTAATGTGGAAATGTTTTGCATGACTGCTCATGCATAGCTTATATTGAATTGCTTGAGTTCTTGGGGGGGTGAAGAGAATTTGGAACATAAAGTTTTAAAAAATATATGTCAAAATTAGTTTTTTTACATGTAATTTGGGAAAATAAAATGCTAAATATTAATAAAATAATTAAATGCCAACATTCTTCCTAAAAGTTCCACCTCTTCCATATGATTTGGATTACTCTTATCACTGAGGTTATTTAACTTCTCTTTTTGTGACAAAGCTCAGATCTTACCTCTTTCAAGAAAATCTCTCTGGTTACTTCAACTTATACATAATAATCCTTTTTTTTCCTTTGAACATTGTTGATTTTAGCACTTGAAAATGTCCTGTTGTTCATATATAAGATGTGTATGTATGTACCGATATACATAGATACACACATGTGTGTACTTATGTATGTATTTGAAAAAGTGTGAACTCCTTTCTCAAACTTATTTCAATCTAATGAGGAAAATTAATTTAACACTGTATCATTTAATTATTAATATGAATATGCAATATCCCCTTTTCTATCAAAACCCCCTCCTTTTGGTTTAATTCACATAGAGAAACCAGGAAGTACCTAAGGAATGTACTCACATTCCAGTCCTTCTCAAAGCCTGGTCTGAGTCTCTCTATTTATCCTGTAAACAAGCTAACCTGAGCTAGTCCATACTAAAAAGAAGTAACCTTTGTATCCTTGTTTTTTGTTTTTTGTTTTTTGTTTTCAAAGCTGGTGGTGACCTGATTTACAAATGGGGAAATTAAGCCACGAAGATTCTGATTAAGTTGGTTTTCCTAGCCCAGATTGCTGAAGGTTGCTTAAACTTCTGACCAGGCCTCTTTTCTCAGCTGACTCCCCTCCCTTCAAATATGAAGTAATCTCAGGGTTGACTTTTACATCTCAAGGGAGGTCCCACTGATGTGCTATCAAAAGGAAGAGAACTGGATTTAACATGGCCTTGAGTGGTCTTGTAGTGGGGGATGGATTTAATTGATCAAATTGATTGTGAGATATTCCAAGGAATTACAAGACTAAGTAACTCAGTGTCTGAAGTTTTATTCAAATACTGTGAGGCCAATGTTTTGGGGCAGCTATGTGGCACAGTGGATAAAGCACTGGACCTGGATTCAGGAGTATCTGAATTCAAATCCAGCCTCAGACACTTGACCCTTACTAGCTGTGTGACCCTGGGCAAGTCACTTAACCATTATTTCTCCCCACAAAAACAAAACAAAAACAAAAACAAACAAACAAAAAAAACTGTGAGGCCACAGGGATATCACCAAGGAGAAAGGTGTATCAAATAGGGAGATGAAAATGGTTATATTTATAGTGAGAAAAGTAGGTTATCTTGTCAGAGCCAAAGGGTCTCTCTGTTTATAATATCTTTTTACTTCAAGATCTGGTTTCTACGTGCAGTTTCTCTTTCCAGTCACCCAGGAATATGACTAGCTATTAATGGTTAATGGTGCCTGATTATTCTCTCCTTAGGCTTCTGTTGATAGTGTTGGTTGATAGGGACTAGAACCCTCTAGTTACATTTGATAAAAAAATCAAACCTTAGTTTCTCTGTTAACCCCTTTTTAGCTACTATTGATTAGAACTCAATCTTAGGTTACCTGTTAACCCTTTTAGCCTCCTCCATCAGTCTCTGGTGGTCTATGGGCATCAAGAGACACAACTGATCTCAATCTATTTCCCATTTTTTGACCTTACTAATTAAATTGATAACTCAAATGTGGAACTTTGTCTCTTAGAATTTCATTCACCATACTACTTACTCACCATGAATTCTGTTACAAGCAAACTGATCTAAATTTTTCACACTTTCTACTCCTTCTCCTATAATATTCTATATTTCTCAAACTTTATACTCCCTCTCCTGTAATGATGGCGGTAGTTCACATTTATGTTGTTCAGTCATTTTAGTTGTGACCCGCTTTCATGACCCCATTGGGAATTTTCTTATCAAAGATACTGGAGTGGCCTGCCATTTCCTTCTCAAGCTTGGGGCTCCAAGAAGACAAGTAACTTTACCATTGCTCTGTTTCAAAGGAAGGACTTGGATTAGAATCTCCTCGACCTAAGTGCTATTTCTTAGACTCTTTATAAATGTTTGTTTAAATGAATTGTACAGCAGAATATGATAATGTACATTGGTGATTTCAGGTATTGGCACTGAGACTGGCATATTTATTGAGCTCAAGACTTCTGACTTGAGTGGATTATGCAGATCAGGAGTTTGTATTAAGTTCAGCATCAATTTGGTGGGCTTCCAGAACAGGAGGGTGATTAGACTACCTAAGGAGGTATGAATAGGCATGAAAAGAGTTGATCAAGGCCCTCATGCCAATCAGTTCTATTATCAGATTAATGAATAATCCCTATGCTTCCAGTCTGAGGAGAGTCAGGTAGAAAATAAAGAAATAAATAAATAAAACAAGCAAGAAAGCAAGGCAGCAAGCATGCAAGAAATATAAAAGAAAACAACATGAAAGAAAACAGGGAAGAAAGGGAGAGATGGAGGGAGGGTTGAAAGAAGAAAAAAGAAAGAAAGGAAGGAAGGGAATAAGGAAGAAAGAAAAAGGGAGAGAGGGAAAAGGAAGAAAATTCCACAGCAGTAGTCACATACTATCAAGAAAAATTTTCTTGATTAAAATATGTGGTTTAATCTTAAACCAATAAAATTTATTTTCTTATGAGGCTTAATAAAATCTTTCTTATCACTCCCATTAATTTGGTGACACATTCACATAGATACATGCATGTATTTATGTGTGTATAAATATGATACATTTATACCTGCACATAAAGGTAAATGATTATACAAATATTCATACCCACACAAATACTTCTATAAACACATATATATAATATGTGAATACATACACACATATATACATGTATATATCATGTTTCAATTATGCTAAAATTATAATATATTAATTAATTTCTATTTTTGTTGTGTTATAAATTAAATTACTATCATAACAGTTTTGGCAGTAAGCATTTATTATTAATTAATATTATATACATGTATGCATACATATATAAAGAAATATATACATATACACATACACACAAATACATGCATATACACACACATCTAAACATACATATCTATATCCATATCCATATCCATATCCATAGCTATAGCTATCTCTATCTATCTATCTATCTATCTATCTATCTATCTATCTATCTATCTATCTATCATCTATCTATCCATCCATCCATCCATCCATCCATCCATCCATCCATCCATCCATCCATCCATCCATCCATCCATCCATCTATCTATCTATCTATCTATCTATCTATCTATCTATCTATCTATCTATCTATCTATCTATCTATCTATCTATCTATCAGTAAAGCATTAACCATGTGTACACACCAAGCAGGAAGAGAAGAAGATTTTAGTTTGGCCAAGGGTTTTATCCTTCTCTTGATAGAGGAAGTTCATTATACATTGATCAAAGCTAATTGTTTAGCATCATTCACTTTCATTTTTTGAAATGACTTGAGGGTGGTCTAAATTAACATGAACTCTACAGATGACATCAGGAAGAACAATGTAAAAGACCCTGCTGAAGGTCAAAGGCAAAGGAAGTTCAGTAGTCACTTCAGTTCACTGAGCTAGATAAAAGAATCAATCTCCATTTCTTTTGTTCCTTTGGGTTTGTCCCAAATAAGAGATGAACTTTCTGTAGTTTTGTTGGTGGGGGGAAAGGACTGAAACTGATTGCTGGATCCCCCCAAGAAATTCATTATTGATAATTATTTTCTCATGATATGTATATACTTACATATAGTTATATAGCACTGAGTCAGGATTTAGGAATACCTGCCTTCAAATCTGACCTCACACATTTACTAGACAAGTCACTTAACCTCTATTTGCTTTATTCCATTGGAAAAAGAAATCTCAAACCATTCCAATATCTTTGATCTTTGCCAAGAAAACCCGATGGGCAGCATTAGTGTTCTATGGTCCATTGGGTCAGAGTCAGTTATGATTGAATAACTGAACGACAACAACTAAATACGTACATACGTGAGTGTGTGTGTATAAACACACATACATACAAATATATATGTGTGTTTGTGTGTATATGCATGGATGCATACATGTATGTGTATACACACACACACACACACATATATATATATATATATCATATAGTTGTATAGTTGCTTGGCTTTTGTGGCACATATAATCATGAAAGAAATTCTGAACAATGACATTCCAATATAGATTGTAGTATTTACTGGATACTTCATAGAAAAGTTGGGTAAAAACTGGTAGGTGCTCTTATTTATAGTGATAATAACATACATGTATGTACCTTCTTAAATCCTATCCCCTTTAAACATTTCTAGGAAATGTGAGTATATTTTAAATAATGATGGTCATGCTTCCTTCATCATTTCACTTTTCCCCTGAATTTGCCATCTTTGCAGGGAATTGTCATTTCATAATGAAACTGAATAAGTTGCGATGTTATGAATATATTTGTTGCATTAGTGAGCCTGTGGCATTCTGTTTACACTTCTGATTTTAGAATCAGGAAGGCCTGCATTCTAGTTATGGCTATAATATATTTTGCATAGCCCTCAGCAAAACACTTACCATCTTAGTGTCCAGAGTCATCTTCAAGGATTATTGTAAGTCACTTTGCAATTGGAAAGCAAGAAATTATGGTGTTTATAAATTACAGATGTAGTCACTGATTCCCCTATCCAATAAATCTGGTATAAGCTAGAGTAAAACATGCTTAAAATGGATGGTAAGGAATTGCTACAATAAAAGGAATGTTTGATGGGAAATTAAGAGCTTGAGGTTCTGGGTCCAGTTCAGCAAGTATGTCATAGAAATGAACATTTTCTTGAGAAATATAATTCAAACAGGGTCCAGTTTCCTGGCTGAGGAGGTTGGCTGACATCTCAAGACCCTCTCTATTCTTAACATTCTCTAATTCTCTAAATGCATTTGATGACTGGTTTCCACTTTTGAAGACTCTTTTGCATAACCCTAAAAATGCTGGAAGCTAGTATCATGACATTTTATTCTTGTTATCATTTCAAGTAGGCTAAAACACTTTTATAGTAAAGAATTCCATAATAACACAATATTCTTCTCACCCACTGCATTGTCTGCTTCATCACTGGTTTGCTTAATGAGAAACAGGTGGCACATTTTCAATTGCTCCCATTTATTTGTTTGACACAAACTTGTTTTCCATATTTTTTTTTCATGGCTCTTTAATTTGCTTGTTAAAACATTGCTCTCTTTGCCTGTACAACAAAAAATCCTCAAGGTCTGGTGTATACATTATCTGGTTGTACATCTGCAATAAAGCATTCTCAGTACCATAGAGAATTCCACATGAGGAAACAGCAATGGGTAATTTATAGATAAAGTGGAAAATGACTTTAAAAGATATGCACCAAGGTAAAATCTTGAGAGGAAAAAATTAATTTCTGCATTTCTTTTAATCAGGAAAGGTAGAAAATGAATGTAATTCAGACTTAAATCTTGGTTCAATTTATCACTACTAAATTGATAGGAATAGAATTATGCTAAATTTCCCTTACATGCACATCCAGGAAATTAAGGTAATATGTAATACTAAGATAAAAATAAACTAAAATAAAAATGCCTATTAAAATGATTAATTCCCCAGCAATTTCAACTCAGAGTTTCTTCTGGTACATCAAATGAGTTCCATAAATAAAATATTTTGTGATCCAATATGCTGAAAAATCCTATTTAAAAAGTAAGGTATCTTCACTCTTCTTATGAATAATCAAAAATGTCTATTAGTCTAGCAAAGTTCAGAGAGGTTCATTACCAGTTTTCCCACAAGCTGATAGATTTTTTTCACAACAATTTTCCAAGCTGTCTCACTAATTTGAAAAGATTTCACCAGTCTTTATTGGTGAAAGGACTATCTACACTGAATAAATCAGATCCTTGATACATCAGAAAAAGAAAGATACCTCTAATAATGCAATATGGAGAATGAGAAATTAAACAGCTAAATAAACTAGAATCATAGATTTAGAGGTGAACGGGACCTTAGAGGTCACTGAATATAACTTTTCATTTGTAAAGTTAGAAAACTAGGATTCAAAGAGCAGAATAAAACAAATTATAAAATTTCATTAAAAAGATGTGTGAATTGGAACAGTTCTTCCCCCACCAAGCCCAGTTGTGTGACTGACAGGCTAGTAGCCTAATCTAAATTGCAAAAGAAACTGTTATTTCATGTCTTTCTTTAGTGGGTTGATACCTCTTTGCATTCCCCTAGTGTCCATCAAAATAGATGCTTAATAAATATTTTTAATGTTAATGATTTTTATAATACCAAAAATTAAGTTGGGGATTTTAATCACTGGTCATGCTCGGGCTATTGGATAGAAATATTGTCCAGACCAAAAGCATGATTTAGTGCTTTAGCCCATTTCTATAAATTGTACTGGAATGAAGCAGAGATTTTCTGCCTTTAATGCATCACATCACCCAGGAAATATTTACTTGACAGATATCCTACCACTGAGTCTTTGCAGAGGCTGTCCCTCATTCCTGAACTATAGTCTCTTGTTTTCTCTGCCTCTAAGAAATCCTAAATTCCTTCAAAGCTCAACTTAAGTGCTACCTCCTACATGAAGCCTTTTGCTCATCTTCAAGTACTAGCATCCATCTTCCAAAAAATCTCCTTCTAGTAAATTAGTATGTTTTATATTTTCTTATATGGATAAATGTTGTTTTCTTTGATTGGATATAAACTTTTTTAAAAAAACAAACATTTCCATAACATAGTATAATAAAAAAGATGATTGCACATGAAACTACAAATCTATTGTATACAACTTGCTATTTCTTTTAAATATATAATAAAATTATCATATAAATTTGGTTTTCTTCCTTTCCCCCTCCCCCAGCTACTATTAAACACACACACACACACACACACACATCTGAGAAAGATCTGATATATAGAAATATGTGTAAAATACTTTTATATATATATATATATAATATATATGTAAAAGTATTTTATACACACTTCTACTTAACAATTCTTTCTATGGCTGCAGATAGCATCTTTCTTCATATAACCTTTATAGTTAAATTGGCTACTTATAATACTAAAAATTACTTATTCACTTTTTTTTTTTTTGCAGCACAATGAGGGTTGATTGACTTGACTTGACTTGACCAGGGTCACACAGCTAATAAGTGTCAAGTGTCTGAGGCTAGATATGAACTCAGATCCTCCTGAATGCAGGGCAAGTACTTTATCCTCTGCACCCTTTAGCTGCCCCCTTTATTCACTCATTCTTAGAAAATATTGCTTTTACAATGTTCTCTTGGTTCTGCTCATTGCAGTCTTTATTATTGTGTGCGAGTCTTTCTATGTTTTCCTAAGATCACTGAGCTCATGATTTCTTATATCACAGTAGTATTGCATCACAATCATACACAAGAGCTTATTCAGCCATTCTTCAATTGCTAGGCATCCCTGTAGTTTCTAGTTCTTTGCCAATACAAAGAGAGCTGCTTTCCATATTTTAGAACTTCTTTAGGGCAGATAGTGCTTCATTTTCTTTAAATCCCCACCACTTAGCTCAGCATCTGCATACACTTAGGGCCAAATAAATGCTTATCATTTCATTAAAATGTACATAGATGCAGTGATATGTAGAATCAGCAGATCTTGGCTTTGGAAAGGACCCAAAGAACCACCTAGTCAAACCTCCAGCTGAAGCATGAATCCCCTGACAGGAGCTCATCCATCATTTTGAAAACCTCAGTTTGGAGAGAGGGGATGGAAATTCACTGCCCTGAGACAGTCAGTCTATTGTTGACTGCCTGTAATTATTACTTTGTTCTTCCTCATATCATGCTGAAATCTATCTTGTCTATACAAATGGAGGTAGTCATTTATGGGGTCAACTAGAAACCCCGATTTTTCCTTTATAACTTTTCTGGAATCTGTTATTTAGCTTAGATACTAGGCGAAAAAATATAATTGTTCAGAAAACATTCTTTGGTTAAATGATAGGAGATATACTACTGTAGGCTAATAACTTTTTTTTTTGGCGGGGGGAACTTTACATAGAGGACAATTCTGAAAGAAATACTCTGGTGAACTAGTATTGTGGGTGTTTGTGTGTGCCCATCTTTTCCCATTGCCTGATTAAACTGTATGTTATTCTTTAGTTTGTAGTGAATCGAGCTCACAGTGTTGACAGTTTCTTGTTAGTAGGGGAGGCACAGGCTGAAATTCCAGGCACCATCAATCTTTATAGGTTCCAGCTGCTAATGGGCACTTGTACTGCAACCAAATTCTATTTGTTTGACTGAAAGTGAGTGGATCAAAGGAATGGTTTTGGCCAGAGTATATAAATTCTTTTCTGTAGTGGCATATCACTAAGCAACAACGATTTTTCAGGCCACATAGACTGTATATTTCTGATTCTCTTTCCTCAGTAGAAAACTAACAAGTAGGGAATTAAAATTTTTGAAGGAGAGGGAACAGTAAAGCAAGGAATGATAAAATGATCTGATTTCTAGTGCTGGCTCTTTCTTTGACAAGATAGGTGACTTCAGGCAGAGTAGTTTTATACTTTGTTAAAATGAGAATGATGCTTTTATTAACTAAACAGAGGCTGTTACTAGCCTTAAATAAGCTTATACACACACACACATACACACACACACACACATATGTAAACATATTTACTTGTAAACATAAGAAAATAATACCAATGGGAATTATTATTATTGGTGTGATTAAGATTTCTATCAATTACTATGAGGAGCTAGGTGACACACTGGACAGAACACCATGTAAGGAGTCAGGAAGTGCTGAGTTCCAATTCAGCCTCAGAAACTCAATAGTTGTGTGACCCTAAGCAAGTTACCTAACCTTGTTGGGCAACTAGGTGGTGCAGTGGATAGAGCACAGGCCCAGAAGTTGGGAGGAGCTGAGTTCAAATGTTACCTTGGACACTTACTAACTGTGTGACCCTGGGCAAGTCACTTAGCCCCAAATCATCTTAAAACATCTAGGGCCATCTCTAGTTGTCTTGATTATAAATCTTGCCACTGGACCCAGATGACTCTGGAGGAGAGAGTAAGGTTAGTGACTTTGCACAGCCCTCCCTCACTTAAATCCAATTCAGTAAAAGTCATGATATCACCCCAAAGTCATAGTCCTCTCCTCTTTGAGATTGAAGTACAAGACCCTCAAAACAGCAATAAAACAAGCCCTTCAGCTAGGTGGCACAGTGGATAAAGCACTGACCCTGGATTAAGGAGGACCTGAGATCAAATACGACCTCAGACACTTGACATTTACTAGCTGTGTGACCCTGGGCAAGTCACATAACCCTGATTATCCCTCCAAAAAATAAAATAAAAACAAAAACAAAAACAAAAACAACAAGTCCTAGAGCTGCAAAACCCAAAAAAAGATGGGCTGAGATTATTTTCCAGATTAAAGGGGGCCATGCTGGGCTGCAAGAAGAGTCCAACCCCATGACTGGGGCCACAACCCCCAGACACACTGCAAAAGTGGAACTTACCCCAAGCCTCCAAATCAGCTGCAGCACCAGTGTCTTCTGGAGCTAATCTTACAGTTGGGTAAGAGGGCTGAATGACTGGCAGGGAGCTCAGAGTGGGGGGAATACAGGGGTATCTGAGGGACCTAAGCAGGAATTTGGCTATCCCATCCCAGCATGGAACCAGGAAGAAACCCTGAGCTGCAAGAGGCTCAGGTAGGAGAGGGGTACAAGCTCTTCAAAGCAAAGAAACACAGTACACATAGTTCTGCTGGCTGGTTAATTAACAAGATGGATTAAGGTTCTCTTTAGACCAGAGAACAGGCCAGGTAAGAGAAAAACCTGCCCACCCTAAAAGCAAAACACCTGGGATCCTCTGAAGCTTGGGACAGTGTAGCTTTGAAGTAGGGCCCCACTGTAAGAAGGAGTGAAAAGTCAAACAAAAGAAAAATAAATAAAGTTGAAAACTATAGAAAGTTTCTTTAGCAACAAGGAAGATTGAAGGTGCACCCTCACAAGAGGATGGCAACCTCAGGGCCCCTACATCCAAAGCTTCCAAGAAAGATATGAACTGATCTCAGGCCATAGAAGTGATAAAAAGAGATTTTGAAGAGAAAGTAGGAGAGATAGAAGGAAGATTTAGAGAGGTGGAGGAAAGAATGGAAAGAGAAATGAAAGTCATGCAGGAGAGTCATGAGAAAAAAGTCAACAGCTTGAAAAGACAAATTGAAAAGGAGAAAAAAACGCTCTATGAAGATAATTACTGCCTAAGAATTAGGATTGAACAAATGAAAGCTAGTGACTTTATGAGAAACCAAGACACAGTTAAGCAAATCCAAATGAATAAAAAAATAGAGGGCAATATTTCCTTGTAAAAACAGCTGAACTGGGGGAAGCTAGGTGGTGCAGTGGATAGAACACTGGCCCTGGATTCAGGAGGACCTGAGTTCAAATCCGGCCTCAGACACTTAACACTTACTAGCTGTGTGACTCTGGGCAAGTCACTTAACCCCAGTTGCCTCACCAAAACAAAAACAAACAAACAAACAAAAAAAAAAAACAGCTGAACTGGAAAATAGAACCAGGAGAGATAATTTGAAATTCATGGGACTATCTGAAAACCATGACCAAAATAAAAGTTTAGACAGCATCTTCCAAGAGATTGTCAGAGAAAATTGCCCTGATATTCTAGAAGCAGAAGGCAAAATAGAAAGTGAAAGAATCCACTTTTCACCTCCTGAAAGAGATCTCAAAAGGAAAACCTGCAGGACTATTACAGCCAAATTCCAGAAGTCCCAGGTCAAGGAAAAAATATTGCAAGCAGCTAGAAAAAAATGAATTCAAATACTGTGCCGCTCTAATAAGAATAAAACAAGATCTAGCAGGATCTATATTTAAGGACTGGAGGTAATGGAATATGATATTCCAGAGGGCAAAGGAACTGGGACTCCAACCAAGGATCACATATGCAGCAAAACTGTGTATAAGTTTTCAGAGATAAAAATGGGACTTCAATGAAAAGAGAACTTTCAGGCATATGTGATGAAAGAGACCTGAACTGAATAGAAAATTTAACTTTCAAATTCAAGACCCTAGAGAAACATAAAAAGGTAAATAAGAAAAAGAAATCATGAGGGATATTAAAAATTAAACTGTTTACATTCATACATGGGAAGATAATACTTCAAACTCATAAGAACTTTCTCAGTATGAGGGTAGCTGAAAGGAATACACAGAGAACACAGGTCTGAAATGAATATGAAGGGATAATATCAGTAAAGCATTTATATTTTGTTTATCCTTGTTCTTTGTGGGGCAAACAGGGTGCAGTGTCTTATGTCTAGGGCCAGATTTGGACTTGGGACCTCCTGGGTCCAGGGCTGGTGCTTTGTCCATTGTGCCACCTAGCTAACCCATGATGACATCTTTAAAATAGGGCTGAGGGGTAGGAGGAATGGACTGGGGGAGGGGGAAGGGGAGAGGTGTACTGGAGAGAGGTAGTTCACATGAAGGAAACAAGAAAAAAAAGCTTATGGAGGGGAGGGGTAAAGGGAAAAGGAGTGGGGGAGTGAGTAAACCTTACTATCATCAGAATTGGCTCAAAGAAGGAATAACATACATATTCATTTGGCTATAGTAATATATTTTTGCCCTGAGGGAAAGTGGGAGGGGAAGGAGAAAAGCAGGACAGGGAGGTGGGGAGAGAAGAGAGGAAGGAGGGGAAGGGCAGATTGGGGGAGAGAGCAGTAAAAAGCAAAGCACTTTCAAGGAAGGTGAAGATGTTCTGCTTAACTGCACAAGTATGACATACTGAATTGCTTGATTTCATAGGGAGGGTTGAGGAGGGAGGGAAGAAGAAAAATTTGGAACACAGAATTAGCCCAAAGACCTTAATCTCATCTGAGTGGCCTCAAGGAGTGAATAACATTCACACCCAATTGGGAGGAGTAATCTATTTAACCCAACAGGAAAGTAGGAGGGGAAGAAGATAAGGAGGGAAGGGTGAAAGAAGGGAGGTTAGAGCAGGGGAGGGGACAGTCAGAAGTAAAACTTTTGAGTAAGAACAGGGTAAAAGAAGATAGAAAATAGAGTAAATATCATGGGCAGGGAATATGATGGAGGGAAAGAGTTATGTTGATTGACTATAATTGCAAAATGTATGGTACCTACTTTGCTAGGCTAATATGAAGAAAATTCTTTGCCAAGTTTAAGGTAGTTTATTTAGGTTATGATGAACTGGATACTATCAGAAAAACCTGGAAAGACCTACATGAACTGAAGCATACTGAAATGTACTGTATACAAAATAACAGCAATAGTGTAAGATGATCTGCTGGGAAGCACGTAGTTATTTTAAGCATGGCAATGATCCAATATAACCCTGAAGGACTTATGAAAATGGCAATTCATCTACAGAGAAGGAACTGATGGTATCTGAAAACAGATAGAAACACATATTTTTGACAATTCCTTAATCTGAAGTTATTTTTTTTATCTTTTTTTTCTCACAACCTACCTAATGTGGGGATGTTTTCCATGACTACTCATGTATAACTTATATTGAATTATTTTAAATCTTGGGGTGGGAGATGGGAAGGGAGGGATGAAGAGAAGTTGGAACACAAAGGTTTTTTTTTTAATTTATTTTTATTTATTTATTTATTTATTTATTTTTTTATTTTTTTAGTGAGGCAATTGGGGTTAAGTGACTTGCCCAGGGTCACACAGCTACTAAGTGTTAACTGTCTGAGGCCAGTTTTGAACCCAGGTACTCCTGACTCCAGGGCCAGTGCTCTATCCACTGCGCCACCTAGCTGCCCCGAACACAAAGTTTTTAAAAATAGATGTCAACATTTGTTTTTACATATATTTTGGAAAATAAAATTCTAAACAGAAAAAAAAAAAAGATTGAAGGACAAAACACCAACAACTTAACCCTGTTTACCTCAGTTATCTCATTTGTAAAATGGGCTGGAAAAAGGAAATAGCAAAATGTTCTGGTATCTTTGCAAAAAACAACAATATAACACCAAAACATATGGGGTTGTGAAGAGTCAAACAGAACTGAACAGCGTCAATTATTACATCATTACAAGCACAATGAAACAATAAATAACTAATTTTATCTGACTAACCATAGTCTGTTTTTGTACCTATACTATACATTTTTGAGATTAGAGAACACTGGGGCTATTTAAATGAGCCACAGTGAATCACGCAAAACAAATCTGCTTTTGTCTGGACAAACCAACATTCTGAATCCACTAGAATTCCTCCAAAATCTCATTCTCCATCAACTTGAGTTTTCAAGACAGTTCAACCACTAAGCAAGAAAGGAAGGTGGGAGAAAGGGAATTATATTGGTTAATTTCTGTAGAAACTTACAGAGGCCCAGTATGTACTCAGTAAATAGAGATACTTAAATAGGACCCTTTATTGTAATTCAGTCATTTTATTTGTGTCTGATTCTGTGATCCCATTTTTTTGTTTGTTTGTTTTCTTGGCAAAGGCACTGGAGTGTTTGGCATTTCCTTCTCCAACTCATTTTACAGAGGAGGAAACGAAGACAAACAAGATTAAGTGACATGGGGCAGCTAGGTGGTGCAGTGGATAGAGCACTGGCCCTGGATTCAGGAGGAACTGAGTTCAAATCCGGCCTTAGACAATTAACACTTACTAGCTGTGTGACCCTAGGCAAGTCACTTAACCCCAATTGCCTCACCAAAAATAAAAAATAAATTAAAAAAAAAATGATTAAGTGACATGACCAGGGTTACATGCCTAGTGAGTGCTGAGGCTACATTTGTCTGGCCCACTATCCACTATGTCACTTTCCAATCTGCCAGTTGAGGTCAGAATTGAAACATAGAACTCCTAATCATAGTGATAGTAAATCATATTTTTACAACACTTTAGAGCTAACAAATATTCTTCCTCACAGCAACTGGGTGAAATAAGTAGTACTCAGATCTCCCAAAGGATTCTGATTAAATACCCTAAATTTTTGACATTGGAATTCACTAACTGAAATAAACTCCAAATCTACAAAATTATGCCACCCAGTGGTTCAGAGGCTAAATTATAACTCTGCCTTCTCTTAAATTCTATGCAAAATTATCTAAACTACTCATTTTGACACTTAAAACTGTTATATTGCCTAACATTGGCTTTTATTCTTGTGTATGTGTATGTGTGTATCAAGTGAAGAAGGTAGTAGGGTCAAAGGAGAAGTAGAAGAGGAGAGGGGATGAAGGAGAGAAAGAGAGGAAAGGAGAAGAGAGGAGAGGAAAGATCCAAAATAGATTGTAAGCTTGTAGAGAGCAGAAATTCTATTTTGAGTTTTATTTGCATCTCCATCAGCTTCTGATTCAATGCTTTACAAATTATATGCACCAAATCAATAGGATCACAAATTTAGAAGTGGAAGCACAAAAGAAATCTTTGAGTACAGTGTCCTAATTTTAAAGATGAGGAAATTTTTTTATACATTTTGTGTATTTTATTAAATGTTTCCAAATTACATGTACAAATTTAACATTTACTTTTTAAAATTTTGATTTTCAAATTCACCCACTCCCTGAAACCATTCTGATTATACATGTGAAGTCATTTAAAACATATTTCCACATTAGACATATTGTAAAAGAAAACACAGACCAAAAAAACCCCCAAGAAAAATAAAGTTGAGGGGGCAGCTAGGTGGTGCAGTGGATAGAGCACCGGCCCTGGAGTCAGGAGTACCTGAGTTCAAATCCGGCCTCAGACACTTAACACTTACTAGCTGTGTGACCCTGGGCAAGTCACTTAACCCCAATTGCCTCACTAAAAAAAAAAAACAATAAAAAGCCTTTAAAATAAAAATAAAATAAAGTTGAAAAAAACCAAAACACTATGCTTCAGTTACATTCAGTTTCAGCTATTTTCTCTCTGGAGGTGGATAGTATTTTTCATCATGAGTCCTTTGGAAGTGTTTTAGACCATTGTCTTGATGTCTTGATCTGAGTAGCTATATCTTTAATAGTTGATCATCTTTACAATATTGCTATTACTGGGTACAATGTTCTCCTGGTTCTGCTTACTTGACTCTTCATGAATGAATTCATATAAGTTTTCTCAGATTTTTCTAATAACATCCTGTTTGGTTCTTCTTATTTTTGTTGTTCAGTCTTTTCAGTTATTTCTGACTCTTTGTGACCCCATTTGGGGTTTTCTTGGCAAAGATACTAGAGTAGTTTTTCATTTCCTTCTCCAGCTCTTTTTTACAAATGAAGAAACCGAGGCAAGCAGGGGTGACCTGTCAAGGGCTACACAGCTAGTAAGTGTCTTAGGTCAGATTTGAATTCAAGTCTTCCTGATTTCAGGCTCAGCACTATATTTACTGAGCCAACTAGCTGCCCTTATTTGAATTCTTATAAAACAGTAATATTCCATCAAAATTATATACCACAATTTGTTTAGCCACTCTCTAATTGACAAGTATTCCCTCAATTTCCAATTCTTCACCACCACAAAAAGAACTGCCATAATTTTTTTTTTTGTACAGGTAGGTCATTTTTATTTTTTGTTGATCTCTTTGGGATACAGACCTGGTAGTGGTATTGCTTTGTCAAACGATGTGGGTGTAGTTCCAAATTGTTCTCCAGAATAGTGGCATTAGTTCACAACTCAATCAACAATGCATTAGTGTCTCAATTTTTCCATATCCCCTCCATCATTTTTCAGTTTTCTTTTCTGATATGTTATCCAGTCTGCTAGGTGTGAGTTGGTAAAAGATGAGGAGAGTTAAATTCATGGAGATCAAGTGACCTAGGAAGTTTCAGAGCTGAGATTATTGTTCATTTGAATTCTAAATATAGTATACTATTAAACATAGTACATTTTTGGATGAAAATATACTATAACCTTTGGTCAAATGCTTTAAAAGTTGCTACATTACAATCAGTGCATATTCACATATCAGTTATACTCCAAAGTGACTAAGAATAGACAACTGAAATGGAACTAGTAGTGAATGACATTATGAAGTATACAAAAAAATGATAGATTAGCTAGCATTAAAATTCTGCTGAATTTAAGGATTATAATAAATCTTTGATTTTCTGCTTCAAAATGTTTTTGTCAACAAATTGAGTATACCATAATTATCTTGATTTTAAAATATCAAAAGGTCAGTGAGATAAGCAGAACCACAAGAACACTGTACACAGTATCATCAACATTGTGTGTTGATCAATTGTGATGGACTAGACTCTTCTCACCAATGCAATGGTACAGAAGAGTTCCAGGGGACCCATGATGGAAGGGGATCTCCAAATCCAGAAAAAAAAAGAACTGTGGAGTATAGGTGCTGATTGAACCATACTATTTCTTTAGTTTTTGGTGCTGTTGTTTTTCTATGTTGAGGTTTTTCCTCATTGCTCTGATTCTTCTGTTAAAACATAACTAATGCAGAAATATGTTTAATGTTACATATATATATATATATATATATATATATATATATATAAAACCCATATCAGATTACCTGTTTTCTAGGGGAGGTGGGGAGAGAGCGGAGGGAGGGGAGGGAGGGAGAAAAATCTGAAATTGGAAAGCTTGTATAAACAAATGTTGAGAACTTTCTTTACATGTAACTGGAAAAAAATAAAATAATTTTATCAAAAAAAAAAGAAATGAAATGATATAGTATTAACTGGACTATAGGCAATTATCAACTCAGAAAGGAGTTGTTTAAAAATTCATTTACGTAAAATTAGACAGAGTGTAGAAGTTAGGCAAAGCTGGGCTTTTTGGAAAGTTTTAATCAGCAATGGGATAAGGGAGCAAGGGATTAAAAATTGTTGAAATTGGGGCAACTACGTGGCACAATGGAAAAAGCACCAACTGTGGATTCAGGAGGACCTGAGTTCAAATCCAGCCTCAGACACTCGACACTTATTACATGTGTGACTTTGGGAAAATCACTTAACCCTCATTGCCCCACAAAAAAAAAAAAAAAAAAAAAAGCATTTATGTGACTTGCTTCAACCTTGGAACACATTTTTCCCTCCACAGAAATAATTCTATAAATGGAGAATAGCTTTCCAGGTTAGACTTTTTAAGAGCCTATTTAACCCTCAAAGTAGCTGAAATGCTATTCATGTGCAATTAAAAAAATAGCAGAAAAAATGCTGTTGCAATGCAGTAAATGATGTAAAATATAAAAACAATTAAAATGGATTGAGACATGTTTTTGTTTTTTTTAAATCTCAGATTAATTTTGCAGAACAGTAAATAGAAACTGAAAATACTAAAGGGGGTTTCTGAGCAGTTTCAAGGACTTTAGGGAATGGTAGTTCTATTTTTGCACCCCCCAAACAATTTCATCTACTTGGGGTTGAAACTCACCATACGATTCAGATTCTTGATTTTTTTTTTTTTTTACAGTTTTAAATATAGACTTTGACAGTTGCCTGAGAACACTGAGAATCACATGCCCAATGTCACACAACCAGTATATGTCAGAGGAATAACCCAAGCTCAGATTTTCCTAATTCAAAGATATACTTTTCTATCAACTACCCCACTTTCCTCAAAATTCACTTCAAAACATAGCTTTCGTTTTCCTTGATATATAGTTATATCATTAACAATTGTATAAGTTTTATACCTGATAGCTAAGGTTAGACTTGCAGAACAAAAGAAAAAGAAATAGTGGGATAGAGAGAATAACCTAAGATAAATAAGAAAGGGTTGAAAGGGGAAGGGGAATGAGGAATAGATTTAAAGAGGTGGTATATCCCTAGCTCGTAAAAGGATTACTTAAAGTGAATTCAATTGAACTATGAGCAGAAGGAGAAGTGGTAAGCATGACATATTACCTGATGCCTGTATGGAAAAGGAAGAAAAAAGTTTTGTTTGTTGTTGTTGTTTTGTTGATTTTTAAGGGTTGACTCAGTTCCCCCACAACAGTGCCATTAGTTCAGGAGAGCTCAGTAGCTTTTTGCCTATCTACTTGATCAATTGGGCATAGGAAATGAAGGAGAGAGTATGCTAATGATATTTGTAGGAAATTTGTGATTTGCAAGCCCACCTTGATAAGGAAATACTTTACTAATCTATGAACTCTGATTTGAGACAAGCCACTTTCCTTTTAAAAGCTCTGTTTTTCTGGATTTCTAATGCTACTTATTGTATTTATTTACTTTGTGTGTGTGTGTGAGGCAATTGGGGTTAAGTGACTTGCCCAGGGTCACACAGCTAGTCAAGCATCAGAGGCCAGATTTGAACTCAGGTATTCCTGACTCCAGGGCCTGTGCTTTATTCACTGCACCACCTAACTGCCCCTAATGCTACTTATTGTTCTAATATCCTGTGCTATGTTTCTAAGTGTGATGGCCAACTTTCAATTCTTTATACATAGCATTCCAATCCCTATCACTGGACTTCTGCCATATCTATACCATGTATCTGGAAAGACCTCCCTTCCTCATTGCTACCAGTTGGAATTACTTATTTCCGTCAACACTCATCTCAGGTTCAAATTTCTGATGAAGTCTTTCCTAGTCCTCACCTAGCTGCCAATGCTAGTGCCCTCCAAGGGACCCTTGTGATTGATTTGTATATGTAAAAGAGCTATCACATGGAGATTGTTCAGGGTTTCCCTGCCAGGTTCTGATCCATCATGTGAATGGTTTTGCATCTACTTCTGGCTATGTAGTCATCCATCAATGAAGGGATTAAATCAACTCAATTAATTCCACTGACTCATTATTGACTCTATGATAAACTATAAATTCATCTAAACCATTTAAATTCCTACATAATCTGGTCCCAATCCTTCTTTCCAACCTCATTAGGTATTACTCCCTCTTCTACCATATAGTCAAACACACTTTCTTTCCCTAATATACAGTATTCCATCTCCTGTTTTTCTGCCTTTGTATTACTGGTCCTCCCACGTGCCTAAAGGCTATAAGTCTCTTTATGCTTGAACCTTAGAGTTCCTTTCTTCTTTTAAGATATCACCATTTTATGCTTGAAGCCTTTCCCAGTTCTTCTCCAACCCGAATTTAGTGTCCTTCCTCCAAAACAACCTTTGTTTAACTACTATGTATATATTTGTATGTATTATGTCTATATATCTATATCTATATCTATATTTATATCTATGTATTTATATATATCTATATCTATCTATCTATCTATCTATCTATCTATCTATCTATCTATCTATCTATCTATCTATCTATCTATCTATCTATATTGACTTGTATCCTTTAGGATGAAAATTCTCTGTTACTAGGGATCAATTCATTCTTTATACTTGAACTTCCAGCTCCTCCAGTAGTGCCTATAATATATTAGACACTCGATAAATACTTGATTGTTTGATTGATTGACATGAAAAACCCTGAGAAACCCTTTGAATTTAATCTCCCACTCTCCTATGATAGCACTTAAAAGAAGAGTCACTTAAAATGTTGTCACTTAAAAGAAGAGTTTTCAATTCACACTCTTTGATTTGACTCCACAGAAAATATCATGTAACTCTGAGATATTCAATGTTGAATTAGTGACTGTGACTTTATCTGTAAGGTATGTATGAAGAATCCTGACTGCAATTGTGCATGTGTGTATGTGTGTGTGTGCGTGTGTGTGTGTGTGTGTGTGCATGTGTGTGTTTCTGATCTGAAGTGAATCCAAATGTGTCCATAAGTCCAATCTTGTATAAGATGTTTTTTCCCTTGCTGATGTCTCATGTCTCTTATCCCTTATAATACAATGCAAGTTCATTGAGGGCAAGGTTTATTTTGGTCTTGTCTCTACATTCTCTAGATCTATCTCAGTAACTGGCAAATCACAAGTGCTTTTAAATTTTTGTTGATTCCTCACTTGTTATCCCTCTGAATGGACCATAATATCATAAAATTCAATCTGTGAAAAGGTAACATCAGTTATCATTATTTTCAGCACTTTTGACTTTGCACATAGTAGATAAAAATGTGGTGTTTTTCTATTTTTCACAGTTTTTATATGCAATTGGAATTTATTACTGATTTAAACAAGTTGTCACTTGACTTAGTCTAACCCTTGTTAGTTTCAGAAACTGATCTTTTTTCTTGGTGCTCCTTAAGGTATTGGGTAGGATAAATGAAGACAAATGATTTCTTGGTAGGATTACAAGAATGATTCCTACGAAAAAGTGAAAACAAATTATAAGGTGTTCTTGTTTACAGAACAAGATTTGTCATTTTAAGTTGCTAATTTCTAATGGCCTTCTGAAATTTTATCTGTCTTTTTTATTGTATCCTAAAAGTGGTCAAAATAGCTAATATTTCAATAACTGTCCCCAAATTCTAAATGGAATAAACAAATTGTCAGAGTTAAAATGAACTTAAAAGAAAATTTTTTATATGAATAGCGAGAGAAACAAGTGTTTGATGTAAAAATTTAGTCAAATTTACAGTCAGTTCTTCAATGCTAGTTCACTTTTCATGGATCTAAAAAGCATTTAGACATTGTCAGTGACCATTTCAAGTAAGTGATTTCCTAAATAAATCCCTTGTCCTTTTGCATTAGAATTGATTGGCACATTAAAAAGTAGACTATAATTAAGAATTTTGCTGTTAATCTAATACAACTGTTGCTTAGAAGTCATTAAGGAGTATATTTCATGAGTTCAAGAGGCATCCTATACTTAAATTATTTTGCTGCCAAGGGTTAGACTAGATTTACCTGAAATGTACAGTACTCCCTTAGAAGTGGGAATAATGATAAGAAATTGTATATTTAGAACCAAAAAGAGAATTGATTGAAGAGACTACCTTAAAAATATACAATTTATGTTTGTTTACTGCCTTTGATGATAGATGCATTAACCACCATTGGCAACTATTGTGCATGACTGGATTAATAAGTCATATTTTCTCATATTTGAAAGGCAAACATGATGAGCAAAAATATGCAGAGGTCTCCTTTTACTGGAGGGTTTATTGCCATTGAATTCTCCAATTAAAGGTAACTCAGTGCACTCCTTTTTATGCACAATACTCTGAGCTCAAAAACTTTTCAAAAACAACTTCATTTTCATCTTGGTACAACAGAAACTTTAAAAGATTTGAGTTTAGATTTCATTCTCTAAGAGAAGGGAATGAAAGGCAGAACATAAGGCAAAGAGCACAGTGATGTGGAGAAGTAGGGAAACTATGCAAATAACAGGCTGAAAGCTTTCATCTGGGATTTTTGAATAATTGAATCAAAACAAAAGGTTTTGTTTTGTTTCATATGGTGACTTGATTTGTTTTGCCCCCTCTCCAAGTATTAGGATAATCAACTACTATTGTAAATAGAGAAATGGGAGTACATTTCTCCTAAGTGAGATGCAGTTTATATTCTTAAATTTATATGAATTGAAATAAAAGTTATATATTATGGAATATATAAATGCAATTGATGTTCTTGAAATAGATAAATTCACTACTTCTCACAGCTGTATAGAATGAGTTAAAAATTCTCTTGCCCCCTCCCTTGGAACATGGGGTTTCACTCTAACATTAGAGGCAGTAGGCTTAAAGAGGAATTATAAAGTGTGCCTTCATTTGTAATAAGAATGATAGGTTTTCCAGCAAGAAGATCTAGGTTGAACTTTTGAGTTCATATTACTAGCTCAATGACTTTACCTTGCTATATTTCCATTTCTTCATCTATAAATAAGGTTAGTAATGCTTGCCTCATAGGATTATTATAATAAAAGTGAAATTAGAGCTCTTATACTTTCACTGGCTACTGTCCTTACTTGTTGGTATAAATTATTTAAAATAATACAATTACCTAGTTCTTTATGAGACTAACTACCAAACTTACTCTGAGCCTAACTTACCATATTAAAGGGTAATGGTTAATTTATTCCCCCAAGAATCCTTTCTTGCCCCATTGTCATCACAAGAGAAAAAAAAGACCCTTCTTTTGGGTCTAAGAAATTGAATTTGACTACAAAGTTGTTCAGTTTTTCTTTTTCCCCTCTCTGGGAAGATATTACCAAGGATAGCCAACTATGACTTCAAAGTCATTGCTTGTGTTTACACTGTAACATCTCTAAAGAAATAAATTGTCTTTTGTCATTAAGTCAGTGTTACCAACCATTTAGTGTGTTTTCCAATGACTCTAATGGCAATTACATATATATATATATATATATGTATATATATATATATATATATATATATATATATATATATATATATATATATAATTCATTGTGAAATTATGTCCAAATTAATTTTTCATTTTGCTCCTTTGAAATGAATTGGATATTGAATGGGTTGAAAATTATTTCACTTTTAAAACTATATTGTTCATTTAATTTATTTACTGATCTCTGTTTATTTAATAATAATTAAAAAAAGGTTAGCTATTAGGTGACAACATTTTTCAGCCATGGAAACTCAAAAAGGCCTTCATATATAAAAAAAGGCCTACATATAAGGCATAAGGAATTGTAACCTGAACCACTGGCCTCAATTGCTTGAAGTGTTAAGGAAAGAAATCCATAGGGTAAACAATGCCCGTATAATTATTGGCCTTTCTAAGGGGGAGAAGACTTTTCTTTTCTTGATTATAATTCCAGGTCTTTACCATCACACACACACACACACACACACACACACACACACATACACTGACACATATGTAAAAGGCAGAGACAGGAAAATGGAGTTTATTATTATTTACCAGCCTCCTTACTGAGAGTAGACCCTTGACTTTTCATTTATGTGTAAAGTAGAGTCATGCACAATTTGAAGTGGTGATGGGTTTAATTGATCAAATTGATTGAGAGGCATCCCAAGGAATTACAAGATTCAGTGACTCAGTTTCCCACGTTTTATTAAAAGACTATGAGGCAGCACGGAGAATCAACCAAAGGAGATAGATGTCTTGAATAAGGAGAGGAAAATGGTTACATTTATAGTGAGAAAAGTAGGTTATCTCCTCATTATTTTAGTCTCCTTGTGTGAAGTTCATAGGAGATCTTATCTTAATTTGGATTTCCTACATCCTGAGACATCCTCCCAGGCAGGTACCTTATTCTTTGGAGGTGTGTTTTGGGTTTTACATATCACAAGGTGAACCTAAGGACACATTTAGTCCTTTCTGCACATTTCTAAAGACATGCTTAGACTTGTCAGAGTTAGAGGGTCTCTCTGTTTTTGGTATCTCTTTACTTTAAGATCAGGTTTCTAGGTTTCCTGTCATTTAGGAATATTAATGGATATTAGTGGTTAATGGTCCCTGGTTACTGTTTAAGCTCTTGTTGATAGTTTTGGTTGAAAGGGACGAACCCTCTTGGTTACTGTTAGAACACAAACCTTAGTTTCTCTGTTACACCTTTTACTTACTATTGATTAAGACTCAACCCTCAGTTTATCTGTTAACCCTTTTAGGTACTACTCATAACTCAAGACTTATCTGTTAACTCCTTTTAGAGCTCAGATCTTAAAGCTCAGATCTTAGGTTGCCTGTTAACCCTTTTTAGCCTCCTCCATCAAATTCAACATAAAAGTGATACAGAATCATATAGAGGGTTGGAAGATTAAGAAGTACTATGCTTTTGTTTATACTAATACTTGTAGAAAGTACATTTGACTTCAGTTCAAAGGGAACTAAGGGAAACTACAGTTACACATTTTGTAAGGCCTATGTGATGTCTCATTTGACATTCAGTTTCCTCGCAAATGGATTTATAGTTTACAAGATTTTGTTTCCCCAGGGGGAACAAATTCTAATGAAACACTAGCACCAATCTTACCATTATCACAGAGCCTATATAACACCTAAAGCATTTAGCAATTCAAAAGAAATAAATTGTACCTTTAAAAAAACAAAGTTTTAAAATCCCTGTGCCTCATTGATATTAACTTAATGTTACATGAGTGGGTGTGAAGTGTCCACATGCTCTATGATCTTCCTGACCTCTCACATGTATATGCAGACACCTACTTACTTCCTATGTTGACCTGATCATTCCCAGTGTCCCTTACTTTATCAGGTCTACTTTCTCAGAGATAGACCATCACCATAGAGCTATACTTGAATTCTCTCAGGATCCTAGGAGTGAAACTATTGAATAGAAATACACTACATTAGCATATTGGTCTTTCTTTTTTTTCACACTTACTCTTGAACTCCCAAATATATACCCAGCCAATCAGAATAATGAAACATTTATATTTTATACATAACCATGTACTTATTAATAATGCAAAAGAAATAAAAACAATAATAATGATAGTAATAATAATTAATAATAATAGATGTATTTACATATCAAACAAGTGCATACATCACAATTCAAATACAACCCTATTTGTCTATTGGCCCATATTGTACTCTATACTTCACATAACATTTACAAATTCAGTTTACAATAATTTTTTTTTTAAGTGAGGCAATTGGGGTTAAGTGACTTGCCCAGGGTCACACAGCTACTAAGTGTTAATTGTCTGAGGCCAGATTTGAACTCAGGTACTCCTGAATCCAGGGCCGGTGCTCTACCCACTGCGCCACCTAGCTGCCCCTACAATCATTTTTAAAAAGACATTTAGAAAATTTTAATTTTTTCATTTAAATAGCAATTCTCTTTAAACCATAGAACTGCAAAATTTATCAGTCTTGCTATTTCTTGCTTTTACAGATCAACTCAGTCAGCACTTCATTTACCAGAATGCTGTACTATCCAACCAGAATAGAAACTGATCATATAACTAATTTTAACTCCAAGCAAAGTAGCTTATCTAGTTCTTCTTACATAGCAAAGCAGTAGTAATTCCTTTCTTTCTCCCTTCTACTTTCATACCCTATTCTTTCTTTCTCCTTCAGCCTGTTTCTCCTGTCTTTTCATTAAGGAAGCTTCAGCCTCTATATAACAGGTATATTTCCTATACCTCTTATAAACTCTCATAGGTTTAACTTAGAAACTTAATAGGTTTAAATCAGTTTCCTGACACTGTAAACTTTTACTATAAAGGGGACCAAATTTAACTTAAAATTCAACAGCCTCTTCTGAATGATATTCCCCAATTCACACACACACACACACACACACACACACACACACACACACACACACACACACACAGAGTGAGAGAGTAAGAGAGAAAAATTGTTTTTTTCTCTCTTTCCCTCTTCCCCTACTCATCTTCAATACAATCCAACATCCCATTTTGTGTCCTTGAACTGTGATTTTTGTTCTCATATTTTTCTGTTTTGGTTTTTTTGGTTTTTTTTAGTGAGGCAATTGGGGTCAAGTGACTTGCCCAGGGTCACACACCTAGTAAGTGTTAAGTGTCTGAGGCCGGATTTGAACTCAGGTACTCCTGACTCCAGGGCCAGTGCTCTATCCACTGTGCCACCTAGCTGCCCCTATTTTTCTGTTTTATTATGAAAAAGTTTTTTCTCTGCCCCTTTAAACCTTTAAACTGTTCCAATAAGAATCTTACATATTTTACAAGGTGATTGGAATCTTTACAATTATACCACAGTTTCTGTCCCAAGCTGCCAAAATCTCATATAAAACTTTCTTCATAAATATATTTTAGCAATATTTATTAAACAAGATCTTTTCCTACTCCTTCCAGATATTATCTACAATAGCTGAAATATATTTCAACCTTTACCAAATAGTTTTACTATTTCCATTCACATGAAAGCATTTTTCCTGACCTTTTCAGCTCTAAATGATTCCATATAAGGGTAGCTAGGTGGTGAAGTGCGTAGATACCTGGGCCAATAGTTAAAAAGCCTGAGTTCAAATATGGCCTCAAAAACTTATTAGTTATGTGACCCTGGAAAAATTGCTTCTTTCTGTCTATCTCCTTCTTCAACTGTAAAATGGATGTATTAATAATATATACTTGCCAGAATTGTTTTGTGGATAAAAAGAGATAATTTCTGTAAATCTCTTAGTATAGTGCCTAGCATATAGTAGATTCTTACTGTTTTTTTTTCCTTTCCCCTTCCTATATTAAACATGTATTAAAAGAAAGATAATTATTTTATCTTTCCATTTTATCTTCTATCTCCCCCCCTCCTAAACCCACTTTTTGATCCACACTGTTACCTCTAATCACTCCACTGCTCAGGACAATATCAACACCTCACCCATGTTCTGGCTAAACTTTTCTCCCTCTGTTCCTTGACATCTTGAAAAATCATTTCAATTGTTTTTTGGGGGGTGGCAATGAGGTTTAAGTGACTTGTCCAGGGTCATATAGCTAGTAAGTGTCAAGTGTCTGAGGCCTGATTGAACTCAGGTCCTACTTGCCCCAATTTCAACAATTTTTAATCCCTTGCTCCTTTATCCCATTGCTGATTATATCTTTCCAAAAAGCCCAGCTTTGCCTAACTTCTATACTCTGTCTAATTTTATAGCCAGGTATTCATAGAATTCAAGAAAATCACAGAACTGTGTTAACTAGATACATGATAAATTTCAGCTAACTAATCTCAATTAGTTCTTTACTACATAAAGGCAATCTTACATATCCTATTCATCATAATAATCATTCCGAACCTTTTCTTCTTTAGTCAAAGCTTCCACCCCATTACATCCCCTACATAAAAGCTAACCATCTAATCATAGAGATAACATGCAGATAACTAAGTTCAAACAAGATAGATTTATATATATATATATATATATATATATTCATATATATACATATGTGTGTATATGTGTATGTATGTATGTATATGTATATATATATATACATACAACTTTTATATATATATATTTAACAAAGGAAAGACACTTCTTAAAGAGGATCTGGATTTTCTATGTTCTAATGAAACCACCCTACACTTAATTACTAAAAGAATGAAAAAAATCATAAGGTAGGTTTTTACTATACCGTTTTTCATTAAGGTCTAATTTTAATGAGTAGATTTTAAATATTCTAGAACATTAATAGAATTATTTGATATTGATTTTCATTGTTACACTTGCTCTTATAATTATAATAGATTTGACATTTTTATCCATGAAAAATTTTATTTTAAAATGTTAGCCAGGATGGAGTTCACACAGGACTGATAAAGGTCAAATCAAGAGTGCAAAATATAGAAGACCTACCCAACTGGAAAGGAATCAAGTTTGTGAATTTATTATCTGAGAACTGACCTAGTAAAGTTTTGAAAGACATCACCCAAAGCTTAACTATCTGACAAATCTTTGTGCCACAGAATTCCAAACCTATATTAAAAGGCAATTTGAAAAGAACTTGTGACCTATGTTAGTAAAGGAAGCAACAGGAAGTTTTGGATCCTTATAGAATGTAAATTGTATATTTTATTGTTCTTAGTGATTTTTTAAAAATTCTAAGATGAAAAGCTATAAGATATTAAGATGGCATACTCTAAGTTGGAAAGTTATGGAATATCAAATTCTGATGTGGTGTTGTAGATTAAATGTAATACTTGCAGTAAGAAACATTTGACTTTTAAACTTGCCTAACCTGCTTATTAACTGGAGATTGATAACATTAAGGAGAAAGAAGGAAAAGTAATTTAGAGCATTTAAACCATTTACATAGCACCTACTATGTGCTTGCTGCTGTGCTAAGTGCTTTTTACAAAGATGTCTTTTTATCCTTGCAAAAAACCTGGGGAAAAGGTGCTATTGTTATTCTCATTTTACAATAAAGAAAACTGAGGTAAACTAAAGTTAAGTGACTTTCCAATGTTACAACAACTACTGTATTTCTGAAGCTGGATTTGAACTTAGGTCTTTCTGAGTCCAGTCCCAGTACTCTATCTTGCCTTCAATAGCTATAATACCTATTTCACCTATTGTTGTAAGGATAAATTAAATATTGTATGTAAATTCCTATTATATACTTATGTATGTAAAGTTTATGCATGTAAGTTTCTAAACTTAAAAGTGCTTCATTAAATTGAATCCTTAATTTTTATAATTGCACATTTATATGAAAGTCTATTTTTTTCAAGATTTCTAAGGTCTTAAGCACTGGCATATGGGTTTGCTAGTGTTACAGAAAAGTGCTGACAGAGATTGTAGTCCTTGCTCTGTCACTATCTCATTGTATGACAATGAGCAAAACCTCCTTAATTGAGGGAAATGATTAAGATAGATTAGGTGATCCCTAAAGAAACTTCTATTGATAAAATAGGTTCTGCTAGTCATTTATGTTAGCAAATTGTTTCCACTAACTGAATTTGTTTATGTTTTCCCCTTTTGCCTAGGTATCCCTATCGGCTAATGGCTAGAACAGATTAATATTTGAGGCAATAAAAAAAGGTATGCAAACACCACAGGGGCAGATTAAGCTCAAGCATTAGCAAGTCAGTACAAGTATTGTATCTACAAAACAGTTAAGCTTCAGAGGAATTATTATAGACCCAATATGTAAATTAATATAAGAAAGATGTATTTTTACTGAACTCACCTCATTTGTCATGGTTTAGAAAAGTAAAGGAGATGAAAAGAAATCAATAAAATTCACGTCTATTCTGTTTAAACAAAAGTGGATTCAACCAAAGGTGAAAAATTAGAATAATCAGAATAAAATGAGACTACTTATTGACCAGATTTGGGGCTAATGAATAATGATTTGATATTTTCCATTATCAACTATGTTTTATACAGTAGCACTTTCCAACCTTTCCTTTCTGTAACACCCTTGCACACTGATAAATATACCACCACAAAAAGGGTTATAGATTTAATGAAAGAAGGGACGTTCAAGGTTATTTAGTCCCACCACTCAAAAAAAATGTAGAACTTATTTGCCACACAGGTAGTAAGAGGCAAAGTCAATTTTTGACTCTCTCCTGATTCCAGATCCAGGACTTTTGAGGGATATGAAAAAAAATACAGAAAATTCAGAATAGAGATGTGATAAAATTACTTTACAAAATTTTCTTTAAAAGATGTTTTTGGTCCATCCCTTCTCCCTCAATGGAAATTTTCCCTAGCTGGAGACAAATCATTCCTGAGACCTGATTTCCTTCTGTTTCCCTGATTGATGCAGCTTTCGGGTCACTTAGAAATATGAAAAGTCTTACATGCAATGAAGTGTCCTCTGACTTGGTAGATTGTTGAAGATCACACTAGTAAACACGTTCTTCATCTTAAATTGCTCTGATGACCTGACATGTTTCCATGTGAAGACAAGGGGCCAAGTACAGAAAAGTTGTGTTATTATAACTTTCCTGTCTTTGCTCAAAACAAACCTAAGTGCTCAGTGACTTGTGAGTGCCACATTTCCTCAAAGCATGTGGTATCCCACTCCTAGTCTCTTGATGTTTCATTAAAAGTTTGAGCACTTTGAAATTAATTTATGTAACTAGAATAATTGAAGAGAGAATGAGGAAAGTAAGTGGAAAGAAAAAGCAAATATATATATATATATATATATATATATATATATATATATATATATATATATATATATATATATATACTCATTAACCATGGATTATAAACTATAAACCTTGATCCAAGGAAAACTCTTAGAGAAACAGAGCTCTGAACCAAAGATGATTCTTGTAAAAGTCACAAGGGAAGGGGCCTGAATTACAATGATTAATCAAATGTGACTCACTACACATATTGATGAAGTCTCTTAGACACTCTGATAGGTCCTAACATGTTGAGAGGACAGCACTATTCCATGGGATTTTATAGGTAAAATAACACATATACAGGATAATTGTTTGAGGGAAGCACTGTCTTCTAGAGCAAGCAAAAATATAATGACTAGAAGAGTAACTGGACCAGAGGAAATGCATAGAGAAGAAATCAATATTTGAAAAACAATTTTGAAGCTACTTGAGCCAATCCATAATGAATTTCAAAGAGAATTCCAAAAGAATGTAAATGGACATTAGCATTATTAACAAAACACAAAACAGAAGAGAAAAATATTTGTAGTGTCTCAGGGGAAAGGATCTCGGTTAGAAGGGCCCTAACAATCCAACTATTCCAAACTGTATTTAAATTAGAATCTTCAAAATGTAGGGGCCAAATTTAATATGTGGAGAGTTAATTGGGTGGCTCACTGTAATATTGGGGTTCAAAAAATAATCAGGGACCTCTAGGTCCAAAACTTTCTCCCCTCCAAATTGCCATTTTAGATATTTCTCCCAGGCCAATAAGAAAGGAGTTTAACAGCCTGTTTTCCATAAATGAATCAGGTTTTATTAATGGGAATAAAATACACAGCAAAGGAGAAATTAATAAAGTCAAAGACAAGTGAATAAGGAAAGAGGAAAATGGATAATTTCCCTGGCTCTAACTATAACCTATACAATCCCCAAACTTGCTTCTAGTTTGGGTAATTCATAGGGTTGGATTTAACTCCCCGCCAGGGGTCTGTCCATAGTTTCTATGGGAGTCAGTAGCCAGTCTCTAGTCAGCTCTGAAGCCAGAGGGAGAGATAGTGTGCAAGTGTATGAGAGAGTGTGTCTGTGAGAGTATGTCTTACTTCATGTTGGGGTCCTCTTTTCTACCTTTTTCTCCACCCGCAAAGGGGAGGTCCTTCAAGTAGTGTGGCTGAGATTGGTTCCCTGTTGATGATGCAGTCCACAGCCTTTGAGGACACTCCTTCTCAGGGTTGGCTAAATTTAGACTAAGGTCTGACAGGGCAGGCCAGGTGTGGCTCAAGTTCTAATCACCTTAAGTGGGTACTTAGTGGTTTCTCATTCACACCCAATTCAAACACTACTAAGTCAATCAAGTTGGACCCCTGGCCATCTGCCAAATTCCATTATTTTACCACATTAACATACCCAATGAGTGAGCATCCTGCTTTTTCTTGAGGACCTCTGATGAAGGAAAATCCACTGACTCCTGATGATACCATTCCTGTTTGGACCAACACAAACTGTTATAAACTTTTTTTTCCCTTATTTAAAGCCTCATAGTTTCTCTTTAAAACTTGTACTCCATTTTTTTTTTTTTTAGTTCTTCCATCTGGAGCCAAATTGAATAATGAAAACCCCCCATTCTATATGATAGTCCTTCCTTCCCTTGCTTTATTTTATGATCATCCAAGGCCACTTGATAGAAGTAATTACAGGGATAACTTTTTTCAAAGATGAATATAAATATAAGGTGAAGAATAAAACAAGTTTCTTTACCATATACATTCACTGTTGTCATGGAAGATGCCCTACAGAATTTCCAAATAAAACAGTAATGCCCCCCCCCATTGTGACACTATTGAGAAGTTTCAGTTTGCAGATGACATTATACTGATTTTATTCATACCTGGAGTATTATAAGGCTACTTCAACAACAGGGACACCCTAAAGGGACTGTCTCCTAATCCAAACAAGTAATAATGTGACTGGAGAATAAATTCAACCTACTAAGCCATTTGATTTGATTGTCAGCTCATTAGTTTAGGCCATCTCTTCATATTTTTGAATAGACTGAAAAGGGATGCTGAAATGATCTCATATTTAGCTAAAAGGAGATATGAATGGATTATATTTGTAGAATGTTTAATGATCTACAGTTGTATTCTGCCACTAAAACCCATTTTATAAAAATAACTATTTTCCTGATGTTGTTATATAGCTAAAATTATGAAATATCACAGTACCAGAAGAATCAAAATTGTAGTTGACTCAAGGGAAAATGGAGACAAATAAGATGGCAAAAATGACTAACAATGGTAAGTGAAAAGTGGTAAAAAAAAATTGATCTTCAAAATCTTTTTGTGGCTTAGAATTGAAGGACTAGTCATGTAACAAAATTGAAAAAAATAGCTATCCATCCTAAGGTATCACTGATATAAAAAAAATACTACCACCACTACTACTACGAACAATGATGATGATTATAATACTTAAATTTTCAGAGAATAACAATTCATCAAGGCCATTTGATATATACTCCATAGGTTATTTATGAAAATATATGAGGAAAGTGTAATAAGAAGAAAAGGTATGAATGAGTTGCAATCTGAATTGGGAGAAGTTTTTAATCAGAGAAAACTAAAATCTGTCACTGTATCAAGATCTCAACTTCAATCAAGTGGTATTTTGATCAACATCTGATTGATATATAGTGCATTAAATTTTGCAATGCATTTTCTTCACAACCCTATGACATAGGTATTGAGTATTATTATCTCCATTCTAGATATTAGGAAACAATCTCTGAGTGGTAGATAATTTTCCCAATTCTGTGATTCTATGATATTAAAAGATGGGATTTGAAGCCAGATCTGATGCCTTAGTTTTCAGCCCTCTTCACTACTTAACCATGGCTTTTCATAGAAATCTTCATAGAGCTATTTTCAAAGGTAATTAACAAAATCTTTAAAGAAGAATTGATATGGAGAATTAGAATGCCAAAAATATATTCCACTAGTAAAAATAGAATGAGAACCTGGAAAATGAATTATTTTAATCATTAAACTTTCAATTATGAATGAGGATAATTGAAAATTTAGTCTTCAAGTTTTATTAGCTCATTTTAAGCTTCATTTATAAAATTATATTATTTTGCATATTTTTGTTTTGCTATCATTATCAAATAAATTTATTTCACTTATGTTTAACAAAGAAAAAAGTTTATACTCTCTCTCAACATATATATGTATATATTCATACACACACATATATAGACTCCCATATATATGCACACCTAGATGTGCATATAAACACACACACACATATATATATATATATATATATGTGTGTGTGTGTGTGTGTGTGTGTATGAATACATACACACATATATGTATGTCTATATATGTGTATGTGCACATATACACATCTAGGTATGTGTATATATGCATGTTTTATACTAGATCATTGATTGAATTCTAAAACAAATAATTTTCTGTCCTTTTCAATGGAAGAGAAATAATTCAATGCTCTTGAATTATGTGATAATGTTGAAATCTAAAATTTTCACAAATTTTATTCCCTTTTATTATGTAGCTTCATTTTTATTTGTTTTTTAATCATAAAAGTATTTTCCAGTTACATGTAAAGATAGTTTTCAACATTTGTTTTTATAAGATTTTGAGTTCCAAATTTTTCTCCCTCTCTTCCTTCCCCCCCACTCCCAGAGACAGAAATCAATCTGATATAGGTTATATATTACAATTACATTAAATATATTTCTGCATTAGTCATGTTGCAAAAGAAGAATCAGAACAAAAGGGGAAAAACTCAGGAAAGAAAAATATATGTGAAAAACAGTATGGTTCAACCGGTATGGTTCAATCTTCATTCAGATTCCACAATTCTGTTTTTGTTTTTGTTGTTGTTGTTTTTCATTTTTTGTTTTTCTCTGGACGTGGAGAACATTTTCCATCATGAGTCCTTTGGAATTGTCTTGGATCATTATATGGCTGAGAAAAATCAAGTCTATCATAGTTGATCATCACGCATGTTGCTGTTACAGTGTACAATGTTCTGGTTTGGCTCACTTCACTCAGTACACTTAAGTCTTTCCAGGTTTTTCTGAAATCTACCTGCTCATCATTTCTTATACCACAAGAGTATTCCATAACATTCATATACCACAACTTGTACAGCCATTCCTCAATTGATGGGCTTCTCCTTCATTTCTAATTCTTTGCCACCAAAATGAGAGCTGCTAGAAATAGTTTTGTGCATGGAGGTCCTTTTCCCTTTTTTATGATTCCTATGGAGTCCAGCCCTAGTAATGATATTACTGTGTCAAAGAGTATGCACAGTCCTAAAATTTCTGTGCTTAGATTGCTGCTATAAGTGTAACATTTAAAGAACACTGCTGGTCACCATACTCACACTAATATTCATTTAAGATTTCCTGATCATATATTGACAAATCCATGTCCTCCTTGATTCATAGGTAAAGAACAAGATATGAGACAAATTTAGGGAGCATCTGGCTGAGAGATGGTAGGGAATAGAAAATGGAACTCTGGTTATATTTACTATAATAGTATCTTTTACCAGTCCTTCCTATAAGTAGACAAAAATATGCAATTCTAAGCAAAAAAAAAAAATGCTGACCTTTTTTTCCCTAGAAAATCAATATATAAATATTTTACAAAATAATTTATACTAATAGGGTTTTTTCTTTAAAAATATGTAAAGGAGTTTAACTATCTAAAATAATATTTTAAAAATTATATTCACTGAAAGTTTTTATTAAAAAAGTCATCATGAAGATCTGAAATAGATATTCATATTGAATAGTACTATAGTATGGTTTACAGTCTTTGACAGCTTGTCAGTGAATTTCTTGGATTCATATTTGCTGATTCTCTACTCAGTTTTGTGACAAGTCATTTGTGTGCCCTGGGCAATATTTGAAAATTGAGTCTTTATGAGTTTATGTTTTTCTGACCACCAGAGGTTTGGAGCTGTCATTGCAGGATTTGTGATATATCATGAAGTAAATACTTATATGCCATGGAAAGTAGAATTTCCTTGCATTAAAACTGGAATCAAAATTATTTATACACTGTTCAATAGAGATAGGAATTTGGTGCAATAATTTTACTGATTATATAGCTGTATTTTATTCATTAAGGGTTTATTCTTCCACAAAAAATTGATGCCCATATAGTATATCTGCTTTGCACAGGGATGGCCTTGGATTGTTAAAAGTTGTGAGAGTTCTGACAGATTTTCAAAATTAAAAACACTTTAAATATGGGATACTAATAACCAAGAACAATTGTCTACAGTTATTTCATTCTTGGTACATTTATTGTATCCCTGGAAAGCAGTAAACAAGTCTTTCTCAAGAGTAAAAACAATACTCACCATAAAGAAAATAGTTGCTTAAATTTCACCACATTGAAGGGAATGACACAGGAAACATTCTACCCTGGGAGAAGGTGCTGTTATTATTTCCATGTAATAGTTGAGAAAACCAAGGCAGACAGAGATTCATTGACTTCCCAGGATTATAGTGCTAATAAATGTCTGAGTCCAAATTGGAACTCAGGTTTCTGACTTCAGATATAGTGTTCTATGCATTGTGCAAAATGTTGCCTAGACATAGGAAATAGTGCAAAATATAAAATAGTGGGAAATATAAAAAAAATATGAAATTGACTAAAAGACCAAAGATGGCTAACTCCCAGTTGTTTAAGAATATCTATGAGGAATCATATCATTTCTTAGAACAAAAGTCAATATCAATACCAACTTAGAGGGACAAAGTTGAGAGAAGACCTGCCATCAGATTGCATTGTTGCAAATTAGCTTGTTTAAGCAAACTTTCAATTAAAAAAAAAAAGATAGATGAGTAAAAGTAGTCCTTGACTCTGCTGTAATTTCTGAGGGCAGTTTAACCATCACAAAAAAGCCTTCAAAGTTGTCAGAAGAAATCAAAGTTATCAATAGACTCAAGAAAAAAAAATGCTCTAAATTTCTATTGACTAGAAAAATGCAAATCAAAACCACTCTGAGGTACCATACTAGACAGATCAGTTTGGCTAACATGAAAAGGCGAAATGACAAATCCTGGAGAAGATGTGGAAAAATTGGGACACCTATGCACTTATGGCAGAGTTATGAACTAGTGCAACCATTCTGGAGAATCATTTGGAACTATGTAAAAAGGGCTATAAAACTGTACATATATCCACTGACCCAAAAATACTACTACAAAGGCTATATCCCAAAGAGACCAAAGAAAAGATAAAAGTGCCTATTCATATAAAAATATTTATAGCAGCTTTTTGTGGTAGCAATTAATTGGAAATCAGGAAAGGTTCATTAATTGGGGAATGTATGAACAAGTTCTGGTATATGATTGTGATGGAATACTACAGTGCTATAAAAAATGAAGAGGTGGTTTCAGGAAAGGAAAAAAAAAACTGTGAAGACTTGAGTGACCTCATTCAAAGAAAAGTGAGCAGCAGGGTCAGCTAGGTGGCATAGTGCATAAAGCACTGCCCCTGGATTCAGGAGAACCTGAGTTCAAATCCGGACTCAGAAACTTGACACTTACTAGCTGTATGACCCTGGCCAAGTCACTTAACCCTCATTACCCACACCAAAAAAAAGTAAAGTTAGCAAGGGCAAAATTAGCTTGCAGAGGGCTGCTAAGCCATCTATTTCAAAAGCATATGTACATGAAAATAACAAGATTTTATGGAAATGCATTTGGTGGTTGTTTGTTGATTTTGTTTGTATGTTTGTTGTCCTGATATGATTTCATAAGTATAAGAAAATCATTCTACCAATGCAAATTATCAATGATTATTCAATATGTCTTTTAAAAAATCTCTTGGGGGCCCCTAAAACTTGGTTGTTTTTTGTTTTGTTTTGTTTTGGAGGGCAATGAGGGTTAAGTGACTTGCCAAGAGCCACACAGCTAGTAAGTGTCAAGTGTCTGAGACTGGATTTGAACTCAGGTACTCCTTAATCCAGGGCCAGTGCTTTATCCACTGCACCACCTAGCTGCCCTGGGGTCCCCTAAAACTTTTGTTTGTGATTTTTTTTTTAATGAGGCAATTGGGGTTAAGTGACTTGCCGAGGGTCACACAGCTAGTAAGTGTTAAGTGTCTGAGGTCGGATTTGAACTCAGGTACTCCTGACTCCAGGGCTGGTGCTCTATCCACTGTGCCACCTAGCTGCCCCTGCCCCTAAAACTTTTAGTGACTTGTCCAGGATTACATAGCATTTGTCAGATGAAGGACCTGAACCCAATTTTTTCTTGACATTGTGTCCACACTGTCATTGAAATAATATATTCTTATCAATGATGATAGTGGAGCTACCACATATTTCAATACTGCAATTTATCAATTTGATTCATAAGTGATTTCATCAACGTGGATAGATCTGTAACTAGTAAAAATAACAGCCCTTGCATGCCTTCTAATCCTGTATGATTCTTATTTATGTCCTCACACAAGTCTTCAATGGAAAATCTATTTGATATTCTGGAAGCCTTCTTTTTGTTCTTTTAAATTTTGGGGAGTTTTGTCATAGCACTTATTATCTATTGCTATCTCTCCACCTTGCTATAGAGTCAATTATTTTTCTCATAACATATATTCTCATTGATATGCTTTACAGCAATGGTTCACAAAGTGTGGTCCAAGGATGCCTGAGGTTCTATTTCAGGGGTCCATGAGGCAAAAGTTATTTTTATTTATAATAAGATATAATTTGGTCATTAAAATACTCCCCCATTTTCTAACTGCATACCTATATGAGGCTGGCTTTTCCTCATATACTGCCACCAAAACAACATTTTGAAACAGGTTGAATGCTGAAGCATCTATGAGAATTCAACTGTCTTCTACTGGTAGGATATATGTAAGACATTGTCACTCCTCATTGAATTTGATTTATGTGCTAATTTTTTGAGATAGAAAAGTTTGATGACATTAAAATTTCTGTGCTTCGGTTACTGCTATATGTGCAATATCTAAAATGAAACATTCATAGGTATTGGTTTGGGAAAATATTTATTTTTCATAGAAATATTTATGTTAATATGTAAAAGTATCATTGTTATTTTAAATAAATAAATATTTTAAATATTAATTTAAAATTTTTCTTATTTGTATTTGTTTACCTACATTTGACAATATCTCTCTATCCCTACCCTCTACCAGAGAGGTATCTCTTAAAACAGAGAGAGAGAGAGAGAGAGAGAGAGAGAGAGAGAGGGAAAAATCAGTAAAACTAACCAATATATTTTAAGTGAATTTTCTACCTTTATGAAGTGCTACCTTCTCATAGCTCTTCTGTACAGTCTAGCTGGGTCATTAGAATTTCAAGAATTCAAGTTGGGTTGCTTTTTTCTTGGGTTTTTTACTTGCTAGTTTTTTTCTTTGTAGCTATGCATACATACATACATACATATTATATTCATATACATGCATACACATATATGCGTATATAGTTTGGTTCTGTTTATATCAATTCTTACCCATGTATATATTTAATATATTTTTATTTTCATTTAAAAATAATATTTTATTTTCCTCTAATTACTAGCTAAAACAATTTTAACATTTTTAAAGTTCTGAATTCTATCTTTTCCTCTCCCCCTGAGACAGTAATTAATTTGATATTGTTTATACATGTGTGATTATGTAAACCAATTACATATTAGTAATTTTGTACAAAAAGGACTCAAACAAGAAAAAAAATTAAAGGAGTGAAATAATGTGGAAATAAAGTTTCATTAAGATAATATCAGTTCTTTATCTGGAGCCAGATAACACATTCCATCATGAGTCCTTTGGGATAACCTTGTACTTTTGAGAATAGTTAAGTCATTTACAATTCTTCATTTTCATGTATATATTTTTCCAGGCTTCTTTGAAGATTACTTCATTAATTTAGTAAATGTACAAGATTAATTCATAATTTTGTATAGTCTAATAACATTCTATTACATTTATGGACTGCAATATTTTTAGCCATTCCTCAATCAGTGGGCACCTATGTTGTTTCTACCTTTCCTATAACAAAAATTACTCCTATAAATATTTTGGTAAATATGAACCCTTAATTTTTATTGATTATACATACATATAAATATATATGTAGGCATGTATGTAGGTATGTATGCATGGATATCAAACAATGGTATATCTGGGTTGGAGGACTTAGATATGTTAGTCACATATATAAGTAACTTCCTTAATATAATTTTAAATTATTTTTAACATGGTTGGACCAATGTGAAGCTTCCCCTTGTCCTTCATTGGTGGTCATGGCCTGAAATAATTATTCCCCATTATTAACTATTCTCAGATTTTGTCATAATTTCCACTTTGCTGAATGGGAAATAAAATCTCAGAACTGCATTAATTTGTAATTATTTTGTGATTTGGAGCAATCTTTTATATAGTTATTAATATTTTGCAATTATTTTGAAAACTGATTGGTCATATACTTTAATCACACATCTGTTGTAGAATAGTACCTACTCTTATTTCTTTTTCTTGATTGTCAGTGTACATTGGATATCAGATTACCATAAGACATTTACTTCAAATATTTTCCCCTAATCAACCTCTTCATTTCTTATCCAAGTATAATTTTTGTACATGCAAAGATTTACATTTTCACATACTCAAAATTGTCTAAATAGTATTTCAAGATTACATCTATCTCTGGCTTGATTAAAAATCCCTACTTCAAATTTAAATTATACAAAAATGAAAGAAATTATTAAAATACATTTTAAAAATTAATTCCTTAAAAATATCTGTGAAAGGTACATTATATTACTCTCTGTGTATGTCTCTTATTTAATATGTCAGTAAGTGGAATAGTCCTTTAGAAGGGAGAATTATATAAAATGAAAACATTGGTGATCATTTCCATTATTTTGATATTTTTCCTTTTTTGAATATTGGGAATTGTTTCTTGAATTCATTGAAATTTAAGTAGCCTTAAACATGGATTTTTTTTTCTGTATGTAAATGTTCCCATAAAATCATACAAGGGAGGTCAATTGGCTTTTCCAAGGTCATGAGTTTATTAAATTTAATGTCCTAGTCCTTAGAAACCAGCAATCTGTTAGGAAACAATGGGTGGTAATGAACTATTAAATGTACTAATCCTTGGTATATCACTCCTGCCAAGACCAGGCAAATTACATTTATTTTTAAAATGTAATATGTATTGAAATGACCTTTCGGTCATATGTATTGATAAAAATGTGAGGGACTTTAACCGGGTGATGGTGGAGATACTTTGATATTGTAGTATTTCTAAAATGACTCTTGATTGCTAGTTGTCTATTCTACCTATTTTTCTACATAAGCCAAGATGAGAATTTGGGAAAGATGATTTTAAGTGGCCTTGTGTTCCATCACATCATGTCCTTGCTTTGGCCTAGGGCTTGGCTTCTGCTCCAAATTAATCACTCTCCTTGCTTGACATCTCTGTGTTTTTAAAACTGGTTCCTACTCTTGCAGTAAGAAACCATTTAATTACTTCCCAAGTGCATAGCATGTTTCTTTATGCCCTGAAAGACTCAAAGCAGTTTCCAGAAGGTCCAGTCTCCCAAGGCTTTAGCTGATAACAATGATGATGGTGGGGGGGTACATCAACTGAAAAATTTCAAGCATAACTAATTGCAAAAATGAGTGACTTGCTATGAAAGAACACATATATTTCTTTAGACTTTGAAAGCCTAGGAAATCGGAACACATTACTTTTTGAATACTGGAATAAAAATTTCAGCATGAATGGTTCTTCATATCTGAAGAATTATTAAGTCAAAGTGAGGAAAATTCTTAACTATGAAATTTATCTTGGTAGATTTTGGTTCCCCCCAGCATGAACCTACTTCAAACTTGAAATCCATCTAAAAAAAATCTAGTCTCTAGACATTGACAATTTTCCATATAGAATAAAGTTGAAATATTCTATTGTATTAAAGAGATATTTGTAACCCCATAACAATTTCAAATGATACTCTCCAGGGTTATCATTTGCATGAAACTGGAAGCAAGTTACAAAACTCAGTGCCATTCAAATGGAATGAGAGTTTTGTACACATTTTGATGGAAAAGAGGATTTTTAAAAGCCCCTTTTTCAAACTGTGTGACCTTGAGTGAATTACATTTAATTTTGCATGTTTTTCTAGTAATAAATGGCTTTCCCATTTGATAATGCATTTCCCTGTTATGATATGTACTGCTTGATGCCACATGATTCATAAAGTAGAATTTGATCCTTGGAGATAATACTATTGATCCATATTTACAGCAAAATGATGGACATCTGTGAATAACATTTTAAATTGGATGCTTACTACTTCAATGTATAATTTTGCTGCAAAGTAGAGAAAATAGATTATAATGTTTGAATCTTTCTGAGTTCTGGGCTCCATTGGTATTATGAGAATCTATGTTCAGCTCACCTGGCAATAAAAATTTAATAGCAATTTTAGAATCACAAAATAGGGTTGTAGGTAAGGGGTTAGGCATGTTTTAAAGGAAAATGAGTATGCTTCTACCCAGGAGATTGAATTCAGTCAATATGCAAAAAAAGCAAATTTTAGAGTTTAGGAACTAAAAAAAGAAAAAAATGTTGAACTCCAATTGCTCCTGCACATTTCTTTACCTGGCTACCCTGACCTCGACTCTTTCTCCTTCACTGGAAATAATACAAAGTTTTTTTCTTCAGTTAACCACATGGATCCTTTCAATGTCTTTTCAACACTTTTGGCACAGTATATTTAAATATCTCTCTGAATGTCCAATGTTCTCATGATGTTTATTCCAGAGTCTCAAGCCTGAGAGAGGAGTACTCTATTAACAACTTCATCCTAATTCAATTTAGCAAAAAATTAACATATTAACATATAACAGAATGAATGAGGAAGGTTCAAGATTGCTGATCAGGTTGGATGGGATAATGATGATTTGTGAATACAAGGTAGAGCTACTCAATTCATTTTCTGTCTGTTTCAGTCTCCTCGGGCCTGAAAGGGACAGAACAATAACATCTATTAGAAATTTGATTCCCTTAATATGTATGGAAAATATGTAATGCCAAATTAACCTAATTTCTCTGATAAAGACACTGCATTGCATGACTGTGTAATGTGGACGTAACTTGCCTAAGATTGCTTGACTCTCCACCATCTAAGAGAACCACTGAGGAATTCTCCCATATTATTTCCTACCCAGCTGCTTTCCTGAATTTCATCAATCTCCATAACCACATCATTTTGCAAGATGGCATCAACTCTGAAACTTATTCTTCCTTAGCAATTCCTGACCCTGGTGCCCCTCCCTTTTTCTAGTTGAAGAAAGCAATGGATGGTTACCTTGGAGAGCCTCCCTAATCCTCTAACATTTAAGGAGAGCATCAACAGAAGTATCCTTATCATTAATCATCCAGATGTTTTATTGTACTTCATCAACTCCAGGACTCATCATTATGCAAGAGGAAATCAATCTAGAAACTTTCACTTCCTTGGATAATTTACCACCCTCACCACCACACCCCCCACACTCTCCAGCTTCTTTTTAATGTGTTGGCTCCCTACTTATATTGTGAGCTCTTTGAGGGCTAGAACTGCCATGCCCTTTTTTTGTAACCCCAGTGCTTTACACATTGTCTGGTGCATGGTAGCACCAGACTGTTCATTGGATTAGAGGTACAATGTGATGAGAAGGTGAATCTTTCCTGGGAGAGATAGTATAGTTAAAAACATGAAATAAACTATAGATACTAGTAATGGGTAGCTTGAAGAGAAAGATCATGGAGCCATAAAACTGTCATAAGAGCAGACTTGGCTAGTCAGAGGTTCAGAGCAGGAGAGAAAAGGAGCCAACTTAATTATATTATTTTCCATCCTCAAGACAGAATCAACCCCCTAGGACAAGGGCAAGTTCTATAATAGAAATTTATAGGAGTTATATTGAACCTGTTGACCACTCATTGGGTCCTTGTCCTGGAATCATATATCACAGGACTAGAAATACTGATATTCTGAATATACCCTGGCATAGACCAGGCCTGATCATTTGGATTATGCACCCTTGATTACTACTTAAAACTCATTTTTCTTCTCCCCTCTCTTCTTAGGAAGGAACTTTTCTTTTCCCAATTCATTATTGGCCTAATCACCAGCATGGGCCAGACCTGCCCTTGGCAGGATGCCAAGGTATAAAATAAGAGGAAACAATGAGAAGTAGGTGAAGAGAAGGAAATTTAGGTTTGTCAAAGGATCAAACACATACGTAACATCATAGTAACCACAACAAAAAAAAATGAACTAACAAGTAAACAAGTATAAAAAAAAATATTAAGATAAACTGGAAAACATTGGCCCTGCCCATTACTGATGAAACTATTACTAGAATTTTGCCAATAAAGATCCCTGCTGATGCTTAAGCTGTCAAAATAACATTGGTTAATTTAATTTGAAAGGCAAAGTCCATTAATAAGTAATTAAAACTAAAAAAAAAATTGGCAAAATTCCATAAATGATATCTTATTGTTAATTTAGCATTTAGAAAGTAAGTCTGCATTTATATTAATTTGAAATGAGATAAAATTTAATCCTCTTTTCTTAACATGTATTATCATATGATAAAATTTTCATCATCATGCTTTTGGGTTACAGACAAGATTTAAAAAAATTACCTTCAAATGATTTTAATTTTGTGTTGACTGTTTTTCTGCCTATTCAATGTGGGGAATGGAATCGGATATGTGTCATTATTTAATTGTACCTCATTATTTGATTCTGATAAGAGAACATTATTTTATAAGGTATGTGAAAATCAGAGTTTGATTCAGACATTGAGTTAATTTTTCCTTTAAAAGATTCCTGTTCAAAGATGATGGATAGTATGATAAGATTAGGATGGAGATTTTAAAATCTTTCTTTTTTTTCATTTTACAGAAAGTTAGAAAGGTTAGTGTCAGAAAGAAGATTTTAACTCAACTCTTCCTTACTGCATGTTCAGCACTTTAACCCATATGAAATACTATATCACTAGTTAGAATTATTTGTCATCTTTAAAACAAACAAAAATTTTTCCTTCAAAATCATAAAATCATTTCTTATTACCAACAATTATGCAGTTTTTCATTTCAATAAATTATATTCTCCTTAATATTAGAGTATTTAAAGGGCTTTAATATTTAATTCATTGTATTTTTCTAGCTCTATTTAATGTATTTTTTCATCAATGAATGAATTAGAGTTACAAGGTAAGTTTGGGTTTTTTTGTTTTTTGTTTTTTAAAGAACGGACTATACAATGTCTACAAAAAGTGGTATTCTCAAGTAAACTGAGTTTACTAAAAAACTCTAATTATTTCAAATATAAATTCATGCCAAATTCTGTTTCCAGACAACAGTGAATTAAGGTAAAAGGGTAAACAAATGTTCAAATGCATAGACACATTTCAAAAGAAAGATAAATTTTTTGCCTAATTTTTTAATTTTTGTGTGTGTCTGTAATAAGGGTTAAGTGACTTGCCCAGTGTCACACAGCTAGTAAGTGTCAAGTGTCTGAGGTCACATCTGAGCTCAGGTCCTCCTGAATCCAAGGCTGCTGCTCTATCTACTGTGCCACCTAGCTATCCCCAATTTTCCTGTATTTTAAAAGAAGTATTTCCATTTCCCTGAGAAATGGTGATGGATTCTTATTTATTTGGACAAGTGATGGATGAAGGAGAGTCAAACCTAGGTCTTGGAGCTTTGAACTGAGGCAAATTATGAGCTGTGCAGCATAAATTCAGTTTGTTCAACATTTAGAGCCAGTGAACAAACAGTTATTCTGATTACCAGAATTCTCTGACATCCCATCCCCATTAAATACATCTCTGTATAGTTAAGAAGATGCTCATTGACTTCAGTATTTTTTTTTCTCACCTGACATGAATATTTATTGGGAAATTTTCTTCCAGTCAATTTATCCAATGGCAATTAGGATCTTTTGGTGTTTTATTGATTTGATAGCAGTATAAATGTTCAAATGCCATCCAAAGTGGTGACAGTATCATCAGTCATCATTTGTAAGCTGTAAAAATCTTTTCACCTTCTATTTCAGTGAACGGACAGATGCATACCATCCAATGACCCATTATGAGATACTTTTGAAATCAAATAAGGAAGCAATTAAACATCAATTCATGCTGGTCCTTAATTTGCTAGGATCAAGTTCCTGGGCACATCATATGTGATTTTATACAATGATAGAATAGGTGAATGGATGGATGAATGGATGGATGGATGAATGGGTGAGTACGTTGATAATCATCTATGTGCATGTATGTATGTATGTATGCATGCATACATGCATGTATATGGGAGCATCAATGTAGAATCAAAAAAATACAGGTTTTAAATTTAGAGTTTCCTGTTACTAGTTGTATGAACTTGCTGGGACAGTTGCTTGATACCTTTGGTCTTTAGTTTCCTCATCTGTCAAATATAGGGTTGGATTACATGAGCTTCTTTTCTGATTAAGGAGTGCTAGTTATATATACCCTGTTCAAAGTTGGCTTAAAATCGAGGTGGATGTGTCTCTCTGAGGATGAAGTAGAAAGCAAGAGAATTGTTGTTGTTGTTGTTGTTGTTATTTCAGCTGTCTGACTCTTTGTGAACTCATATGGGGTTTTCTTGGAAAAGATATTGGAATAATTTGTCATTTCCTTCTGAAGCTCCTTTTACAAATGAGGAACTGAGACAAACAGGGTTAAGTGACTTGCTCAGGGTCACACAGCTAGTAAGTGTATGAAGACAGACTGAAACTCACTAATATGAGTCTTCCTGATTCCAGGCCCAGTGCTTTATCCATTGTGACTCCTAGGTGCCCAAGAAGTTGATTAGAATGGTGAATAAAGGGTGTGCCTATGAATTACAGTTATAACTCATTAAAAATGAAAAAATAATATTTAATTAATAATTAGAAATTGTCACAGGCTAATTGTTTTACCAACTCAGCAGGTCATTTCAACTTCATGTAGGTCAGGTTTTTGAATAAACTCAGGATTTATTTTGGAATTAAGAAAGGAGGTAAGATCCAATCAATTATTACACAGTTATTTTTTCAAAATGAAATTAATTTACCTGGATTGTTTGTGTCCTACATTCAACTATGTTGAGGCTTTTAGGAGGTGTTTTTGTGATTCCTCTATTTAAGCTCTCCTCTTATTCCTGACTAGTGTGTAGGGAATTTCCTAAGTTCTCGAAAATTCTGCTAGGATGCTAAAATCTGTCAGCTATTGTGGAACTGAAAGAGCTGTCAATATAAACCCAGTGACAAAGTATATACCTGTTATCTGAGAGAGTCTTCTCATTGGGTTGGCCCCAAAATACTACCATTTCTGGGCACAAAGACTTACCAAGGAGGAGGGGGAGCTAATATGGTGGAGGGAAGCCAGGAAGTTGCCTGAGTTCTCCCAAGTTTCTCTAAATTTTTTAAAAAATCAAGCCTCTAAATGGATTCTGGAACTACATAACCTACAAAAAGGCAGTGAGACACAATCTTCCAACTTGAGATAATTTAGAAGACTTCAAGAAAGGGCTATCTCACTTGAGTAAAAGAGGAAGGCAGCACAGCACAGTTCAGAGGAGCATACCATGGAGGAGGTCTAGACAAGTCAGTAGGAAGATCATGTCCATAACATAAATCAGTTGCTGAGTCCCCTCGGTTCTGACTCAGAAGGCTCTTGGAACAACAGGTCCCTTGTGAGACCCACAAGCCCTGCCTGAGAGGGCAAATTGCCAACTAGATAACCACCCACAAGACAGGCATGACTTCACCAAGCCATCATAGCACAGGGATCAAGCCAAGGGCAGTGAAGATTCCAAAAGCCACAGTGGCCTCAGAGCAGAAAGCTTCTATCCCCTAGCATAAGAAATTTGCAACAGTGGCCCCTGTGCTCCAGGAGCAGACCCCAATTTCATAAGTTTAAAAATAGGCTACTATATGAGTAAGAAACAGAAAAGGACCCTTACCAATGACAGCTTTTATGGTTACAGGGAAGATCAAAACACAAACTCAGATGAGGACAATACTATCAAAATGCCTAAATGTGAAGCCTCAAGTGGGAAGATAAACTGGTCTGAAGACCAAAAAGCCTTCTTGAAAGTCATCAAAAAGGCTTTTAAAAATCAAATGAGAGAGATAGAAGAAAAATGGGAAAAGAAATGAAATAAATGAGAGTTACACAAGAAAATTATGAAAAAAGAGTCAAAAGCTTAGAAAAGGAAGCACAAGAATTGACTAAAGAAAATACCTTTGGGCAGCTAGGTGGTACATTGGATTGAGCACCAGCCCTGGATTAAGGAGTACCTGAGTCCAAATATGGCCTCAGACATTTTACATTTACTAGCTGTGTGACCCTAGGAAAGTCTCTTAACCCTAACTGCCCCACAAAAAAGAAATCTTAAAAAATACAATCATCCAAATGATGGAAAAATTAAAATTGGCCAAATGGAAAAGAGGGTGCAAAAGCTTACTGAAGAAAATAATGCCTTAAAAATTAGAATTGGGCAGATTGAAGCTAATGACTCCATGAGACACCAATAACCCATCATGCAAAATCAAAAGACAGAAAAAATTGAAGAAAATGTGAAATACCTCATTGGAAAGACAACCGACCTGAAAAATAGATCCAGGAAAGATAATCTAAGAATTATTGGCCTACCTGAAAGCCATAATCATAAAATAATCTAAACACCATATTCCAGGAAATTATCAAGGAGAACTGCCCTGAAATTGTAGAATTAGAGGATAAAAGCATAATTGGAAAAATCCACCAATTGCCTTCTGAAAGAGACCCCAAAAAGAAATCTCCAAATAATATTGTTTCCAAATTCCAGAATTATCAGATAAAGGAGAAAATATTGCAAGCAGCCAGAAAGAAAAAATTTAAATATCATGGAGTGACAGTCAGGATTACATCTGACCTGGCAGCTTCAACATTAAAGGATCAGAATGTTTGGAATATGATATTCCAGAAGGCAAAGGAACTTGTATTACAAATAAGAATCAACTACTCAGCAAAACTGAGCATTACCTTTCAGAGGAAAAGATGGACATGTAATAAAATAGGGGACTTCCAGTTTTTCCTGATGAAAAGACCAGGACTGAACAGAAAATTTAATTTTCAAATACAAGAATCAAGAGAGGTATAAAAAAGTAAACAGGGGGAAAAAGCTATTCACTACGGTTAAACATCCATGGTTAAAATGATATTTTTATCTCTTGAGATCTGTTATCTCTATGAGGGTATAGTTATTTAAATTGACTTTGATGGGATGGCATAAAGAAACTTAAGGGCAGAATAAAGGGGGAATAGGGGGAGGAGAGGGAAGGGGAGGTGGAATGGGGTTAATTACATCATATGAAGTGGCAAAAAAAAAAAAAAACCCAAATATGACATTAGGGGGAAAGAGCGACGGTTGAGCTTTGTTTCAACCTTACTCTCATCAGATTTGATTCAAAGAAGGAAGAACATACACACCCATTTAGATAAAGAAACTTAGCTTACTATATAAGCAAGTAAAAGGCAAGGGGAAAAAGGTGGTAATGATAGAAAGGAGGGTAGAAGATGGGGAGGAAAGGGCAGCAGACAAAAGAGAGAGCAGGTTGAAGGAGGCAGTAGTCAGAAGCAAAAGACTGGTGAGAAGGTATAGGGTGAAAGAAGAAAAAAAGAATACAAAGAAAGGGGGGAAAGGATGGAGGGAAATAAAGTTAGTAATCATAACTAGGAATGTGTATGAGATGAAATCTCCAATAAAATGGAAGCAAATAGCAGAATGGATTAAAAACAGAATCCTACAATATGTCATTTAAAGAAACACATTTGAAGCAGAAAGATACACACAGAGTAAAGGTAAAAGGTTGGAGCAGAACATATTATGCTTCAGCTGAAGGAAAAAAAGCAGGGGTAGCAATCTTTATCTCAGACAAAGCAAAAGCAAAAATCGTTCTAATTAAAAGACATAAGGAAGGAAATTTCATCTTGCTAAAAGTTACTATAGACAATGAAGTAATATCAATACTAAACATATATGCATCAAGTGGTATAGCTTCCAAATACTTAGAGGAGAAGGGAGTTACAAGAGGAAATAGACAGCAAAACTATACCAGTGGGGAATCTGAACCTTCCCCTCTCAGAACTAGATAAATCTAACCACAAAATAAATAAGAAAGAAGTTAAAGAGGTGAATAGAATATTAGAAAAGTTAGATGATAGACCTCTGGAGAAAACTGAATGGGGATAGAAAGGAATATACCTTTTTTCTCAGCAATACATGGCACATACAAAAAAAGTACCATGTATTAGAGTACAAAAACTTCACAGTCAAATGTAGAAAGGCAGAAATAATATGTGCAGCATTCTGAGATCATGATGCAATAAAAATTACATGTAATAAAGAGCCATAGAAAGACTTAAAATTACATGGAAACTAAATAGTCTCATCCTAAAGAATGAGTGGGTCAAAAAACAAATCATAGAAACAATCAATAACTTCATCTAAAAGAGTGACAATAATGAGACAACATACCAAACTTATGGTATGCAGCCAAAGCAGTTCTTAGGAGAATTTTTTATCTCTAAATGCTTGCAGGAATAAAACATAGAAAGAGGAGATCAATGAATTGGTCATGCAAATAAAAAGCTAGAAAAAGAACAAATTAAAAATCCCCAATTAAATACTAAATTAGAAATCCTGAAAATCAAAGGAGGCATTAATAAAACTGAAAGTAGGAATACTATAGAATTAATAAATAAAACAAAGAGATGGTTTTATGAAAAAAATAAAATAGATAAACCTTTGGTTAATTTGATTTTTAAAAAAAAGAAAGAAGGAAACCAAATTATCAATACAAAAAAGGAAAAGGGTGAAATCACCACCAATAAAATGGAAATTAAAACAATAATTATGAGCTATTTTCCTCAAATGTATGCCAATAAATTTGGCAATCTAAATGAAATAGATGAATATTTACAAAAATATAAACTGCCAGGATTAACAGAAGAAGAAAGAAAATCCTTAAATTAGCCCCTCATAGAAAAAGAATTTGATGGGGTCAGCTAGGTAGCGCAGTAGATAGAGCAACAGCCCTGGACTCAGGAGGACCTGAGTTCGAATCCAGCCTCAGACACTTGACACTTACTAGCTGTGTGACCCTGGGCAAGTCACTTAACCCCAATTGCCTCACCAAAAAAAAAAAGGAAAAAAAAAAGAAATTGAAAAAGCCATCAATGAATTCCCTAAGAAAAAAGGACTCAAATATACAAAAATATTTATAGCAGTTCCCTTAGTGGTGGCAAAGAATTGGAAATCAAGGGAATGCCTATCAACTGGGGCATAGCTGAACAAGTTTTGGTATATGAAGGTAATGGAACACTATTGTGCTGTAACAAATGATGAGCAGGCAGATTTCAGAAAAACCTGGAAAGACTTAAGTGGACTGATGCTGAGTGAAGTGAGCAGAACCAGAACATTGTACACAGTAACAGCAACATTGTGTGATGATCAACTGTGATAGACTAGATTCTCCTCAGCGGTACACTTATCCAAGAAAATTTCAAACTCATTATGGAAAATGTTCTCCAAATCCAGAAAAAAAGAACTGTTGATTATTAATACAGATTAGTAGTAGGCTTCCCCAGTCACAGACAACCATGAATCAATGCCTTGAAGAGCCACAGGCCACAGTGTGGCTATGAAGTCTGATACGGGAGCCACAGCTCCTGGCACAATGAGAATATCGGAAAACTGCACTCTCTGTTGCCTGTTGGTTCCTGCGTCTCATTCGTTTTTCTTGCTCCAGAGTTTGGAGGCCCATCTCAGCTGTGCCCAAGCTGCTCCTGAGTACTGAACTCCATTGGTGCAGTCCTTGGCCATCTCCTCCCAGCTCCCACACAGGTCTATTTCCAAAGCCCTCAAGTCTCGCTTGCATACAACTCTGTAGCGAAGCTGGGGGCATCCAGCAGGTCTTTGTCCTGAGGCTAACTTGCCAGGATACAGATTAAATACAGATTAAACCATATTGTTTCTAGATTTTTTTCTTTTTCTTTTTCCTTGTGTTCTGATTCTTCTTTCACTACATCAGTAACAATGACTGATGCAATGTGACTGGACACATATAACCTATATCTGATTGCGTTCTGTCTTGTGGAGGGGGGAAGGAAGGGATGGAGGGAGAAAAATTCAGAACTAAAAATCTTATGAAAACAAATGTTGAAAACTATCTTTATATGTAACTGAAAAATAATAAAATACTATTATGATTAAAAAATTAAAAACATACTAATCAAGACCATTTTAATATGGTTTCCATCTCGGTGTAAGAATAGTGGGAATGAGTAGTGTAAGAAAGATAAAAGGAGATCCTTAAAGTGTCAACTTTTTTTCTTTAGACTTTGTTTAGAGACAGAAATCCTAATATATCCTTTAATATATTTAATTTATGGTTTCTTCATAGTAGATGAAGATTCATGTTTAATTTTCATACCCAAAGGGAAACTACCTTATGCTTAATTTTATACAATTAAATTGAATCAAAACGTACAATACAAGAACATTTTACTTACTTGACATCTTCTTGGAATAAGCTGTTACACATCAGGAGTTAGTCGAGGCCTTTGAAACCTACTGTTATAAGCAACAAACTTTTATTTTGTTTAATATTAGAGATCTTTTCTTAAACAATATTTTACAACTTTTATTTCAACAAGAAACCCCTCCCCCTTCCAATTAGCTTTTGAAATAAAGGATACTAATCTTAATTAAATATTTTTTACAACAAATCAGAAACATGGGATGGGTACCAACTTTTACACTGTGCTGTAAAACAAAGTTGGACCCATCCGACTTTGCTTTTTGAATTATTACATATATCTTTTCAACCATTTTTCTGTCTTCTCATTTGCAGCTTATTTGCTATCGCTCATTTCACAGAAAGGCTGTTATTTTGCCTCACTCCTGGAAAAAAAAAGTGTAATGTATATATCATATACATATCACATATATAACACAAACATATATACACACATATATCTACATGTGTATACACACACACACACACACACACACACACACACACATATATATATATATATATATATATATATATATATATATATATATACAAACTTCCTTTTGGTTTCATAGCTTGGTTCAGGCTTTACATAACACTTTGCTTTGTAGCTCTATACATCTTTTATACTATAATATTATGTATTATAGTGATCCATGTCATATCATCCTATTAGATAGATATAGGCACCATATGCATAAGGAACTCATTCAATCTAAATTATATATATTTTAGCAAGCCTAAAACAGTGCTTTGCACACTGGCACCTGAATTTGATTATGGATAACTGAGATGGCCATTAACTCATGAAATTTTGATTAATGAAGTGCTATTGTATTGAAAAATACTTTAAAATGACATCTAAGTGGTGTACTGAATAGAGTGCAGGAGTCAGAGTCAGAGAGATTTGAGTTCAAATCTTGTCTCAGAGAATTAGCTCTGTGATCCTGGCAAATTACTTAACTTCTTCAACCTCACTTTTCCCAACTATAAAATGGTGATAATAATATTATCCATCTCACAGGGTTGTTATGGTGATTAAATGAGATATTTGCAAACTTTAAAATACCATATGAATAATAAATATTAATATTAGTATTATTTTATGCCCTGTTACCTATGGATTTTATAAAATTCTTTCATCATTACAGGGATGATCTCTGAGTTGCCAAACTTTCTCAATAATGTAAGAAAACTTTTATTTTTTATAAAGTTTGTATCTCTGATTTTATCATTGTCTGCAAAGTCTAAGTTATATATTTAATTGCTCCCATGGGATGGGGCTACAAACTAATTAACTCATATTTCATGTACTCCATAAAATTACTCCCCTAGAGTCATGGTATTTTATGGATCTGCACTACCAAAAATAAATTCATAAGCTTCCACCCATACAACCCCTAATTCCCTATAAACCTGGGGGAAAATACATTTGTGTGTGTGTGTGTGTGTGTGTGTGTGTGTGTGTGTGTGTGCGCAGAATTAACTGGGAAAATGGATACCCAGAGAATACCCTTGTAGAGGGGTACACACAGAGGGAATAAGTATGGCCCCATATCCCTCAAATTAAAAGTAAAATCATTGTAGTTTTCATCTTTACACAATTTTTAAATAATTTCCATTAAAAGCAATCTATAGTAATAAAACTATATAACTAACCAATTAGCAATTAATAGGACTATATAACTAAACAATGAATCCTATCTAATAGTAAATCAGTAAGTAAATCCTCATTGTATGTAGGAAAGGAAGGAATCAGGCATTGTGTGAATTCTCTTTCATCTTAGTCTATAACTTTTTTCTCAAACTATCTTATTTTTTAATCTAAAAATAATGAAAAATCAATTTTTATAGAAAACCAATTTAAAGATATTAAAATGAGTAGTAATTAGCTAACCCGTTTGATTTAGAAATAATGTAATCTTATTTCTTATAATACATATTTCAATCCACTTTTTTGTAGAACAGATTTAAGTGACTTAAACAAAAGATATACTGTTTCAATAGGGAGTTTATATCACAATTTCTTTAATATAATCCTCAGTAGTGACATTGGGTTATATCTATACAACAACTATCTAAATGAAAAGTATATATATATTGTGAGAATCAGAGTGCCACCCCCCTGCTGAGAAAGACATTGTGAGAACCAGAGCAGCACAGCCCTGAGGAGAAAGCATGTGACTAGCATCCAGAAGTTACATCTATCCATAGAACTTCCTTTATGTCATGTCAATCAATGCTACCAGCCAATTAGCTTGGAGTTATATGTGGGGACCATGGCTGGACAGCCCACAGGGAGCTTCTGCTCTAGGAGTACAGGAATCTTTCCTTTTGGTTGGAGGTCCTGGTGAAGTCACCAGGTTTACTTCTGAACTACACGTGTTCTTCTTCTCTCTTTGGCTAATTTCTAAATACTTTAATAAATGCTTAATGTCCCAAAGATTGGTGCTGTATTCTTCTAATTTAAGGCCACCATATATTAGATTTTTAGACATCACAGTTAGATTTTAACCTTCACAATATATAAATAAGGTCATTAAATCATCTGAATGTTGTTTACCCAGTAAGAAGACATCCAGGTTTTTGGAAACATCTAAATATGTGATGTCTTAATGACATGTGATTCTGTCGGTTGACTGAATTTCACTTGTAAATGAATCAAAATATCTTGATTTTGTGCATATATATACTGATGAGTATGTTAAAAATTTCTTATATTTCTGTTATTCTATGAATCCATAAGAATTTTTTTTGCCTTTGATCTTTACTTAAGATGCAACTGGATGCCCCTAAATGAAAAGTGAATTAGGGCACCCCTAATTTCATTATTTTTCTTTTGGGGGGAAGCTTATTAAAAAAAAATCTACATGGGGCAGCTAGGTAGTGCAGGGGATAAAGCCCCAGCCCTGGATTCAGGAGGACCTGAGTTCAAATCTGTCCTTAGGCACTTGACTCTTACTAGCTGTTGACCCTGGGCAAGTCACTTAACCCTCATTGCCCCACCCCACCCCAAAATATGTATATATATTTACTTTTAATTAGTTACATCTCTTTCCCCAAATTCATGTAGCCATATTGCCTACATGGTCATTAAAAGGCTTTCTGTATGACTTGAAGTACCTGAAGGATGATGCCTGATATTTATGATTTCATAGTCTGTGTCCAACCCTAGTTTTTGACAACAAAGACATTTATGTATTTTGGGCTGAACACATTATTTCAGTTGGTTTTATCTAACACATATGCATTCTACAAATTAGATTCCATAAAATATCTTAAATGCATAAGGTATTGGATATAAAAATCCGCAAAAGAAAACAGTCTTAGCTATCAGAAATGGCTAGGGAAATTAAGGTTTTATATTCTATTGTACATCCAGCTCTGAGAGCCAATTGGTAAATTGTCAGTGAGAACATTTACAATTTGGATAAAGGCAAATGCCACAAATCAGGTCTTACTTTTTTGTTTTATTGATTTTCAGACTTAAGAGAGTGGAGAAGATATTGCAGATTAAATTTAAAAGTGTGTTGCATTTTTTTTTCTGAGAGCCAGCATTAAACATTTTACAGTGCACCACTGGTTAGAACACATAAAGATAAGAAATTCAAAACTCATGCAATATAAATATAAAGTAATTGGATAATTGTATTTTTTTACCACTCTCTCATCTTCCCATGCCCTTTCATAGGTATGTGCATACCTTGTTTCATTGCTTTAATGCAGTTGACACATATTTAGGTGTTGCTTTTGGTATTGTTGTTAAATTAAATATTTGTAGCAATCCTATGTCAAGCAAGTCTATTGGCACCATTTTTCCAATAGCATGTGCTCACATCTTGTCTCTGTGTCACATTTTGGTAATACTCAAAATATTTCAAACTTTTTCATTCTTATTATATCTGTTACAGTGATCTCTGATCAGTGATCTTTGAGGTTACTCTTTTCATTTTTTTGAGCTCCACAAACAGCTCCCACAAAAGACAGTAAATTGACTTGATAAAAGTTGTGTTTTCTGACTGCTCCACTACACCTCCCCATGTTCTCCCATCTCTCTCCCATTTCCTCTAGCTTCCCTGTTCCCTGAGACACAATAATATTGAAATTAGTTCAGTTAATAACCCTACAGTGACCTCTGAATTTTCAAGTGAAGCGAAGAGTAAATCAATTTGTTAAACTTTATTGTTGTCTTATTTTAAGAAATCATCATAGCCAAATTTTGGCAATTACTCCTCTGATCAGTCAGCAGCCATCAACATCAAGGCAATGCTGTTAACCAGCAAAAAGATTGACTTGCTGAATCTTCCAATGATGCATTTTTAGCATGAAAGTATTTTCTTTTTAAATTCAGGTGTGTTTTTAAAAATAACACTGTATTTTTAAACATAATACTATTACACATTTAAAAGACTACAGTGTACTCTAAACACAGCTTCTATATGTACTGGGAAACCAAAAAATTCATGTAACTCACTTTATTGCAATATTTACATTATTATGGTGGTCTGGAAATGAACCTTCAATATATCTGAGATATGCCTATTACTAGGCATACCTATATTTTTTTATTTTTTTCTCCCTGAGTTTTCATGTCATTCCTTTTTCTTGTTCCTCTTATTAGCTGCCTTATCATTCCTCGCTGTTATTTTTTGGATCATTATCCCTGCCTTGTCCTCTAATTGTAGATGCATAACAGGGATCTTTCTCAAACCCTCCTTATAATTGCTCCCTATAATTTCACTCTTGGTGCTTTGATCATCTCTCAAAGCTTCACTTATCACCTCCATGCAAATGACTCCCATACCTAGTCCTTCCCCTTTCCAGTGTTGCCTCACCACGTGCATACTAAATGGCCATGAACATCCCCTAGATATCATACTTAAACATTGCATCCAAAATAGAATTAGTTTTATTTTCTCACAAAACCTGCTCTATTCTTAAGTTTCCTTTTTTCTGTTGAGAAAACCACCAGTCTCTCAGGTTTGCAATCTGGGAGCCATCCCTAATTCTTTCCTTCCCCTCATACTTCAAATGACATCATCCACAACCCCTATCATATTTGTCCTCTTCTGTCCATTCAAAGGCCCACCACCTTATTTAAGGCTTTAATAAGATCTTATTTGAACTCCTGGAATAGCTTCCAAATTGGTCTTCCTGCCCTCAGGTCCTCCCCTCTACATTCATCCTCCACATAACTTCCACATTAATTTCCGCAATACATACCCGAACTTATCACCATTTTTCTAAAAAAGTTCCAATGGATCCTTTTTGCCTCTAGGATAAAATACAAAAACTACTATTTGACTTTTAAAGTAACTGCCCTACACACACACATACACACACACACATATACCTTTTCAGGATTACTGCACATTATTATTCTCCATTTGCTCTGTTTTCTAGCAAATTGACTAATTTGCTGTCATTTCTTCAACCATTCAAAGTAATTCCTCTGGGCAGTTATGTGGCATAGTGGATAAAGCACCAGCCCTGGATTCAGGAGGACCTGAGTTCAAATCCAGCCTCAGACATGTGACACTAGCTGTATTACCCTGGGCAAGTCACTTAACCCTCATTGTCTGGCAAAAAACAAACCAAAACAACAACAAAAAAAAAGAAAGAAAAAAAGAAAGAAAGAAAAAAAGAAAGAAAGAAAGTGATTCCTCCTCTACTTAAACCATTACCTCTAACTCTTCTCCACAGGTAATTTAGACTTTGTTCCTGGGTCCTCTGTAGCTGATAGTTCAGTTTCTACATTAAATTGCCAATATCCAGATCAATACTGCTTCCACACAGTTGGTGGAAACTCCCCATACTCTCCTTTCCTTCCTTTGCTTCTAACTCTCTTTTGTGTTGTCTTCACCCATTAGATTGTAACCTCTTTGAGAGCAGGACTAAATTGTTTGTTTGTGTTTGAATACCAAGCACTTAGAATAGGGTCCAATTACATAGTACCTTGGTAATAAATTATTTATCTCCCTATCTTTTTTGTTATCTATCTATCTATCTATCTATCTATCTATCTATCTATCTATCTATCTATCTATCATCTATCTATCTATCTGTCTATCTATATATCTATTTCTATCTATCTTTTTGTACAACATCTTCTAGCTCCCATTTTTGTGCCTTTATAAAAGGTATACCCTAAATATTTCTATCTCTATGTAATAGAACTCAAAGCTTCCTTCATGGCTTATCTCAAGGGTCATAAAGTCTATCTTTCTTCTCAGATACCCAGTGACATATTTCCTGAAAATTTATTTTGTATTTACTTTTTCTGTGTGTCAGTGTTGTATTCCTCAAGTGGGATGTAAATATCTAGAAGGCAAGCACATTTTTTCTTCTTTCTTTTTCTTTGTTTTTCTCTTTGTATCCCCAGGCCCTAGCACTGTGCATGGAAGCTATTTGGTATTTTTAAATACTTGTTGAATAAATGAGTGAATGAATAAATAAAGAATTTTAGATGGGAGCATGTAATTAGTTAAACCTAGTCAAACCAATCAGTTTTTTTAAATCACATAATTCCAAATAACTATGTTTAACTATGTTTCCTACATTGCATTCCTACATGCCCACATTTAAAGCAAATATTTTGTTATTATATAGACATTTCATAAATGTGTACTGGCAGCCATAGTGAATATTGTACTGTTCATCTATTAAGGCACACTTGCCAGTAACTGGGGTAAATAAAATGCATATGGAAGACAGCTCTAAGGTTGTCATCCTACAGTGATCGGGTGTGCTAAATAATTATAAGAGAATTTTGAAAATGACTTGCAAAATGCATGTGTTTAAAAAAAATGATTTGGCAATGACTAGTCAAAAATATTCAGATACTCAAGGAGACATTTGATCTCCTTGTCCTGAATACTTCCTATAGTGTAAATCACAACCTGTCTATTATAGTCCATTTTGTCTATCTCTTACCTTTAGTCAGTCATAAGTTCATAATGGCATTCATCAAATGTATTGGGGGAAACTCTCAAGTTCTGGAGGGAACCAGTAGAGCATGTGAGTCATCTATTAGTCAATATTATTTTCTCTGAATGATTAGCTCTTTACCTTTTTTTTTTTTTTTTTTAGTAAGGCAATTGGGGTTAAGTGACTTGCCCAGGGTCACACAGCTAGTAAGTGTTAAGTGTCTGAGGCCGGATTTGAACTCAGGTACTCCTGACTCCAAGGCCAGTGCTCTATCCACTGCGCCACCTAGCTGCCCCCTCTTTACCTTTTTATGAACACATTTTTGATGAAATCCTTCACGTCACTTCTCTTTCCTATTTCCCTTTCTTTGCAGTATGGGTTAGCCAGGGGTATGCTGGCACTAGTTATAACAATGAGAGAGTCCACTGTTAAATTTTCATTATGAGGATTTACACTTTAGAAATGGCAATCACAGATCAGGGTTTGATTTATTGTTGTGTTGATTATTGATACATAAGAAAGTGTTAAGAATGCAGATTAAATGTAAAAGTGTATTTGCATACTGCCCCACCTTGTTAAGCAGTCACCTATGTTACTCTAAAACTATTGCTAGAGCTCTGGAGAGCAGTAGAAAGTTCAGTGAATGAAATCATCACCAGAATGAAGGCCTGATGACTGTGGGATTAATAGTAGTAGTAGTAATAGTAATAGTAGTAGTAGTAGTAGTAGTAGTAGTAGTAGTAGTTGTAACTGATAATAATAAAAACAATAAACATTTATAAAATGCTTTAAGGTTTACAAAGCTTTTTTCTGTATTTGTGTTTATGTTTGCTTGTTTTTTATTCACTATTTCATTTGAGCCTTACAAAACTCCTGGTTGTAGCCTACTCATACACACCATGTGCTTCCTTATTAACCTTTCAATGAACCTCAGTCTCATTTCATAAGTGGATTTAATTCTCCATGTTTCAAAACCATCTAAGAATACTGTAAATAGATCTTAATGTCTTGAAACCAGTTATTTATTTATTTTGTCTGTGACTCTTAAAAGCTCTCAGTATATTTATCCCCAATCTCATTCAAACCCATGAACCAGGAAATCAAGTCCATAAGCAAACCAACATCTCCTCTCTGAGTTCTACTCCTGAGGGCTTGGGTAATGTCGTTCTCTAATGCTATCATCTTGAGCCTCTATTCTGTTGTGTTATTAGTATAAATTGGCAGTGATAGTGTTTATCTTATATAATGAATGCCCACACCTCAGTGATTAGTGCCCTAGTATCCTTTAACGAGTTAATATCAATCAATTAGATTTAAAAGGGAATAATTTCTGAGAATTTTAAGAGAAATAAATATTGCCTATTATCTCAACTCCCTATACTCTATCCTACCCTTTTCCCTATTGGACACAAATTTAAAGCATTTTTTTAACAAAGCATTTCCTTACCAAATTCACTTTCAAATACCAAATAACCAATAAATTAGTCCTTTTCTTTTGCAGGACCTTCTTAGGATCTTGGGTATGGATGAATCCATTACTCAAGTCCTAATGTTATAACTGTAGGTAGCACTGAATTACAGGGTCCTGCTAATTCATTAGGGAACTGTTGGTATATTATGAGCTCTGGCATAGGCTCTACCTCCTGTATCTTTGATGGCTTTTTCTTTTACCTTTTAAAATTCATAAGGTCATAGCCTAGCTTTGTACTCCTGCACCTTGGAGCAAGAGAAAGAAGAAACACCACAAACAAGAGACACAAAACCAGGGCTATTTACTCAAGGGCAAATTAAAGGTCCAAGAATTGTTTCCTTCCATTTGGAGATTTACTTTTCACCACATGTAGCTAATCAATAGATGGAGTACCTTGGCCAATTAGTGCTGTTTGAATGTATTCTCAGTTCCTGCTCAGCAAGTGAAAGGCTCTTCATCTTCATAAACAGACTAGAAATAATACTTACACTTGCAAGGAAATCCACACGGGGTGTTTTCATCAGATAATATTGTGACATAAGGCCTGGGCTCATTGGCCATCCTTCCCATTACATTATCCATACTTGCAATTTGATATAAGGAACTCCTAACGAAAGAAACTCCCTCTACCCAGGAAGATTGGAAACTATTGCAATTTGTAGTTTTAGAGTTGCTTGGGACACAGAAAGACTTTTAATTGCACTTTCAGGATATGGCTCTGCTGTTCTCTTTCTACTGCATTTCTTCTTGTTCCTTCTTCTAAGTGACATATGAAGGGTCACAAAGTTTACATGTATCAAAAGGTAGAATTGAAACCCCACTCTTTTTAAGTGAAGCTAGTTATCTCTTCACTAGCCAACATCTCAGTTCTTTGTACTTCTAATTCACTGCTGTTTGTGGCTTGAACAACAGACCTTAGAGATTTTGGTATTAAGTTGTATTCCTGTGGACTTTTAACAAATGATATTAAGAAAATATAACATAAGTATTACTTTGCCAAGGAAGAATGACAATCATTTCTCATGCTCAATTGTTTTCTGAAGTCATGAGAATCTTAGACTTAGATGTTAGAAGAACTGTAATAATTCTTATAATGTAATAATTCTTATAATATTGGAGAAATTAGTTAATTCCTTGGAATTTCATTTCCCCATTTGCAAAATCAAGATTTTTTTTATCATACTTTCTAGATTTGTGGCAAATAAATCATTTTATGAATTATAAAACATGCCAAAATATGAACTGCTATTTTTATTTATAATCTTGGTGATTATTTAATCCCTCTTTGGGTAATTTACCTGTAAAATAAAATGAAATGGGAGTATCAATAGAGAACTAGAAGGGTCCTCTACTTAATCCAACACCCTCATTTTATACTTAGGGAAATTAAAGCCCAAAGGGATTAAATTGATCAGTCAATCAATAAACATCTACTTATTTTGTGCCAGAAACTGTGCTAAATGGGGAGGGGGATATAAAAATAGCAAAAAACAATATTCTTGCTCTCAAGTAGTTCACCATCTCATGGGGAGACAGTATGTAAACATATATATTCCAATAAACTATATATTCCAATAAACTATATATAGAATAAGTGGGAAATTAACAGAGGGAAAGCTTCCAGTAAAAGACGCAATTGTGGGGCAGCTAGGTGGCGCAGTGGATAGAGCACTGGCCCTGGAGTCAGGAATACCTGAGTTCAAATCTGGCCTCAGACACATAACACTAGCTGTGTGACCCTGGGCAAGTCACTTAACCCCAATTGCCTCACTAAAAAAAAAAAAAAGATGCAATTGTAGCTGATACTTAAATGACTCGCCTGAGGCAAAACATGTTAATTACTGTCAGAGGTGGGATTTGAATCTGGGATCTATAATTCCAGATAGTGTTCTTTAATTTTTGTAGCATCTTCAGCAAGCCATTTCAATTCTGAGCCTTGGTTTCTTAAACTGTGAAATAAAGGCTTTCCCTGTGACCCCCTTATATCCTTTTCAAGTAAAAAAACTGATTGGTTATTATGATGCTATCTCATAAGTTATAAAAATTAGATGAGATAATGATTCTGTAGGGAGGACAAAAATGCTTTGAAAAAATCAGGTAGTGTAGTATAATAAATCTAAGAGAAGCAAAAAACATAGGAAGGGTGGCAAACTCCCATTTCTAGGTGTGTGTGTGTGTGTGTGTGTGTGTGTGTGTGTGTGTGTGTGTGTGTGTTTGATCATATCACTATGTTCTTATGTCTGAAATGTTGCCCCTAAACTCCTGAAAACAATGGATGATTTCTAGTTATTTTTCTCTTTCTAAAGAAGAAACTTTCTCATTAATTAGAAACAACTAAGTTCATATGCGGAAGAGGTACAGCTGCCTTTACTTTCTCAGGCATTGCAGTTTTGTAGCATTCTGAAAATTACCAGCCTTCACCCATGGCAAGGTCAGCCCTGGGAAACAGTACAGTAGTTTCGCCCTCAGGTTTTGAATTTTCAAAGACATATGCAAAATGAATTTCGTTTTTTCTTTACCTGCTAAAAATAATCTCACTGACATTGAGTATTTCCAGTACAAAATGATTTGTTGTTCTTTATAAACCTGGAACATAACCACATTCTAGACATGCAAGTCAGGGTTGAGTCTGAGCATGATTTTAAAGAAGTCAAGGGCAGCTTTTATTCAAGTAGTATATTGTACTCTTGTAAATAGCCACTGGTGCTCATCTATCAAGGATTGTTCACAGCCAGCCAGACAGTCACTCACCAAGCTATGGTTTGTTTTTTTGTTTGTTTAATATGTAGGGTTTATATGTGAGGGTAATCAATCCCTGTTAATTATTCCCAACTCATTTTCCTCAGAAAAAAAAAAAAAGGCTTTCACAAAGACCAGACAGGTGAGTAATGTATGAAACAATATTCCCATATTATGGCATATTTTAACTCACACAAGAGAAGGACTAAGGATTAAATTGGACATACAGGAACACCAGAGTTATGTTTTGGGGGATGGGTTTTTGGAGGATAGAATGGAGAGAGGGTTTAAGGAAATAAATATTATCTAGTTTTAGTCATCTGGATTGGGACAGGGGTATGATGAAATTAAAGTCATTGAAGGGTTTAGAGATAAGAGTTCTATATGCACCAGACTCTAGGACATGGCAGGAAGAAGGATAGCAGTCAGGAATGGTTGGCCAAGTAAGAGTCTATTTCAATTGCCAACGGTTATTGACTATATGGGGTAAGAATGAGTAATTGGAAATGACAACTACCCTCTGAACATGGCTGATTAGAAGGACAGTGAGGTCTTCAATATAAATAAAGGGTAGATTGGGGGAGGAAATATAAGATCTATTTTGACCCTGTTGATATTAAGATGCCTACAAGATATCCAATTAATGATATCCAATAGGGAGTTACTGATGGAACTCAGGAAAGAAACTGGGGTTGGAAATATAGGTCTGGAATTCATTTGAGTAGAATTACCAGTTAAAGTAATATGAGCTGATAAAATAAAAAAGAAAGTATATATAGAGAAGAGGGCTCATGAAAGAGCATTTTGATATATTTTAAATTAGGTGGTGTACTGTAAATAATGATGCAGCAAAAGATAGTGAGGCAGGCAGCTAGGTGGCACAGTAGATAAAGTACTGGCCCTGGATTCAGGATGACCTGAGTTCAAATCCAGCCTCAGACACTTGAGAATGACTAGCTGTGTGACCCTAGGCAAGTCACTTAACCCTCATTACCCTGACACACACAAAAAAAAGATAGTGAGGAGTAAAAATATAGGTTGGTACACAGAACCAAGGGAGTCCAATGTCCTACAAACCGACACAACAGAGCGAATCCAAGAGGAGAATATCATCAACATTGTCCATGAAGGAACTTTCTTACACTTCCAAGACACATCCATAACTCCTGCCTTCAGACAAGGATTCGGGAGACACCTGGGACATAACATTGTCATGACTTGAATTTGAGCATGCTAGGATTCTTGGTGTTAGCCTAGCAAAGCATAGCAATAATATGTGAAGATAGAAAATTGAGGACTATCCTGACACCTCTAGGAATAGGACCACATTGAGGCTTTGAATCTTCGAATAATTTGCCTTTATTAGCTGCTTCCTTCCATGATACTCTGCTTGGACTCATTTCCCCAGTAGTTAGTCAAAATCTCACTCCATCTTACTCTCTACATCCTACAGATAATCAAGCACTCTCCTGCTGGAGAATGAATCATACTCTCCAAACCCAGTAGTCTATGACCTCATTCCCATACAGCTCAATCCTTCCCACCTTTCCATTTCTCTCCCTAAATCTGCCTACTCCTTCCACTGAATTCTCTGAAATTCAATATTAAATTTCTTTCTGTTTTGTATTTCTTATTTTTGTTCCTTCTATCATAGCATCATAGATTTAGAGCAGTAGAGGACCTTGAAAGCCACATAATTCAAGCTCCTCATTTTATGGATAAGGAAATTGAGGCAGAGAGAGATTAAATAACTCACCCAAGGTCACACAATTATAAGTGGCTGAACAAAGATTCAAAACAAACTACTCTGACTCCAATTCCAACCAATAATTCACTGTATCATGATCACTTTCCTGCGGAACTCACTGAGACCTGACTCACTTTATATAACACTGCCAACCTGAGCTTCCTTTACAGAATTTTACCTTCCCTCATGTCCCCCAACTCAGTATTCCTGGTATGGAAGTCAGAATACTCCTTGTTTACATTGATACTTTCAGACTCTTCATTTATCACTAACATTCAGGTTCCTTTGTTCTAAATTTATCAATCCAGATTTTGGTGTCTATTATCTATTGGCTACATGGCATGTCCTTTTTTACTCTCTCAGGGAGTTCACTGCCTGGCTTATAGTCTTCTTTGTTACATCATCTTCTTCCTTTATATTAGGGAAAGTCAATATTTACATCTATATTCCCTTAAATATGTTAATTCCTAGTTCAAGTTGCAAATTTTCCATGATGGAATCCTCCATCCCACCACACCTAAACACAGAAATATAACCATATCATTGGTCTTGCTATTGCTCAAAAATATTCTACCTCCATGTTCAAGAACTGTGAAATTCCTTTATCTGATCAATAAGCTATCTTTCCATATTTCTCTATGTCTTACTGCTCCTGAGACAAGTGGTCATCTTCATTGTAGTTTCAAATCTCCCTATCTCTCATTACTTTCTCAGTCTATCACACTTGCTCTAGCTAAATTTCCCTTCCTTCTCAATTGATTAGTGGTGACCTAGCTCAACTGCATGATATTTGTCAACTCCCAGATGTTGTGTTTTCTTTATCTCCCATCATGTTTTTCTCACTCTATACCATTTATGCTTCTACTTATGAACATGAGGAAATTTGGGTATAGCCAAGGTGGACAGGGAAAGACAGTGATTTCCCTGAGCTCTCCCCAAGACCACTCCAAATACCTTCAAATAATGCCACAAGACAATTCCTGAAGCAGCAGAACCCACAAAAGATCAGAGTGAAATAATTTTCCAGCCAAAGGCAGCTTAGAAGCTTGGCAGGTGTGGGGACCAATTTTTAATTGGGGAGTGCTAGTTAAGCAGCTCGCCGCAATATTGGGGCAAGGAAGGAGACCAGCAGCCTCCCTCAAAACAGAACAAGATTTATTTTAACAAGAATGAACTTAAAAAAAAAACAATACACACAAACAGGATCAGTAGGATCAAGGGAAAGGAAATAAAATGGGGAAAGGGAAATTATAATACCTGAAAAATACCACTGCCCAGGAATCAGCTGAAAATATGTAGCAGAACCCCTGTCGCTTTCCAGCTCCCACCTAGAATGTCCAATTCTCCTCCCCCAAACCTAGAAACACCCCACACAGCCCCAGCCAATGTGATGGCCACTCTAACAGTCACATGACTGCCCTTACTAGGTTTCCAATCATTATTATTTTGCCAGGCCCATGTAGGCACTGGCGAGTGGTGATGAAGTCAGGTGCCAGAGCCCTGGCAAGGGCTATAACCAGTGCATGGAGCACTGTGCGGTTTGTGGAGATCCCAGGCCAGTGCATGCCGAGGCATAAAAACCTCAAATAACAATTATTTCTTTACATTACCTCTTTTGTTTCATCAAGAAACATGGGGTGTTTCCTTGATGCAACAATAAACAGTAAATAAATTTTTAAAAATAACAATATCATAACTAATGCTAACAAACAACATACAAATAACAATATAGGAAAGGGAAAATACATATTACAGATGATGTATACAACAGATGGAAAAACATAAATGTCCATTTAAAGTCCTTAAAATCTTGTCTTGGAGGAGGGTTGAGATGTCATCAGGGGAACTGGACTCTGGTCTGGATTTTGGCTGTCTCTGGCTTCTGGTTGTCTCTGGAACTGCTGGATTTTCATTAATCTTTAGCATAGCATTGTCCAAAAATGTTCAAATTAAACAATGAAAGTTCAAAAAATATACAAAACAAGTTTAAACTTGATATATATACAGCATATTGGAGTCCCCTCTTTGGAGGATACTCATATCCAAATGCAATACAAAATTGAGACAGTTATGACACTACTAACACTTTTTTCCACTATATGTCTGTATCAAGGCCAAATTTAGTTATGTGTCCATGATGACACCTGAAAATGTTATGGAAAGGTTACCATACCACATCTCGTGGTACATAGACATCTAATAATTGTGCTAGGCCTCATTTGGATCGATTCTGACCATGCCACCAGATTGAGTGAAGAAGCCAAGTTAAGTTAAACCAGGTGCATGCATTAGAGCTAACATGACACCAGAACATTTTTGGAGCAAGAGAGGAAGAAACTGGATTATATCCAGCAATTGTGCTCTAGATAGCTGCTCTCATAAACAAACTATGGACTTCCTGAATGTATTTGGCTGTTCTCTCAGCCTCTATCAGGGTATCTTACATGTAACTTTTTCTCCTCCTGTTGTACATTTATTCTCTCCAGGGCCTGCAATATGGAGTTGAACCATCTCCATTAAGCTCATTGTAAGAGCAATTAGTCTCTTACAATGTCTCTTACAAGTATCCATAAATCATAAATCTCATATTAATTTCACCAAAGACAATTTGATGGTAAAAATGAGTGTTACACTGCATAACTTAGGATATACTTGAAATATATATATATATATATATATATATATATATATTTCCCATATATATATATATATATATAAAATCCCAAACCATACCCAGAGTATACATAGTCACAATGACATACAAATGATAAATGAATGTAAATGGCTGATATTATTAAACATTATTACAGAATCTTCATTAAGCAAGTAAACCACATCATCTTGTCCATGAATTCTCTATCTAGTACAATGACAATAACAGATACTTGAAATGATAAACAATTTATCAAAAGGAAATAAAACATCAGTGAGACTCAATATGTTCATTAATTGCCTTATAAATCAAGCAATAAGGTTCAATAACCCTTTCTAGAAGACAGAGCCATGTGCTCTTGGTGGAGAAGTTCTTCACCTGTAGGAAGAAAAGCTTGTTTGAGGTAAAAGCTTATAATGCTAGAATTTGGGGTATACCACATTTTTTAAACTAGTTCCCAAATCCTCTGCATGTCAAAGTGGCAGGGGTTTCAGAATCATCATTGATTCTTCTAATGCTGTCATAATGACTGTTATGGTAGAAAATATGGAGTTCTTTAGTGTGAACTTTGTCTATGCCACAAATTTGCCATAGAGGTTCATTCAACTGGTGAACGATTATATTCAGTTGGTTATGTTTGGCAAAGGCTACAATGGCGTCATTCCCAGCATAAGTACCAGCTTTTTTCAAATCAGTAACATATTCTTCAAAGGGAATATCTATTTCTATAAAAGACCTAAAGTCTTCTTTATGACTGAGCATATAATTAGCAGTTTCTTATCTGTGTTTGAGATGATTTTGGAATGACCTTCTAACTGCAAAATTACTGACTTCAGATTCTGATCCAACCTAGGTATAAGTTTCTTCCATGCACACAGATCCTTTGTACTGAATGGTCTATATATTTTATGCTGTGCTCCTCTGTGGGCTGTAACATTCTGTAGGGGGAGCAGTTTCTATTGATCTGATTCTAAAGAGTGGTCTAAATCTGTTTCTGAACTCAGGTCATCTCCAATAAAGGGACCTGTATGGGTATCCCTCTGAACACGTGGTGTACTATGATCATATCCCTTCCTCTCCTTACAGCTTTTTTGGAAAAAAATACCACATTGCAATAATGACAATAACGAGAATAAAATTTATAGCCATTTGATTTATAATGATAGTGGCATAGTAAAGTACTAATTTAGTTGTAATGCTTCCAGTAATATTGTATATGTGCTCAGTGGGAAAGATAAACTCTCTCATACCATTGTTCCAAAGATTTTTTACTGTGTTTGTGAGGAGGAAACCAGCAATGCCATGAATAAGTATTGATCAGGCCAACAGTTTAAATCGGGACAATATGCTGTCCCAAAATATGCCAAATAGAATATACAAGGAGGGAGCCAAATATTCAATCATGGTGCAGTTCAAAATGAACCTGCTTTTATCTCACCAGCAAGATAAACGCTAAGGTTTTTTTAAGAGCAAGGGAGATTGCCTAAGGGGGCAGTGGGGGAGGGGCAAGAAGGTCCCCCAGGTGAGTTGGCTCATGGCCAAATAAGGGGGAGGGGGGTGGGTTAATGAAATTCACTAGGTTAATTAACTCCTGATTGACTTACCAAAAACTGTGGGGACCAATTTTTAATTGGGGAGTGCTAGTTAAGCAGCTCGCCGCAATATTGGGGCAAGGAAGGAGACCAGCAGCCTCCCTCAAAACAGAACAAGATTTTAACAAGAATGAACTTAAAAAAAAACCCCAACACACACAAACAGGATCAGTAGGATCAAGGGAAAGGAAATAAAATGGGGAAAGGGAAATTATAATACCTGAAAAAATACCACCACCCAGGAATCAGCTGAAAATATGTAGCAGAACCCCTGTCGCTTTCCAGCTCCCACCTAGAATGCCCAATTCTCCTCCCCCAAACCTAGAAACACCCCACACAGCCCCAGCCAATGTTATGGCCGCTCTGACAGTCACATGACTGCCCTCACTAGGCTTCCAATCATTATAATTTTGCCAGGCCCATGTAGGCATTGGCGAGTGGTGATGAAGTCAGGTGCCAGAGCCCTGGCAAGGGCTACAACCAGTGCATGGAGCACTGTGTGGTTTGCGGAGCCCCAGGCCAGTGTGCTCAGAGCCATAAAAACCTCAAATAACAATTAATTCTTTACACAGGAAAAGTCTGTTGTACCAGGGTGAGAGTGGAGCCCATGTAGGCCAACCAGCCCAAGCACCAGAGAATCAGGCCTTGGGAGTCTCTGAATCAGCTGAAGCAGCAGCTGTTTCAGGAACTCAGACCATGCATGGTGAAGGGGTCAAGCGAGTGGCCAGGGGGAGACTGCAGGGGTCTCTTTGCTGGTTCTGAGTCAGTATTCTGTTATTTTGCCCATGATCAGATCCCGGTCTCAGTCTTAGGTGGTGGGCCAGGTGGAAGAATAGTATGGGCATGCCAGAACTTGCAGCCACAGTGGAGCAGGATTCTGTTCTGGTTTAGAGATTAGAGAAGTGGGCCTCTGGTTGCTTCCAGACCAGAACACAGGCCAGGGGAGTGGTGATTGTGCCTCTCCTTCAATTCTACTACCTTGGAGGAGCTAGGGACTTAGAAATTCCTAGAAATATGTCAGAGAACAGCTGCTCAAACCCTCTGAAGCTTGGGACAGTGCTCCCTCTCCACCCTAGAAGCAGTGCCCCACTTTAAGAAGGAATTAAACTTCAAGAAATAGACTGGTAGGGGGCAGCTAGGTGGCACAGTGGATAAAGCACCCGCCTTGGATTCAGGAGTACCTGAGTTCAAATCTGGCCTCAGACATATGACACTTACTAGCTGTGTGACCCTGGGCAAGTCACTTAACCCCCACTGCCCAGCAAAAAAAAAAATAGACTGGTAAAATGAGCAAATAAAAAAAATAATCTGACCCAGGAGTGTTTCTGTGGTGTTAAGGGTAAAATTCTAGCTAGTCTGTCTAAAATATCTAATGAGTGGTCGCCAATAAATTATAAGCTTCAGCAAGAGTTAGACTTTTAAGCATTTATTAAGGAGAATAAGAATTTGGTAAAGAGAGAGAGAAAGGCCTAGATTTCTATCTATTAAAGGGAGAGCACATTTTTAGCTCCCTTCTCCGCCAGCGTCCTCAGGAAAGAGCCCCAGAGTCAGCACCAGTCTCTTCCTTCCTTCTCCCACTAGTCTGCGTCACTTCCTCCCGCCAAGAACTCTTCTACAGTAAGTATCCAGCAGGTGGCGTCATTCCAATCGTTACAGTCCCCCCTGTTGTTCCTCAAGAAACAAAATGTTTCCTTGACGGAACAGTAAAAACAATATAATAACTATTGCTAACTAATAATATGTGAACAACAATATAGAAAAGGAAGAGAGGAAAGTTTTGTCCAGAGGGGCGATTTTTTTTTTTTGTCCTCATGAACCGACGCTTTGACATTAGTCTTGCAAAGGGAGGGCCTCTGCAGAGAATACATGTCACAGATGGTGTATATTATAACAGAAAGAGAAAAAAACAACAAAAACAACAAATCAAAACTGTTCATTTAAAGTCTCTGAAAGTCTTTTCTCAGATGTCCTTTAGGTGTAGTCGTGGAATGGAAGTCTTTTCAGGGGTTGATGTGTGGATGCTGGTAATCAGCCAGGAAAATTTCCTACAAAATTGAGCTTAACACAACTTTAAAATAGCTTTGTCAATAATCAAATCAAACAATGAAAGTTCTCAAAAACATGTCTAAGGGAATTCAGAATCTTGGTTGTTACACATGAAACATATAATAAAACAAAAATTGAAACATCCTTTAAAATTATATATTACTATAGTCCCCCCTTTATGGAGGGTAATTGAGAAGACAATTGCTGCAATATTAATTATTAAAAATAATTTTTATCTGTTTCATCACTTTTTGCATCATCTGCCTAATTATCCTCATGCCATTATGAGAAATTTTAAAATCTAATATAATTAGTAACAGATGTCAAGGCCAAATTCAACACTGTTATTTATCATGACACCTGAGATAATTATGGGGGTTACCATAAAAGAACAGAGAAATGATGGGATATGAGCATTCCCACACTTGAGCAATATGTACTGCCCATACAGTATGCCAGGCTTAAAATAGGTGGATGGAATATACGTCCATGCCACCGAACATATTGGAGGAAACTGAGTCAGACTTAATCAGATGCATGGGATTGAGATGGTCCATGGCATCAGGCATATAGGAGGGAGCATAGAAGCCAGGTGTAGAAGTGAGATGGGTGGGATCAATACTTCCAGCCATCTGTACAATATTGTGGGGAAAAACAAAACAAAATATTAAACCAAGAGAATCCAACCTCAACATTTGTCAAAAGCTGTTCCCTTGGCCATACCTTGACTTCATGCATGTCTCCCCTCATGTGACAGTTCAGTGTCTGCTCTTGCATGTATTCCTCTTGTGATTGGATGGCATCTTGGTCAACTGGCATCTGATAACTCAGAATAAAGGCAATTAATGTCTTAAATGATAAGTTCCCATAATCCAAGTCTCATATGGATTTAAAAATTGAGGATAATAAATGATTGCAAAAAATGTGAATACATCTTGACTTGACACAATATATATTTATGCAACAATTTCAAATAATACCCCTTTTTTTTTTACTTAGTATACAATCACTTTTGTGAAAAATCAGAACATATTTAAATATAAGTTAAAGCACAACAGAATCTCAAAGAAAACTTTTTTTTTGAAAAAAGAAAACTTTTACAAATGTTCCCCTCTTTTTTTTTTTTTTGGAATATGCTTATCAAAAATAATACTTCTAGAATCAATTTACACTTGCCATGGCAACCAATTTGCCAGGGAAATGCTTTAAAGAGTTTGATCAAATAATCAGTTGAGAAAAAATAACAAAAACAAACAACTCAGAATATGGGAGCACAATACTCCTAGAATTAACATTGTATTATGAAATCAAAACCATCTCTCAATTTTTTAAAATTAGATAAATGAATAGAAGAAAATACACATGGAACAATAAAAAACAGTGAAATTCAAACTAAGGAAATCTAAATGAGCATGAATTTAATATTAATAAGAGTATTATAAAATATAAACTTGATCACATGACTAAAAAGCTTTTACAAATATTCTCCTTGTTTTAAAAACTAAGTATAAAATACAATCTCAAAAGCATGAAAATCTCTATAAAAATAAACCCATACCATTAATTTCAAAATGTAGATGTAATAGCATAGAAATCCTATGTAACCTCTGAACTGACATTAATAATCTGAGTGAAGTTAGAACACTTGATTCCGATATCTAAAATCCCCAATACTCATATCAATACCTTGCTGCTTACTTCTATATTTCTGTAAAATATGTACCCTTCCATGGCAAAAGAAGTGGAGTCTTGAACTATGGTGATGATTGTCATTCTTATTCAGTTTAAGTTTTTCTTCTTTAACCCCTCTATATTGTCTGTCAGTCTTTTCACCATACAAATGCTTTATAAGATTACTAATTAAAGACAAAAGCAGGTTAGCAAAATTATGAACAAAACAAGCATATCTGGAATTTAAAGGGCTTTCTAAGGTTGTCTCAGAAGCACAGCCAGGCTGGGAAAGGGCTGAGCCTGAAGCTGCAAATGTAGTTAGAGAAAGTTGAGCATGCACATCAGTTCTCTGGACTTCCCAGGCCCGGGAAGCAATGGGCTTGGCCATGGGAGGAGTAGAGGGTGGGGTCTGGGGAGGAGGGGAGGGACCAGCACAATTTGAATCCGACTTGATTTTGAACTCAGGCCTGGATTCCTCTTCCCCCACTTTGCCTCCAGGTGCTAGGGGATTAAAAGCTTCTAGAGGGTGGGTCATTGCCTCCAGGCATGCAAAATTAAAGCAACAATTACTGTTAGAACTGGGAAAAGCTGCGGGAATCTCTTCAGGTTTCTCTGAAAAAGCATGGTTGGGAGAGGGAGAGATATTTCCTTGTGTGAGTAAGTTGCTGGCTCTTTTAACAAAAATAAAAAGAAAAATAGAAAATCCACAAAAACAAAGCATTAACATGATCTTATTTCCCATTTGTCTGGTTAAACAGACTAAAATCAAAAATAGGATAATTAGGGAGTTTAAAAGGTCCATTCGAAAAAATTTAAAGGAAAACACAGCCAGTACACCAGTACTTAGCAGTTAAAGGGAGATAGGGGAAATTTCTTACCCAACCAGAAGATCAGAAGAAGACTGAGGTTTAGCTTTCCTCTTCGTGGTCAGCCATCTGTTAAGGGTAAAATTCTAGCTAGTCTGTCTAAAATATCTAATGAGTGGTCGCCAATAAATTATAAGCTTCAGCAAGAGTTAGACTTTTAAGCATTTATTAAGGAGAATAAGAATTTGGTAAAGAGAGAGAGAAAGGCCTAGATTTCTATCTATTAAAGGGAGAGCACATTTTTAGCTCCCTTCTCCGCCAGCGTCCTCAGGAAAGAGCCCCAGAGTCAGCGCCAGTCTCTTCCTTCCTTCTCCCACTAGTCTGCGTCACTTCCTCCCGCCAAGAACTCTTCTACAGTAAGTATCCAGCAGGTGGCGTCATTCCAATCGTTACAGTGGTGACAAGGAAGATCAAAATACACCCTCAGAAGATAACAAAGTCAAAGCTCCTATGTCCAAAGCTTCCAAGAACATTATGAATTTGTCTCAGGCCATAGAAGCACACAAAACAGACTTTGAAAATAAAGAGAGGTAGAGGAAAAAAATGGAAAGAGAAATGAGAGTGAGGTAAGAAAATCAAGAAAAATTCAACAGCTTTAAAAGCCAGATTGGCCAAATCGAAAGGGAGGTACAAAAACTCTCTGAAGAAAATAATTGCTTAAAAATTAGGATTGAGCAAATGGAAGCTAATGACTTTTTCAGAAATCAAGACACAATAAAGCAAATCAAAATGAATGAAAAAATAGAAGGCAATGTGAAATATCTCCTTGGGCGGGGGGGGGGGGGGGGGAGGGGGGGGAGACTGACCTAGAAAACAGATCCAGGAGAAATAATTTGAAAAATAATTTTGCAGAAAGGCTATGAGCTCTCAAACTCATGACACAATTGCTCTAAAAGACATCCAAATAATGCCATGGGACAGTGACTGGAGCAGCAAAACCCACAGAAGAATGTACTGAAATCATCTTCTAACCAAGAATGGCTTCGAAGGTCAGAAGGAGGGAACTGCTGTGCTGAGACAGGAGTGGAACCCGTCACCCTGACACAGATCCAGTCCCAGAAAGGCCTAACCAGAGAAGAGACCCCCAGAGCTTCTGAATCAGCTGCAGTGCCAGTGTCATCTAGAACTAAGCTCACAGTCTGGAGAGAGGGCTGAACACATTGCAGAGGGGAGACTACAGGGGTCTTTGCTGGTGCTAAGGCAGAACATGGGTTTTTTACCCCTTCTGGGAACCAGGGGGTAGGCTTGAGTAGCAGTGGCCCAGGTTGGGGAGGGGCACAGGCTCATTAGAGCTGAAAAACACAATACAAATAGCTGGTTGATTAGCAAGTTTGTATGGGGTTATCTATGGACCAGGGAACAGGCCAAGCAAGTGAAGAATCTGATCCTCCTCAAATCATACCACCTGGGATCTCCTGAAGCTTGGGATAGTGAAGCCTGGAAACAGTGTCCCATTTTAAGGAGCTAAAAGTCAATTAAAAGACAGGCAAGATGAGCAGACAGAAAAAGGTAAGGAAATTTAAAAGTATATTTCCATACTGCCCCACCTTGTTAAGCATTCACCTATGTTACTCTAAAAATATTGCTAGAGCTCTGGAGAGCAGTAGAAAGTTCAGTGAATGAAATCATCACCAGAAAGAAAGCCTAATGACTGTGGGATTATGATTATTATTATTATTATTATTAGTAGTAGTAGTAGTAGTAGTAGTAGTAGTTGTAGTAGTGGTGGTAGTAGTAGTAATTAATAATAATAAAAATAATAATACAGCTTTTTTCTGTATTTGTGTTTGTGTTTACTTGTTTTTTATTCACTCTTTCATTTGAGCTTTACAAAACTCCTGGTTATAGCCTACTCATTTGCTTCAGGGGCAGCTAGGTAGCAAATTCCTTTTTAAGAGGGATAGCATGAAAGATGCATAATAGAATAAATATCATGGGAAAGGGAATAGGATGGATGGGAAACAGTTAATAATAGTAATCATGAAAAAGAGAAAAGGGGGAAAATTGTAGAAAAATATTTATAGCAACACTTTGTGGTGGCTAAGAATTGAGAATCAAGGGAATGTCCATCAATTGTGGAATGACTGAAGAAGCTGTGGTATATGATTGTAATGGAATGGTATTGTGCAGTAGGAAATGACAAAAAAGATGATCCCAGAAAAACTTGAAAGTACTCATGAACTGGTATATATTGAAGTGAGCAAAACTTGGAGGACATTGTGCAGAGTGACAGCCGTATTGTTCAATGGGCAATTGTGAATGACAACTACTCTCAGGGATTCAATGATCCAAGATAATCCCAAGGGACTGATGATGAAGCATACTATCCACTGCCATGGAAAGAACTGATAAAAAGAGCACTTGTGGATTGTACATATATAACCTGATTGCTGTCTTGTGGAGAGGGGAAGAAAGGGAGGTAGGGGAAAAAAATTGGAACTCTAATTCTTATGAAAATGAATGTTGAAAACTACCCTTACATGTACCTGTAAAAAATAAAATAAATGTTTATTGAAGAAGAAGAAGAAGAAGAAGAAGAAGAAGAAGAAGAAGAAGAAGAAAAAGAAGAAGAAGGAGAAGGAGAAGGAGAAGGAGAAGGAGAAGGAGAAGGAGAAGGAGAAGGAGAAGGAGAAGAAAAGAAAATCATTGGGCTACTTGAAAGCCATGATCACAAAAGAGCCTAGACATCATCTTCCAAGAAATTATCAGGAAGAATTGCCCAGATATTCTAGAAGCAAAAGGTAAAATAGAAATTGGAAGAATCCATCCATAACCTCCTGAAAGAGATCCTAACATGAAAACTTCCAGGAATATTATAGCCAAATTCCATAGCTCCCAGGTCAAGGAGAAAATATTGCAAGCAGCCAGAAAGAAGCAATTTAAGTATTGTGGAGCCACCATCAGGATAACACAAGATTTGGCAGCTTCTATGTTAAAGGATCATAGGGTTTGGAATATGATATTCTGGAGGGCAAAGGAAATGGGATTACAACTAAGAATCACCTACCCAGAAAAACTGTTTATAATTCTTCAGGGGAATAAGTGGGAATTCAATGAAAGAAAAGACTTTCAGGAATTTGTAATGAAAAGACCTGAGCTGAATAGAAAATTTTACTTTGAAATTTGACCCTACAGAAGCATAAAAAGGTAAAGAGGAAAAAGAAATCATAAGGGATACTAAAAAGTTAAAATGTTTATATTCCTACATGGAAAGATAATATTTGTAACTCATAAGAACTTTGTCATTATTAGAGCAGCTGGGTGGAGTATGTTTAGATAGAGTGCACAGTTGTGAGTTCAATATGAAGGTATGAAATCTTAAAAAAAAATTACAGGGTGAGAAGAATGAACTTGGAGAAAGGGAAAGGGGGAGGTAGAATGGGGTAAAATATCTCACTAAAAGAAGCAAGAAAAAGTGTATGGAATGGAGGCAAAGATAGTGGAGGTGCAGGGTAATGAATGAGCCTTATTCTCATCAGAATTGAATGACAGGGGAATAACATACACATTCAATTTGGTATAGTAATCTATCTTACACTACAGGGAAGTAGGAGGGGAAGAAGTTTAGGGGGAGGGGGGTGAAGGAAGGAAAGTGTAATAAAATAATGGAATTTGGCAGATGCCCAGGGGTCCCACATGAATGATCTAGTACTATTTGGGAAATCAGCTAGGTACCTACTTGGAAGATTAGATATGGGCCACACCTAGCCTGCCCTGAGTGATGTATGCTGCTGATGTCAGCAGGGGAACCACGCTCTGAAACATCCAGCTGGAAGGACCTCCCTTTTGGGGGAGGGAGAGTAAAAGTAGAAAAGGTAATGCTTGGTGAGGGGAATGCCTCTTTCCTGTTGGTCAGCTTCTGAGAGCAGACTGCGGAGGGGCTGCTCAGCTGTTTCCTATAGAAACTATGGACCCCAGGTGGTGAGTTAATAAAAATGGGTCCAGCTCTTTGAATTAACTGAGCTGGAAGCAAGTTTGGAGATTGTGTCAATCTTTGCTAGAGGACAGGGAGCTTATCTATTTTTCTCTTTCCCTGTTTCTCTTGTCCTTGATTTAGTTAATTTCAGCTTTGCTGTATATTTTATTCCCCTTAATAAAACCTAATTTATTTGTGGAAAAGAGGCTCTTAATCTCCTTTCTTATTGGCCTGGGAGAAATAACTAAAAAGGCAGTTTGGAAGGGAGAAAACTTTGGACCTAGAGGTCCCTCATGATTTTCTGAACCCCAATATTATGGCAAGCCACCCAATTAACTCTCCCCATATTAAATTTGGCCCCTATAGTTTGGCAAGCCAAGCCAAGAGTTAATAAATCTGGTGGATTTCTTTAACCCATCCCACCCACCCCTTCCTTACTTGGCCACGAACCAACTAATCTGGTGGATCCCTCCCCCACTGCCTCCTGCTTTTAACCAATCTCACTTATTTTAAAAGCCTCTGAAAGTCTTACCTCAAGAGAAAAGCCAGTCCATTTTAAAGGGCACCATGATTGAATATTTTTTTTCCTCATGCTTTTACTCATTTGAGTATCTTGCGACTACATTATGTCCAAGTTCAAACAGATGGCCTACTCAGCATTTTCTTGTAGTCTTAGGGGATTTCTCCTCATCTATGTAGGACAAAATCTTTTGCATAATGGAGTGGGAGATCCTGTCCCCGTCACTGAGCACATGTCTAATGTTACTGAAAGCGTTACAACTAAATTTGAACCTTACTGTGATAGTATAACCATAGCCTTAGTGATTATAATTTTTATCCTCTATTATCAATATTGTGACATGATATTTTCTAATAAAAATGTAGAAAGAGAAAAAAGGGTGTGACCATATTAGGCCACATGTTCAGAGAGATGCTAAGACAGCTCCCTCTGCTGGAGATGACCTGAGTTCAGAAACAGATCTTGACCAATATTTAGAATCAGATCAGCAGAAACTGCTTCCCCTTCAGGATGTTATAGAATATACCAGAAAGGGAGCAGCAGTACAGCTTATAAAATACAGTCCATTTAGCCCCAAAGATTGGAGCACATGGAAGAAAATCATCCCTGGATTTGATCAAAATCCAAAAACTGTAATTTCACAGTTAACGACTATATTTAATACATATCAATCCACTTGGGCTGATGTGACTTGTCTTATGGAAACTATGCTATTCCAGAGTTAGATTGCAGATATTATCACAGCAGGAAATTCCTTGGTAACTTCAGGCCAAGCTACTACAGAATGGCCTCTCCAGGACCCAAGCACTACTACCACTTCTAGTTTCATATCTAAAAGGAGATTAAAAAAAAAAGTTGAATTTGAAATTAGGAAGACACCCATCAATTGGGGAATGGCTGAACAAATTGTGGGCTGAGAATATGATAGAACACTTTTATGCTATAAGAAATGATGAACAGGATGCTATCAGAGAAATCTGGAAAGATTTATGTGAACTGATGTGAAGTGAAATGTACTGTATACAAAATAACAGCAATATTATAAAATGATCTGCTGTGAATGACTTGGTTATTTTCAGCAATGCAATAGTCCAATACAACTCTGAAGGACTTATGAAAAATGCAATCCATCTACAGAGAAAGAACTGATGGTATCTGAATACAGATTGAAGCATAGGTTTTTTGTTAGTTCCTTTTTCTAAAGTTTTTTTGTCTGTTTTCTTTCACAACCTGACTAATGTGGAAATGTTTTGCACGATTACACATGTACAACTTATATTGAATTACTTGAGTTCTTAAGAGAGAATGGTGAGTGAGGGAGGAAGAGAATTTGGAATACGAAGTTTAAAAATTGATGGTAAATTTAAATTTTACATGTTAGTTGAGAAAATAAAATTCTAAATCAGATAATTAAGGCTGATATTTTTAAAAAGAACATGAGGAAATTAAGAAACACAAAGGTTAAATAACTTACCCATGGTTACAAAGCTAGTAAGTGTCAGAGGTAGGATTCAGACTCAGATCTTTGTGACTCAATGACTCTAGGCTCATCATACTATCCACTATACCACCCAGCAGACTCTAGGTAGCAACCTAGACAATTCACCTAAACTTTATAATCTTCAAAGTTTTTCTGGTGACCTGAGTGATTAAGCAAATTTCTCATAGACAAACAGTTGATCTATAATTAATACATAATTATAATATTGAAAAAGATAACTAAGCAGGTAGGTTAACTTGCTAATATAGCATATATAGGAAAATATTAATATTAGTGATTTAATACCTACTCATAGGATGGAAATTCCAATCAGGCCTTCCTTTATACAGTCCAGATTTACATTGGGTGACTATATTAAGCTGGTTAAATAGATCTGTTCATAACTTACTATGGTACATAAAACAGGATAAAAACTGTTTTTTTGTTTTGTTTTGTTGTTTATTGAATAGAATTTTATTTTCCAAAATATATGTAAAAACAAATTTTAACATCAATTTTTTTAAAATTTGTGTTCCAACTTCTGTTCCTCCTCCATTGCCATCCCCCACCCACTAGAACTCAAGCATTTCAAAATAAGTTATACATGAGTAGTCATGGAAAACATTCCCACATTAGCTAGGTTGTGAGAGAAAATAGTAAAAAATAACCCCAAAACTTCAGAAAGAGGAATTGTCTAAGAGGAAAAAAACATTTCTAAAAATGTATTTCCATCTATTTTCAGATATTATCACTTCTTTCTCTGTAGATGGGTTGCCATTTTCATAAGTCCTTCAGGGTTATATTGGATCATTGCCTTGCTAAAAATAACCACATGCTTCCCAGAAGTTCAACTTACACTATTGCTGTTATTTTGTATACAGTACATTTCACTCTGCTTCATTTTTTCTGATAGTATCCTGTTCATCATAACCTAAATAAAGTACCTTAACAAACAATTTTCTTCATATTAGCCCAGCAAAGTAGGTACCATACATTTTGCCATTTTATTCAATCATCAAAACTATTTCCCTTCTTCCTATTCTGTTCCCATGATATTTACTCTATTTTCTATCTTCTTTTAACCTATTCATCCTGAAAAGTGTTTTACTTCTGACTATCCCCTTCCCTACTCTGCACTCCCTTTTTTTCACCCATCCTTACTTATCCTCTTCCCCTCATACTTTCCTGTAGGGTTAAATAGATTACTCCTCCCAACTGGGTGTGACTGTTATTCCCTCCATGAGCCCACTCTGATGGGTTTAAGGTCTTTGAGCTAATTCTGTGTTCCAAATTTTCTTCCTCCCTCCCTTCTCAACCCTTCCTATGAAATCAAGCAATTCAATGTCATACTTGCACAGTTCTGTGGAACATCTTTACCTTCCTCGAAAGTGTTTTGCTTTTTACTGCTCTCTCACCCAATCCTTCCTTTCTTCCCTCCCATCCTTATCTCCCTCCCCTCCCTTAGTACAAAAATATATTACTATACCTACTTGAGTATGTATGTTAGTCCTTCTTTGAGCCAATTCTGATGATATTAAGGTTCACTCACTCCCCAATTCCTTCCCCCTCTTCCCCCCCATAAGCTTTTTTCTTATTTCCTTCATGTGAACAGCCTCTCCCCAGAGCATCTCTCCCCTTCCCCCTACCCCAGTCTATTTCTCCTACACCTCAACCCTATTTTAAAGATGTCATCATGAGTTAGTTAGGTGGCACAGTGGACAATGCACCAGCCCTGGACCCAGGAGGCCCCAAGTCCAAATCTGGCCCCAGACATAAGACACCCCACCCTGTCTACCCCACAAAAAACAAAACATAAATTCTTTACAGATATCATCCCTTTATATTCAGTTCAGATCTGTGTTCTCTGTGAATTCCTTACTGAGATGGGTCTTATGAGTTTGAAGTATTATCTTCCCATATAGGAATATAAACAGTTTGATCTTTTAATATTCCTCATGAAGTCTTTTTCCTGTTTATTTTTTTTATGCTTCTCCAGGGTCTTCTATTTGAAAATTAAATTTTCTATTTAGTTCAGGTATTTTCATAATAAATGCCTGAAAATCTCCTTTCTCATTGAAATTCCATTTTTTCCTCTGAAAGATGATGCTTACTTTTGCTGGGTATGTGATTTTTGGCTGTAGTCCCAGTTCCTTTGCCCTCTGGAATATCATATTCCCTGCCCTCCATTCCTTTTAATGTAGAAACTGCTAGATCTTGCTTTATCCTTATTGGAGCTCCACAGTATTTAAATTCCTTTTTTCTAGGGGCTTACAATATTTTCTCCTTGACCTGGGAGTTCTGGAATTTGGCTATAATATTCCTGGAGGTTTTCCTTTTGGGATCTCTTTCAGGAGGTGATCAGTGGATTCTTTCAATTTCTATTTTAGCTTCTGCTTCTAGAATATCAGGAAAATTTTCTTTCACAATCTCTTGGAGAATGGTGTCTAAGCTCTTGTTTTGGTCATGGTTTTCAGGTAGTCCAATGATTTTCAAATTATCTCTCCTACATTTATTTTCCAGGTCAACTGTTTTTCCAAGGAGATATTTCACATTGCCTTCTATTTTTTCATTCAATTGGATTTGCTTTACTATGTCTTGATTTCTCATAAGGTCACTAGCTTCCATTTGTTCAATCCTAATTATTAGGCAATTATTTTCATCAGACAGTTTTTTAATTTCCTTTTCCATGTGGCTTTTTTCTCATGACTTTCCTGCATTGGTCTCATTTCTTTTTCCATTCCTTTCTCTCTTTCTCTATATCTTTGTTCTATCTCTCCTACTTTCTCTTCAAAGTCCCTTTTGAGAGCTTCCATGGCCTGAGACCAGTTCATATTTTTCTTGGAAGCTTTGGATGTTGGAGCTTTGACCCTGTTATTATCTTCTTCTTCTGAGGTTGTATTGTGGTCTACCTTTCTCCCAAAGAATTTTTTGATGTTCTTCTGCTTTTTCTGCCTACTCACCCTGGTTACTATTTCTTGGCTTTTTACTCCTTCTTAAAGTGAAGTGCTGCTTCCAGGACACACTGTTCATGCTACAGCATGGCCCAGGGGGTAGTAGCTGTTTTGTGCCAGTTGTAAATCATTGGATGTTTTTAACTACATCAGAACTGTACCTAGAAGACAAGACAAACTAAGCAGATCAAATCAGAAATCATGGTTCTAACAAAAATGGGTGGCTATATGTAGAAATAATTATTATATTATATGATCAAACCTTCCTACCTTATTTGTTTTTAAGACTTACATATTGTAAAGAGGATATAATATAGGGAACATGAGCATTACAAGATTATGAGGAAGGAAGTTGTTATTGAAAGGTTCCTGGTAGCTTTCATTTTATTCCACTCATCAAATTATCTCCACCTAAAAACTTACCTAGATTTGAAGGAGAAAATTATAGCTTATCTTTTATAAAAGTCACCCAGTGATAATGTTTAAATTGCTAACTATGGCTGCCTTGATTATGATTTAAAGAACTGTGATAAACTAATCATAACCAATAGGGTTTTAAACTAAATCATGTGAGTCTAAAGCTGTGTCTGTATACAAAAACCAGTTTGACAGAGAGCATTGACTGCTTTGAAGGATAAAGTTAGTCAACAAATAATCATAGCAATATTCTGAGTCTAAAGGTATCTCAAAATCTTTTTTGGGTCAGTTAAACAAGTTATTAATAATGAGATAGAAATTAAAATAATTAATTGGATTTTTACCTTGAGTTTTAGCCTCAAAACAGATTTTTGGACAGATTCTTGATAATCTATGTTTGATTCTCAAATACTGAACTGTCTGAGATCTCAGAAATTGTTTTGATGTTTCTCCAATGAATGTATTAAAATTATACATGATTCCTTAAAAGTTATAAAAAAAACAGAGAAATCATTGCTCTATGACATGAGATCATTAATATTAGGAGAGTCATACAAGCAGGATATGCACATTTGCCAAAGGTGTTCATCACTATCATGAAGGAGATCCAATAGAGAAGTCAGGTGGAAGAGAGAATTTCTATAAATAGTAAAGTCCTCCACATGTTCCCATTTACAAATGATGCCATACTGATTGTGTCAAGCCTTGAAAGATTGCAGTCTTGTAGATGAAAGCAGTAACCTTTCCAGAGTTGGCCTTAATTGTTGGCTTCTTTTTGATAGCATGACTAAAAATAATAGCTATGCATGTGTGCATGCGTGCGTGCGTGCGTGTGTGCGTGTGTGTGTGTGTGTATGTGTACTGGGGTGTGGTGGTAGTGGTATAGATTTCAATGCGTATGGAGATTCATTTGTAACAGAGTCTTAGATTGTTGCCTGGTACACTGAACTGAGAAGTAACTTATTCATGGTCTCTTACTCAGTATGTGTCAGATTCAGAAATTAGCCTGGATCTCCCTAACTCTAAGGTGAACTGGCTACGTGTTATGCCTTCTTTCTTCCTACAAATCATCTTAATTACTTTGAAATGCTTCTAAAATATTATTTTTATGATCAGAAAATAAATATAATATTGATTAATTATTGAAGTGATTTTCCTTCATATTTGGGAACAAAAGGGAGAAAGTGAGTAATTATACCTGTTTCCTGTCCCATTAGCTTTGAAATATACATTGATAATTCTATAGATCTATGATCTCACAAATATGGGAACTCCTTAAGCAGATAGATTTCAACTCACCCATTCATCTTTATCCAATATGATTCCTGTGAATCTTCTCCCACAAATCCTCTAGATTGAATCTATTCCTATTTACTGAAGAACTCCCTCTAGACTTTATATCAGGGTACATATGTATGTGGGTAGCTAGGTGACACATTTGATAGAATGCTGGATGTGGAGTCAGGAAGACTCATCTTAGTGAGTTTAAATTTGTCCAAAGACACTTCCTAGCTGTGTGACCCTGAATCACTTAAGTCTGATTGCCTGTTTCCTCATTTGCAAAATGAACTAGGGATGGAAAAAGCAAACTACTCCAGTATCTTTGCCAAGAAAACTCCAAATGAGGTCATGAAGTCGTGGACATGACTGAAAAGACTAAACAATGTATATGTATATAGACAGAATAACATACATGTAAACTATATATGTGCACATAAATATATGTGCACACATACACGTTGGTATACCTGTATGTACACATATGCATATCTTATTTGTGTATGCAAATATATGTATAGATATACATGTGTATATATTATATATACATGTGTGTATATATTTTATGTACATATGTGCACACCTTTACATACATATATTTATATAAACATATATATTTCCTGGAAGTTAGTGCATCATTCAAGCTGTCCATCTGGGATCACATGTATTTAAAGCTGAAAAGGACCTAGAAAATCATCTTGTCCAAACCTCTGAAGTTGTATTTAAGAAACTGAAGTTCAGAATGGGTAAGGAATTTACCCAGCATCACTCAGTGAGCAAACAACAGGATCAGGACAAAATTCAGGCCCTGACTTGAAATCCAATGATTTTACCTCTGTACTCTGTTTACTCTCACACAATGACTGGGTCACTTCTATTTCTCATTGTATGAGTGAATGAATGAATGAATGAATGAATGAACATTTATTAAGCACTTAATATGCCCATCCCTTTAAAACATTTCTTGTTTGCAAGATGGTCACATATCTTGAATTGCCTCACTAGGGTCAATCAATATGCATTAATTAAGTATTTACTATGTTCCAGGAACTGTGCTAAATGCTGGGGAGGGATATAATAAGAGGCTTCCAAAGATCTTACAGTCTAATCAGGAGACAACATGGTAGGTGAAAGATGAAATTACCAAAGAAACAAAAGTCTAATCTTCTGAGTATAGTGAATTTATTAAGCAATACTTGCCAATTGCCTAAGATATCATGAACAGACCACCTCAGCTTAGGCCTGCATCCTAAATACAGGGGGAGACAGATTTTTATATTAAAAAAAATTAATCAAATAAGGACAATTAATTAAAAAGGAACAATACAATTAATTTAATTTTAGTTGGATGAAAGTTTAGGGACTTTCCAATTTGGGAGGGGGAGAGTAAAAAGGTGTAATTACCTCAAGTCAGAAAAGGAGGTGTTCCTCTCCCCAAAGTTTCTGTAAACAATAAAAGATGTGGAAACAATAATTTATTGATTGCCATAGGGCAAGTTTTTAGATAAGACATATGGGTTGGGTGATATATATATATATATATATATATATATATATATATATACACAATTGTGAGAAATCTCCTTGTATCAATCTTTGGATCTGGTTGGGTTTCCAGACAGAATAACCTAGGTCCTTGATTAAGGGTCTCTAAGAAGCAGAGAGAGGTGGTACAGTTTCCCAGACATGCAGGCACAGTTTGAAACGATATAATAAGGTTTTCTCACAATTCTCACAATTGGAAAAAAAGATTTTCCTCAAGATAGAAGCTGATATAGACCCATAATTGAATAGAAAGGGAATTGAGCTAGCTTTAGAATTCTCACAAGATGGATCCAGTGTGGTTCACTCAATTCCCACTACAACTTGCAGTTCTAAATCCCTCAATTTTTTCAACAATAAGCAAATAAATAGGTACAAACAAGCTATATACACAGAATAAATAGGAAGTAATTAATAGAAGGAGGGCACTAGAATTAATTAGAATTAAGGAGGTTAGGAAAAACTTCATGGACAAAGTGAGATTTTAGTTGGGACTTTAAGGAAACCAAGGAAGCCAGGAGACAGATATGAGGAGGAAAATAATTCTAGGCATGGGGGATAGTCAGAGAAAAATTTCCATAGCTGACAAATATAGTATCTTGTTTGTGGAACAGCCAGGAGGCTAGTGTCACTAGATATATGTGACCATGGGTAAGATACAAAGACTGGAAAGGTATGTGTGTTGGTAGAAATGAAGGGATGTTGGGCTGGATAATAAAAGGCTTTCAACACTAAACTGGAGATTTTATTTAATCCTGGAGGTGATAGGCAGACACTGGAGTTTATTAAAGAGAGTGGATGGCATAATTGGACCAATGCTTTAGAAAAATATTACAGCAGAATGGAGGATGAATTGGAGTGGGAAGAGACTTCTGTCAGGCAGACCTACTAGAAAGCTATTATACTCATCCAAGAGATGAAATGGTGGGTACTTGCACAAAGGTAGTGAATGTATCAGAGGAGAGACGGGTACATATGAGGGAGACCACAAAAGTAAAATCCACAGATCTTGGTAACAGATCAGATATGGGGTGGGAATAAGGAGAGATAGGATTTTAGGATTATATGTAGATTTCAGGATTGGAGATTAGGAGGATGATGGTGATCTCAACAGTAATAGAGATGTTTGGAAGCATGGACAGTTTATTGGGAAATTAAATGAGTTCAGTTTTAGACATGTTGAGTTCAAGATATTTACTAGATGGCCAGTTTGAGATGTTTAAAAGATCATAAGAGATGTGAGAATGGAGGTTAACAAAGAGATTAGGGCAGGATAGATAAATTTGAGGATAACCAGCATAGAAATAATAATTGAATTCATGGAAACTGATGAGATTAATACATGAAATAATATGTAGAGAGAAGAAAAAAGGACCCTGGACAAAGTCTATGAGATACCTAATATTTAATGGTCATGACCTGGATAAGGATCCAACAATGGAGACTGAGAAATAGAAATCAGAAATGTAGGAGGAGAACCATTATTTAGGAAAATGTCAAGGGTTGCAGAAAAGTTCAAGAAAAATAAGGATTGAAAATAGGCCAGCAGGATCCATTTCAATGAGATTACACTATCTAATTTTCTTGGCTCAGAATATTGGCATTGAGTTGATTGGTCTTTCTTTAGCCTCACAATTTTTAACTTCTCTGATCATGGAATTAGGTGAGTATAATTCTCTTCTGGGAGTCTGGGATGTGGTGCAGCACAGTGGATAGAGTGTCAGGCCTCAAGTCCTTGAGTTCAAATTTGGTCTTAGTTACTTATTAGCTGTGTGACCATGGGCAAGTCACTTTGCTTTGTTTGTCTCAGATTCTCACCTATAAAATAGCCTGGAGAAGGAAATGCCAAACCACTCCATAATATATTCAAAGAAAACCCCAAATGGGGTCAGGAAGTCAGACACAACAGAGAATAACAAAAAAATGGAAAATTATCTTCTATCAGTAATCTCAATGAACTGGTAAGCAAGGGTAATAAAAAGGGGTTGCTGATAAAAGGGAAGTGACATATGTCCTCCATTCAAAGTTCAAAATGGAGATCTATGTAGATTTATAATCTTTCAACAAGTACTTATTTATTTATTTATCTATTTATTTGTTTATTTATTTATTTTTGTGGGGACAATGAGGGTTAAGTGACTTGCCTAGGGTCATACAGCTAGTAAGTGTCAAGTGTCTGAGGCTGGATTTGAACTCAGGTCTTCCTGAATCTAGGGCGGGTGTTTTATGCCCTGCACCACCTAGCTGCCCCCTCAACAAGTATTTATTAAGCCCATTCCTGTACCAGTAACTATACTAGGGACTAGAGATGCAAGTTAAAATTATAGAATCATCCCTTCTCACAATAAACTTATAGTCACATGAGTGGAGGACATGAGCAGTACTAGAGTTTGAGATGGAGAAATGTGTTCTTCTTTTAGTCCTCTACTATCATTATAGGACACCTTACATTATATAGAGGATTTTCAATCTTTTTCTCCTCTTCTTACTATACAGCTTATATATAGGTGCATGATTTTTTGACTTAATGTGATAAGTTTTCAGAGTTAAAATGAGTTTGCTGGTCATATCATTACAATACCCTAGGAGAAAATTTTAATATTTATGGCAATTTCTTTGAAAGTTACTAGCTATATGACTAGACAAAAAAAAAAATCTCTGGGTCTCAGTTTCCTTCTCTGTAAAATGAAGGTATTTGAACATATAACCTTTGGGTTTCCCCATCATCTCTAAATCTATGATCTGTGATCTAAGTGGAATAGTATTAAACAACCTCTGATCCTTGTATTATAGTCACTATTTGAAAAGAACTGGACACTTTGTGAGTCATATTTCAGTAGTGGCAGAAGGAGTAATAAAATTTTTTAGGGTTCTATCCACATCAGTCAACAAGTATTCATTAACTGTATATTTGTCAGGAACTGTGATCGGTGCTAGGTATAGATGTACAAAAGTCTCTACCCTAAAGGACCTTATAGTCTAATTTGAGGAGTACAACTTGTTCATAGATAATCAAATACAGCAAAAATTAAAAACACAAAGAAACTCAATGTGATTTATAGATATATTACATCTAAGCAGAAAAAAAGGCAATTGAGAAGACGTCAGTAACTACCAACCCATATGTCTACTTTTTCATATAAATGAAAATCTTTATAAAGATAAACTACATTTGTATTCAAGGGACTTCTGATCGTAATATAAAAAAACAGAATATATGGGCTTGTACAAATACTCTCCTGCAGTAGAAAACATCTTCACAATCATGCAGTTTATCTAAAAAAAAAAGTGAATGCAAGATTTCAGTGAGTTTAAAATTGTTAAGTATGTTTTGGAAGGAATTTGGCCAGGTGTGATGTTTCATATCTATAATCTCTGCTACTAGGGGAGGTTTAAACTGGTGTATTGCTTGACCTAGTGAGTTCTGAGCTGTATTTAGTCCATAAGTATTTTTGTATGCTTAATATGTGCCAGATACAGAGTGTGGGGATACAAAGAAAGTCAAAACACAATCCCTGACCAAGAGGGGTGCACAGTCTATTGTGGGAGACAACAATTTTGCATAAGCATATTACATACAGTATACAGGATAAATTAGAAATAACAACAAGAGAGATGCTACTAGAACTAAGAGGGGACAAAAAAGGCTTCTTATAAGTGTGATAAGATAATGGGATTTGGCAGATGCCCAGGCACCCCACCTGAAGATTTGGAATTGATTGAATTGGGTAGGTTGAGAAACTGATTGAAAACCTACTTAATGATTGATTTGGGACCACACCTGGCTGTCCCTGAGTGGTGTGTTGTTCTCAGAGGTTGTGGACTACTCCGACAACAGAAGACCACCCTCAACCAATCAGCTTGAAGGACCTCCCCTTTTGGGGAGTGAGAGAAGAAGTAGGAAGTGGAGGCTGGCTTGCTGGATCTTCCTCTTTTTGTCTGGAACTGGTTTGGTGGTGGCAGACAGAGAAAAGGAGGGTCTCCCTTTTCATCCAGAACTTTGGCTTGGTGGAGGACTTCACGTGGACTGCTAGAAAAAGCAAGGGTTTCTCTCTGGCTATATCGAATAGATCTACACTAGGGTTTTCCATTCTCTCTCTTCACCAACATCTAATACACTTTAATAAATCCTTAAAAGCCTAAACTCTTAGCCAATTTCCCCAAAAGAACTTGGAGAGGGGGCAGATTAGGATCCACATTAGATTTCAAACATCACATAAGAGATGCATTTTTAGCAGAGACTTGAAGGAAGTGAGGGAAGCCAGGAAGCACTGATGGGGAGAAAAAGAATTATAGACATGAGGGACAGCCAGAGAAAATGATAAACTGAGAGTTGAAGTGCATTATATAAGGAAGAATAAGGAGTCAGATGTCACTGAATCATGGTATGAGGGTCTATGGAAGGTATAAGATGACAAACAGTTGGGAAGTAGAGTGGGGCCAATGCTAAACAGAGGATTTGTATTTCATACTGGAGGTAATAGGGAGTCATTAGAATTTATTGAGCATGGGAGTATGGTAGATACTGCAGTGGGGCTAAACCAAATTGGGTATCTGCACTGAGTTTGGCACTGACCTTTTGAACTGGCCAGGGTTAGGGGAAAGCAAAGGCTGCCTAAGGAAAAGGAAATGACTTGGATTAAAGAGGGAAAAAAGGTCAAAGATTCTGTGCTTTTTCTGTATCTATCCTATGGAAAGCTCTTGTACTTCCAACCATGGTAAGTTACAGACCCAATCTCAAACGTTAAAAATAAATTTTTTAAATTTAAATTTTAAACATTTTTTTTTGGTGGGGCAATGAGGGTTAAGTGACTTGCCCAGGGTCACACAGCTAGTAAGTGTCAAGTGTCTGAGGCCAGATTTGAACTCAAGTACTCCCGAATCCAGGGCCGGTGCTCTATCCACTGTGCCACCTAGCTGCCCCCTAATTTTAAACATTTTTAAAAATTTAAAAATTAATTTAGCAAAGTATACAATTCTATCTCATCAAATTTCCACCAAAAATATTTCTCCCACATATATGTTCAAATGGATTCCTTGATAATTTGGTAATAGAGATCTCTTTATTTAAAACTTATTATTATCAAATATGCCATAAATCAAGGATTTGGACACTCATAAAAGGGCCTCACCACTGTCATAGAGGATATCCAGTGCAGAATCCAATTGGAAAAAGTCTCTTTATAGGGTGTGAAGTGTCCAGGTGTTTCTATTTGTAGATGAGATTGTACTTTATATACAAAGTTTATGTTATATCTGCCACTTCTATGTTATCTTAGACAATTTAACTTTGTGCCTCAGTTTCCCCAACTTTCAAATTATTAGGTGGGAGTAAATGGCCTCCATGTACTCTTCAATACTGAATGTGGGACATTACTTTTTATTAAACTTTTGTTTTCATAGAACCTTAATTTCTAAATACATCTCTCCCCTCATTCATTCAGTGAGCCATCTTTTATAAAAAAGTATTTCTAGAAGAAAAACAAAAGCACTTTATTAAAGTCAACCAAAATACTAACTGTATCTGATGGTACATTCTGTTCCCAATTCTGCAAAGAACAAAACAAGGCACATGTCCACTGTTCTCAAGGATCCAACTTGGACAATTTACACAGCATTAAATTGTGTTTTTTTATTCTGTCTGCATTATTTTTATTGTTTCTCCTATTCTGCTTACTTTGTATCTTTCTATATTTCTCTGAATTCTTAATAATCACTGTTTCTTATAACACAATAATATTTTGTTATATTCTTGCTATTTTGATATCCTAAAAAATACTAATATAAATATTTTGATATACATGGGACCTTATTTCCATCTTTGAAATTCTTGGCATTTGTGCCTAGTACTGGGATAATTAATCAGAATGAATGGACATTTTAAGTTACTTTTAAAACCAATTCCATTGTTTTCCAGAAAGGCTGAATAAATTCACAGAAGGACCAAGAGCATATTAGTTGTCTACCTTTGGACAATCCCTTCAGAATTGACTATTCATTTTTTTCTTTGCCAATTTAATATTTGTGAGATGCAAGTTCAAAATAGTTTGAATTTGCAGTTTTCTTGGTGATTTGGAGCAGCCTTTCATATGGTTCCTAATAATGTTCACCTAATGTCTAAGAATTTGAAATCAAAGGAATGCCCGTCAATTGGGGAATGGCTAAACAAGCTGTGGTATATGATGGTGATAGAATATTATTGTGCTATAAGAAATGACAAGCAGGATGATTTCAGAAATGCTTGGAAAGACTCGTATGAACTACTGATATATAGGGAAGTGAGCAGAACTAAGAGAACATTGTGTTCAAAGACAGCAATATTGTTTGATGAACTGTGAATGACAACTATTCTCAACAATACAATGATCTAAGATAATCCCAAAGAACTATGGATGAAGAACACTATCCACCTCCAAAGAAAGAACTTATACTGATAGAACACAGACTGAAGCATGCTATTTTTCACTTTCTTTCATTTTGTTCTTTTGTTCAAGTTTTCTTGTACAAAATGACTAATATGGTAATGCTTTACATAATCATACATCTATAGCCCATATCTGTTTGCTTACTGCCTCAGGGAGGGGAAGTGGAGGGAAGGAAGGAGGGATAAAAAATGGAACCCAAAACTATAAATGAAAATGTTTATTACTTATAAAATCTAATGTTCACCTGAGAATAATTTATTAATGTACTCTAACCTTTACATATTGATGAATGTTTTTCGTATCTCTATATACCTATATGTATATACATATGTGTTAGTCATTAATATATCTTGTATTATAGAGACCTTTATCAGAGATATTTGATGCATATATTACCCAATCAACAGTTTCTATTCTTATCCCAACGTTTATAGAACTTTCTTTGATGCCAAGCTGCAATAGAAACCAAAACCCAATTTTTAAAAAATGTATAAATATTTTAGGATATTATGTGACACTAAATAATAGAACATCATAATTTCTGTATAAAAAAATCAGTGAAATAAAATGTCAGTAGAAAGACATGTCAGATATAAAAATATGATAGAATATTACCAAAGATGACTTGCACACAAGAAATAGCATAAAAGATATTATCCAAGATATATGATCAAAAAAGTTGCCCAGCAAGAGCAAGAATAAATACATATTTTAGTGGCATATTGTTACTCTTGCTGTATTAAAATGCTTAGATGAAGGTCTCCAACTATGTTGGGTGAGCCCCTTGTGAAGGATTTATAAGAGATCACATTTCCCAGTATGAAAAATATGAATGGGTTCCTATTTACACCATTAGAAGTACACACCCTGAGGTGCCCACTGAATTGTAGAAGCATATCTAAACATTTTATAGTTTGTGACATTCTTATACAGGCTTTCTTTTTAATTAACCCTAATTATCTAATATATTTCTATGAGTTAAGCAGGTAGATAGTAGTATTTTTTAAATCATAATTGATAAAAATGAGGCTCAGGGAAGGTTAGTGACCAGCACAAGATTATATCGCTTATGAATGGCAGAGAAAGGCCTTGAACTTAAATCCAACACTTTCTATATTAAACCAAGCATCATTAGAGCAAGAGATCCAATTGATAACCTTTTTCTCACACATGGCTAGCTCTCCTTGTCAAGTATTTTTTTTCCTAAGGCATATTGTATTTATTTTCTTTTTCAAAGAAGATTAATGACTACTCTGCTGAAATACTCTTCTTTAATTATCTCCAAAGTGGAAGAAATATCAAAGAAAATGCTGTTAATGATAAAACACCCACCATCTGCCTACTGAGCATTTGAAAGTTTCCTAGGGGTGGGGGAAACTTTCATAGAACAGATTTATATGTTTTCAATCTGGTCTAAATTTCAGTTAATTGTGTTCAAAAGGAAATACAGCTCAATGTCAATTTCTACTCAGGTCATTGTTTTAATGAAAAAGAAAAAAAAATCTTTCATTCCAAAGAGATTTTAGCTACTGAATAGATTAGTTCATTTTATTGCCCCATAGGGCAAATTGAATGGAAATAGTTTGAATCAAAATGACCTCAAATTGAGTTTTATTTCAAATGCTTTATAGATGAAACAATTTGAAAAAAAATATGTTACTTGTTAAACCAATTTCTTGTTAAACATATACTCAATTTTTCAGCCATGTACATACTAGTGTAAATGCATATATGTGTACAATGTGTACATTTATATTGTTATATGTATATAAACATGTATATATGCTTAATACATATAAATATATGCATATGCATGTGTACATATGTGTATATGTGATATATCCTAATTTCAAGGAGAGAGAAAGGTTTTGAAATGATTCTGGAAAATGAAAAAGATAATTTGACTAGTGGCAGACAACTTAGTTGAGTGCAAAGAGTATTACACCTAAGGCCGAGTCTTATCTCAGTTACTAATTTTTCTATATGATTTTAGGGAAATAATTACATTTCTCCTTGACTCAATTTCCTTCATATGTAAACCACGATAATTCTAGCTGCCTTATCTACTTCATCGCATTGTTAAGATAAAATAAATAAGATTGAATTTGGGTTATTTTTCTAAAAGTGCTACATTAATACAAATAGAATAGGTGCCAAGGTTTTTCCAACTCAGTCCCTTCCCCAAGCTCCACTTAGTTTCCAAAGTGTTTTACCTAAGGCATAGATCTGTCAGCCTTCCCCCTTAGAAGCCCTCTCAATAAATTTGAATGGCATCTTATTACCCCCAATATCAAATATAAATCCTCTCTTTGGCCTTGAATGCTTTTCATAGCTTAGTCCCTTCCTACCTTTCCAAGCTTATTACAATTTACATTGATCAACTTACTGGCCTTGATCACTGACTTACTTGTTTCTCAAACAGGACATTTCACCCCTTTGTTCCTTATCTTCACATGTTCTGTATCATGCCTGGGATTTTTGTCTTCTTCAAATCCATCATTAATTTTCCTGGCTTTCTTCAAGTGTCAGCTCAAATTATGCCTTCTGCAGGAGGCTTTTCCTAGTCTTCCCTAAATGCTAACCCCCCATGCCACCACACACACATTGCATTTATATTTATATATTGTCTCTTCATTAGGACATGAGCTCCTTGTAGGCAGGGATTTTGTTCGTTTGTTCATTCATTCATTCATTCATTCATTCATTCATTCATTCATTCATTCATTCATTCATTCATTCATCCATGTATTTATTTGTTTCTTCAGTTCTTGGCATAGTAAACAATAAATACATGTTGATTGATTTTCCTTTATTGGACAGCAGGGACAGAGGGTGAGGTTGTTAAATGGCACAAGAAAATTAAAATAAAGATAAGAGAAAGGAATCATATATATATACATATATATACTATAATGAAATAGTAAAATAATATATAATATACTTCAATATACAATAATAAGGATAATAAAATAATAAAAATATTTTCCACAAATGTGGAAACAAAACCAAGCAACATAGGCATCACTCTATCAAGAGTTTCTATCTTGAACCAAAGTATATTTGTCAGTATTCATTATGATTTTGAGGTGAAATTTTTTGAGGGTGGCAGTATTTTTGTTTTAGTTTGTATGCATGTATTTATTATTTGTTTTCTAATTTTGTTTGCTTTGTTTTTTACTTTGGAAGCATTGATTACTTTCTTGGAAAGAGTGGATCATGTCACATCATCTTTTGGTGGTAGTACAAATGTTTTTAAATATATTTCTTTTAAAACATAAAGATTAAATCATTCTTTTTCTAAGGGGATACATCCTTTGGTTGACTTGCCTTTTGACTTGGATTACAAATCATATAATTTCAGGAACAGGACCTGGGAGATAATGAAGCCAAAGCTCAAAATTAAGAGTTTAACAGAGATGAGGAAGCAAAGGCCTATGGGAATGATAACTAATGTACAGAATGCAAATTACCCAGACAGTGAATTCCAGAGCCAGAATTAGAACCCTAATATTCTATGGACCAATCTAAAGCACTTTCCATTAAATAACATTACCACCTCAACAGTTGGCTAACTTAAGTTGCTCTGGATAAATGACTGGGTTATTTTAGTTATTCAGATGCAGGGAAGCTGAAAGAAGTATTTGGTCTGATGATTAATCAGCTTAGAGTTGTAGTAGTCATGTTAATTGTCACCTGTGCTAGTCTCACAAACATGGAAAACATAAATATTTAGTAGCATTCTAGAACAATTGTCTTTGTAATTTAAATATACCTTTTCTCATACTTGTCAATTATTTTTATATCACAAATAATGAGTAGAACTATTGAATCAATAACATATTTATACATATATACACATATGCATACATATAAAGATATACATATATGTATACACATATACACACATATACATACACACAAAAATTTATATATATGTGTGTGTATGTATGTATATGTGTGTATAGGTATATATACTTTTGAAGTTATCTCCTCATATCCTTGCGAAAACCTTGATTGAAGGAATTATTTCAAGAATTTGTTGATCATGGGGCAGCTAGGTGGTACAGCGAATAAAGCACTGGCCTTGGATTCAGAAGGACCTGAGTTCAAATCCAGCCTCAGACACTTGACACTTAATAGCTGTGTGACCCTGGGCACACTTAACCCTCATTGCCCTGCCCCCCCAATTTGTTGATCAAATATATGTGTAAAAGAGATCCTTGTATAGGATGCCAGATTCCTTTGTTAACTGATATATCAGTTCTCTACAGTGTTCTGTACATGAAACAGCACACTCAGTTTAAAAGACATTGTATTTTAACTACCTCTTTCCTTTCCTAAGGAAAATAAATATCCTGTTCAAAGTTCTTTTTCTTCAGCCCCTGACTTTTCAATACAGAGACTAATTGCATGCCAGCAATTTAAGACCATATATGTCTTATTTTCTCAGCTTTCTGTAAGTGACCTCTTCACACCAGTGACAGGTCCACAAAAGACAGAACCTTGGCTGTTCACTTGTTTGCAGAGTCTAAAAATAATAATTCACTTAACTACTAAAAGCAACATGATATTATGCATCTTGTTTCCAATCATCAGGTGTTCTTGAGAGTTGGTTATTATTCACTCCAAAATGCCATGGAAATACCCAGGTTCATTGTCTTTGTTAGCTATGGAAGAAATCATTATATTTTGATTGTTGTTTTGTTTTATTTTTTTTTCTGCAACTGCTTACCTGAGTGAGAGAGGATCCTGTATAACTTTATAAATATCAGTTTTATGCTGTATCATAGTGGACAAAACTTATTCCTTTTTAAATTATTAGGTCAACTAAAATTCTCCTATGAAGAATTTTTCATAGTTATAGAGCATAGCTAAAGAGTAGTCAAAAGCTAAACAATCTCTAAATCAACATGATTCAGTTTAATTAAATAAGTATTTACTAAATATGTACTATATTATAGACACTAAGGAATACACCAGACATTCCCAATAGACTACTAAATACTTCTCATAGTTGCTCCACACACTCACTGCCAAGCATTTGACCAGTAAATGAAATTATCAAAATTCATTTTTTCAGCAATGTAGGTTGAGCCAATTCTTGTAACATTAAAGAGCCTCCTGGGAGGCAGAGTGAAGATAGAAGAATAGAGAAGCAATCAGCATAGTTCTCCTAAATTTCCCTCCAATCAACTCTAAAATAACACTGAAGTAAATTCTGAAGATGATGGAGGAAGGCAGTAAGCACTCTGAGCTCCTGACATAGCCACTCAAAAAAACTCCAAATAATGCCAAAAGACAATTCCTAGAGCTGAAGAAACCACAAAAGGATGGGTTGAGACCATTTCCCAGGCAAAGAAAACTTAGAAGTTTGACAGGAGGGGCCTGCTGTACCAGAGTGGGAGTGGAGTTGAACCATGAGGTCACACAGACATAGATCCAGCCCCAGGCTGGTTGCCCAGACCCAAGTTGCACCAACACATATTCAGCCCCAGGCAGGCTGTGCCAGAGAAATTTACCCCCAGATCATCTGAACTGACTGAAGCAACAGCATCTTCTGGAACTAAGCAGTTGGCCAGGGTGGGGGAGACTACAGGTGTCACTGCTGGAGCTGAGGTGGAATTCGATTGTTCTAACCCAGCTGCTGAGAACCAGGAAATAATCTTGAGTGGTGCGTCCGGGAGGGGGAGGGGCACAGGCTCTCAGTTCCTCACTGAACTGAAAGAGATCCCAAAATGAATACTCCCAGGAATATCATATCCAAATTCCATAGCTCAAAGGTCAAGGAGAAAATATTGCAAGCAGCCAGAAAGAAAAAATTTAAGTATTGTGGAGCCACAGTCAGGATAACACAAGATCTGGGAGCTTCTATATTAAAGGATTGTAGGGCTAAGAATATGATTACAACCAAGAATCACATATCCATCAAAATTGATTATAGTCCTTCAGGGGAAAAAATTGGATTTCAATGAAAGAGAGGATTTTCAAGCATTTCTGATGAAAAGACCTGAAATGAATAGAACATTTGACTTTCAAATACAAGACCCTAGAGAAACATAAAAAGGTAAACAGGAAAAAAAATCATAAGGGATATTAAAAGGTTAAACTGTTTACATTCCTACGTGAGGAGATGATACATATAACTCATAAGAACATTCTCAGTATTAGGGCTGATGATAGGAATAAATTTAGAAAGAGGGCACAGTTGGGAATTTATTATTAATGGATAATATCTGTATAGCATTTATTTTTGGTTAATCATTTTTGTGGCAGAGGCAAGAATAATGTAAGAAGATGATCATGATAATGATGTTGATGATTGATGAGTTGATGATGATTGGAGGAAGATGAGGATCAATTAATGATGAAAACTGAATGATGAAGATGAGGATTGATGGATGATGAGGAGGAATGATTGAGGATGATGATGAGGATTGTTGGATGATGACTGATGATTGATTTATTGATGATGACAAAACATATGGTACATACTTTGCTGGGCTACTGTGAAGAAATTTTTTTGTCAGGTATAAGGTATTTTATCAGTGTTATTACTGTTGTTGTAATAACCAACCTCATGGATTTATTGTAAGGAAATCTCTCTTTAAAATATGATATAAATGTCGTTTACTAAAAAAAATTATGCAGGATGCTATCAGAAAGACCTTGAAGGATCTGCATAAGTTGATTCAAAGTTAAATGTACTGTACACAAAATAATAGCAATATTTTGATACGATCTGCTGTGATTGACTTGGTTAATTTCAGCAATGCAATGATCTAAGACAACTCTGAAGGTCTTATGAAATAACAATCCATCAGGGCAGCTAGGTGGTGTAGTAGATAGAGCACCGTCCCTGGATTCAGGAGTACTTGAGTTGAAATCTGGCCTCAGACACTTAACACTTACTAGCTGAGTGACCCTGGGCGAGTCACTTAACCCCAATTGCCTCACCAAAAAAAAAAAAAAAATAGCAATCCATCTACAGAGAAGTGATGGTATCTGAATAAAGAATGAAGCATATTTTTGTTAGTTCCTTTTTCTGAATTTTTGCTTTTGTCTGTTTTCTTTCCAATCTGCCTAATGTGGAAATATTTTACTTGACTGTTCATGTCTAGCTTATGTTTAATTGCTTGAGTTCTTAGGGGAGTGGGGAGTGAAGGAGAAATAGAATTTGGAACACAAAGTTTTAAAGTACTAATGTCAAAATTTGTATTTTACATGTTACTTGGGAAAATAAAATTCTAAATATAAAAGAAAAAAGAAATAAAAATATAAAATAACACCTAAAATTAAATTCTAGAGGGATATAAATAACAGGTTTGAGTGAAATAATTTTCTATCTCAAAATAATTTAAGAAGTTGAAAAGGAATTTCTTCCTTCCTTCCTTCCTTCCTTCCTTCCTTCCTTCCTTCCTTCCTTCCTTCCTTCCTTCCTTCCTTCCTTCCTTCCTTCCTTCCTTCCTTCCTTCCTTCCTTCCTTCCTTGTTTTCTTTCTTTTTCCAGGGCAATGAGTACTAAGTGTTAAGTGTCTGCTGCCAGATTTGAACTCAGGTTCTCTTGAATCCAGGACTAGTGCTTTATCCACTGTGCCACCTAGCTGCCCCCCCCCCAAATGAAATTCTTTTCACTATGGTGCTGGTCAATCCTGTAGCACATCACAGACAGAGCAGCACAGGTTGTGTCTCAGCACAAGCAGTAGGTCATGGAAGTGGCTGCATTGTCAGTAGTTTCATGTGCTCTCAGTCCACTGATTGTGGTGGTGGTGGTGCTGGTAGGAGAAATTCAGGGTTTGACGACTGGTTCAAAGATTTTAGAGGTCCCTTTCCTGACTCTGGGTTTAAGACCCTGTTGCATTGCCTTTACTTAAAATAATGTTGTAGTGTCAGGGCCAAAAGTAGTGAAAACACTTGCAGTCACAGTGGAACAAGAGACTTTATCATTCATGGGAAAATAAACACCATGATATCAATTCTAAGACAGAGCAGAGCACTAACAATTGTTACTACAGGAAATCAAAGGAACTGGTTAGAGTCCCTGGACCACAAATACTGCTAGCAGTGGTGACCAGAGAGGAACAAGGTCCCTTCTTGGCTAAAGACCAGTGCACAGGCCAGCAAAGTAGTGACCATACCACTCCTAACAACTTGGAAGCACTGAAAATCTACACTCACCCAAAGCTATCTCTGGAGACAACAGCACAAAAGGTTTGAAGCTTGGTACAGTGCTCACTTCACCCCAGAAGCAAAGCCCAATTTTAATGTAAAGTAGAAGCCAAGAATTAGGTTGTAATGAGCAAACAAAAACAAAGATGTTGTTTAGTCATTTTCATTCAAGTCCAAATCTCCATGTCCAAATCTGGGTTTTTCTGGGCAGAGATTCTAGAGTGGTTTGCCATTTCTGTCTTCACCTTATTTTACAGATGAGGAAACTGAGGCAAAAACTATGAAGTGAATTGTCCAGGGTCACACAGGTACTAAGTGTCTCAGGTTGGATTTGAACTCAGTAGGATGAATCTTCATGACTCTATACTCAGAACTCTATCCACTGTGTCACTTACCTTACTACTATAGTGACAGGGAAGATTAAGATATATGATGGGAAAAAGACAATGAAGTCAAAACAGTTATATGCAAAGCCTCAAAGTAAAGTGTAAATTGGTCACATTTCCTAAAAGAATTCCTGTAAGTACTCAAAAAGGATTTTAAAAATCAAACAATAGGTGGACAGGAAAAATAGGAAAATAAATGTGAATGATGCAAGAAAACTATGAAAAGAGGGTCTATAGCTTGGTAAAGAAAAGACAAAAAAATACTGAAAAAAATATTTTAAAAAAGATAATTAACCAAATGGTAAAAGAGATACAAAAATTCATCAAAGAGAAGAACACATGAAAAGAAGAACAGGCCAAATGAACAAAAAAGTGCAAACACAGTGAAGAAAATAATTTTTTACAATTACATCTAGGCAAGTAGAAGCTAATGATTCTGTGAGACATCAAAAAACAATAAAACAAAATCAAAAGGATCAAAAATAGGAGAAAATGTGAAATATCTCACTGTAAAAGCATGAAATTATGGGAATTAGAATAGATGATATGATGATATATTAGAAAATCAACTAACATATTGTTTGAAATGACTAACATTTCCCTGCCTCCTGCCCCATACATACACAAATATCACCAATAAAGTCCAGAAACAAGAGATACAAAGAAAAATTCCATTTCAAATAATTTCAGATAATATAAGATATTTGGGGGGTTACCTGCTAAGATAAACCCAGGAACTATATGAACACAGTTACAAAATATTATTTTCATATAAATAAAGTCTGATCTAAATAATTTGATAAACATTAATTGCTTATGTGTAGGCTGACACAATATAATAAAAACAACAGTCCTAACTAAATTGATATATTTATTCAGTGACATACCAATCGAATTGGCAAAAGACAAACAAAAAATACCTTATAGAACTAGAAAAAAATATCTAACAAAACAAAAGGTCAAGAATATCAAGGGAATCAGTGAAAACATGTGAAGGAAGGTATCTTAGGAGTACCTGATCTCAAACTGAAATGTGAAAAGGTAATCATTAAAACAAATATATTACCAAATAGGAAATAGTGTGCTGGATCACCAGAGTAGTTTAAGTGTACAATACACAGCAGTAAATGACCATAGTAACCTAAAGTTTGACAAATGCAAAGATCCAAGATTTTGGGAGAACAAATAACTATTTGACAAACATTGTTAGAGAAAGTAGAAAGCAGTTTGGCAGAAACTAAGTATGAACTATCATCTCACAGGCTATATCCAGATAAGGTTAAAATGGGTACATGATTTAGATAGAAATAGTTATATCACAAGTAAATTAGGAGAGCATTGAGTGAAGCCAAAATGGCAGAGACAAGCCAAGAAGTTGCCTGAGCTCTCCTGAGTTTCCCTCAGAAACAACATTAAATTAACCTTCTAAATGGATTCTGGAGCTATAGAACCTACAAAAAGACAGAGAGACACAATCTTCCAACTTGAGATAATTTACACGACTTCAGGAAAGGTCTAACTTGGACAAAAGGGGAGTGCAGCACAGCTCAGCTCAGTGTAGCATGGAGGGGGTCTGGGCAAGTGGGCAAGAGGCTCTTGGCCACAGCACAGATCAGCTGATGAGGTCCCTTTGTTCTGCCTCAGCAGCCTGGTGGAAGATCAGGCCAGTTGTGAGACACCACATGGTTTTATGGCCCTTTGAATACAGTTCAAAATTGTTATCCAGGGGGCAGCTAGGTGGCACAGTGGATAAGGCACCTGCCCTGGATTCAGGAGGACCTGAGTTCAAATCCAGCCTCAAACACTTGACGCTTACTATCTGTGTGACCCTGGGTAAGTCACTTTGATATGGGAAAATACAGGGGATGAAACTGAGGCTCAAGCTCAGACCCCACAAATGAAAGTAGAACATACAGTTTGTTCCCCTGAAGTCTGTGGTTTAATACCAACTTCCTGACAAATGCCTCTGTTTACTGAAATATGCCTTCCTGTCTGCCAAGTAGCTCACCACAATGTACCTGTGAAAACCTGCATGCATTTCCACGCCTAAGAGATATAAAAACTGCAACTTGGACACTTGGTGGCAGCCTGGAGTATCAGAGGTGACTCTGCTTTTGGCCAGCGCGTCAATAAACTGCTATTCCTTATTCCTGAGTGCCATTTGGGTTTCTCCATCGGAATTCCCCCCAACAACTTAACCCTCATCGACCCGCAAAAAACCAAAACAAAACAAAACAAAAACAAAAAATTGTTAACCAGGATGGTTGAATCAGTGTACAACTTCATCAACAATGAATTAGTGTTTTTGTGCAGCAGTTTTCAAAAGTAATTCTTGGGACCTATAAGTATTCAGTTCTTACAATTTGGTATAATCTCAGAGAGGTGTGTTTACTACTCTCCTCTACTGTGTACTTGTCTATGAGTGACCTAAAGCATTCTTTTCCACCCTATTACTGTAACCATAGTCCCTGCCCCCTGGAGCTTCAAGCACTGGTGTGCTAGTGCTCTTCCTTGCCCTGGTACTGAGACTGAAAACTGCCACTCACCTCCATGTATAGGCAATGCAACAGAATCCTACTCCTGGTGCCAGTAAATGGACCCCCATAATTTTTTTCTGACCAGTTGTCCAACCCCCTTAGTGTCTGTGGCTTCAGAGGTCCAGAAATCACCGCTGTACCACAGATTCTGTTGCCTCCAAGGCCTGCTCCTAGCTTGCTGGGCCCAGTCTGTGCTTTCATGGTCTGCCCTGGACTGTATTCCACTCTTGCCTTTGTGCAACAGACCTTTCCTCGTGACCTTCTAACTGGTCTTAGGCTGGAAATTTTTTTCACCACATTTTTTGTGGCTTTGGCTGCTCTAGAATTATTGTCATTTTGTAAAGGTATTTTCAGGCGTTTGAGAGAGAGTTCAGGTGAATTTCCGCCTTTTCTTTGCTATCTTGGCTTTGTCCCCTAAGTCTTGGAGATATTGAAGGAAAAGGCAAAAGAAACGAGAGGTCAGATTGGATGGAAAGTGGGGGAAAAACAAATTAAATAATGTGATGGATTTTGAATGACAAATAATAGACCATATAGGAACTTCAACTTATTGAACAGGGATATTAGATGTTTATAGAATCATATATCTAGATCTGTAAAAGACTCCATGGGTCATTAGCCTTTGACCTAGTCATATGAAGGATGTCGGGGGGGGGGGGAAGGGGAGGGAGGGAGAAGTATTATAATAACTCCATCAATGATGAGGGCTTGAACTCAGGATAATACCTGTGTCACTAAAGAATACTGAACTTGGAATCAGAAAAACCTAGCTTAAAATTTTGCCATAGACAATTTCCAACTATGTTTTCCTCATTGATTCACTTGAATTCTCAACCTCAAAGGGTGTTATAAAGATCAATAGAGACAATATATGTAAATTGCTTTGTAAAAATTAGCTATTATTATTGTTACCATTATTATATCCTTTTTCTAACTACATCTTTTGTATTTTTAATATTATTCAGTGGTACTTAAGGGCTTCTGTTTACCAAAGTGTTTGTTTAGTAACCTCATACAAAATATGATAAAATTAATATTTAATCAAAGGAAGTCAATGCCCTCCACCTCTTTTTTACAGAACCCAGGGAAAATGCAGCCCTTGAGGCTAATGAGATCATTTATGATTGATGCCATTTCTGAATAAACTTGCTAGACTTGTTCACTTTTCCTGTTCCTTTAAGATTAATTACACATGAGTACTTCAGTATGAAAGAGTGATTTTGTATAAAGCTAATTAACAGAGGAAATTGTGAAACACAAACTATATTTTTATTGCTTTTTGGTTGCTTATTTTTTTAAGGGGGGCAGGATATGAAAACTAAAATGCTATTGTGAATTTAGAATAATAAAAGTATCTACTTCCTATAGAATATTAGCAAAATATATCAATATATTTCTCTGAAGATTAATTATTTGGGAGCTGTATGGATGAATATTTTCCAAACCCCTTCCTCACTTTCCTATTGTCATTTACTTCCTTCTACATTCCTATTAAGCTCTATTATAAAGTTATACATGCTAATTATTAATTGATAATAAAGACAATTCAAAGATGAAGCTAAGTACTTAAAACTAATTTGGCTATTTTTTCCCCAAGGATATTCATATACACACCTACTCACCAATGAATACTGCCAGCTTAAGTAGGTACTCCATCATTGTCATATGAACTACAAGCCACAAAAAGTTCCTGGCATTTTCAAAGCCAGAGACCTCACTTTGTAAAAGAAAACTATCAATCTGACTGTCACCAGAAGACATACTATTATTAGCAGAAATATTGAGTTGCCATTAAAGGGGGAAACAATATTTTTTTGAGGTTACTACATTACTCTGGCCTTTAATTTGCATTTAGTAATATTAAATGTATACTTTTGTTTTTATTTTATTTTATCTTTTTGTTTTATTTGTTTGGCCTTTATGTGCAAGTTCTTGCCTTCAAGGATCTCTTGGTATAGACACTTTATAAAGTGATACATGCAGATTGGTAATCCATTTGTTAGAGGCACCTGGTGGCACAGTGGATAAAGTGTTGAATCCAGAATCAGGAAGATGAGTTCCAACCTGACCTCTGCCATTGACTAGTTTTGTGTCCTGGGCAAAGTCAAAACCCTCTCAGATTCAGTTTCCTCATCTGTAAAAATTGGGGATAATAACAGCACCTATGTTACAGTGTTGTTGTGAGGACAACATATTTATTGTGAGATAATATCTATTTTTTAAAATGCTTAGCACAGTGCCTGGAGAAAAGTAGGTACTATGTAAATACTTATTCTCTTCCCATCTGTTTTAGTTTTAGAGAACTGCCTGGAAAGCTGAGGTTAAGTTACTTGGTCAGGGTCACACAACCAATACTTGTCAGAGGGAAAAAACAGGAACCCAGGTCTTCTTGATTCTCTTAATTTATTTAATTAGTAATTGAATTTATAGCTTTAATTAATGATGATTGTATTTGATTTATTAATATTATATAATAATACTAACCAGAAGTATTAGCATTTTAGAAATATTAATGAAGTCCATGTCAGATAATGAAGAAACATTATTGTAATTTTTCAAAAGGGCATGGCAGAAAGAGTAATTGGCTCTTGGTCATATATTAAATCAATGTCAGAGATAATAAACATTCACTGACCATTTCAGGCTCTAACAGTATTCTTTCCCTTTATCATTAAAAAATGATGATTGCATAAATATTTATTAGTGTATAATTAGGGTATAGAACTGGAGGTTTGGTAATTAATTAAAACTAAGAGTAGTTAAAGAATAATTAGAGTCTTAAGATGGATTATACTTCAAATTTTGAAGAAATCTTAGAAAATAATTACTTTTAAGAGAACTGGAAAATATTAATATAAAATTAACTTATTAATTAAATAGATGTTTGATTTTAAACATAATATTAGCAATATACTTGATTTTTTCTAATTATTGTAAAATATGTCATGACAGATGTGATTATATGAGATCACAGTTACATGAGCTCCTATTGGTGATTCTATTATTTCGAAAGTTGTTCAATAGGGAAATATTTCTGAAATTATGGTGAATTTCCTAGACTCTTATGACTGATTCTTGAAAGTATCTTAGCTAGGAAGGGTGGCACATACCTGTTATAGAATGTTATAGATAGATAGATAGATAGATAGATGATAGATAGATAGATAGATAGATAGATAGATAGATAGATAGATAGATAGATAGATAGATATAGTCCTTGTTACTGAAGGTCATGGATGACTTTATTTCTGGAATTCTGAACAACAGTAGGGATAAAGCCAAGTAGACATTCACACTGAGTCCAGCAGCAAGATGGTTCCCCCACTACCACTCCCGGGAAAGCTGGCTAACCTGGGGCAAAGAAGCACAGGTTAGAAATGGAATACAATATCTATCTCTTGCTTTATATCTCTATCTATCCCTATCTCTATCTATATAGATATAAAGATATATAATAGACACAAGCATATGATGTGTGCCATGACCTTTTGAAGAATAGCAATAATTTCTCTCAGTATGTATATAAATACATATGCACACACACAAGTGCATATACACACATAATTTCAAAATGATCTCTTTAAGAAGCAATCTTTGGAATATGATAGAATCTCCAATGTGAGCCTGTTATTTGAAATTCACCTCTCAGATTTCACATAATTCCATCAGTCAGAACATTTTTTATTACAAGAAAAACTCTTTCAACTATAGAGCTCCATTTACCTTCCCAAAAAAGCATTTTATGCCAATGATATGTTTAAAAATCAAACCTCTGTTTAATTAATAATTTAATTAATTTTAATTTTCTATTAAGTTAAAGTTGCTTAATTACTGTGACTTAAAATAACTAAGTTAAATTTAATTAGTTAAATGTAATTAAACTTTTATAAATATATTTATGCATATACCTATTTGAATATGTATGTATTATATTCACATAATGTATATGCATAATAAATATTCATTATCTCTCTCTATTTGTCTATTGATTACAATATGGCAGCTAACTATATATGTATAAATATATATACATATGTGTGCATGTTTTTATACACACTTTAGCTGCTATATCGTGGCATCATGGTATCCCATTGAACTTGTATTTTTAGATATGTGGTACTATGGGCTTTATAGCTTGTAGTACATAAAAAGCTAGCACTCTTCATTTTTGGAGTACTATGTATGAGTGAGGTTGAAAGTTTATATGAAGTATAATTCCTGCTCTTTTGGAACTTGTAATCTACTTAGAGAATATGTTATATACACAAATAAATTCAATAGAAAATATGAATGCTAAAAAGAGGGACAAGGACATGTTCAGAATTAGTATATTTAAAACTTGAAGGGACCTTAATGATAAAATTATACAATATTATTTGAAAGATGAGTAAACTCTTGATGAGGTACAAGGTTAAGTGACTTTGCACAGGTTCATAGACAGAGTAATAACTAGCAATATTTTCACCTTGGGGAAGAGAGAGAGTGATGTTCACATGGGGCAATGCCTGGGTGGAAGGAAGCACAGTCTTGTCATGACTGAAAATATTTTATCTTGATGAAAACAAGTCCACCACCATAAAAGGAAGTGGTATTGGGCAGGGGAGAAAGGATTTAATGGAAGAGGATAGTCAGTAGACGCAGACAACACCAGGATCAGGGCAAAGACAGAAAACACTGATAAGAAAGTAATCTTAGCACACCCTAAATTCCTCTGGGACAAAGCTCTTCCTGGTTAAAGCTTCTGGTCATTTAGGCATTTAACAACATTCAGCAAAAAATGGGATTTAAACTTAAATCCCCTGAGTCTGAATCTAATGCTCAGTCTTCTACATCACACTTGGCTGTGTCCTCTATTCTCTTAATTCCTGTAAACTGACCTGGCACTTAAATCTTTGTGCTAAATCTTTCAACTACTGTCTTACCAATAGGTGGTAGTGATATGTTTTCAACTGTGGCTTAAAGGAGCAACATTAAAGGGGAAAAGGTCCACAAAAAGTTGGCTATGTGGGCCAGATATAATCTTTATCTGCCTAGTTATTTTCTAATGTTACCCTATGCACAAACAAATAGATCCTGTGAGTAGAAGCCTACTTGTCCTTGTTGGGGCAGCTAGGTGGTTCAGTGGATAAAGCACTAACCCTGGAGTCATGAAGACCTGAGTTCAAATCTCACCTCAGATGCTTACAAGCTATGTGACCCTGGGTCAGTCACTTAACCCCAATTGCCTTAAAAATTCAGAGCCATCTCCAGTTATCCTGATATATATATATATATATATATATATATATATATATATATATATATATATATATATAGCCAGGGGACCCACATAGCTCTGGAGGATAGAGGGAGATTGGTGACTTTGCACAGCCCTCCCTCACTTAACTCCAATTCATTGCAAGTTATGACATCTGTCATGATCCTCTTCAATAATGAAGGACAAACAAACAAGCATATTTGTTAGGGGCTAGGTTAGTCTATAGTTTATTGATAATACTTTTTTTTTTCAGTATAGTAGAAAAAATGGTTGTTGATTGACAGTTCCAGTTTTCCCCTAACTAAGAGTGGCTTTCATAACCTTGGCCACAATTTTGATATTCTAAAATACAATTTGATAAACTCTACTAGCAGACTCTGTTTAAATTTTGGTAAATATATTAGAGCTTTCCCCCCCACCTGACAGTAAAGGACAGTAAAATATGATTAATTGCCTATTTGTGACATCAATTAATGAACATTTTCCCTGCCCAAATGTAAATCTCAGAACACGACCTTGAAACATTCATACCTACATAAAAGAGCCACTCAGTCAATTTAAGTTTTCCTGAAAACATCTAAAGTGTGTTTGATATTTTTCCCTCAGTCAACAATAAAACACTTAATATTTTGTCATGAGAATTGAATGCCAAAATTGGCCTCCTTTACAGTGCTCATTTTTTAAAGCCCCATAAGAAATGGAGAATCAAATGACAGCAAGAGAGATTGCTCACCACAATTTAAAATATATAATGCTACTTGCTGACAAAAAGGAACAACTCACAACTTTTTCAGTTTCCTTGGGAAATGTTTGTGATTGAGTACTGCACATTTCAGCAATACTCACATTTGTTGACTTAATGGTAGCATAGGGAGGTATAGTGGGGGCTAGCCTGCCACAGGGAAAGAATATCAAATTTTGAGTGATATTGCTGCTCCATTCTGGGGTTCTGCTTGTCCTGGCAATGTAATATCAGAAAAATCATTCAAAGTGGGTCTCCAATTTCTCGTCTATAAAATCTGAATAATGTTACTTATAATGTCATCTCTGTAGGGCTTTTGTAAATATGAGATAATGTATGTGAAACATTTTATAATTGAAATGTATTGTGCAATTTTAAAGGATTATTTGTTTTTTGGTTTTGGTTTGTTTTTTTCCTGCCCAAACACAAAAGTATAATCTTTGGCAAGCTACCATGATCCCTTTAAATATGAAACATTTATCTTCTTTCCTTTTCTTCAACCTACTCTTTTCTCCCAATTTTGATTGGTCATCCCCCATGAATGGAATGCTGTCCCTCTACCTCTGCCTCATAGTATCCCTAGTTTCTCTTAAATCTTATGTTCTATAGAAGGTTTTTCACTTATTCATTCTTTCATTCACTTATCTATCAATTTATATATTTGTTTGTTTTATTCATTTATTCATTTATTTATTTTGTGGGGGGATGAGGGTTTAGTGATTTACCCAGGGTCACACAGCTAGTAAGTGTCAAGTGTCTGAGGCCGGATTTAAACTCAGGTCCTCCTGAATCCAGGGCCAGTGCTTTATCGATTGTGCCACCTAGCTGTCCCTGGAAAGCCTTTTTTTGATCCCAACAACCCAAACACCCTGCTAGTGGCTTCCCTCTGAGATTATTCCCCATCTACTCTATATACATCATGTTTGTACCTATACCCTTAGTATTTGGTATGTGTTGTGTTTCCCAATTCAATAATCACAAAGGCTGAAATGATTCTGGTGAATAATAACAAGAATGATTACAAAATGTGTAATGCCAAATCACTTTAACTAAAGTACAATGTAATTTGAAAGTGGTGGTTTTTTTTTGGTTTTGTTTTGTTTTTTTGTTTTTTTTGTTTTTTTCCCATCCTGAAGGGGAAATGTGACATGTAAAATCTAAGGAGTAGAAAAAGGAAGGAAGGGTTAGGCACTGGCTTCAGTGATAAGATGAAAATAATTTGACCAGAAAGTTTTGTCATCATGACGCTACACAGCTATGGACATTTCCTCCCTAATTTCATACAAGTAAATGAGGGTAAATGAGATAACATATGTGAAAGAAAGAGAAGGGGAAAGGAATAATTTCTTTCTTTCTTTCTTTCTTTCTTTCTTTCTTTCTTTCTTTCTTTCTTTCTTTCTTTCTTTCTTTCTTTCTTTCTTTCTTTCTTTCCTTCTTTCTTTCCTTCTTTCTTTCCTTCTTTCTTTCTTTCTTTCTTTCCTTCTTGTCCTTCTTCTTTCTTTCTTTCTTTCTTTCTTTCTTTCTTTCTTTCTTTCTTTCTTTCTTTCTTTCTTTCTTTCCTTCCTTCCTTCTTTCTTTCTTTCTTTCTTTCCTTCCTTCTTTCTTTCTTTCTTTCTTTCTTTCTTTCTTTCTTTCTTTCTTTCTTTCCTTCCTTCTTTCTTTCTTTCTTTCTTTCTTTCTTTCTTTCTTTCTTTCTTTCTTTCTTTCTTTCCTTCTTTCTTTCTTTCTTTCTTTCTTTCTTTCTTTCTTTCTTTCTTTCTTTCTTTCTTTCTTTCTTTCCTTCTTTCCTTCTTTCCTTCTTCTTTCTTTCTTTCTTTCTTTCTTTCTTTCTTTCTTTCTTTCTTTCTTTCTTTCTTTCTTTCTTTCTTTCTTTCTTTCTTTCTTTCTTTCTTTCTTTCTTTCTTTCTTTCTTATTTTCCCCAAGTTACATGTTTAAGAAATTTTCACATCAATTTTTAAAACTTTGTGTTTTAAATTCTCTTCTTCCCTCCCTCCCCATTCCACCCTGTAAGAACTCATGCAATTCCATATAAGTTGTGCAGGAATCATTTATTTGTAAAGTAATTTGCAAATTATAAAGTTTTGCATAAATCAAATATAAATATATACCTATAACTATATTTATACCTGTATATATATATATACATACCTATACATGTACATATATGTGTATATGCATATGCATGTATATATGTGTATGTGGGTATATGTGGGCACGTATATACATATGCATGTGCGCACACGCACACACACACACACACACACACACATATAATCTTTAACCAAAAGGCATAGGCATTAGTACATGCCGAGGATCCCTCTACCCACAACATTAAAATATAAACCCCTTTTAAAAAGGCATGAGGATCATGTCAAATGAGTATTGAATGAAATAAGTGAGGCAAAAAGACTTATTTGCCAGAGATAAATTGATGGTATGTAGTATGTTGTATTAGAAAGCGACTTGAACTTTAAATTATAGGATCTGGATTTTATTTCAAGCTGTCGTCTACTAATTGTGTCACATTAAGCAAGTCATTTCTCCTCAAGTATGCCTAAATTTCCTTATACAAAGGATGACTAGATGGTTGATAAGTTGACTTCCAGTTCTAAACCTAATTATCTTAGACTTCTACTTGATCCCATTGGTTATATCTATGAATAGTTTGGCAATGGTGAAAGAACGGCAAATTTATTAAGCGTTGACATGGTTAAAATATAAAATCTCCTGGCATTCAAAGCCATTTATAATTTGCCCTTCCTCCCCATACACATTTCTTCCAATCTCTTTAAACCTTATTCCCCTCCACAAACCCTATGATCTAGTAACATTAGCCTTCTTGCTGTTTCTCAAACAAAGCACTCCATTTCAGGCTCTGGACATTTTTACTGCCTGTCCCTATGTTTAAAATGCTCTCACTCATCTCTATCTTCTGGTTTCTCTGGCTTTCTTCAAGTTTCATTTAATAACTCATTTTCTACAGGAAGGCCTTTATGGTTACCTTTATTTCTATTGCCTTCTCTCTGTTGTATAGTTCCAACTCATGCTGTATATAGCTTGTTTTACAACTTTATTTACATGTTGTCTCCCCCCATAGAGTGTGAGCTCCTTGAGAGAAGAGAATGTTTTTGCCTTCCTTTTTTTCACAGACATTTAGCACATTTTATGGCATATGTTGTTGTTCAGTTGTTTCAGTCATGTCTGATTCTCTGTGACCCCAATTGGAGTTTGTTTTTTGGCAAAGATACTAGATTTCTTCACCATTTTCTTCGCCAGATCATTTTATAGATGAGAAACCAAAACAAACAGAGTTAAGTGGCTTATGCTACTAAGTGTCTCAGGCCAGATTTGAATTCAGGAAGATAAGTATTCCTGACTTGAGGAGGGGCATTCTTTCCATTGTGCCAACTAGTTGCCTCTTTCTGTCATATATTAGGGGCATAATAAGTGTTTATTGAGTGACTGACAATCAAGAATAATCCTTCTCTTTGGCTTTCTTCCACACTGCTTCACTTCTCCACTATTACTATTTTCTATTTCTGGCCACAATCATCATGGATCTTTCTCTCTCTCTCTCTCTCTCTCTCTCTCTCTCTCTCTCTCTCTCTCTCTCTCTCTCTCTCTCTCTCTCTCTCTCCCCCTCTCTCTCTCTGTCTCTCACTGTTGCCATTTTCAGCTCTTCTCTGTTTGGTTATGTTGCCATTCTGTCTTAGAAAATTGTTCCAGAACTTGAACAGTTGCATATTAAAGGAATTACACAAGAATCCTAGATGACTTTACAGTTCCTTTACCTTCTAAGGCCCCCACTATTTAGAATATTTAGTTTTTTTTTACCTTGATCATATTCCTATGAAAAAAGGTTTCTTCGGGTAGTTGTGGGAACTTTCTGTTTGCCCTATTCTATCTCCCCTTGCTAGACACATTGATATGAATCCTGGTCTTCCTTGACCTGATATTTGAATGATATAAACTCTGATCAGCCAGTACATTTCATGTACTCTTCTGTTTTTTATGGTTTTGGGGGTTTTTGTGGGGCAATGAGCATTAAGTGACTTTCCCAGGGTCACACAGCTAGTAAGTGTCAAGTATCTTAGGTCAGATTTGAACTCAGGTCCCTTTTCTACCTTTTAGCTTATTTACTGAAGGTCACTATTTGAACCCAAGTGCTGTGACTCCAGGTCCAAGTCTCTATTTACTATGCTATGCTGCCCCTCTCTTCCATCCCAAGATGAATGTGGAAGCCAGGAATGAAGACGGGGTGTGAGATAGTTTAAAGTCAGTATGCAGATTACGCAGAGACATCTCTCTGTCTCTGTCTCTCTGTCTCTCTCTCTCTCTCTCTGCCTCTCTGACTCTCTATCCCTTTGTCTCTCTCTCTCTCACATACATACACTTACTCATGCCCGTTCACACAGAGTTAATCATACATATATGTACTGAACTGAAAAAGAAGTCTTGGTCTGGGGTAGTGGAAACTAACAAGAAATCTGATCTAATAAATTATCCCTTTTCTCTCCTTCCTCTTTTTGGGGGTAAAAATCCATTGAGCATCCAATGAATGCTGTATTCTCGGTCCAGGGAATAGTCAAAACTTACATTTTGATTGCATTTTAAAGTTAATATATTTTTTCACAAAAAAAAAATTATAAGATACAGAATTCAGGTATTATTATTCCCATCTTACACATGAAGGAAGCAAAGTTTAGCAAGGTTAAGTAATGTGCCCATTATCTTTTAACCAGTAAGTATTTGAGGTGGGATTTGAACCAGTTTCCTGATTCTAAATTAAACAATCTTTATTTATTCTACTATGCTGATTCTCTGGCTCTACTAAGATTGTATCTGGAAATGAAAAAAGTTAAGATAATTAATTCTCAATTTAAGTAAGAAGTCAGAAGAACACATAGACATTTAAGAGCTGGAAGGAACTTAAACATCTATTCTGGACCTTGCATTTCATATATGGGAATAACTCTGGCTGAGAGTCTAACTTTCTAATGTTAAATGGTTTGTTCAATAACTTGGACTAAAACCCAGGTTTCTTGACTGCCATTCTTCTTGTTCTTATTATTTCTCCTCCTCCTTCTCCTCCTCCTTCTCCTCCTCCTCCTCCTCTTCCTTGTCCTCCTCCTCTTCCTCCTCCTCCTCCTCCTTCTCCTCTTCTTCTTCCTCTTCCTGCCAGTGAAATCATTTTTATATAATATTGAGTCACAATATATGAGTTAGGAAGCACTGGTTTATACAGCAATTCCTAGAAGAAAACTCAAAGATTGAGTTTAAACATCTGAAATTGTGTAGACCACATTCATATGATAGCCACAAAGATGAGTTTTGTTTTATCCTCCCAGAAAAAGAAATACTCCTTTAATAGTGTTAAAATTATATAATGGATGGACAAGAAAATTTAAGATCCTTGATTTTTCAAATTATATTTTGATGGTAAAACTATAATCATTCTTTTTTTTTTTTTTTTTTGGTGAGGCAATTGGGGTTAAGTGACTTGCCCAGGGTCACACAGCTAGTAAGTGTCAAGGGTCTGAGTGAGACCGAATTTGAACTCAGGTCCTCCTGAATCCAGGGCCAGTGCTCTATCCACTGTGCTACCTAGCTGCACCGTCATTCTTTTTAAAAAAAACACATATTGTTATAACGTCAGAAAAGAAAATATTATAACTGATGTGAGAGAACTATTAAAAGAAAAAAATGAAGTGATACTAAAATAATAATTAACCAATGGCTTTTGGGGGTGGTAAAGGGATATTATCTATCTATGACATTGATCAATGCCAAAAAATAACATCAGGTCTCTTATATCACCCTTGCTCTCCTTTATTACATTTTTTCTTTATTTAGGAAAGCATTTTGTTATTAATACTGCAAGCAGTTTTCAAAATATAAATAAAATTTTAGTGATTGAGTAAAGAAATTAGCTGCAATTTCAGGGCCTGGTTTACTGAAAAGTTAGGTACTAACAAATTTGCCTAAATTAACAAACAGAGATTACTATAGGCACACTATTACCTATGTTTTCTTAAAATACATACATACATATATATATATATATATATATACACACACACACACAATATCTGTACATTACTTATTATGAAAAATCAATTGGTATCAACTTTTCATAGTTTCAAAAGAAAAAGAAAAAATAAAGAAGACAAAAGCTACACCCTAAGTACAGAAATAAATTTCAGTTTTAACTGTTGAGGTGCTGTCTGCTTTTGGCAGAATTTAAGAATTGTTTAGAAGATGAGAAGTGATACAGGGCTAAAAGTGGTCCAGTATCTTGCTTTCAAGAAGGGGAAGAATTTGGGTTCATCATATAAAGATCAATCAGATTTACTTTAAGTTTTCACAAGATGCTTAAGCATATGAGTTAAAGAATAGTTTCTGATAGAAAGCTAATGAAATTTTAAAGAGTAAATTAAGCTTCCTTCACATTAAATGTAATCTTCTTATCATTGGCTAATTACTATAGACTCCTGGATCCTTTTTGTCTATTGACTTTTGTCATCCAACATGTCGCTTCTCCAACCAGCTTCATCTTCAATATGTTAGGGATCTGTGATTATATTAGAGAATCTGCCATATTTATGGGCTAATGGTCCCTGAATTTCTTTAAAACTTGGAGATTTAAATATTGATTCTGTTTATGAGCCCAATAGTGTATAGCACATTAGTAAAACATAAGATTTTTTTTCTGCTTTGGAGGAATTTATAGTCTAGTTATAGAACTCTATAACATATTCAAATATAAACATTTCAGGGAAAACTAATTTTGTTTTGTTTTGTTTTTCTGAAGCCAATCATGTCCTACTTTCAGAATAAACATGTCTTCCCTAGCTATCCCTCACCTTTTCTAAGATTGTAGATCCATGCATATGGTACTTAGGATACATTTTCAGGCTTTTTTGTTATATTATTCTTTTTTCTGATTGCTATCCTCTTTCTATTTTGCTTCTTTTTCCCCTTTAAGAATATGATTTGTAGGGGGCGGGTAGGTGATAAAGCACCGGCCCTGAATTCAGGAGTACCTGGGTTCAAATCCGGCCTCAGACACTTGACACTTACTAGCTGTGTGACCCTGGGCAAGTCACTTAATCCCCACTGCCCCACACAAAAAAAAAAAGAATATGATTTGTAGTATTAGGAAGCTCTCTATGAATGGGAGAAGAGGCATGCCTGAAAATATTCTGGTGATATAAAAATCAAAATATATCAATAAAGTATTTTTCCAAAATAATTATGTCTACTATCTTTGCTATAATCTGCTAATATCTGCAAATGCAATTGTGCCTAATGGCTGATAGTATTACCCATAGAGGAAAAGTACAGGCAGGAAATATGCATAAACAATGGATTTGAATCTTAAACACATAGGCCAACCAACCATGTCTTTAAAGGACAGTTTGTTTAACAGGCACACCATATTAAATGGACATCTTTCTTTAAAACCCAACTTCCACCCTGCCTCTTGGCAGGAATGGCAAGTTGTAGTCATTTTCATTTTCATAGCAGATGTACAAGCCTTGTCTTTTAGAAATTTTCTTCATTTTTTAGAGTTAGCTATATATTTGAGAGGAATGGAAGTAGAAGAATACATTTATGGCTTTTGTGTTTGGAAAGACAATATTGTTAGTGGTATTGGCCTAAAAAGAGGAAGTATTAAGTAGTTTATGTCAACTCTTTGCAGCAATTTGAGTATGAGTCCTGAATACAATTCAAATAACTTTTCCTTTATTTTCTTGATTTGTTGGAGTGGCAAAAAGAAAAAAAAAAATGTTAGTTCCCCTAAGGAAAATGAAAAAATGAGACAATAAGGGTAGATTATAAGTATTTTTGAGCAGTAGCCAGATCTTAGGTGAGATTACATAACATAAATTTGTTACGAATGAACCACTTGTATTTCTTTTCCCTAGGACTACAGCAAGAGAAAATTGAGTATAATGCCTACTCAAGGACAGAATGGGGACTATAGAAGATTAGAGGCATGGAGTCTATGATAGGAGCAAGTAAAATATTAAAATGTCCAACTACAAGTCAAGGCTGGTTGACTTAACCAGAATGTTAGCAATTAATTAGGAGAATTTTGTCTCAGAATCACTGATTCACAGATTGGATTGTCAAAATATCTGGGAGAACCAAAAAGAGGAAATTTAGTATGAATGAACAAGTGGGATAGGTGGGAAATTAGAATATTGTGATCTGTGAGGTAATTTCAAAGTTCCAGATTCTGGAAGTAGAAAAATCCTGAGAGATAATGAACCCTAATGTGTGCTGAACTGCTATATCATCAAAGTGGCTGGTAAGGTTGGAAAAGTGGAGTCTGAGGAATTAAAGGTTAGGTTCATTAGAGAATTCTTCAACATGAATATAAGTATCCAAAAATAAAGATTTTACCTATTTAACTTTTATTGGACTATCTTAATTAACAAAAGGCATTTCAATAACATCTATTTATTTGAAATAGAAAGCATAACAACCTGCCCATTCCCATTCTATTCCTTCCAGTATAATAAACATCAGAAAAGTGGGTTTGTTTTTTCTGGTGGTGGTATTGTTGTTTTGTGTTGTTGTTTTGCTTTTTTTTTTTTGTCCTTTGTTCTCCAAAGGGGACCATGACATTTGAGTGATGTCATTAATTGAAGTGACTTGGATTTAAGTGATGGAGGGTTGTGTAGTCACCAACCTTGCCCTCTCCTCCAGAGCCATCTGGGTTCCATGGCAAGATTTAGATAGATAGATAGGTAGATAGATAGATAGATAGATAGATAGATAGATAGATAGATAGATAGATAGATAGATAGATAGATAGAAGACACATTAACAGACAAATACACACACACAAACATACACCTTGATCCCCATTTTACTAATAAATTCTAGGACCATACTTTTACAAGATGCTAACATGGTAACAGGCAAGTTAGGAGACTAATATACTAGCCTGGGTGAGAGATAATTAATTAAAGACTAATCTGGGAACTAACTGTGAGTAGAGAAGAAGGGACAGACACAAGAGAAATTGCCAGTGGCAATACTAAAAGTGCATGTCCTTATGTCTTTAGCCATGTGATATGTTACATGAATTTAAAAGTATGACTTTAGGGAGAAAAAAAGAAAAAAAGCATTAGCAAATTTTATTTTTATAGAATTATTAGAACTCAAGATCATTCTATAAAAATAGACTTCTGTATATGAGAAGTTAATGATATATGTAATAGATTTTTATATACTAGATATCAAAATTTTCAGTTTCTCTTCTCTCTACTATGATACAAACCTATTATGCTCATTTTTAAAATATAAAAGTGTAAGAATACTCGATATAGTTTTAATATATTAAAATCATATGAATTTCAAAAATTATTTTATGAATTGAACTTATAGCCAGACATTATTGAATAAAAAGGACTTAACTCTTACCAAACTGGTTTTTTCTCTTGATATATTCTTAGAATTATTAGAAATATTCTAAAATATTACATAGGTGAAAGAAGTGATGAGGAAAGGGAAATTTAGGATAATACAACCACTTGATGGCATGGATAGGCATATTATTCATATCAGCTTGTAGAACTGAATATCACCTCAACCTATGTCATTTCTTGGTAAAGTGCTGAACACATAACTTTAGTCTACAACATTAGAAATCCATCTACAATGTTATAAAGACACACTTTTTATCAGGATCTAGAATCCTGTTCTCTATTCTGCTCTCATGTTAGAGAACTACTTCCTGTAACATTTTGTTTAAATACATATTTTTGTAAAACTAATTAAAAGCATTAGGTCCTGTGCCTGTATAGTATCTGTTGTGGCATTCTACACCATAATACATATTTGTCTGATCTTATAACCTGTATCATAGTAGAAAAGCAATAGTTGCCAAAAAAAAACAAAACAAAACAAAAACTCTACATTGCATTTGTTTTAAAAATCTACCTGTGGACAGTAAATAACCTCATTATAAAACAGATTGTGTTGGCACATTAACCAGTACTCCCAGATACTCCCATGTTAATATAACATAAAATGGACCTTAACAGGAGATTAAATACACACTTCTTCAAGAACTTGCCTCCCTCTTTGTATCACTCTATTTTTTATATCTTCTATTCTCTTTCAGAGATACACTTTTATTCTTATCCTATTTCATTTATCCTATTTCTGTGACTTACAACTCCTGCTAGACTTTGCCTTTTGGGGACTATTGTTCTTGTAGAATATAGCCTCTAGTATTCTGTCATTGTATTGCTTATTGTTTAATCCTAGGCCTATATCCTCATCATTTATTTAAATTTTTACTTTTTTGCTTTAATTGCTTCTGTTACTACCAAATTTTTCTTCTGTTCTTTTATCCCTCACTTTATACCACCTTTCATCAACCTGTAAGGAATTTTTTGCAAGGAAATAATATATACACTACGTCTGTAACAAGAGTATAGTAGCACAGGAGAAGGAGTACAAATCCTGAACCAGTCAGTGGACCTTGGCTCTATTTGGAATTCTGCCACTAATTTGCTGTGTGATCTTGAACAAATCATTTACCCTTTCTTATCTTCACTTTCTTCATATATAAAATGAGGGACTTATGCAATCTTTGTGAATCTGTTTCAGATATGATATTCTTTAGTCCCAATTTCAAGAGCAGTTCTGTTGAGATTATCCAAATCAATATAGTCCTCCAGTATGGTGGGAACCATTCTTCCCTCTAGCATTGCCATCATCTAACTAACCAATTTTATCAAAAGTAAAATGACTGTATTTCTTGCTAGCCAGTAGCTAGATAAGAACATCAAATTCTTTCTTTTCACTGCTGCCTCCAAGCCTATCCTGGTGGTACCCAGTGAAGGAGCATTGACAGGACATGATTACATTTAGAAATGAGTGCCTCCTCATTTATGAGAAGCAAGTGATTATATTCACATATTGGGAGAGCAAAAAAACTGGAATTTAGGTCTTCCTGAATCTGAAGTAAGCTTCTCTAAAAGACAAATACATGTGAGGACATAATTATTAATTATCAATTTATTGGGGGATGCAGGGATCAGTCCTTTTTCTTCCCCACTCCAGAAAGTCTAGTTTTCCTTGAGAAACCTAATAAAATCTCATCTGGGGCAAACCCATGGGAATACAACCAATGGAGATGGATTCTTTTGTCTAGATTTCTGAACGATCCATGGGATAAAAACACACCTACATAATGGAATTTACCTTGAGCAACTTGAGTGAGGAATTTTTGCATTCTTTTCCCTGAAGTCATCACTAGAGTTCATTTTAATATAGAACACCTTTAAGTCATGCCAACCGATTAGATTGGATTCATGTATTATGAACCAATTAGCATTGATCAAGGTATAATGACCCACCTCTATCAAAAGAAGATTAAAAAAGCCCTTGAAAGATGCCATGAGAGGGCTTCTGGGGACTCTAGCAATTCTGGGGCATCTTTTGAGTCTTTCTTGGTTCTCTGAGACCAAATAGTCTCTCTCTAGCTCTCTTTCTCTTGTGTCTCCTTGAGATCACATGCTGTCTCTCTCAGAGACCACATAGGTCTCTTAGGGGATTTTCTCCTGCTCACACTAAGTTGCTGAAGCTTTCTCTCTCTTCCTTCTCTACCATGTGTCCTAAGACCATGAGAAATTAGAGAGATATGTGGTCAGTCTTCATTGGTATAATATCGATAAATTAATATATGCTGGTGTCTATAATAACTAATTTTCAAAGAACACATACATATGTGATTATACCTCTCTATATTTATAGTTATTGCTACCTTCTGTTAAGTGCTATAAGTAAAAAATAGTCATCTTAAACACTGAAAAAAAAAACATTTCTCTATATGAGTTATACTTAAGCACTTGATATTTTCCAAAGGCTTTACTGGGAATTTATTAGCTATTCCTCCCAACTGCTATGTAATGTAAGGTCAGTGTTCTCATTATTTTAACCAGTAGAGAAGCCAAGATACAGAGAGATCAAATGGTTGACCTAAAGTGGATCAGAAAATCCATGGAGGAATTTTTGGCTCCCAGGCATGAGTTCATTTTGCTGAGCTATGTTCAACCTCTCACCTAGTACTGAATATAACTACAGTGACGGTTGGCTCCAGGTTAGGAAAAGTTCCTTTGGCTCTTGCATACTGGCAGGCCATGCTAGAAGGATATATCACAAATAAGAGAAAGAAGCTAATCTAAGGATACTAAGATACTGATTCTTCCTCAGCATGTCTGTCTAATGCTTCTGCTGAACATTTATATAGGATTCCAATGACGAGAAGGTCTCGAGCTTTTGCTGACATCTTAAAAAGTTTTTAAAACATTATTATATCAACAATGATCTCACCTCTGACAAAATGCTATGGCTATATGCTAACTGTATCCACAATTTAAGGAAATGTAGGTAGCATGGTGGGTAGAGTACTATGCTTGAATCAGGAAGATTCATTTTCCTGAATTCAAATTTGGCCTCAGGTAGTTACTAGCTTAAGCCATTTAACCCAGTTTGTCTCAGTTTCCTTACCTGTAAAATGAGCCAGAAAAGGAAATAGAAAACCACTCCAGCAACTTTGCCAGGAAAACTCTAAATATATATAAAGAGTCAGACATGACAAAAATTGTTGAACAATATCAACAAATTAACACAATGTCAACAATTTACAATGTCAACATTTTATTACATGGATACTTTATACTTTTTATAAGTGTCAATAAAGAAGATCAAGCAAATTAACAGTACTGAAGAGGTGATAAGTTACTATAGAGTAAAAGAATATATTAAAAGATTCCATCCAATTTTATTTTCTCAAATCAAAACACCTAAAATAAATGAGTTATTGCAATGACTTTAGAAGTATTTCATTCATAATAATTTGTATTTTCAATTCTTTAGCTCATTGCAAAGGATTCAAATAATTGACATTTTTATTAAAAATTTAGTGGTATAATTATGCTTGTTAGTAAAGTTATTTTTTAAAATAACATCAATGTTGTTCAAAATCATTAATTTTGCTTTCATCTTACATTCTTTTTATCTACAATCTATATTTTCAGTGATATGATTATGGTACATGAGTCACTTCCCAATTAACCCTCCATAGGGCCTTTCTGTGGAAAAAAATTGCAAAATCATCTAATAACCACAACTTAGACTATGGACAACATTGGACTCTTACATTTTACTACTTCATTTCTTGAGAAAAGAAATACTTTTTAAAAATTTAGTGATATGGTTGGTTCAATGGCTATGAAGCTGGATGTAGGAGGACCTGAGTTCAAATCTGAAATGAGATACTTATTAACTGTCTGAAGTCATTTAATCTCTACCTGCCTCAGTTTTTTCATCTGTAATAGTACCTAACTCCCAAGGTTATTGAGAGGATAATATGAGATAACATTTATTTGATGCTTTGTAAACTTTAAAGCACTCTATAAATGCTAGCTATTTTTTATTAGCTAATAATAACCTGGAACCAACATTGCTAGTTGTTTTTTTACTTGAAATATGTTACATTTTAATGTCTGTATTTACATTTTTGGTAATTATTATGCTTATTGTTCTCTTGAGACTGCTTTCTTTTCTGCATTGCCTTTTGTTAGTTTTTCTATTAGTGTTTGAATTCATATTTTTCATTTGTTTTATTGCTGCTGCTACTATTATTGTTTTATCCAACTTCTTCATTTTATTTGTGAAAACAATTTACAGAGGGGAAAGTCGCTCTATTTATTCAGAATAGTAAATCTGCATCTCCACAGTCTTCAAATGTTGTGCCAGTCACTGAAAGATTAAGCGAATTGAATATTCAGTCATTTCAGTCATGTCCAACTTTTCATGACCCCATTTTGGATTTTCTTGTTAAAGATACTGGATTGGTTTGCCATTTCCTTCTCCAGCTCATTTTACAGATGAGGAAACTGAGGCAAAGAGCGTTAAATGGCTTGCCTAGAGTCACACAGCTAGTAAGTGTCTGAGGCCAGATATGGACTCAGAAAGATGAGTCTTCCAGATTTCAGGCCCCAAACTCTATCCACTGCACCATCCAGCTGCCCTTTAATGAATTACCCAAAGTCGAACAATGCATATGTGTCAGAAGCAGGATTTGAATCAGATCTGGAAGATTCCAAGGCAAGGTTTTTTTTTTTTTATTTTAATTTTGTTTTTGTTTTTATCACTATGCCCAGCAACCATTCCTCTTGTTATCATCAGGGCACTAATATTCCTTTCAATCCTGATACCAAAATTTGCCTACCTTATTCTTCAATTCCTAAAGCTTATGTATTTTAAAGGAAAGTTGGCAGATAATATTTTCATTTTGGCATTTTTTTTCCAAAAGAAACTTCATGTTAGAGAAGGCCATGTCATAAAAATTGTGCATTGTCTTATGTTCCTTTATGGGAACAAGAAAATTATCTTTCTTTTAATACCCTTCACACAAACCCTGAAAAATCTCTCTTCTCTGAATTCTTTCCACATTGTAGTGGGCTAGCCCCTCTGGCCCACTGAAATTCACAAACATGCAGGCCAGTCTTTATCAGAAGGGATTCCATTAAACACACACACACACACACACACACACATACACACAGAGGTATATGTATGAATTTACTTTGAGACTATTTCAAAACCCATCTAATTGCATTGAAAGATAATAGAAAATTCAGGAAAGAACAAAAGTTCTTAGGGTTATGAGTCAGCTAACATTAGCTGGCATTGAGTAATTCCAGTAAAGGGAAAAAGTCCAAAGAACCTCAAATGACTTTTTGCCCAGAATCTCTTAATGAATTATCCCTGAATGTGTGATCTTGGCTGTCTAGATATGCACCCTGATATTTCTGGGGTAAACAAGTTTACTTGCTCTTTAAATTATATATAGTTTTCTATTGCCACAAGAAGCAAAAGACCACAGGAAGAGTGTCTTTGTTCATAATCCCTAACCACAGTGGCTGGTTATTCTCCTACATCTAGTTTAGCCAAATGAGGAAACATGTTATTTGCCACAGTATTAAATAAAAAACTTAAGTGTTATTTGGATATTATAGTCCATTTAATTCTAGAAAAAAGTATACTGTTTCCCCCAAATACATTTAGAATAAGTTTATTTTGTTTGCCGGCTTCAAATTCTTTGAATGGGTGTTTAACTTCTTTGTGCCATCTTTGCCTTTTTCTCATTCTCCTCAGTAAGCATTTCAGTTGATGATGTCAAAAGAGAACTGAAAAAGAGTTGTCATAAAAGTGCTTCTCTAATACTTTTTAAAAATTATTATAAACAATAATGCAATTACTAGCTTAAAAGCGTAATCTATATAACCATCAAGAGAAGAAGGAAAGGATGTTGAAACCCCAGAAATAACAAAAAAAAAAAAAAAGAGAAAACCTGTTAAGACTGAAACTATGTTCAATATTTTTTTCCTTTTCTCAGCATTAGAGAAGGTTCACTTTAAAGTCAAGATATTTGGTACAGAACAGGCTGTGAGAAATAGTACTCAACAAAACAAACAAACAAACAAACAAATTTCTGGAACTCAATGTTGGAGGTGTGTCAAAAACTTCTTTATTTTCATTCTCACGAGAAATGGCAACAAAATGGAGGCTCCCAAGCCTTTTTAGCTCTTAACACAATTGGCCCCTCCCCTTCTTCCCCAATTACTCAAGGATTACAATCTACCTTCGAAAAACTGGCACCAGAAACTAGCCAATCAGAACTCAGTGTAGCCAATGGGGGAGGCGACACAGAGACAATCCTTCAAACTCCTCCCCCACATCATCAGCCTAGAGTTTCCCTGAATCACAGTGGTTTTTTTTTTTTTCCGCTGGGGTTTGGGGGTGGGGGGTGGTGGAAGGCAGACTTTTTTTTTCTTTTTTTTTTTTTTTTTTTTAGTGAGGCAATTGGGGTTAAGTGACTTGCCCAAGGTCACACAGCTAGTAAGTGTTAAGTGTCTGAGGCTGGATTTGAACTCAGGTACTCCTGACTCCAGGGCCAGTGCTCTATCCACTGTGCCACCTAGCTGCCCCAAAATATGATTTGTTTGTTTGTTTGTTTTTTTGGTGAGGCAATTGGGGTTAAGTGATTTGCCCAGGGTCACACAGCTAGTAAGTGTTAAGTGTCTGAGGCCAGATTTGAACTCAGGTACTCCTGAATCCAGGGCCGGTGCTTTACCCACTATGTCATCTAGCTGCCCCTGGAAGGCAGACTTTTAATGCAACTGAGAGGAACCCAACTCCTAATTATTTGTGGATATTAGCATTTGAATACCTGCTTCTACTCCAATAAGTTTCCCAGCTGAACCTGAGTCCACTTCCCAGACATTAAATCACCTGTAATTGTTCCCCCAGACAGCTGCAATCCACTGAGAGGAGCCCACCTTTTCCCACACGGGCTACATGTCAAATTAAAGGTCTATTTATACAATATCTCAAGAAATCCCTACAAAAAGGACTAAGTAAAATTTTGAAAATCAAACAGATCAGTTATTTGGTGTTTAGACAAAACGAAAAGTTGTTATAAACAACTTAATTGAAACTTGAAAAAAATTGCAGTCTTGACCATGGTTGAGTCATGTAGGACATACAGTGTAAAGAATTTTGGATACAGAATGAGAGGAACTGGATTCAAATACTGTATTTAATGCATAGTACCTCTGTAATGTCACTTAATGTGCCAGAACCTCAGGTTCCTGATCAAAAATAGTGAAGTTAGATTAGAAGGCTTCTGAGGTCTCTGTAGATCTATAGTTTTTTTTTGATCCTGTGATAATAATATAACTCTTATTAGGGATGCAGGTTAGTAAAGTTTATGAACTGAGACTTAACTAGAAATTTTTTGTATCCTGGGCAATCTGCACAAAAAGCACCTTGGGCCTTGGGGGTACAAGAGACCACTGGGCACTTCAGAGCTACAGCTGATGAGGCTACTTATTGAACTGCTTTGAATGGGGAAAAGGGATGAGGGTGGGAGCAGAGAAAGAGAAAATCACCCCAATGTAGTTTCCTGAAAAGGAGATCAAGTCTTTATTCTTACTAATCAGGTGCTAATATTGTTTCTTTGCTGATTAAGAACTTGAAGGGTTGTCTACACATGTAAATTCCACAGCCTTAGGGCCAAGCCTAGATGATGTTAGCCTCATTAATTATCTTGCTGGTAAAGAGTATTTAGAAAGGTCAATGGAGGTACTCACATGCACCAGTGGTGGCTTCTTTTACCAAACCCCATTTTTTATTTCTGGAGCAAAATAAAGATGAAGTTGTTAGTATTGGAAAAGGAGAATATAGAGAGTACTTAAGCTGCTATAAGAAAGCTCCTTGGTGGTTGCAAAGATATTCTCTGCTGCCTTTTCTCTCTAGTTCATCAAAAATTTGTCCACTCTAGCTAAAACATCACCCTATGCTAGAACAACACAACAACACTAGCTAGTACATCCCCAAATGGTTTCAATACAATATATCTTTCTTTAACCATAACGATAAAACTCCTCCTATCTTATCCCATGGTTCTTTACCTTTTTTTGGTCATCTTCTTTAGATGCTTAGAGGGAGTTGGGGAAAAGAGTGAGGTAGAACACAAGAGTTCCAAGGCATTTACTGTTGCTGGAAAATTCTTCAGTGAACGAAAAATAACTTTTAACTGTCACGAAAATGAAATAACTCACTAGGAAGAAATGTTATGATATTTTCTGGGCACGTCACTAGAAGAGGAAATGCACAAATAATGTTAAAGAAAGTGAGCCTCAGTATGGAAATGGAAAAATCAAAACATAAATGGGAAAATAAGTTTCTATTTGAGAAAGGAGAGCAAATTGAAAGGTATAAAATATAAATGGAATAACTAATGCAGCTCTGTGGGACTGAACTCAAGATTGCCTTCTCTGGGAAATGAATGTTGCACCAAAGTTATAAGACAAAATCAACATATCTTAATAAAGTTGATGGTTGTTGTTCATGGTGTTGGTGGTATGTGTGTGCTTCAATGGATATTGGTAAAGTGTGTTGATATGGCAGATTAAAGCAAAACTCCAATTGTCAGTCGCTTATAACTTTGGCAGGACACTTCATTTGAGGCTAAATCTTGGCAGGAGTGTACTCTCTGTCTGAGATTGTATTCCGTGCCAAGTTTGACTAAAATCCAGTTCAGCTGTTTTGGAGTAAATTTGCATGCCAAAGTAAAGAGTTTTTTTTCATCCAACTCAAAAACATTTTTCATTATAAAAAGCAAAAATGAGTAAATGAGTGTTTGTTGTCAGGCTCTTTAATTAATGTCAGTCCTCACACAAAGCAGAAATGCAGAGTGATTCAACATGCAAAGCAAGAGTCTGAAGCAGCCACAGCAATGATTTCCAGCTTTACCACTGGCTCACTGTTTAACCTTGGAAAAGTGACTTAGCCTCTTTGTGTCTCAGCTTATCCATCTGTAAAATTATGAAATTAATATGAATTTTTAGAGACAGAATAATAATGAAAATGGCAGTAGAATAGATTTTTTTGTGTCTACATCTCCAAACAGCCATTCATAATAGCTTCCCTTTTAAGAAGAGGGGCATTTGTGGAGGGTATTCTTTTAATTGGAGCTAATGCATTTCAGCTTGGGTCAAGGAATGATTTGGTAATTTATGCTGAGTAGGTAACAAGGAGACCAGGAGCCTGAATCATAAATACACAAAATATACCTAAACAGGAAGTTAGCTAGTTTGAGAAGCTGTTCATTCTTATGAGTCATTTAGCTATCATCTCTCTATCATCTATCTATATATCATTATCTATCATCTGTCTATCTAGCTATCTAATCTATCATCTATTTATCTATCATCTGTCATCTATTTTTTGTTTATTTAAGATAATAAACATTCTTATTTATAGTTTTGAATTCCAAATTTTATCCCTCCTTCCCTCCAAACTCTTCCCCCCTCAATGATGTGGTAAGAAATCTGATATGGGTTATACATGTGCAATTATGTAAAACATCACCATATTCTACATTTTGTACAAGAAAACTTGAATAAAAGAAAAAAATGAAATCAACTAAAAGAAATAGGATGCTTCAGTCTGTGTTCCATCAATACAAGTTCTTTCTTTGGAGGTGGATACTATGTTTCATCATTAGTCCTTTAGGATTGTCTTCAATCTGTAATGATTGGAATGACGCCACCTGCTGGAAACTTACTGTAGAAGAGTTCCACCCATGAAGCGAAGGTCTTTGAGGGCAAGACCAGGAGTCTTTTCTTTGGTGTCAGGAAGTGACGTGGGCTAGTGGGAGGAGGAAGGAAGAGACTGGTACTCGCTCTGGCTCTCTTTCCTTTGGACTCTGGTGGAGAGCGGAGCTAGAAATGTGCTCTCCCTTTAATAGGAATCTAGACCTTTTCTTCTCTCCTTACCAAATTCTTATTCTCCTTAATAAATGCTTAAAAGCCTAACTCTTGCTAAAACTTATAATTTATTGGCGACCACTCACTAGATATTTTAGACAGTTTAGCTAGAATTTTAGCCCTTAACAGATCATTATATTGCTGAGAATAGTGATGTCATTCACAATTCTTCATCAAACAATATTGCTGTCTCTGTGCACAGTGTTCTCTTGGTTCTTATTTGGTTATAATTTAGCAATTAGTATTTAAGTTTAACCTTTTATACATTTGCTTCATTGCATTATCCAGCACTTAAGTGGTCTAAAAAATTTAATGCAGCTTACCAAAAATTAGTAACTTATTTCTAAGGAACAGGTGAGGCATTTTGGGGATTTCAATGGTCAGTAGGTTTAATATGAATCACTAATGAATATGGTAGCTTGAAAAAGAGAATGTGGATTTGGATGGCAATGAGACACATAGATCTATGGAGAGATAGTCGGTAGGCTAGCTGTTTTCTGAATGGTAAGATTATATATTGAGTAATGGATTCTATTATAGATAGCACATTTTAGGAAGGACATTAATGCATTGGAAAAAATCCAGAAAAGGATAACCAGAATGGTGAAAGACTTTGAGATTATACACTATGATCACTTGAAGGAAATAGAAAAGAAGACAACCTAGACAAAAGAAGACTTGGGATAAAGACATGTAATGTGATAGCTGCCACTCAAATGTTTGGTAGACCAAACTTTTTCTCCTGTAGTTTTTCCTCCAGTAGTTTTACCCTCTAAGAACAATGGATGGAAGAAGCTAAAAGGCAGATTTTGGTTTGATACATGGAAATAAAAGACCTCCACAAGGGGGCAGCCAGGTGGCGCAGTGGATAGAGCACCAGCCCTGGAGTCAGGAGTACCTTAGTTCAAATCTACCCTCAGGCACTTAACACATCCTAACTGTGTGACCCTGGGCAAGTCACTTAACCCCAATTGCCTCACACAAAAAAGAAAAAAAAAAAGACTTCCACAACAATTAGAATTGTCCAAACATTCAATGAGTTTCCTCAGAAGGTAGTTTACCAGTAGTTTTCAAATGACCCTTTGGTATATTACAGAGAAGATTCTTCTTTAGGTAAGGGTGGGACTTTATAGGTCTTCAGATCCCTTTTACCTCTGAAATTCTACTCTCAAAAATACACTGTGAATTTCTCACATCAAATAGTAGAAGAAAGGGGCAGCTAGATGGCGCAGTGGAAAGAACACTGGCCCTGGAGTCAGGAGTACTTGAGTTCAAATCCAGCCTCACTTAACTCGTACTAACTGTGTGACCCTGGGCAAGTCATTTAACCCCAATTGCCTCAAAAAAAAAAAAAGAAATAGTAGAAGAAAAAAAATTAAATGTGTTTATATATAACCACTAAAGTTATTTATTTATTTTTAGTAAATTTGATGTGATAACAAAATTTACTGAGAACTGATTCCCCACCCAGTCCCCCCTACCCAAGCGGGTTGAATTGCCTGGGGCTAACCAATTTTTTGTCAATTCCAGACTCTTTATCAACTTATGGACCTTCCCCCAGCAATATGATCCCTGCCTTACTCCCTGGACTTTGTTATATTAAAAGGGTCCACCTACATTAAGTAGTTTGTATTTAGAATTAGTGTTTATACTTAACTCAGGAGGGGTTCTATTGTTTCTTTTGTTAAAGGTTAATTTACATTAAGTAGTTGTACATGACTTTGGAACAATCTTTTGGCTGACTTCTATACTGTTGTTATCCCATAAAAACCCTGTCCTCTGTTCCCATCTTTGAGTATTCCTAGCTTCCAGAGCTTTGTGATATCACCAACAATATTTCCTCTGCCCTGATTAAAGACTTTACTTCTCCTATATTGATTGTTTCCTTAATTTCCAGGTTAACAGATGGTTTGGGGCCACCTTAAGTGGCACCATGAATTGGATTGTCCATTTTCAATATAAATGGGCTTGACACATATTAAAACATGAGATTAATTTTGACTCAGTATTTTGTATATTATATATATTGTTTAAACACAAATTTAGTGAATTCTAATGTGTATATGTAAACCTTACACTTATGACAGAATATTACTGAATTTTGGTGTTTGATTTTTGTTATTCTAAAATTCACTCAGGACAAATCTAAATAAAGATATATAACTATAGGAAAAATTTTTATCTGGAGTTGAATCATCACAAGCCTCTTCTATCTTCTCCCTAGGAAATGGTTTAGAGTATAACCACTTTGGTCACTACCATTTTTTCCCTGCCACTCTCCTCTCTGAAGTATTACACTAGAGATTAAATTTGCCACTCATTGTTTCATATAACTTACTTTAAGCAAAAAGGAAATATAATATCCCTCAAGTCCACACAGTTTCTTTGTTATTTTATGGAGTTTTTAGCAAATCAGTATATTAATAATAAAATTATAATAACTCAGTCCCTAGTTTGTAAAATTTCTAACATTTGTACAGAGTTTTGACTCTGCCATAATTTAAAATGTGTGTATTTCTATCTAACCCTTAACTTCCTCTATTCACCTTCCTTTTGTTAGAGATGAAGTAAGCAATAAGAGTCTTCCTGATTAAGAGCTAGGTTTCTTTATATGAAGCAAAATCAGAATAGGGGAAATGGCTTAGAAAAATAGAAGAATATGTTTCCAAACTGGCATTGACTGGCCTTTAGGAACTTCTCTCAGTTCTTGAAAAGGCAATGACAACAAAGAGCTTTCAATTTAATTTCTTTGTTCCAAGATAACTGTAGGAATCCAACTGATAAACATAATTTATCTCCTATCTTTTGAAGCTCAATTCTTCTCACTATCACTTCATGCATTACTTTTCAACTCATGAGAGAGAGAGAGAGAGAGAGGAAAGAAAGCAAGGAAGGAAAGAAGGAAGGAAGGAAAGAAGGAAGGAAGGAAGGAAGGAAGGAAGGAAGGAAGGAAGGAAGGAAGGAAGGAAGGAAGGAAGAAAGAAAGAAAGAAAGAAAGAAAGAAAGAAAGAAAGAAAGAAAGAAAGAAAGAAAGAAAGAAAGAAAGAAAGAAAGAAAGAAAGAAAGAAAGAAAGAAAGAAAGAAAGAAAGAAAGAGTTCTGGATCTTACCCAAGGAGAAACTCACTGATGTCTCTAATATAACAAGCTGAAAACAGGAACATAATGAAAACTCCTAAGTCCTTTAATGTGTTCCTAGAGGATTTTGTTTTGGTTTGTTTTGGTTTGTTTTTTTCCCCTTTGGTAACTTTGAAGTGGGGTTGGCCTCATTTATCTCAACTCGATGCTGGAACCCAGAAGTGCCCAAAGTGACACACATGTATGCACATTGAAAGATGCCAGTTTTTTGTGAAGGACCACCCTTTCGGGGAGGAGACCATGACAAACCGCCAGTCTGTCTGCTAAGCACTCCGCTTCCAGGGTTCGAGCTTAAAAGGCAAGGAGAGAACAGAAGTGATGTCTTTTTTCTGCTCTCCTCATCCGCTGGCTGGCTCTGCACACACAGACCCTGACTGAGGTTTGTGTGAGGGAAAAATCCATCCTCTTCTCAATAATTCTCAGGAACTCAGCAGCGAGGTGACAAAGGCTTTATTTTCTTTTCATGAGGAGGCACCCTAGTGTGCAGCTAGTGGGTGCCCCAAAAGGGGCTCACAGGCCCTGTTTTATACCCTAGTCCCTAACGCAAATGGACCTTCCCCTTTTTCATCACTGGTCGGGGTTACAATCTACTCGTAAAAACTAGCTAATCGGAACGCAGTATTCCCACCCCTCTTCTTCGTATGGGCATAACTCAGGAGTGGACCTTATACTTCCTTATATGGACAGAACTCTGGAGAGGACCTAATTGAGACCAGGGCTCCTCGAACCATGTGACCTTGCTAACATGAGGGGGAGGAGGGGATCTGAGACCTTTGTCCTACAAACAGGTCAGGGGAGTATGACTGACTGTTATATTCACATTGAGAGGAGACAATTACCCATTTCTCGCAGTTTGATTCGGCGGTTCTCCATAACAGCACGTGCTTGACGTGGCTCTCAGCCTCAGAGGTGGCCTTGGGTTTTTGGTGAATTCTATATGGAATATAGACTAAGCTTAGATTTAAGACTATTTATTTGTATTTCTACTTTCCTATCTCTCTAATCAACATCATCTTGTAATTCCCAAACAATAAAAGTCCTAACTAAAGATCAGAGCCTTCTTCCACTTACTGGCCTGGGAGATAAATAAGGGAAAGGTTAAAGGGGAGTTTAATGCTCTTGTATCCAATTTTAAATCTCACAACATACACCTACACACAACTATGACCTAGTAAATCACAGGATTATAAAATCATAGATTTTTCACTGGAAGTAATTCTCATAGGTCAAAAGAGCTCAAATGACTTCCCTATGAACACACAAGTAAGAATCAGAGATGGAGTTTGAACATCTCTCCTCTTTTTAAAAATTTTATCCTGGATATCATATTATTTCTACAGAATTTATGCCTATACAAGGAGAATGTAAAGTTTAAAGGTATTGTACTTTGGAAACTGAGGAACATTATAAAACACTTTCAAAATGAGGTAGCAAAATTGTTTGACAAGGATTTGGGCTAATCAAGGTCTAGATACACAGTAATTATTTAGTGTGGTAGAGTACTTAATTAATGACTAGAATATAAGATCCTTTCCAGATCTAAATCTATCTAAATATGCCCCTGTGATTTGTTGGAAATCTAGGTGCAGGGCCTAAAGTCAGGAAGATGAATGTTCCTAAATTCAAATCTGGCCTCAGATAGTTAGTAGCTGTGTGACCCTGGACAAGTAACTTAGTACCATTTGCCTCAATTTTCTCACCTGTAAAATGAACAAGAGAAAGTAACAGCAAACCAGTCCAGTATATTTTCCAAGAAAACCCCAAATAGACTCATAAAGAGTTGGACACGACTGAAAAACAACTGAACAACAACTAGTATGAACCCAGTTGTATGTTATTTGCAGATAATAGTTATAATTTCAACTGATATACTATAATGAAATCAAAATTTTTTAAAAAAACTAATGAATTCAAACTTTCTCTAATGCAAGTGTATCTAGAAAATGCAAAATAAAAACAATTTATTAATGGTCATAGATAAAGTCAGCAGCTAGTTTGATCAGTGAATAGAGTACCAGGCCTGGAATCAGGAAGGCCTGGGGTCAAATCTCACCTCAAGACACTAGTTGTGTGACCCTAGGCAAATCACTTAGCCCTGTTTGCCTCATTTTTCATCTGTAAAATGAGCTGGAGAAAGAAATGGCAAGATAATCTGGTACCTTGGCCAAGAAAAACCCCAAGTGGGGTCATGACTAGAATGACAACACATAAGGGAAGAAGAATTTTTTATTCTGATAAATAAATGCCTTTGAATCTAAAAAGTTTATCCATACCTACCCACCCACCCAAATTTAGGGACAGTTACATGGTGCAGTAGATTGAACACTGGTCATGGCAAGCAAGACAAGTTCAAAACCTACCTCAGACACTTAGTAGCCATGTTATCATCAACCTCTGCCTTCCTTAGGTTCCTCATCTCTACAATGGGGATGATGATGATAGGAGTTATTTCCCAGGGCATTATGTGTATAAAATTAGATTTTATTTGTAAAACAATTTACAAACCTTAAATCACTATATAAATTATGGTTAGCATCAACATTCATTAGAAGTATAAAAAGAAACATGAATAAAGTGCTTGCTAAATGTCGCTTCCTATCAAAGGGATTAGGTAACAGTATGCCATTGGGCCTGAGGTTCAGTTTTAAAGGAATCATAATGCTTCTCAAGTGTTGTAGGAAATGCAAATTGGCATGTACAAGACATATGGAATTTGTTAACATTTATATTATCAAACTGAAATAAGAAGTGAAATCTACATAATCCAAATTAAAATGTAGAAGATGTGACCATGTACACTAATCGGGTAATTAGCTAAATTCCTAGAGCTGGTAATCCAGAATCAATGCATTTTTGCACATTCTTGTACTTCTTTCTGCTCCAGGAACCAAGTCAGCACCTTAAAACAATTAAGAAACCCTTAAACAAATCTTTCAGATGCTCATCACTTATGCTTTGGACTCAGGATATTTTGCTACCAGGCTTGCTGTTTATCTCTTAATTCTTTATTGTTTAATAATCTTTCTACACAGATGGTAACATACAAATTATATTTGTCCAATGTAGATCGTGCTTGAAATGCAAATTTGAACTTGAATTAATTAGATTTATATGAGGTGGCAATGACAACATATGAAAAGTACACATGGATGGGCCAAAGAAACTTCAGACTCAATCCACCCCTTATGGCTTTTTGATTCTGAAGCAGGTGGGGAATCATTCAAGCAGATTGTATCTCAGTATTAACTCAGTCTCATCAAGTGTTTTTATTCAATTAGGAATGGGTCCTTGTCAGAACAGAGAATTATTTTAAGATGCCTAAGTCTACATTCCAGTGAGTTAGAGAGTAAAACTTTCAGCAAGAGCACAAAGGTTACTGAATACAACTAGATACTGTTTTAACCACAGTTCCTCTTTCAAAATAGAAAGGTATTTTAAAGGAAATCTCTCTCACCCTATATCTACCTCTCACTTTAAGATCAAACGAAGTTCATGTGTGCTTATTATACAAGTAGAGTTAATTTTATGCATTCACTGAGATGTCATAATTCTAAAATTTTAATTTAACAGTGAGTCAACAACCATTTACTAAGTTTGTACTATGTGCTGGGAATTGTGCTAAGTGCTACAGATACAAAGAAAGGAAAAACTATTTATGCTTCTGAGGAGCTCACGTTCTAATGTGGTAGAGTTGGACACTAAGTAAGAGGGTATTATCTAAAGCAAGCTTTGAAATTATAGTTTGGAGCGCTATTAAAATGACCTACTGTGAGGAATTTTAAAATTAGTCTAAAAAAAAAAGAATTGGCACTTGCTTACCTTTTACCATTCAATTGACTGCTGCCATATGGATTTGATTTAATTAATATTGTCAGGTGAACTTAAGGGTTCTTTATCCAAGGTGAGAAAAGAGAAGCAGGGAAACTATTTTTCTTCCTCTCAGAAAGAGCATCAGTAAAATCCCTATCATCAATTCTCCTGTACCCCTGGGATTTTGCGGTTGAGTGGAACAGTGTGGAGATGTCTAGGACAGGGGTGTACATCAGGCAAGTAATGATAATTTCTCAGAGAGTGTATAGGCATAAGGACCCTTAGAACCACCAATGTCATCCATTTCAGCAAACCTCTGAAAAGAACATAATATTTGCCACCTATATTAGCTCCTAGAAGAGGCCTAGTTTTCTAATAATTTTATGACATACAAATAAAGAAATATTACATTACCTAGTTAGTCAACGATCAATTACTTGGAGGTTAATATTTTGTGGAGATTTTCCTATATAAGTAAATACTGATATTCTAAAATCTGTGTTGTTGTTCTCTTATGGTAGCTTGCAAGACCATTAGGTGGGTTAGAGAGCCATATTGTGAGTGTAAAAGATGATATATTTCTTGTTTAAACCTTAGGAAGGAGAAAATATATAATTGGCAAAATTACTTTAGAAGATACTATATGTTCTATATTATTCAATGTAGTTATAAATAAGATTCCTTAAAAGTTTAGCCTTGACTGTAATGTGAGAAAAACTTAGCAAACAAACAACAAAAAAATCCTTCCTGTGGAATGTAGCCTTCTTGGTGTGGGTGGATGAAAACAAGATATGACAGCCTTCACTACACTGCAAGCTAAAGTAGGAAAAGTACTGGTAAAGGTGGGTGGATATTACATTAAAAAGAATCTTGGGATAGACTGTACAGCAATGAGAAAGAGGAAGATTGAATTTGGGCTAATACATGTTACCTGCACATCTTTTGTATGTCACTACATCATTATACAATCTAGTTTTGTTTTGGTGGGGTCTGGGGGAGGGATTAATTAAACTAATTGTTTTTCAATTTATCTAGTCAAATGAATGTTTGAAGACCCAGGGAAAATGCTAATTTTCAAACAAGGTTATGTCCTACAAGTAGCTGCCCCAGATGGATCATGGGAAGTTTTCATAACTGAATTAAGCACAGGCACTAATCTCAAGAGCCACAAGAGCACCACGAGGAGCACCTCTAGTTAGCAGCATCCCAGAGCACAAAGTACAATGAAATGAAAAGATAATCATTCTGTTCAATTTGAATTTCTATCTGATCCAAGTCCCAGCAATCACAGTGATATTATCTTGATTACATTCCAGATTCTTCTTGATGCAAGATTCAAAGCCAAGTGTAATTTCAATTTTAGCTGGAAGAAGAGAAAGTCTCCAGCTGCCTTTGATTTGATTCTACTCCAATGGAACTCAACAGGTATATCTGGAAAATGGAAAAAGAAAAACAAAGAGGGTGGCAAACAGATTCCTAGATGCCACCTTGTACATATTTTCAGGAGGAGAGTACCATATGTAAATTTTAAAATCATATCTAATTGACTTTAATTGGGAAGGAGAAAAGGTTGGTACTATTTAAATCTAGTAGGTAGCTTGAAATTATTAAGGAAATAATCTTTTAGTTTTATGACAGCATCAATTTATCAGATTGCTATAAGTTGACTCTAAAGCAAAACTAAATATCCCAAGGAATTGGGGAATGCGTATGATATGTAGATAGGAATATGTAGATAGATGTATGCCTACATCCAAGGTAAAGAGAGCATAGTATATAATTACATCATTTGTATATTTTATGTACAGGAGTAGACATTTTGGTGTTAGGAGAGGACAAGTTTAGTGGGGAAAAAATTGGACTAAGTTATAGAATCATTGAGTAACAATCAAAGAGGACCTCCAAATTCATAAACAATTATCTGAACAAAAATCTCCTGTACAACATTACTGTAACATTTTCATCTGTTTTCTGCTTGAATATTTCTTTTTTTTGTTTTTGTTTTTTGCGGGGCAATGGGGGTTAAGTGACTTGCCCAGGGTCACACAGCCAGTAAGTGTCAAGTGTCTGAGGACGGATTTGAACTCAGGAACTCCTGAATCCAGGGCTGGTGCTTTATCCACTGCGCCACCTAGCTGCCCCCCTGCTTGAATATTTCTAGAAAATGGGAACTCATTGACACCTGAACATCTGAGGTAACATGTTTCAGATAGCTCTAATTGTATAAAGCCAAAACCTTGCTTTTAAATTTTCACTTGTGAATCCTACTTCTGTGCCGTAGAGCTAAGAAAACCACCTCTAATCACCCCTCCTTGTAATAATCCTTCAAATAACATTTCATATATGAAGTCACAAGTGCAGAGGAAAGTGATATTAACATTTCCTTTGTTGTGTATACTCCGTTCCTATGAATGCTGATTGATCTTGAATTCATCATTTGATTACTCTCTCAGTCAGCCTCAAATTTGTCAGAAATAGAAGCTAGAGAACACTATTCTGAATACAGTCTCAAATGTTTGCTGGGTCTGATGGTATTCTCAGCCCTTTTTTGAACCAGTCTCCTACTGTTGTCTCTGAGTATAGACTCCCTGGCTGAATTAAGCACTATACAAGACCCCAAAAATTCCTTCCCTAAATGTCCTATTGAATTCTACTTGAACTATAAAAGACACAGAATCTTCCTTAAACGTTGTAGGAAAAAGAAATTCAGTTAAACTGAGAACTGAATAAATGAGCTGGAGCCTGTACCACCCCACTGCTGAGCTGGAGGGGGAAAGGTTTATTTGCTTCTGAGAACTGAGTGGAGAAGATGAAGGACCAATGGAGAAGGCAAGAGAGTGAACAGTCTTTAAAATGCTTTGTGAGCCTACTTATGACTCTCCTTTTTTTCTTTTTTTCTTTTTTCTCCTTTTCTTTGTTTTGTTATTTTAAATCAAACCTCTTTTGTTGTTCTGAGTGCTTAAATATGTACTTTTTTCTTAAGTCCTGAGGTTGGTGATCCTCTCCCTGACCCGTTTCTCTTTGTAAAATTAAATTTGTCGGAAGCATATTCATGGGATGATTGTTAAGGACCATTTGACTCAACTGAAGTTTAACTCTGCAAATCAGACCCAATTACAAGAAGTAAAGAATGTTACCTCTCGGGATTGTTTTCTTCTCTAGAGCCTATATTTATAAGACCCTAACTTCTTCCAATTTCCAAAAGTTATAATAGTCTTTTAATAAATATTTGCTGAATTAATATAAAAATTGAAAATGTAGAACAAAATGGTGCCTTGGCAACTTTTCTGATGTGTACCATGAATATGAAAAAAAAAACACACATATGATTCCTTTAAAAATATAGTAAAAAAGGGGGCAGCTAGATGGCACAGTGGATAAAACACCAGCCCTGGATTCAGGAGGACCTGGGTTCAAATCCAACCTCAGACACTTGACACTTACTACCTGAGTGTCTCTGGGTAAGTCACTTAACTGTCATTGCCCTGCAAAAACAAAACAAACAACAAAAACAAAAATATATTGTGTGTGTGTGTGTGTGTGTGTGTGTGTGTGTGTGTATGAGATAACTTTTCACCAAGAAAGTCAGAAACTGGGGAGCTATTTGCTCACCAAAGTTGTCTCCCACTGACCAGAAAATCTATTATATTTTAGGCTTCTTGAGGGCAAGGACTATTTTTGGCCACTTTCTGTACCCCCAGCACTTAGCACAGTACCTGGCATTTACTAGGCATTAATAAATGTTTATTGAATGAATGAATGAGTCCAGGGAAGAAAGATTCTCTATGAAGCTTATGGATAGATTTCAGGGGCTCTGTAAAACAAATGGGGGAGAAAGGGCATCTTTATTTTCACCAATTTATAACTGAATTTTAGCACTTCCATCAATTATTTAAAAGATTATTCTGTGAAGGGGTACATATGCTTTATAAGACTGCTAAAGGGGTCAGTGATGAAAAATATAAAGGTCAAGAATTCCTACTATCTCTAGATGGTGAGGTTATCCATGTGTTCCTTTTCGCATATGACAATACTGCTTGTTTCAAGCCCCTGAATAGTCAATAGAAGAGATGTTGAATTTTGTGTCTGCTGAAGCCCATGGACCCCATCACAGAAGAAATTTTCAAAAGAATAAATGCATAAATATACAGGATTATAAAAAAATAGTCATGATCAACTTCAAAACTTCAGTTTACAGATACTAACTTAAGAACTCTCACCTGGGATCACCCAAATTAGATCCATAATTACTCAAAAGTTAGTTTGAACTATACTCAAACAAAACAAAAGTACATTGATGAAGAATGCCTTTTTTTGTTCATTGTTTTTTTGCAGGGGAATGGGGTTAAGTGACTTGCCCAGGGTCACACAGCTAGTAATTGTCTGAGGCCAGATTTGAACTCAGGTCCTCCTGAATCTACGGCACTGTAGCACCTAGCTGCCCCTGAAGAATGCCTTTTGTCCTAATGATAAAAGACAAACCATGGAGCTTAACCATTAGCACTATATATTGGATATAACATGGGCCCTGAATTGAACAACAGGAAGAGGAGAGTGAGCTAGAATGCTTTTGGGTGATTCCATAGCTCTTTTAATAGTCCTATCCTTCTCCCTGAAATAAAGGGCCTTTTTTTTTAATAACATTCTTCAATTAATTACTGAACACTAGAAACAGCCAGATAATATACTTCTTCTCATTCTGTCATTTGCTTCATGGCCAAGCCTCACTCTTCCATCTGCCCCATCAAGTCCCCACTGTATTCCAGGTTTTTTGTCTTTCCTCAACAAGGTAGTATTCTACACTCTCCCTGGTCTTCAGTTTCTCTCTGTATTATCCAAATCTTCCCCTGGTCAAATGAATATGTCCTTAAAAGTTGATTTCAATGTGCCTACTTGATGCTTGCACCAGGTGTGTTTAATGGGCTTACTTTGGGTGCCAGATTACTAGCTACAGTTCTGCAGATACAGGGCAGAGGATGAGAGGGATTTCTGAATGGAGGAACCACAAGAAGGAACAATAACTGGTGTGATAACTTCACCATCTGCTGGGAGTTGTGATAAATTGCAAGGGGAACCATAAGCCATGTTCCCATGTGGCCTGAGCAGCCACAAAGAGAGATACTAATGGTACCATGCAAAGTCATACTTGATAAAATGGATTGGACATAGAGTAGGCATCCATTTCCAGCATTAGGATGCAGGGACCTTGCAGAATCTGATTGCTCTTGGCACCCAGCTACCATCACTTATATGTTATGAATATGAAAGCCACCTTTATGATGAAAATAACATCTACAAAAAGAGCTTTGTATATTCCTGTGTGAGGAAATTGTGCTCCACATAATTACAGCTTAGAGAGTAATTAAAAAAAAAAACTTTGGATAAATGGGTTTCTGATATGACAGGTTTTATCTAGGAAGCTGCACTAAAATAACCAGTAGTATTTATCAATTATGCTTCAAAATCTGAAAACAATGATATACAAATGATATGTAATGAGGAAGATTTTCCTTACATCTAAATGACTCCTGGAGAATGATGTGTTTTGGGGGAAGCCAAATAAACTGATCCTCAAAGCTATGTGTAGTGCATAAAAGGCAGCGTTTTATAACATTTGTTTCACAAATTTTTATTTTGTAAAATAATATCAAAGTTAGAAAACAATGGACAATAGATGACTTTTCCTGTGGCCCGAAAATATAGGACTCTGGTTTTTTGTGAGTATACTGATGTTAATAAAAAAAATAATTTGCATGTAAATTGCCTCTTTCTACATGTAATTTTGATTTTTTGTAATTTTGTGAAACTCTCCCAATTGTCAATACATTCTTTTAATATTCCTTCTGTAGTGGAGGGCAAAGTATACTTGTGATCCTTGTTCTTATCCCCAAACCCAGAAGCATGAAGTTTTTTTGCTTGTTTGTTTATTTTTCAGGATCTGCCTGAAAACCAACAGGGAGATGTTTGTTTACCAAAGGAAGTTCTCACTGAAAAGGAGCATTTACTGAATAGACCAATGGAAATGGAGTTCTACATTGTGCAGCCAAATTCACAAATTATTTATTCTCATGGCCTTTTTCCTCATGTCTCATTCCTGGATAGGAATATAAATTACTTACTCTGCATTACAAAACAGCAAAGGTCTTTTGATCTTTGGGGAACACACAGAACCCCTCCTAGGCAAAATGGTACCCAGTTGGAGGAGGTAGAATAATAATAATAATTAACAATAATAATAATACCTAGAATTCTTATAACACTTACTATATGATGCCAGGCATGTGATAAACACTTTACAAATACTATCTCATCTAATCTTTTTTTTTTTTTTATTTCATTTAATCTTGAAAACAACCCTGGGAGGTAGGTGCTATTATTATTCCAATTTAACATTTGAGGAATTGAGACAAACAGAGATTAAGTGATTTGCACAAGTTCACGGAGCTAGTTAAGTGTCTGAGGCAGGGTTTGAACTCAGGTGTTCCTGGCTGGAGAACTAGCATTCTAACCACTCTACTCTTACCTGTGTCAATATAGATGTTAATCTCACTGAATAAGGGGTCAGAAAAATCACAAAATGTCCCCCCAAAAGTCCCACAAAGTCAAGGTTGTGGGACCTAGTCCCCTTTCAGAATGAGGTATACCATAGCCCTCCATATTGGTGCCTTGAAAAATCTGAGGTTACGGTGATTCAGGAATATTCTACATTGTCTTCAAAGGATAGAAGTCTCCCTCATCTACAACTCTTGCCTGAGCTGCCTAAGTGTGGATTTCTAACTAAGCAGAATAGGAATGTTGGACACCAAGAAATGTCATTAGGATTTTATTTCCGTGGGGAAAAGATAGGAAAACAGCCTGAAACTGATGTCAGATTTCTATTTGAAAAGTACAACAAACAGTAGATAATCTGAGTACATTTCTCTAATTATTTTTTTTGTCTTTTTTGTGTGTGTGAGGCAATTGGGGTTAAGTGACTTGCCTAGGGTCACACAGCTAGTAAGTGTCAAGCATCTGAGGCTGGATTTGAACTCAGGACCTCCTGAATCCAGGGCTCATGCTCGATCCACTGCGCCACCTAGCTGCCCCCTCTAATTATATTCATAACAAATGTTTTGATTTTTTCAGAAATAATTTTATAATTAGTGACAACATTTTATCTTACTAAAAGCTCAGTCATACTTCCTACCCCTTTCTTGGCCATCCTGACTGGAATCTTCTAAATAAAAGTCACTTTTCCCTAGCTCCAAAACCTAAATAACTTAAAGATGCCCCATGCCCAAAGATAAACCCAACTTAAAGACCACTAAGAAGCCTGAAGATTTTCCAAAACCCATTATGTCTCTTTTAGTTTTATAGCTCTTTATTCATTCTAAGAGGTTTAACACACCCTCATTTCTCCCCTATTTCTTCTGACTCCATTCTTGACAATCCTTTCTTTTTAGCTGGGGAAAGAAAGAGGGAGGAAATTTCCCTGCTATCAATCACTTTTCTAAGGATAGTTGCCTCAATTCTCCCTAGTGTTTCATTTTCCCTAATAGTTTTTTTTTTTCCTCCTTCAGATTTATTGAGTCAATTGGTGTTTCTCAAATGTTTCCTCATACCTTTCTCCATTATGTGTCCTTGATGTTTTCTTTTTGTTTTTGTTTTTGTTTTGTTTTTTTTTAGTGAGGCAATTGGGGTTAAGTGACTTGCCCAGGGTCACACAGCTAGTAAGTGTCAAGTGTCTGAGGCCGGATTTGAACTCGGGTCCTCCTGACTCGAGGGCTGGTGCTCTATCCACTGCGCCACCTAGTTGCCTCCCTTGATGTTTTCTAAAAGCTCTTCCTGAAGAGGTAGAGTGAAAAGGTAGGTAAGATAGTGAGACTATAGATAATTACAATGTATAGCCTCAATTTTCCTTTGGTAAATGCTTTTCTTCCCATTGTGCATATATGTGTTTTCCTTTTCAACGGCAAATTAAAATTAACTCTCTATTCTAAAACAAAAACAAAAACAAAAAACGTATCAACCATGGAACAAGTCCCCACAACTATGACATACTTAATTCATGAAAATATGGAAGTATCTAAAGGATTAATGTAATAACACTTTTTTTTTTCTGGGGTTGGAGGGGGCGGGGTTCAGGCAAGGGATTTTCTGGATAATTGCTACAGGTCTTCATTTTGTTATTAGAAAGCCTTCCCCACTAAATTGCTAATAAGAAGGCCCTTACAAAGTTGAGGTCATTGTGACCCTACATTTTCTGAGTATTATAGTGCTAGTTGAATATCAAAGAGTCAAGGAGGCAGCATCTCCCTGGTTCATTTAACTTGTCTTCAATTTTGTCTTCAAGGCTTACCATCTCTTTACCACTAGACTCTAACCCTCAGGAACTGATCAATCAACAGCATTCTGCTCTGATTAAAAAGCATTGGTTTTTAATTCATTTACATTAACTAAATTTGTCTAACATCCAGGATGATTTTGAACTTCCTAATTGCAGTAGTACAAACATATCAAAGTTAATTCAGAGAAGAGGACATATTTTATGCTTCTGATAATATGCAAGAAAAGGACATGTTGGCAGGGCATATTCTATAAGGTCATTTCATTTATGGAATGGCATCCCTCACTAGTTAATTGTCACTGTAAGCAGTTCTCTGGATTTACTGATGTTGACTAAGAAATTACATCATAAAGAAAATTCAATAATCTATAGCCCCTTCATTGCTAAATATTTTTAAACATAGTTCTGTCTTTAAAAAGAGCACCGATTTTAAAATTACATGCAACAAAGTACAAAACAAAGTATTATCACAAATTTAAATGTTAATAAATGGCCACAGCTTTCTCTGAACCTAAAATCTCCTTTTTGTATCCCAGTTTGCTTTCACAGTTCATCTTTTTTCTGTGTCAAATGTAGATTTATTTCTATGCCATAAATGTATGAACATCTTAACCCTCATATCTAAAATAACCCTCAGAGTAGCAGAGAATCTTCATTTCAAACTCTATTATACTCTTAATATTGTTTCTTAAACAGAATCCATAAAATAGTCCCCTTCCATATGCTGGGTGTCATGCAGAAGACACAACAGTTGTCTCTAACACATGGGTTTGAGATGTCAATTTACTAAACATTAGCATAGGGAAAATTGCAAATGGCTTCAGGAGAAGGATGATTGACAACATATGTCGTTATCATTGCAAACTTTGTTAAAAGAGTCCCTAATTAAGTAACACATACACAGGATGCTTTAGATTCAAACACTGCTTCATCCTTCTACTCCCATCTTAACTAAAATGGAACTCTAGACTTCATATTTAAAGCTAGATTCCAAATATGCCTCTGCAAAGTCTTTAGCATAATGTATCTTCAGGCTTGGGCAAGGTTTAAGCAATTTGCACCCCCAAAAATAAAAGTAGTCAATGAAAGGAATTAACTAAGTGAAAACAGAGGCCTGTTAATTGCAGCATCTGTGTACCAAGTAGGGTGTTCACTGCTGTAAACACTATAAACCAGTACATAAACAGTACGTAAACAGAATTAGTTCCTCTCAGTTAACTCAATGAGCATAAAAATAATAGACATATCAATCATAACAAATCGTGAACTATATGTACTATGCCCATTTAAGACCCCTCAGGGTATCATAAGTGTGAAGGTAGCTCCAGAGAAGTGAAATTCTCCAGAGAAAATAAAAAGGCTATGCAAATACAAATTTCTAGAGAAATTAATCACTGCCTTGACATATGTTGCTGGCATCTTTAAACATACTGATAACTAGCATGACTGCTTTAATCCTAGAGTAGAGTTCTAAAAATAGTTGACATTTTACAGTTTCTATAGTAACAAAGAAAATGGCATCCTACAATACTTCCATTCCAGCTGAGCTGAATGCTTTTTCAGGATTGCCTATACACATCTCAGCTATATCATTGTCAATGGAACAACCTCTACTGCTTTCTCCATGGTTTGGTGTGTGTAATCACACCAAATTGACTGTCACTGTGTCAGTATGAGCTCCTTACTAAGCATCAGTAGGAAAACCAAAGTTAATGAGTTTCTGGTATATTTCCATTTCAAATTGCGATGGAGCAAAGGAGAAGCCATTATTATCTACAGGCATAGTAGGAGGTTCCCATCATCAAAGGTTTCAAACACAAATTCCACAGCCCTCAACACTATTAAGTGCAGCCCCAACAGATTAAAATGTAATTAGGAAATATTTTAAAAAATAAATTAAATACAATAAAAAAGTCAAGACAGCCCACAGGGATCTTTATTTATGGGTTAATGCACCCCTTTTATTTGAGTTTGACACTACTCTCCTACATCAAATAATTTCAAGTTAACCGGGAAGGCTATTCTACTAAGAAAGCATCTCTTCTCCCACCTGCCTGCTGCAAGGTTTGATCTATTTCTATAGGAGTTTTATTCCCCTGGGAAGCTATCACCTACCATGCCATCCACTTTCAACATGCAAAAAGACCTGGGAAAGATAATATAGTAAACTGAACTCAGTCATCCAAAAGTTTACTGTGAATTAGTTTATCAGCTAAGTTTTCCCTGATTAAAAGATTCAGAGTGGAGACTGGAAAAGAAGAACAAAGAAGTTGGGTTTTTAAGACTTTACGCTGAGCTCAAGAGAAAGAAAAAAGAGACCTTCAGATTTCCATTAAGGTTATAAATTTATCAAATCATTAATTTTAGATCTGGAAGGTATGTTCAAGCTCACTTCGTTCAACCTCTCATTTTGCAAACTGACACCTAGAGAGTTTAAACAACTTGTCTAAGGCAACACATATTATAAGATATCAGCAGTCTAATGACTTTTTTGAAAATATGCATGAATCTGAAAATGCCTTTGACCTTCTTGCAATCAAAATTGGGATAATGAACTAGCTAGATACTCCATTTTTGATGTTCTTTCTCTCTCTCTCTCTCTCTCTCTCTCTCTCTCTCTCTCTCTCTCTCTCTCTCTCTCTCTCTCTCTCTGTCTGCTTCTGTCTCTGTATATCTCTGTCTGTCTCTCTATCTCTCTATCCCTCTCCATAGATTTGACATTGGAAGGGCTACCACCACTTGGTAGAACCTTGTTTGGTGGTATAGGTAAATAAAAAGTAATCTTTAACCCTTCTTATTGAACAACTTTCATCCCTTTATTGCATGTAAATCTTTGGTAATTTGGAAAATTCCCCAGTGGTGCAGGCTGACAATATCCATGGCTAAACTATGAAGATTGTAATTTCAAAATCACAGTATCAAAATCACCATATCTTAGAACCAAAAGGATCCTTAAAGATCACCTAGCCTGATTGTCACTAACCTGAAGTTCATGAACTTTTTTTAATAACTTTTAAAAATACAAATTGTTTGCTCTGTTATGTTATGTATATTGTTTTTGCATTTAAAATTACCAGGCTAACAAAAAGGCCCATGATGAAAGAAAAAAGAAAGGTTAAGAATTTTCTCGGCCAAACTCTTCATTTTAGAGGTAAGGAAAATTAAGTACAGAAGGTTTAAATGAATTGCCTAATGACACAAAGCTATCTAGTGGCAATGACAGTATTAGAGCCCAAGTTTCTTGAATCCTGGTTCAAGATTCTATATACTATTTTGTACCACACAGTTTAAAACAATTGGTCTATAATTTTTAATGAAGTGTGAATTAAGGTGGAAGAATCAAAGAGATATTTGTGTGTGGAAATTGTATTCAATGTGAAATATGAAAGCCATGTTTATGATGAAAATAACATGCATAAAACGAACTTTGAATATTCCTGTGTTTTTTCTTTGGTTTTGTTAAGTTGCAAATCAAGTCCTGCTCACTCTCACTCTCTTACTCTCACTCTCTCCATATAAAGAATCCTCTAAGTTTTGCTTTAGGTACATTCTAAGTGTTCTGGTATGATTGCTAATGATTGCCATTTTCTTTAATATTTTCTCCTATGGCTCAGCAATTCTTTTTGACTAGTAGGCTTCTGCCAGTCGTAGAAGACCATGGATCAGTGCCTTGAAGAGCCATAGGCCACAGTGTGGCTGTGCAGTCCAATACAGGAGCTGCAATGAGGACAGTGGAAAACTGCGCTCTCTGTTGCCTGTCGGTTCCTGTCTCATTTGTTTTTCTTCCTCCCGAGCTTGAAGGCCCATCTCAGCTGCATGCAAGCTGCTCCTGAGTACTGAACTCCATTGGGTGCCGTCCTTGGCCATCTCCTCCCAGCTGCCGGTATCTATTCCCAGAGCCCTCAAGTTCTGCTTGCATACATCTCTGTAGCGAAGCTGGGGGCGTTTAGCAGGTCTTTGGCCTGAGGCTAACTCGCCATAGAGTACATCTTTAGGAATGCACCCATCTTGCATGCAGTGCACATGACAGAGCCAGAGTAGCCGTCTTTGTTTCAGTAGCGTGTAGATTCTCGGAAGTTGCGCGCATTGGAGCACTTCTGTGTTGGTGATCCTATCTGACCAAGATATGCCAAGGATGTGCCAAAGGCAGCACATGTGGAAGCTGTTAAGCTTCTTCTCTTTTCTAGTGTATGTAGTCTGTTAAGGGCTAAAATTCTAGCTAGTCTGTCTAAAATATTTAATGAGTGGTCGCCAATAAATTATAAGCTTTAGCAAGAGTTAGACTTTTAAGCATTTATTAAGGAGAATAAGAATTTGGTAAAGAGAGAGAAAGGCCTAGATTCCTATCTATTAAAGGGAGAGCACATTTCTAGCTCCGCTCTCCACCCGAGTCCAGAGGAAAGAGCGCGAGACCGAGTGCCAGTCTCTTCCTTCCTCCTCCCACTAGTCCGCGTCACTTCCTGATGCCAAAGAAAAGACTCCTGGTCTTGCCCTCAAAGACCTTCGCTTCATGGGCAGAACTCTTCTACAGTAAGTCTCCAGCAGGTGGCGTTATTCCAATCGTTACAGTCCCCCCTGTTGTTCCTCAAGAAACAAAATGTTTCCTTGACGGAACAGTAAAAAGAATATAATAACTATTGCTAACTAATAATATGTGAACAACAATATAGAAAAGGAAGAGAGGAAAGTTTTGTCCAGAAGGGCGATTTTTTGTCCTCATGAACCGACACTTTGACATTGGTCTTGCAAAGGGAGGGCCTCTGCAGAGAATACATATTACAGATGGTGTATATTATAACTGAAAAAGAAAAGAGAAAAAAACAAAACAAAACTGTTCATTTAAAGTCTCTGAAAGTCTTTTCTCAGATGTCCTCTAGGTGTAGTCATGGAATGGAAGTCTTTTCAGGGGTTGATGTGTGGATACTGGTAATCAGCCAGGAAAATTTCCTACAAAATTGAGCTTAACACAACTTTAAAATAGCTTTGTCAATAATCAAATCAAACAATGAAAGTTCTCAAAAACATGTCTAAGGGAATTCAGAATCTTGGTTGTTACACATGAAACATATAATAAAACAAAAATTGAAACATTCTTTAAAATTATAATCTTACTATAGTCCCCCCCTTATGGAGGGTAATTGAGAAGACAATTGCTGCAATATTAATTATTAAAAATAATTTTTATCTGTTTCATCACTTTTTGCATCATCTGCCTAATTATCCTCATGCCATTATGAGAAATTTAAAAATCTAATATAATTGGTAACAGGTGTCAAGGCCAAATTCAACACTGTTATTTATCATGACACCTGAGATAATTATGGGGGTTACCATAAAAGAACAGAGAAATGATGGGATATGAGCATTCCCACACTTGAGCAATATATACTGCCCATGCAGTATGCCAGGCTTAAAATAGGTGGATGGAATATATGTCCATGTCACCGAACATATTGGAGGAAACTGAGTCAGACTTAATCAGATGCATGGGATTGAGATTTGTCCATGGCATCAGGCATATAGGAGGGAGCATAGAAACCAGGTGTAGAAGTGAGATGGATGGGATCAATACTTCCAGCCATCTGTACAATATTGTGGGGAAAAATAAAATAAAATATTAAACCAAGAGAATCCAACCTCAACATTTATCAAAAGCCGTTCCCTCGGCCATACCTTGACTTCATGCATGTCTCCCCTCATGTGACAGTTCAGTGTCTGCTCTTGCATGTATTCCTCTTGTGATTGGATGGCATCTGATAACTCAGAATAAAGGCAATTAATGTCTTAAATGATAAGTTCCCATAATCCAAGTCTCATATGGATTTAAAAATTGAGGATAATAAATGATTGCAAAAAATGTGAATACATCTTGACTCAGAACACAATATATAATTATGCAACAATTTCAAATAATACCCCTTTTTTTACTTAGTATACAATTACTTTTGTGAAAAATCAGAACATATTTAAATACAAGTTAAAGCATAACAGAATCTCAAAGAAAACTTTTTTTTTTTGAAAAAAGAAAACTTTTACAAATGTTCCCCTTTTTTTTTTGGAATATGCTTATTAAAAATAATACTTCTAGAATCAATTTACACTTGCCATGGCAACCAATTTGCCAGGGAAATGCTTTAAAGAGTTTGATCAAATAATCAGTTGAGAAAAAATAACAAAAACAAACAACTCAGAATATGGGAGCACAATACTCCTAGAATTAACATTGTATTATGAAATCAAAACCATCTTGCAATGTTTCAAAATTAGAGAGATGAATAAATAGAAAAAAATACAAGACAAAAAAATAAAATACAATGAAATTCAAACTAGGGAAATCTAAATGATTATGAACTTAATATTAATAAGAGTATTATAAAATATAAACTTGATCACATGACTATAAAAAGCTTTTACAAATATTCTCCTTGTTTTAAAAACTCAGTATAAAATACAATCTCAAAAGCATGAAAATCTCTCAAAATAAACCCATACCATTAATTTCAAAATGTATATGTAATAGCATAGAAATCTATGTAACCTCTGAACTGACATTAATAATCTGAGTAAAGTTAGAACACTTTTGCTTTCGATATCTAAAATCCCCAATACTCATATCAATACCTTGCTGCTTGCTTCTACATTTCTGTAAAATATATACCCTTCCATGGCAAAAGAAGCAGAGTCTAGGACTATGGTGATGATTGTCATTCTTATTCAGCTTAAGTTTTTCTTCTTTAACCCCTCTATATTGTCTGTCAGTCTTTTCACCATACAAATGCTTTATAAGATTACTAATTAAAGACAAAAGCAGGTTAGCAAAATTATGAACAAACGAGCATATCTGAAATTTAAAGGGTTTTCTAAGGTTGTCTCAGAAGCACAGCCAGGCTGGGGAAGGGCTGAGCCTGAAGCTGCAAATGCAGGTAGAGAAAATTGAGCAGGAGCATTAGATCTCTGGACTTCCAAGGCAGGGGAAGCAATGGGCTTGGCCATGGGAGTAGAGGGTGGGGTCTGGAGAGGAGGGGAGGGACCAGAGCAATTTGAATCAGACTTGATTTTGAACTCAGGCCTGGATTCCTCTTCCCCCACTTTGCCTCCAGGTGCTAGGGGATTAAAAGCTTCTAGAGGGTGGGTCATTGCCTCCAGGCATGCAAAATTAAAGCAACAATTAGTGTTAGAACTGGGAAAAGCTGAGGTTTCTCTGAAAAAGCATGGTTGGGAGAGAGAGAGATATTTCCTTGTGTAAGTACCTTGCTGGCTCCTCCAACAAAAATAAAAAGAAAAATAGAAAATCCACAAAAACAAAGCATTAACATGATCTTATCCCCCATTTGTCTGGTTAAACAGACTAAAATCAAAAATAGGGTAATTAAGGAGTTTAAAAGGTCCATTCGAAAAAATTTAAAGGGAAAACACAGCCAGTACGCCAGTACTTAGCAGTTAAAGGGAGAGCGTAGGGGAAATTTCTTACCCAACCAGAAGATCAGAAGACTGAGGTTTAGCTTTCCTCTTCGTGGTCAGCCATCTGTTAAGGGCTAAAATTCTAGCTAGTCTGTCTAAAATATTTAATGAGTGGTCGCCAATAAATTATAAGCTTTAGCAAGAGTTAGACTTTTAAGCATTTATTAAGGAGAATAAGAATTTGGTAAAGAGAGAGAAAGGCCTAGATTCCTATCTATTAAAGGGAGAGCACATTTCTAGCTCTGCTCTCCACCCGAGTCCAGAGGAAAGAGCGCGAGACCGAGCGCCAGTCTCTTCCTTCCTCCTCCCACTAGTCCGCGTCACTTCCTGATGCCAAAGAAAAGACTCCTGGTCTTGCCCTCAAAGACCTTCGCTTCATGCGCAGAACTCTTCTACAGTAAGTCTCCAGCAGGTGGCGTTATTCCAATCGTTACAAGTCCATGTTTCGCTGCCATACAGTAAGGTACTCAGGACCCATGCTCTATAGATGACAAATTTGGTTCATCTAGTCAGTTTACTGTTTGCCCAGACATGCTTGGCAAGCTTAGACATGTTTGAAATAGCTTTCCCAATCCTCTGAGTGATCTCAGAATCAAGTGATAAAATGTCACTGACAATAGAGCCAAGATACGAGAATTGGCTTACAACATCCAAGTGGTAGCTACTGATATGTATCAATGAGGGCAACATAGCACTCTGACACATGACTTTCGTCTTTTTAAGATTAATGGTTCTAACTTAGGGCAGCTAGGTGACATAATGAGTAGAGAACTGGGCATGGAGTCAGGAAGATGAGTTCAAATTTGGCCTTACTTGCTGTGTGACCCTGGGCAAGTCACTAATCCCTGTTTGCCTTAGTTTGCTCATCTGTAAAATGAGCCATAGATGGAAATGTCAAACAACTCCAATATCTTTGTCAAGAAAAAATAAAATAAGGTCACAAAGAGTTGGACATGATTGAAATGACTGAACAACTATTTTAATCCTTTGATTACCTTTTAATCCTTTCATCAGAGGCCTTTAAAAATTCTAAACATAAATATCCATATATAATAATTATGTATACATAGTCATATACATGCATATGTATGTCTGAATATGGATATGGGTATATGTACACATATTTATACATATGGGCACATATGCATATTGAGATGCATACAAATACATATCCATGTACTTGTGCACATGCAATGTACATATGTGTATGTGTATATGTATATATACTTTGTGCACACGTGTGTGTACACATGCACATGTATTGTACTGACATGAACATGCAAACATATTTATGCTACATGCACACATAAGTAAGTTTTACTCAAGTAAAGGTTTAGTGTGAAGCAGTATAAAGAGAAGCTAATGCAGGACTTTGCTAATTTTCTCAGCCTTCCCATTTCTTCTAGGCTTGGATAATGTGAATTACATTTCTAAACAGTGAAAATGTGTGTGTGTGTGTGTGTGTGTGTGTGTATGTGTGTGTGTGTTGGAGGAGAAAATAAGCATTTGGCTGTTTTCTAAATGTTTCTGTCCTCTTCTTGATATCTGAATTTTTTCTTGTCTCCCAGCTAAAAAAGAATTAACTTTTTAGGGTCATCTGGGTGGTGCAGTGGATAGAGCACTGGCCCTGGATTCAGGAGGACCTGAGTTCAAATCCATTCTCAGACACTTATCACTTACTAGCTGTGTAACCCTGGGCAAGTCATTTAACCCCAATTGCCTCACCAAAAGAAAAAAAAGAATTAGCTTTTTACCCTCTAGAGGAAGGTGTTACAATTGAAACACTGAACTTTACTATAAGAATCCTTACGGGCAATGAAGAGATAATTTAAGACTGTAGAATAGAATTTTTCACTTCTTGCAAGGTCCAGCTGAAGCATCACCTTCAGCATGAAGCCTTTCTTTAGCTCCTCAGTTGCTAGTGCCTTCCCTCCCTAAAGAGTTTTTGTTCATCTCCCTTTAATTTATTTTTATTATCTACATATGTCTTCTGTATTTACTTATTTAGTTTCTACATGTTTATTCTATATATACTTATATATGTAGATATTGTGTTTCCTGAGAATATGTAAGGTTTTTTTTTTACAATAGGAATAGTTTCATTTTGTCTTTGTATGCCAAGGCTGTAAGAAACTGCCTGTCACATACAAGACATTTAATAAATGATTGTTGATTGATTTAATGATGGTGATTTTCCAGATTAGCAATGAACATCTTATCTTAGTGATCTTATTGAGAAAGGATGTCCCCATCCCCTTCCCCTTCTTTTGCCCTACAGTACAGCCTGAAAATATAAAACCAATGAAGAATTCTTTCAAGCCAACTTTTAACCCTCTGCCTCAAAGGAATTAACAGTGACAGCTTTTGCAATTAGTCTAGGATCTTAGCTACTAGAGACGATGATAAACTCCCAACAATGGCCTCACTCCAGTTTCCAATGAAATTGGTGCCCATCATAGAAATTGCAGTTGAATTAATTGGTTCATTGGCTGACAGTATCAGCAGAGGGGCCAAGGGCTGAGCCACCCACTTATTGCTTGAAATGTTCTATCCCAACCAAGCTGGCCAGCATGAGTGAGAGAGCTGAGTTCCCCCAGGGCTTATATAATGCGCATAATGCACAAATTGAAGACTTTGGTATCCAGGGATGTCAATCTGACACCTTTCATAAACATCAAGTTTGCCCAAAAAAAAAATGTAAAACCAAAGTTGTACTGTGGGTATTTAATAAACATTAGATGATAAGATATTGCAGAAAATCAGGGAAAAAAAAACAACTAGAGCACTGGAGTAAGAGAGGGAAATGTTATTAAATGAATACAATTTTTGTTTAATTCCATGTGAAATGCTTCTCATTTAAAGACATAATTAAAATAGACATTTAACATATAAACTGAAATTTTATAGACACACACACACACATTTAATATTCATTTAACCTGAAAGTCATTTACTCTCACTTCATAGTTATTAAATTTGAAAGTTTTTCTATATCACATTTTGGGTTTTCTTATTAAAAAGTCTCCTGTTTTGTTCACTTTCTGCTAGCAAAGGTAATGAATGAACAGTGATGTCATTTCTTATTAAAAAAATAACAGAATAGTAAATAAATAAATTGGGGGAAAAAAGTTCTGAAAAACTTCAAGGTAAAATAGAAATTTTTATGGTTAAACCAAAAGATTTGTGAAGATTAAAGAAACAGAAGATATAAATAAGGAATCTAGTGCAAACCCCACAAAAGAATAGGCTGAGATCATTTTCCAGCCAAAGACAGCATAGAAGGTCTACAGGAGAGTGCTGCTGTGCTAAGGCACAAGTAGAGCCCAATGCCATAATCACACTGACACAGACACAGTCCCAGGCAGGCTTAGCCAGGGAAAGAGACCCCTGGAGCCTCTGAATCAGCTGCAGCTCCAGTGTTGTGTGAAACTATGCTCAGAGTATGGTGAGAGGGCTGAGTGCTTGACTAGGGAGAGATTACAGAGCCCTCTGCTGGCACTCAGGCAGAACTTGGGTGTTTCAACCCTGCTGGGAAATCAGCTTGACTGGCAGTGGCCCAGGTGAGGGAGGGATGCAGGCTTCTCAGAGTTAACAACCACAGCACACAAAGTCTTATTCTCTGACTAATTAGCAAGTTGGCATGGGGTTATCTATGGGCCAGGAAACAGGGCAGGCTAGAGAAAAACCTGCCCCCCCTTAAATCTTACCACCTGGGACCCCCTGAAGCTTGGGACAATGCAGCCTGGAAATAGCATCCCACATTAAGGAGTTAAAAGTCAAGTAAAATATAAGCAAGATAAGCAGAGAAAGATGCAGACCATAGAAAATTTCTTTAGTGACAAGGAAGATTGAGGTGTACCCTCAGAAAAGGATAGCAATGTCAGTGCTCCTTCATCCAAAGCTTCCAAGAAAAATATAAATTGGTCTCAGGCCATAGAGGTGCTCAAAAAGTAGTTTGAAGATAAGGTCAGAGAACTAGAGGAAAAAATGGAAAGAGAAATGAGAGTGATGCAGAAGGGTCATAAAAAAAAAAATCTCAACAGCTTGAAAAGCCAAATTGGCCAAATGGAAAGGAGGTACAAAAGCTCTCTGAAGAAAATCATTGCTTAAAAATTAGGATTGAGCAAATAGAAGCTAATGACTTTATGAGAAATCAAGACACAATAAAGCAAATCCAAATGAATAAAAATATAAAGAGCAATGTGAAATATCTTCTTGGAAAAACTGATGACCTGGAAAATAGGTCCAGCAGAGATAATTTGAAAATTATTGGTCTACCTGAAAAAAATGATCAAGGAAAGAGCTTAGATATCATTTTCCAAGAAATTGTCAGGGAAAATTGCCCTGATATTCTAGAAGCAGAAGGTAAAGTAGAAATTGAAGGAATCCACCGATCACCTCCTGAAAGAGATCCCAAAATGAAAATTCCCAGGAATGTTGTGGCCAAATTCCAGAGCTCCCAGGTCATGGAGAAAATATTGCAAGGAGCCAAAAAAAACCAATTCAAGTACTGTGGAGCCACAGTCAGGATAGCATAAGATTTAGCAGCTTCTACTTAAAGGACTGGAGGGGATGGAATATGATATTCCAAAGGGCTTGAACACACGAGGAGACCTCCGGGGGAAGGAGGCAGCAGTGGTCCTGAAAGTGGAGGCCAGAGCCCTGGAGCCCTGGCCATAGCCGGCCAGTTCCGTGGCTATGTGTGGGACCCCATCCTGATCAACTCCCAGATCGTCCTCATGCAGAATGTCTACTATGGTTCCTTGGGTCTGTGGTTGGCCCTGGTGGACAGCCTGGTGCAGAGAAGCCCCTCTCTGGACCAGATATTCAGCCTGGAGATCCTGGACTTCTCTACTCCTCCTGGCCATCTCTCTATGATGGCCTTCATTCTCAATGCTCTTAACTGTGCTCTTGGTTTGTTATACTCCATCCGTCAAGGTAAACAATGATTGGACTTCACTGTCACAGTCCATTTCTTCCATCTACTGGGATGCTGGATCTACAGTTCCCATTTCCCCTCGTCACTGACATGGTGGCTGGTGCACGCTGTGTGTATTGTCCTGATGGCTGTGATTGGGGAGTACCTCTATTTGAGGATGGAGCTCAAGGAGATCCCCCTTAACTCTACTCCCAAATCCAATGTCTAGGAGATTGACTTCTGGGGCCGTGCATACCCTCCAGGTCTTTTTGCTGGCACTGAGAGGGACTTGGCCAATGTGAAGTTGACATTGGTGTGAGAGAAACAGACTCCGCCAGTCAGCCAGGGGGCAGTCAACCTGCATAAGCTGAGGCAATGGTGTCTGCTGAGAAGAAATGCAGCAGGAAGAGAACATTTCCTATGGGCAAAGGCAGAGTGAAAGGAGAAAGCAAAAATTGGAGATGTCTCACTCTTTCCACTATTCTTGCCATCATCCTTTTTTTTAAAGAAAAAAAATCAAGAAACTCTGATTGGAGTAAATCACATGAATAGCTATCCACCCTGCCTACTTGGGATAGATAGAACTTCTCCAGTTTTGCTGGACCAAAGAAGTTCAGTGAGGGGTGATACTTGTTTCTGTGGATGGGGAAATCATAAATGGGGTAATCCAGGCTGATGGAGGTACTCAATGCTGGTGAAACCCAAATCCTGCTTTCCTGAAACATACATACTGGCCAGTAACCTTCCTTTGGCTCCCCCTTGTCTGATCTATCCCTGATCCCTGGTTCCCATGAGGGATGGCTCTTGCGACTCTAGGGAGTGTGGACTGGCAGTTACTCCCTCCTTCCCTTGGAACTATAGTGTTAAGGGGTAAAATTCTAGCTAAACTGTCTAAAATATCTAATGAGTGGTCACCAATAAATTATAAGCTTTAGCAAGAGTTAGACTTTTAAGCATTTATTAAGGAGAATAAGAATTTGGTAAAGAGAGAGAAAGGCACATTTCTAGCTCCCTTCTCCACCAGAGTCCAGAGGAAAGACCGCAAGACTGAGCGCCAGTCTCTTCCTTCCTCCTCCCACTAGTCCGCATCACTTCCTGATGCCAAAGAAAAGACTCCTGGTCTTGCCCTCAAAGACCTTCGCTTCATGGGCAGAACTCTTCTACAGTAAGTCTCCAGCAGGTGGCATTATTCCAATCGTTACAATAGTAAAGATGGGAATACAGAGTTATTCAGTGATGGGACAAGCCCAGTGTTCCACCCATCTAGGGTTTGTCTCTTATCAGTTGGAAGTGATGTAGCGAAGAGGAGGAGGAGGAAGTAGTGCTTTACTGTTGGGATGCTCTTTTGGGTAGTAATGTCCTGTTGTAGTGGCTGACAGCTTCTCAAATTCCTTTCGACATAAATACAGTATTTTCAAAAAAAAAAAAAAGATCAATTGAGAGGGGTAGAAGAAAAAAATTGGGAGAGAAATGAAAGCAAAACAAGAAAAGTATGAAAAAAGAATCAGCAGCTTGAAAAAGGAAGCAAAAAGATAGACTGGCCAAATGGAAAAAAAGTGCATAATTTCACAGCAGAAAACAATGCCTTAAAAAATTCATTTGGCCAAATGGAAAAAAAGGTGCATAATCTCACTGAAGAAAACAGTGCCTTAAAAATTAAAATTGGACAGTTGGAAGATAAGGAATCCATGAGACACCAGGAATCAGTCAAGCAGAATCAAAAGAATGAAAAAAATAGAAGAAAATGTGAAATACCTCATTGGAAAGACAACTGATCTGGAAAACAGATCCAGGAGAGACAATTTGAGAATCATTGGACTGCCTGAAAGCCATGACCAGAAAAAGAATCTAGACACCATATTCCAGGAAATTATTAAGGAGAACTGCCCTGATATCATAGAATCAGAGGATGAAATCATCATTGAAAGAATCCACCAATCATCTCCTGAAAGAGACCCCACAAGGAAAACCCCAAGGAATATTGTAGCCAAATTCCAGAATTATCAGGTGAAGGAGAAAATACTCCAAGCAGCCAGAAAGAAGCAATTTAAATATCATGGAGCCACAGTCAGAATTGCTCAGGACCTGGCAGCTTCAACATTAAAGGATTGCAAGGCTTGGAATATGATATTCCAGAAGGCAAAGGAGCTTGGATTGCAGCCAAGAATGTATTACCCAGCAAAACTGATCATTCTCTTTCAGGGTAAAAGATGGACATTTAATGACATTGGGGACTTTTCAATCTTTCCTGATCAAAAGACCAGAACTGAATAGAAAATTCTATCTTAACATACAAGACTCAAGAGAAGTTTAAAAAGGTAAAGAGGGGAAAAAAAAGGTTACTCAATTAGGTTAAACAGTTTATATCCCTACACGGGAAGATAATACTCATAACTCTTAAGAATTGTAAATATATTTGGGGAGAGAGAGGACTTTACACAGAGGGTATAAATATAAATTGTCTTTGATGTGATGATACAAAAAAAATTAAGGGGTTAAAAAGGGACTCTATGGGGAGGAGAGGAAAGGGGAGGTGGAATGGGGTGAATTATATCATATGAAGAGGTGAAAAAAAAAACCTATTACAATAGAGGGAAAGAAAGGAGGGGTGAACATTGTTTCAACCCTGCTCTCATTAGATTTGATTCAAAGACAGAATAACGTATATGTTCATTGGGATAAAGAAACTTAGCTCATTCTTTAGGTAAGCAAAAGGGGAAGGGAAAGGGGGGGAACTGATAGAAGGGAAGACAAAAGCAAGGGAGAAAAGGGTAAAGAAAAGAGAAGGGGGTGATAAAAAGGGAGGGCAGATTGGGGGAGGCAGGGGTAAGAAGCAAAATGTCAGTGAGGAGGAATAGGGTGAAAGAAGGGGGGGAGTACAAAGGGGGTAAATAGAATGGAGGGGAATATACAGTCAGTAATAATAACTGGGAATGTGAATGGGATGAACTCTGTTACAAAATGGAAGCGAATTGCAGAGTGGATTAAAAACCAGAATCCTACAATATGCTGTTTACGAGAAACACATTTCAAGCAGAAAGATACACACAGAGTAAAGTTAAAAGGCTAGAGCAGAATATGTTTTGTTTCAGCTAAAGTAAAAAAAAAAGCATGGGTAGCAATCCTTATCTCAGACAAAGCGCAGGTAAAAATAGATCTCATTAAAAGAGATAAGGAAGGAAATTATATCTTGCTAAAAGGTACTATAGATAATGAAGTAATATCAATATTAAATATGTATGCACCAAGTGGTATAGCATCCAAGTTCTTAGAGGAGAAGTTAAATGAATTACAAGAGGAATTAAACAGTAATACTATACTAGTGGGGGATCTGAATCTCCCCCTCTCAGAATTAGATAAATCTAGAAAAAAAATAAATAAGAAAGCAGTGAAAGAAGTGAATAGATTACTAGTAAAGTTAGACATGATAGATGTCTGGAGAAAATTGAATGGGGATAGAAAGGAATATACCTTTTTCTCAGCAGTACATGGCATGTTTTCAAAAATTGACCATGTATTAGGGCACAAAAACATCATAGTCAAATGTAGAAAGGCAGAAATAGTAAATGCATCCTTCTCTGATCATGATGCAATAAAAATTACATGTAAGAAAGAGCCAGGGAAAAGTAGAATGAAAATCATTTGGAAACTAAACAATTCCATTCTAAAGAATGAATGGGCCAAACAAGAAATCATAGAAACAATCAATAACTATATCCAAGAGAATGACAATAATGAGACAACATACCAAAATCTATGGGATGCAGCCAAAGCAGTGCTTAGGGGAAAATTTATAGCTCTAAATGCTTACATGAATAAAAAGTGAAAGAGGAGATTAATGAATTGGGCATGCAACTTGAAAAGCTAGAAAAAGAACAAATTAGAAATCCCCAATTAGATACTAAACTAGAGATCCTGAAAATTAAAGGAGAAATTAATAAAACTGAAAGCAAGAAAACTATAACATTAATCAATAAATCTAAGAGCTGGTTTTATGAAAAAAACAATAAAATAGATAAAATATTGGTTAATTTGATTTAAAAAAAAGAAAAAAGAAAACCAAATTACACGTATCAAAAATTAAAAGGGTGATGTTACCACCAATGAAGTGGAAAGTAAATCAATAATTAGGAATTATTTTTGCCCAACTGTATGCCAATAAATCTGACAATCTAAATGAAATGGATGAATATTTACAAAAATACAAACTGCCCAGTTTAACTGAAGAGGAAATAAAATCCTTTAATAAACCCATATTAGAAAAAGAAATTGAACAAGCCATTAATGAACTCCCTATGAAAAAATCCCCAGGGCCAGATGGGCTTATGGGTGAATTTTACCAAGCATTCAAAGAACAATTAATTCCACTATTATACAAATTATTTGGAAAAATAGGTTAAGAAGGAGTTCTACCAAATTTGTTTTATGACACAAATATGGTGGTGATACCAAAACCAGGCCAAGCAAAAACAGAGAAAGAAAACTATAGAACAATTTCCCTAATGAATATTGATGCTAAAATCTTTTTTTTAAATTAATAGACTATTTTATTTTTTTTCTGTTACATGTAAAGATAGTTCTCAATTTATACAAGCTTTACAATATCAGATTTTTCTCCCCCCTCCCCTAGACAGCAGGTAATCTGATATAGGTTATATATATATATATACACACACACACACACACACACACACATAATAACATTAAACATATTTCTGCATTAGTCTTGTTATAAGAGAAAAAAATCAGAGCAATGATGAAAAACCTCAAAACAGAAAAAAAAAACAGCACCAAAAATAAAAGAAATAGTATGGTTCATTCAGCATCTATACTCCGCAGTTCTTTTTTTTTTCTTTTTTTTTCTTGGATTTGGAGATCCTCTTCCATCACAAGTTCCCTGGAACTCTTCTGTGCCATTGCATTGGTGAGAAGAATATAGTCCATCACAGTACTTCAACACTCAATGTTGATGATACTGTGTATAATGTTGTTCTGGTTCTGCTAATCTCACTCATCGTCAGCTCACGCAAAACCCTCCAGGATTCTCTGAATTCCTCCTGCTCATCATTTCTTATAGCACAATAGTATTCCATTATATTCATATACCACAACTTGTCCAGCCATTCCCCAATTGATTGGCACCCCCTCAACTTCCAATTCCTTGCCACCACGTAAAGAGCAGCTATAAATATTTTTGTATATGTGAGTCCCTTTCCCTTTTCCATGATTTCTTTGGGCAAAAGACCCAAAAGTGGTATTGCTGGGTCAAAGGGTATGCACAGCTTAATTGCCCTTTGGGCATAATTCCAAATTGATGCTAAAATCTTAAATAAGATATTAGCAAGGAGATTACAGCAAGTGATCACCAGGATAATACATTATGACCAGGTGGGAATTATACCAGGAATGCAGGGCTGGTTCAACATTAGGAAAACTATTAACATAATCAACCACATCAATAAGAAAACCAACCAAAATCATATGATTATCTCAATAGATGCAGAGAAAGCTTTTGACAAAGTACAGCACCCATTGCTAATAAAAACACTGGAGATTTTAGGAATAGGTGGAGCTTTCCTTAAAATAATAAACAGTATCTACCTAAAACTATCATCAAGTATTATATGCAATGGAGATAAATTAGAGGCCTTCCCAAGAAAATCAGGGGTGATACAGGGATGTCCATTATCACCCCTATTATTTAATATTCTACTAGAAATGTTAGCTTTAGCAATCAGAGAAGAAAAAGGAATTAAAGAAATTACAATAGGCAAGGAGGAAATAAAACTATCACTCTTTGCAGATGGTAATATGGTATAAAGAATCCTAGAGAATCAACTCAAAAATTACTTGAAACAATTAACAACTTTAGCAAAGTAGCAGGATATAAAATAAATCCACATAAATCATCAGCATTTCTATACATGACCAACAAATTCCAGCAGCAAGAGATAGAAAGAGAAATTCCATTTAAAGTAACTGTAGATAATATAATACTTGGGAGTCTATTTGCCAAGACAAACCCAGGAACTCTATCAACACAACTACCAAACAGTCTTCACACAAATCAAATAAGATCTAAATAATTGGAAAGATATCAATTGCTCATGGATAGGCAGAACTAATATAGTAAAAATGACAATATTACCTAAGTTAATTTACTTATTCAGTGCCGTACCAATCAGACTACCTAAAAATTATTTTATAGACCTAGAAAAAATAATAACAAAACTCATCTGGAAAAACAAAAAATCAAGAATATCCAGGGAAATAATGAAAAAAAATTCACAGGAAGATGGGTTAGCGGTACCCAACCTGGAGTTTTACTGTAAAACGGCAGTCATCAAAACTATCTGGTACTGGCTATGAAATAGAGTGGAGGATCAATGGAATAGGCTAGGCACAGGAAACACAGTAGTAAATGACAATAGTAATGTAGTGTTTGACAAACCCAAAGACTCCAGCTTCTGGGATAGAAACTCAGTATTTGACAAAAACTGCTGGGAAAACTGGAAGATAGTATGGCAGAAATTAGGCATAGACCAACATCGTATACCTTATACTAAAATAAGTTCAAAATGGATACATGATTTAGACATAAGAGGTGATACCATAGGTAAATTAGGAGATAAAGGAATAGTCTACTTATCAGATCTTTGGAAAGGAAAACAGTTTATGACCAAACAAGAGATAGAGTATATTATAAAATGCAAAATTTATGATTTTTATTATATTAAATTAAAAAATTTTTGTAGAAACAGAAGCAATGCATCCAAAATTAGAAGGGAGGCAGAAATCTGGGAAACATTTTTTTTTATGGCAAGTACTTCTGATAAAGGCCTCATTTCTAAAATGTATAGGGAACTAAATCAAATTTATAAGAATCCAAGTCATTCCCCAATTGAGAAATGGTTAAAGGATATGAGCAGGCAGTTTTCTGATGAAGAAACCAAAGCTATCTATTCCCATATGAAAAAATGCTCTAACTCTCTAATGATTACAGAGATGCAAATTAAAACAACTCTGAGGTACCACGTGACACCTATCAGATTGGCTAAAATGACAAAAAAGGAAAATAATAAACGTTGGAGAAGCTGTGGAAAAATTGGAACACTAATGCATTGTTGGTGGAGCTGTGAACTGATCCAACCATTCTGGAGAGCAATTTGGAATTATGCCCAAAGGGCAATTAAGCTGTGCATACCCTTTGACCCAGCAATACCACTTTTGGGTCTTTTGCCCAAAGAAATCATGTAAAGGGGAAAGGGACCCACATATACAAAAATGTTTATAGCTGCTCTTTACATGGTGGCAAGGAATTGGAAGTTGAGGGGGTGCCCATCAATTGGGGAATGGCTGGACAAGTTGTGGTATATGAATACAATGGAATACTATTGTGCTGTAAGAAACGATGAGCAGGAGGAGTTCAGAGAAAACTGGAGGGTCTTGCGTGGGCTGATGATGAGTGAGATGAGCAGAACCAGAAGAACATTGTACACAGTATCATCAACATTGAGTGTTGATGTACTGTGATGGACTATATTCTTCTCACCAATGCAATGGTACAGAAGAGTTCCAGGGAACTTATGATAGAAGAGGATTTCCAAATCCAGGGGGAAAAAAAGAACTGCGGAGTATAGATGCTGAATGAACCATACTGTTTCTTTTCGTTTTGGTGCTTATGTTTTTCTATTTTGAGGTTTTTCATCATTGCTCTGATTTTTCTCTTATAACATGACTAATGCAGAAATATGTTTAATGTTATTATGTGTGTGTGTGTGTGTGTGTGTGTGTGTGTATAAAACCTATATCAGATTACCTGCTCTCTAGGGGAGGGGGGACGGAGGGGAGGGAGGGAGAAAAATCTGAAATTGGAAAGCTTGTATAAACAAATGTTGAGAACTATCTTTACATGTAATGGGAAAAAAATAAAATACTTTATTAATAAAAAAAAACTGTGGAGCTACAGTCAGAAGTACACAGGATTTGGCAGCTCCCACATTAAAGAACTAGAGGGCTTGGAATATGATATATCAGAAGGCAAATGATTTAGGTTTACAACCAAGAATCACCTACCAAGCAAAATTGAATATAATCTTCCTGTGGGGGCCAAGGAGGTTGATATTTTTTGAAAAAGAGGATATTCAAGCATTTTTTTATTAAAAGACCAGAGTTGAATAAAACAATTTACCTCCCTATACAACTCAAGGAAGATATAAAAAGGTAAAAAGAAATAAGAAAGAAAAAATGTAAGAAATTCAATAAGGTTAAACTGTCTATATTTCTATAAGATCCTATTTGCAAGTCTTAACTTCATTATAAGAGTAATTAGAAGGAGTATATTTGGACAGAGGATGTGCTTATAAGGTGACACTGATGGGACAAAAGCCCAGTACAAAAGGGTAATAACGAAATTGCATGGAAGATAGAGAAGGGGGGATTGAATGGGATATTTTTTCCCACAACTAGATACATGAAAAGACTATTATAATGGATGGCAGCATGGGGATGGAAGGCCAGACGAAGATTACACTTTCCTCTATAAAAGTTGGCTCAAAGAGGGAATAACATACGCAGTCAGTTGGATATAGAAATCTATGCTATGCAATAAGGAAGTAAAAAGGGATAGGGATAGTAGAAGGTGGAGGTAGGTACTGAAACAGGGGAGGGAATATTGGGGAAGGCAGTAATCAGAAGTAAAACACTTTTGAGGAAGGAAAGGGTGGGGGTAAGAGTGGGGGGATAAACAGGTAAAAAATTGAATGGGTGGAAATAAACAGTTAGTTATCATAACCATAAATGTGAATGGGATAACCTCACCCATTAAATGGAATCAGATAGAAGAATGGATTAAAAATGAAAATCCTACAATATGTTGTTTACAAGAAACACATTTGAAGCAAAGAGATAAACACACAGGATGAATGTAAGGTGCTGGGCCAGAATGTATTATATGTCCAACTGAATGTTTATGTTTGAACTAATTACAATTAGAGTGTGTTTCAAGAATTTCTTGCCATCCTGGAAAGACTTACTCAAGTTCATCATGCATAGTGAAGTGAATAGAAGCAGGAGAACATTATATAAAGTAAAAACATTATTGTTCAAAGAAGAACTGTGAATGACTTAGCTATTCTCAGCAATACAATGATATGAGAGAATCCCAAAGGACTAATGATGAAGCATACTTTCCACATCCAAAGAAAGACTGAATCAACATATTATTTTTCACTTCTTTTCATTTTTTCCTTTATTAATTTTCTTATACAAAATGACCAATATCGAACAATTTTACATAATTGCATACATACATACACATATATGTATGTATGTGTATGTGTATGTGTGTGTGTGTATATATATATATATATATATATATATATATATATATATATATATATATATATATATATATATATATATGAAACATCTGATTGCTTACTGTCTCATGGAGGGAGGAATAGAATTCAGAACTCAAAACTTTAAATTAAATTTTTGCATAATTTAAAAACAAGAATTATTAGAACAATGCAGGTCCAATAAGAAGATGATTCTTAATCAGGTATTTCCAGATGATAATTTAACTTTTAGAGAGAACAAATTGGTGATAAAATAGTACTAGGAATCCTAGAAGGGGAAATTTTTAAAGTAGATTGTGGAAAAAAGAGAAACCTCATGTAATGCCAAAAGGTTGTCCCAGTGTTTCAAAATTCTATTAAAACTTAAAATTTCTCAAGAATCTTGGTGGGGGCAGCTAGTTGGTACAGTGGATAAAGCATTGGCCCTGAATTCAGGAGGACCTGAGTTCAAATCCGACCTCAGACACTTAACAATTACTAGCTGTGTGACCATGGGCAAGTCACTTAACCCCCATTGCCCCACCAAAAAAAAATGAAAAATAAAAAGATTTACCTTTCTTGCTTACCTTAAGATTTACATTTCTTGGGGCGGCTAGGAGGCACAGTGGATAAAGCACCGGCCCTGGATTCAGGAGTACCTGAGTTCAAATCCGACCTCAGACACTTAACAATTACTAGCTGTGTGACCATGGGCAAGTCACTTAACCCCCATTGCCCCACCAAAAAAAAAAATGAAAAATAAAAAGATTTACCTTTCTTGCTTACCTTTTATGCTTCTCATGACTCTTGTGTTTGAATGTTAAATTTTCTTTTCAGCTCTGATTTTTTCATCAGGAATGACTAAAAGTCTTCAATTTCATTAAAAATTCATTGAAGGATTATTCTTAGTTTTGCTGTTTAGATTATTCTTGGTTGTAATCCTAGCTCCTTTGTCTTTTGGAATATCATATTTCAAGCTCTCAGTTCCTTTAACATGGAAGCAGCTAAATCTTTTGTGATCCAGTCTATGACTTTACTATGAACTATTTATGTTTTCACTACTTGCAATATTTTATACTTGACTTGGGAACTCTGAAATTTGACTATCATATTCCAAGAAGTTTTAATTTTGGAATCTCTTTTAGGAGGTGTTTGGTAGGTTCTTTCAATTTCTAGTGAATGTTTTTGGTTCAAGGATATCAGTAAAGTTTTACTTTATAAATTCTGGAAATATGATGCTTATATTCTTTTTTTTAAATCATGGCTTTCAGGTAGTCCAAAATTTCCTAAATTATCTCTCCCCAATCTATTTGATAGGACAGTTATTTATCCAATGAAATATTTAACATTTTTTCAATATTATGTATATTTTATTGTTTCTTGATGTCTCATAGAGTCATTAGATGCCACATGCCCTATTGTGATTTTAAAGAAATGATTTTAATTAGTGAACTTTTGTAACTCTTTTTCCATTTAGCCTATTCTACTTTTTAATATGTTTTTCACTTCAGTAGCTTTTTGTGACCTTTTTAAAAAATATTTGGCTAGTACTATTTTTAAGGTATTATTTTCTTCAAAAATGTTTGTGACTCCTTTACCAAGTTATTGGCTCTCTTTTTAGAATTATCTTGCATTATTCTCATTTATTTTTTTTTCAATTTTTCCTGTATCTCTAACTGAATTTTTAAATTCCTTTTAAAGCTCTTCCAGGAATTCTTATTCAGTTTCTGTACAATTCATATTTTTTAGGTTTTACTTATAGCTGCTTTGACATTATTGCTTTATTCTGAGGTTTTCTATATCACTATAGTACCTTTCTTGTGGTGAAGTTCTCTTTTTTTGTTTGTTTGTTTGCTCATTTTCTTCAGATTATTTCTTGACTTTTCACTCTATGTTAAAGTTATTTTCTGCTCCTGAAATTTGAGGGGCATAATTTTAAGCTTCAGGGTGTGTGTGTGTGTGTGTGTGTGTGTGTGTGTGTGTGTGTGTGTGTGTGTATACTGCTATTTTCAGAGGTAATTCTGAGGGTTTACAAATTTTCATTGCTTTCATACTGTTATGATCCAAAGAGAGGTGTAGTCAGTGCTGTCCAGGTTTGTGCTCTAATTTTCATCCAGTAAGGCACCCTGCTCCTCTGCAGTCGCAAGTGTCCTTCTCCTAACACTGAAACTGTGATCAGGTCTTCTGCTCCCTTGTGCCCACAAGTGTAAGTAAACCCTTCTGCCTCATAACTGAGACAAGGGCCCCTGCTCTCTTGTTAGCTACCACAAGCACTCCTTTCTGCCCTGGAAAAGTGATGAGACCCCTGCTTCCCTGTGACAACAAATGCTAGTGCTAACTTTTACCCTGGAACTGAGGTCTTGAATTGTGTAAGGGAAATGCAACAGGATCCTGCACACAATGGAATGAAAGTAAATTGTCTCCTATAATATCTCTCTCTTTTTTTTTAACCTTGTAACTGTGTAAAGATAATGGAATGTGATAGATGAGATTTAGCAGATACTCAGGGTCCCACCTGGAGACTGGTTTAAACTGACTGAATTGGATAAGGCGACTGACTGCTGACTGGATTACTGGCTTACTTCCAGTTAACTAGATTGTAAGCACATCTGGCTAGTACTTAAGGGTACTTAAGAAGGTAATTGTTCTCAGAACCTAAACACTTTGAACTTTATATCCAGACCACCTTCTGGTGACTGAACCAGTGAATTTGAATGATACTGGCCAATCAGCTTGAAGAACCTCCCATTTCTGGGAGGGGAACAAGAAGGAAGAAATAGGTGCTGGTGAGAGAGCTCAACCTCTTTTGGTGAGAGTGATTGGCATGGTGGCAAAGGACTTCAGAAGTGGGCGTTTATGAAGGTTAGGATTGCCAGATTATAGGACATCTGTTCTCAATCTTTCTCTTTCTTTTACTATCTTTCAATAAACCTTTAACATTTATTTTATTTTTTCCAGTTACATGTAAGGGTAGTTTTCAACATTCATTTTCATAAGTTCCAAATGTTTCTCCCTCCCTCCCTTACCTCCCCCTTCCACAAGACAACAACCAATCTGGTATAGGTTATATATGTTCAGTCCACAAGTGCTCTTTTTATCAGTTCTTTCCATGGCAGTGGATAGTATGCTTCATCATTAGTCCCTTGGGATTGTCTTGTATGACTGTATTGCTGAGTAGTTAAGCCATTCACAATTGATCATAGAACAATACTGCTGTCACTATGCACAATGTCCTCCCAGTTCTGTTCACTTCACTATACATCAGTTCATATGAGTCTTTCCAGGTTTTTCTGGGATTATCCTGTTTGTCATTTCCTATAGCATAATACTATTCCACTACAATCATTTACCACAGCTTCTTCAGTCATTCCTCTATTGATGGACATTCCCTTGATTCTCAATTCTTAGCCACCACAAAGAGTTGCTATAAATATTTTTTGTACAATCTTTCCCCCTTTTCTCTTTTTCATGATTACTATTGTTAACTGTTTTCCTCCATCCTATTCCCTTCCCCATGATATTTACTCTATTATCTATCTTCTTTCACCCTATCCCTCTTCAAAAGGGATTTGCTTCTGTCTGTCCCCTCCCCATCTTCCCTCCCTTCTTTTGCCCCTCTCTATCCACTTCCCATCCTATTTTCCTGCAGCATTAGATAGATTACTCCGCCCACTTGAGTATGTATGGTATTCCCTCCTTGAGCCAATTCTGAGGAGACTGAGGTCTTTGAGCCTATTCTGATGAGTGTAAAATTCATTTACTGCCCTGCTCCTGTCCCACCTCTTCCCCCAAAGCATAAGCCCTTTCCTGTTTCTTTCATGTGGGATTTCACCCTATGCTATATCTGCCCTTCCCCCTCCCCCAGTGCATTCTCCTCACCCCTAAATTTAACACTAAAAATGTAATCATGGGGCAGCTGGGTTACACAATGGACAAAACATCCACCCTGGACCCAGGGGGATTCCAGCCAGAACCTGGCCTCAGATACAAGGCAGTCACCCACAGCCTGACTCCAGGTATGTCCCCCAATTCCAATTTTTTATGGTTCTCTAAGGTCATGTATTTGAAAGTCAAATTTGTCATTTAGTTCAGGTCTTTTCATCACAAATCCCTGAAAGTCCTCTTTTTTCATTGAAGTCCCATTTTTTCCTCTGAAGGATTAAGATGAGTTTTGGTGGATCTGTGTTTCTTGACTGTAATCCTGATTTCTTTGCCCTCTGGAATATTATATTCCATGGCTTCCAGTCCTTTAATTCAGAAGCTGCTAGATCTTGTACTATCCTGACTGGGGCTCCACAGTCCTTGAATTCTTTCTTTATGGCAGCTTGCAATATTTTCTCCTTGACCTGGGAGCTCTGGAATTTGGCTATAATATTCCTAGGAGTTTTCCTTTTGGGATCTCTTTCTGGAGGCGATCAGTGGATTCTTTCAATTTCTATTTTACCTTCTGATTCTAGAATATCAGGGCAATTTTCCCTGACAATTTCTTGGAAGAAGATGTCTAAGCTCTTTCCATGGTTTTCAGGTAGACCAATACTTTTCCAATTATCTCTCCTGGACCTATTTTCCAGGTTAGCAGTTTTCCCAAGAAGATATTTCACATTACCCTCTATTTTTTATTCATTTGGATTTTCTTTATTGTGTCTAAGTTTCTCATAAAGTCACAAGCTTCCATTTGTTCAATCCTAATTTTTTGGCAATGATTTTCAACAGAGAGCTTTTGTACCTCCTTTTCCATTTGGCCAATTTGGCTTTTCAAGCTGTTGAGATTTTTTTTCTCATGTCTTTCCTGTATCAACCTCATTTCTCTTTCCATTTTTTCCTCTACCTCTCTAACTTTATCTTCAAAGTCCTTTGTGAGCACCTTTATGGCCTGAGACTAATTCATATTTTTCTTGGAAGCTTTAGATATAGGGCCCTTGACATTGACATCTTCCTCTGAGGGTGCACCTCAATCTTCCTTGTCACTAAAGAGACATTCTATGGTCCTCACCATACTCTGTTTGCTCATCTTGCCTTTCTTTTACTTGACTTTTAGCTCCTTAAAGTGGGGCACTGTTTCTAGGCTGCACTATCCCAAGCTTCATTAGGTCCCAGGTGGTATGATTTAAGAAGCAGCAAATTCTTCTCTCACCTGGCCTATTCCCTGGTCCATAGATGACCCCAGACCAACTTGCTATTCAATCAGTTTTGTGTGTTGTGGTTGTTAGCTCCAATGAGCCTGTGCCCCTCCCCAGGCTGGGCCACTGATACTCAAGCCTACCTCCTGGTCCCCAGCAGGGGTGAAAAACCCAAGTTCTGCCTCAGAACCAATGCATACCCCTATAATCTCCCCCCTTCCAAGGGCTCAGTCTTCTCAACAGACTGTGAGCTTAGTTCCAGATCACACTTGTGCTGCAGCTGATTCTGAAGCTCTGGGGGTCTACTTCTCTGGTGAGACCTTCTTGGGACTGGATCTGTGTCAGGGTGCCTGTGGGGTTGGGCTCTACTCCTGTCTCAGCACAGCAGCCCCCTCTTTCTGACCTTTCAAGTCATCCTTGGTTGGAAGATCTTCTATAATTTTTTCTGACCAGTTTTCTCATGCCCTTACCATCTCTGGATTGAAGGCTTTAGCTGCCTCCAAAGCTTGTTAGCATTATCTCCATGCACACTACATTGCTTCTGGCTGGCCTTTGCCCCAGTGGCACAGTCTGTCTACTTCCTAAGTTGTCTAAGGCTAAAAAAATGTGACTCTCTGACATCTTTGTTGGCTCTACCACTTCAGGATACAATTTGTAGTATTATTTAGTTTTTTAGAAGGGAATATTGGGAAAGTTCAGTTGACTTCCTCACTCTATTGCACCATGTTTTTCTCTACCCCTCCAATGTTTTCTTAAGATAATTTACAACAAACATGATTACAATATGTATGGTTTGTGTCATGCTAAAATTATGTTGTTTTCTTTTTTTTTTTATGAGAGAGGACTAAATGTTAAAGACACTACTTATTTCTTCCATTCTCTATTTCTAAGTCATTATACAAAATCCTCTTTTATAATACCAAATATTTATTTTATTAAAGAAATAAATGTATTCATTGTAGATGCATTGCTTTTTTGTTATGGGAATAAGGCTATGAAAGGAATGGTATAATTAAGATGACTTTGTGTGAACAGTTTCCATTAACGCTTTGGGCTAGGCGAAAACATAGGCATGAAAAAACAATATTGAACTAGTAGTGATATCTTTGTATTTCCCCAAAGACCAATAACTAAGTGGACTCATGCAATGCTATCCTAAGTAACATTTTATTGCTGTTATATGAGCACATAACATATTGCTGGGGCCATTACTGCCACTAGAAAAGAGTGTCAGACATGGAGGATTAAAGTCTGACTGTTGAGCTGAGGCTTATGTCAATGTTTTGGCTTGCAGCCACATACATTTTAGATTAAAAAAATACTTAAGAGATATTTGCTATGACCTTAGGGAAGCATTGGTTTCCTGTAGATAAATTGACCAATCAATATGAAAGGAATATAACTCCACAGTAACCAAACAGAGAGACAACTCAAATAACTGACATTCAGGAAATTGGCATAATTAAATAGAGTGCAGACTCATTTGCCTATTTTGGATTTCATTCCCAAAGCTATGAAAGTTTAGGCTTTTTCTGTATGCATGTAACTTTGGTTCTTTTATTCAAGCTGTGCTGAGCCCTAAAGGCTTCTGGGACTAATAGAAATCCTTGACTCAGTGAATCCTTCTTGTCATGCCCTTGCTGGTTTTACTCATTGTGAAGGTGAGAAGTAAATCAAGAGTTGAGGCAAAAAGAGGGGACAGGGACAATGGATGGGTAAAAATTAATCCTTACCTGCAGCCAGAAACCAAGCAACAATAGATGGTTCTTTGATCTTCTACTGAACCTTTTTACTTCCCACAGTGCCTCATTGATTTCCACACAAGTAACCTTGATCATCACATATATGTTCCTCTTGTCATTTTAGACAAGGGAAAAGTTTTGTAATATTACTACTATATATTTATAGATAAAATGAAGTACTTAAAATCTTAAGGGAGTAGTAAAACTAAGCATTGTTGCAAAAATGGAGGTAAATCAAACATGCTGTGGAAGAACAATTGATTGGATGTAGTTGGTGAGAGAGTAGACTCAAAGATGACACCATGATGGTTTGATTTGGTTTAGCTACTATTTACAATATGACCTTCAGTCAATTAATTAACCTTTCTGAGACTCACTTTTCTCAAAAGCAAAAAAAAAGTGAGTACACAATCTATCTCTCAGGATTATTGAGAAGAAAGATCGGACTGCAACTAGAAGTGCTTGGAAACTATGAATATATTAATATATTACTACATGAATATAAGCCATTTAATTTAATTTTAATTAAATGCCCCACTGGAAAAGAAAGAAAAAAGAAAACTTTTGTATCAAATAAGCATAGTCAAACACAATAAACTGACATTTTGATCATTTCAAAAAATGTCTATCTCATTTTTCATTCATTCTTCATCATACTTTCTCCAGATTCATGATGGCCATTTTTTTGATCAGAGCTGTTAAGTCATTTAAAGTTTTTAATTTTTATAAAACTGATGTAGCTTAGAAAGAAAATATTTAACTGATAAGAAACAATGTTTGAATTGAGTTTCTATTATAAATTTCCAAGATTTTAAGGAACTGATGTAATTTTATAAGAATGAGTCATTCCCCAATTTATAAGTAGTCAAAAGTTATAAACACAATCCCCAAGGAAAGAAATTCATGCTATCAATAGCTATATGGGGAAGAATGCACCAAAATTTTAATAATTAGTAATGTAAAAATTAGGTTACTCTAGGTTTCCCTTTCACTCCCATTAGATTGGTAGTACTGACAAAAGAAACTAATATGATAAATATATGTGGAAATGAAAGAAAATTGGTACCATGATATACTAATAGTAGATTTAAGAATTCTTAACCACTCTGGAAAGAAATTTGACATCATTTTCCCAAAGTTCCTAAATTTTAAATACCCATTCTTACAGAGATACCACGACTAAGCTTAGATCCCAGGGATCAATGAAAGAGAAAAAGGACATATATGTATAAAAATATTTATAAAAGTATTATTCATATTAATTTTTTAAAAACTTATAAATTAAACAGTTGCCAATCAACATAAGGATAGCTGAACAAATTTTTTTTATGAGATATTTTATTTTTTCCGTTACATGTAAAGATAGTTCTCAACTTTTGTTTATACATGCTTTACAATTTCAGATTTTTCTCCCTCCCTCCCCTCCCTCCCCCTTCCCCTAGACAGCAGGTAATCTGATTTAGGTTATATCTATATATCTCTATACATATACATATATATATATATATATATATACACACACATATATATACACATAATAACATTAATCCTATTTCTGCATTAATCCTGTTACAAGAGAAAGAATCAGAGCAGTGATGCAAAACCTCAAAATAGAAAAAAAAAACAACAGCATCCAAAACAAAAGAAATAATATGGTTCAATCAGCATCTATACTCCACAGTTCTTTCTTTCTTTTTTTTTTTTTCTTGGATTTGGAGATCCTCTTCTATCATGAGTTCCCTGGAACTCTTCTGTACCATTGCATTGGTGAGAAGAATATAGTCCATCACAGTAGGTCAACACTCAATGTTGATGATACTGTGTACAATGTTCTTCTGGTTCTGCTCATCTCACTCATCATCAGCTCACGTAAGACCCTCCAGGTTTCTCTGAACTCTTCCTGCTCATCATTTCTTACAGCACAATAGTATTCCATTGTATTCATATACCACAACTTGTCCAGCCATTCCCCAATTGATGGGCACCCCCTCAACTTCCAATTCCTTGCCACCATGTAAAGAGCAGCTATAAATATTTTTGTACATGTGGGTCCCTTTCCCCCTTCCATGATTTCTTTGGGCAAAAGACCTAAAAGTGGGATTGCTGGGTCAAAGGGTATGCACAGCTTTATCGCCCTTTGGGCATAATTCCAAATTGCTCTCCAGAATGGTTGGATCAGCTCAGAGCTCCACCAACAATGCATTCTAATTTTCCCACAGCCTCTCCAACATTTATTATCTTCCTTTTTTGTGATTTTAGCCAATCTGATAGGTGTCAGGTGGTACCTCAGAGTTGTTTTAATTTGCATCTCTCTAATCATTAGAGATTTAGAGCATTTTTTCATATGGGAATAGATAGCTTTGGTTTCTTCATCAGAAAACTGCCTGTTCATATCCTTTGACCATTTCTCAATTGGGGAATGACTTGGATTCTTATAAATTTGATTTAATTCCCTATATATTTTAGAGATGAGGCCTTTATCAGAAGCACTGGCCTCAAAAATTGTTTCCCAGCTTTCTGCCTCCCTTCCAATTTTGGATGCATTGCTTAGCTGAACAAATTTAATACTACTATGCTACAAGAAACATAGAAGGAGATAATTGCAGAAAAACTTGGGAAAATTTATATGAAGCGACAAAAAGAGAAGCAGGCAGAACAAGGAGAAAAATGTATAATATAATGGGATAAAATAATGGGATTTGGCAGACGCCCAGGGGCATCTGCCTGAAGATTGATTTGGAATTGATTGAATCCATTGAGACTAAGAAACTCACTGAGCACCTACTTAAAAATGATTAAATCAGGGGGCAGCTAGATGGTGAAGTGGTTAAAGCACCGGCCCTGGATTCAGGAGTACCTGAGTTCAAATCTGGCCTCAGACACTTGACACTTACTAGCTGTGTGACCCTGGGCAAGTCACTTAACCCCCATTGACTAAAAAAAAAAAATATTAAATCAAGACCACACATGACTGGCCCTGAGTGGCCAGTTGTTCTCAGAGGCTGTAGACTACAACATCAAGAGGAGACCACCCTCAATCAATCAGCTCAAAGGAATTAACCTTTTTGGGGGGAGACAGGAAATAGGAAGTTGAGGGGGGCTCGCTGGATCTTTACATTCAAGAACTAGCATGTGGCAGCAGGGGCTGAAAGATATACTCCACTCCACATGTTCTCTATAGAAGTGTGGGTAGCTAAATAAAGGTGGCTTTCTCAACTTCTCTATCTTTATTAACTTTTAATACACTTTAATAGATACTTAAAAGCCTAAACTCTTGCTTAATTGATCAGTAAATCTTAGCTAGTTTCTCTCCACACTGGCGTCAGGTCAGGTGACCACACATTAGATTTTAAACATCACAAAAACAAATGACGATTTCAACATCCAAGCTTCCTGAAAATATATTTAAATTCATATTGACACATATTACTATCCTCTCATTTTTATATCCTCCCCTCTCATTTAAAATATTAAGAGTTTTTCATATTGCTCGTTTTAAACACAGGATAATATAGGTACAGCTAGAAGGGATCCATATATTTCACCTTTTATCCAAATGACATTAGAAACTAACTGTAACTACAATTTGACTCAGGCAATCCTCAAAGAGTCTATACCACATCATGAGACTATCAGACCTAAGCCCATGTCTTCTTTTCACAAACACAATCATGAAATTCGATGTTGCATCTTTGGGTTCAAAATTATTTAATTGCCATTTTTCTCTTCAAGTTTGATCCTAAAACATGGAATTATGTTCTTTTTACACAGAATTGTCACAATAGATTAGTCCCAGTATATAGCAAAGTGTATGGGAAAAATAAATCCTTCAGAAAATCTTGTTAATTGATTGTTCCCATTTATGTATTGGAATGTCTACCTATTACCACTCATTCTTATTACATGGTTGTCCTAGGGTGTTAGTGATGTCAGATAGGAGGATTCTTCTGTTAATTTATTGCTGCTTACATGATCATTATATGTTCTGTTCATATATATCATGTGTATTTCTGATTTTCTTTGGATTATTTGTAATTGTAATTAGTCTGAGAGTGTGATCATCCAAGATTTATAACTAGATAACATCACCAAAAGAATATGTAAATGAATTTTTTTTTGATCAGCAAAAGTTAGAGATCAATAAAAACGATAAGAATTTATCAAATAACAACTCTTCTGACATTCTTCTATTGAACACAAAGCCAAGCTTATTATTCCTCTTCAGTATACATCATGGATACACATATTAATGGGATATTTTTGGACACAATTTTATTTAAATGAAATTGGCCCAGGTAGAGCCAAAATGGTGAAATAGCAGAAGCCATCCAGTGGAACTCTATCAAAATTGCCTTCCAAACAACTTTAAAAGAATATCTCAAATGAAAGTTTGTAGTAACAGAGACAATAAAAGGTCAAGGCGAGACATTTTTCTGGACTAAGGAAACTTAAGAGGTGAGCGGCAGAATTCTATGGCACCAGGAGGGAGGCATGTCTGGAACTCACATATTTAAAAGCAGCAGCAGTCGCTTTAGGAGCTTTCAGCCCAGAGACAATAAAGAGGTATTACAAATGGTTAGAAAGTGTTTACAGGGGACCTTTTTCTGGCACTGGGTATAGATGGCATTTACAGGAAACTATATTGCCCATACACAGTTCTGAGTTGCAATGCAGAGAGGAACTCTTTATTTTTTAATAATAAACATTTTTCTTTAAAGTTTTGAGTTCCAAAGTCTATACCTTCCTCAGCCCTCCCTGAGCTAGTGAGCAGATATAGGTTATACTTGTGAAATATAAGGGCCAAATTTAATATCTGAAAAGTTAATTGACTGCCTCACCATATTATTGGGGTTCAGAAAATAATAAAGGACCTCTAGGTCCAAAGTTTCCTCCCTTCCAAACTGCCTTTTTTAGTTATTTCTTCCAGGCCAATAAGAAAGGAGATTAACAGCCTCTTTTCCACAAACAAATCAGGTTTTATTAATGGGAATAAAATATATAACAAAGGTGAAATTGATAAAGCCAAGGACAAGGGAATATGGATAAGCTCCCTGGCTCTAGCAAAGACTGATACAATTCCCAAACTTGCTTCCAGCTCAGCTAATTCAAAGAACTGGCTTCATTTCTATTAAATCACCACCTGGGGTCTGTAGTTTCTATAGGAGTCAACTGTGCAGCCTCTCTCCAGTCTGCTCTCAGGAACTCACTAACAGGAAAGAGAGAGAGTTCAGCCTCAGTGTTCTTTTCTACCTTTTTTCTCCCTCCCCCAAAAGGGGAGTCCCTCAAGTTGCAAGGCTGAGATTGGTCCCCCTATTGACATCAGTAGTATAAGTCACTCATGGCAGGCCAGGTGTGGCCTATATCTAATCATCTCAACTAGATACTTAGTCAGTTTCTCAAATGATACTAGATCAATCAGGTGGGACCCCTGGGCATCTACAAAATTCCATTATTTTATCACAGAAATTAGGAAAAAAATACCATATTAGTCATTTTGTATAAGAAAAGTTAAAAGAAAAAAATAAAAATGAAAAATAGCATACTTTAGTCTGTGGTTCAATCAACATCAGTTCTTTCTTTGGAAGTGAATGGTATACTTATCATTAGTCTTTTGGGATTGTCTTGGATCATTGTATTGCTGAGAATAGTTAAGTCATTTAAAATTCTTCATTAAACAATATTACTGTCACTATGCACAATGCTCTCCTTGTCCTGCTCACTTCACTATACATCAGTTTATATAAGTCTTTCCAGGCATTTCGGTAATCATTCTGTTTGTCATTTCTTATAGCACAATGACTTGTTAAGCCATTCCCCAATTGATATTCATTCTTTTGATTTCCAATTCTTAGTCATCATGAAAAGACCTGCTTTAAATATTTTTGTGCAACTAAGTCTTTTTCTCTTCTTGGGGATGTCTTTGGGATATAAACCTAGTATCAGTATTGCCAGCTCAAAGGGTATGAGCAGCTTTATAGCCCTTTGGGCATAGTTCCAAATTGGTCTCCAGAATGGTTGAATCCATTCACAACTCCACCATCAGTGGATTAGCATCCCAGTTTTCCCACATCCCTTCCAACATCCTATATTTTCCTTTTTTGTCATATTAGCCATTCTTATAGGTGTGAGGTGATACTTCAGAGTTATTTTCATTTGCATTTCTCTGATCAATAGTGATTTGGAGCATTTTTTCTAATGACTATAGAAAGTTTTTTTTTATTTCTTTGTCTGAAAACTGCCTGTTCATATCCTTTGACAATTTATCAATGAAGGAATGACTTGTATTTTTATAAATTTGACTCAGTTCTCTTTATATTTGGGAAATAAGTGCTTTATCATAGATACTTGTTTCAAAAATTCTTTCCCAGTTTTCTGTTTCCCATATAATCTTGATTACCTTAGTAATATGTGCTAAAACCTTTTATTTGTTTATAATAAAATTTATTAATTTTACATTTTTGTTTCCTCTCTATAGCTTCTTTGGTCCCAAGTTCTTCCTCTGTCCATAAATCTGACAAATAAATGATTGAATGCTCTCTTAATTTGCTTATGGCATCATCCTTATGTGTAAATCATGTACACATTTTGACCCTATTTTAATATACAGTGTGAGATATTGACCTATACATAATTTCTGCCATACTGTTTTCCAGTTTTCCTAGTAGTTTTTGTCAAAAAATGATTTTTTGTTCCAAAAGCTTGGATCTTTGGGTTTATCATATAGTAGATTATCATAGTCATTTAATATAGAGTAATTTGTACCTATTCCATGCCACTGATCCATCTCTCTATTTCTTAGCCAGTACCAGATTGTTTTGATAATTACCACTTTGTAATACAGTTTGAGATCTGGTACTGATGGACCACCTTCTTTTTGCATTATTTTTCATCGATTTTCTTGACATCCTTGAACTTTTGTTCTTACAGATTAATTTTGTTATGTTTTCTAGATCTATAAAATATTTTTTGATGTTAGAGTTAATGTAGGTAGAATTATCATTTTATTATATTAGCTAGCGTACCCATGAGCAACTAATACTTTTTTCCAGTTATTTAGATCTGACTTTATTTGTGTGAAAAGTGTTTTATAGTTCTGGTTATATAGTTCCTGGGTTTTTCTTGGCATGTAGACTCCCAAGTACCTTATATTGTCTACGATTATTTTACATGGAATTTCTCTTTCTCTTGTTGCTGGACTTTGTTGGTAACATATAGAAATGCTGAAGAATTTTGTGGGTTTATTTTGTATGCTGAAACTTTGCTAATGTTGTTAATAATTTCAAGTAATTTTTTGCTTGATTCTCTAGGATTTTCTAAGTATAACATTATATCATCTGAAAAGATTGATAGTTACTTTAATTAGAGGAGCACTCTTGATCAATCAAAAGGGTGCAGCAGTTCTGGTCACAGTACCAAAGGGAAGCGGAGTGTTAGCCCTTATTAACCAGAGGTGTATGCTGGGTAAAAATCAGAAAGCAGTCCAGGAAAGCAGTGACCATACCTCTATTAGGATCACACTATTAGAAACACCAAAAATTTGTAATTTCCAAGAATTATCTCTGAAATGAGCAGTACAAAAAAAAAAAAAAGCCTGAAGCTTGGGACATTGATTCCCAAAACCTAGGTAAACAAAGCCTGACTTTAACATAAAGTTCAGAGTAAAAAAATAAAAAGAGAGACTGGAAAAAATAGCAAACAACAAAAACAAAAAAAAGGATCTTACTACAAAAAGCCAATATGGTGGCAGAGAAGACCAAGACATAAACTCAAAAGACAACAATGTAAAAACAGCTACCACCTCCCCTCCAAAAAAGGCCTCAAAAGAAATGCTAATTGGAAACAAACTTAATAAGAATTCCTAGAATAGTAAAAGAAATAAGATAAGAGTGGTAGAGGAAAATTTGGGAAAAGAATTAGAATCATACAAGAAAGTTATGAGAAATATGCTTAACAGCTTTATAAAAGAGGCACAAAATACTGAAGAAAATAAAACCTTAAATAGCAAAACTGGACAAATGCTAAAAGAGCTACAAAAAACCACTGATGACAACTCCTTAAAAAGCAGAGTTGGCCAAATGAAAAAGAGGAACAAAAGTACACTAAAAAAAATAATTCCACATGATCATACAAGAATAACCTACATTGGATTGCTTTTTATCTCTCCTTGATATATTTTCCTGGTCAGTAAAATTTTTAATCAATTATTACTTGTTTTTGATAGATCTGAAAAAGTTTTTTTTTGCTTTGAATAGAATTTTATTTTCCAAAACATATGTAAAAACAAACTTTAACATCAATTTTTAAAAACTTTGTGTTCCAACTTCTCTTCCTCCCTCCATTCCTACCCCCCACCCACAAGAACTCAAGTAATTCAAAATAAATTATACATGAGTAGTCATGTAAAAATTCCTATATTAGCTAGTTGTGAGAGAAATCAGTAAAAAAAAAAAAACCTTCAGATTAAGGAATTATCAAAGAGGAAAAGAAAAAAAGAGATTTTTAAAAAAGTGTTTCCAACTGTTTCAGATACTATCAGTTATTTCTCTGCAGATGGGCTACTATCTTCATAAGTCCTTCAGGGTTATATTGGATCATTGCCTTGCTGAAAATAACCACATGCTTCCCAGCAGATCATCCCCCACTAATGCTGTTATTTTGTATACAGTACATTTCACTCTGCTTCAGTTCATGTAGTTCTTTCCAGGTTTTTCTGATAGTATCCTATTCATCATAACCTGTATATAGTACATTAAGCTTGACAGAGAATTTTCTTCAAAATAGCCCAACAAAGTAGGTTTTCTTAAAAAATTTCATAGTGTTCTTTTGTTTCATGATAAAATGCCTAAACATCATATTTCAATAACTTATCTGGGAAAACTATTCCAAAATCTTGGATTGGTTGGTAGGCTAAAATAAAAACTGAAAGAATGCACCAATCACTTCCTAAAAGAGATCTGAAAATAAAAAACTCCCAGGAATATTATTGCAAAAGTCCAGAGGTCCGAGGAATAGCAGAAAATATTTCAAGTAGTCAAAAATAATAATTCAGATATTGTGGAGCCATAGTCAGGATTAGACAAGATTTAGTGGCTTCCACATTAAAGGAGCAGAGGGTTTAGAATATGATATTCCAGAAGGCAAGGGAGCTAGGATTAAAAACTATTTTTACATTACATTGTGTTATGTTGTTGTAATGTTAGGTTAAATCATATTATGTTATTCCATATGTCTTGTATTATGTTATGATTTTATATTTATCTATATTATATTTATGTTTATATTTGTTTATATTTACATATTATAATAACCTATATTATAACACATCCAGCAAGTCTGAGTGTAGTCCTTTCAGGGGAAAATGTATTTTTAATGAAAGAGAGTAATTTCAGGCATTCTTGATGAAAAAACTAGATCTGAATAGAAAATGTAACATTCTAACAGAAGACTCGAGAGAAGCATAAAAAGCTAAACATGAAAGAATAATTGTAAGGGACTCATTAAGTTTATGTTTCTATATTCCTATATGGAAAGATAATACATGTCACTCTTAAGAACTTTATCATTATTAGCACAATTTTAAAGTTTACAAAGACAGAGGTGAGTTGATTATGTTATAATTATCTTGAAAAATGAAGTGGTGAGAAAGAGAGATGCATTTGCAGAATGGGGAAGTAAAAGGGAAAATAGGGAAACTTTTCTCACATAAAAGTTATGAAAAGAGGAGTTTTTACAATAGATACATGCATATACATACTCAATTGTGTATAGAAACTTACCTAATAGAGAAGTAGGAGGGGAAGGGGATAACAGAAGGGGTAGGGAATATTATGAAAGAAAGGGATATAAATAGTTAGAAGTAAAATACATTTTGGCAGAAGGACAGAATAAAAACAGAGAATAAGAGGCATAAAAAATAAGATGGAGAGAAATATAGTTAGTAAACATAATTGATTATGAATGAAATAAATTCACTCATAAAATGGAAGCAAATGGAATAGATTAGAAATGAGAATCCAACAAAGTGTTGTTCATAGGAGACACATGAAAAAGAAAAGCAAATAAAGAGTTAAAATAAAAGGCCGAGCAGAATATAATGTATTTCAACTGGAATAAAACGGCAGTGGTAGCAATCATGATCTCAGAAAATGCAAAAGCAAAAATGGGCCTAATTAAAAGAGGTAATCAGGAAAACTTCATTTTACTAAAAGATATCATAGAAGATGAAGTAATAATCAAAAACATTTGCAGCACATTTTTCTGATAAAGTCCTCATTTCTCAAATATATACTAAGTATAGAACTGAGTGAAATGTACAAAAATAAAAGCCATTACTCAATTGATAAATGGTCACAGGATATGAATAGGAAATTTTGAGAAAAAGAATTCAAAGATATCTATACTCATATGAAACACTGATATAAATAATTATTGATTAGAGAAAGGCAAATTAAAACACCTCTGCAATAGTACTTCCCATCTATTAGAAATTACAAATTGAGGAGAGTATGAAGGAAAAATTGGTACATTAATGAACTGCTGGTGGAGTAGTGAATTGGTCTACTTTGGAGAACTACTTAGAATGAGGCCCAAATTACTACAAAATTGTGCATACTCTTTGACCTAGCAATACCACTACTAGGGCTGTATCCCAAAGAGATCAAAGAAAGAGGAAAAAAGGATCTATATGTATAAAATATTTATAGCAGCTCTTTTGTAGTGGTAAAGACTTGGAAGCTGAGGGGATGCTCATCAATTGTTGAACAGCTGACAATTGTGGCATATGATATTGATGGAGTACAATTGTATAAGAAATGACAAAAGGGGAGCTTTCAGAAAAAAAATATGACCTGATCTATATGAGTTGATGCAAAATGAAATGAGAACAACCAGGAGATCATTGTGCACATAACAACAATTTCATAATGGATTATCAACTCTCAAATACAATGATCTACAATGATCTAAGACATTTCCAAAGGACTCATGATGGAAACATGCTATTCACCTTCAGAGAGAGAACTGATGAACTCTAAGTACAAATAAAAAAATAATTTTTAAACTTTCTTTATTTTTCTTACTTTCAAAATATGGTTAATATAGAAATATGTTTTGCATGATTTC